>NC_142206.1:48074321-48721464 GCF_049639895.1 Pseudopodoces humilis
TCCAAGCAGCTTTCCAGTAACAGGATTTATTGAGGGAAAGGAGCGGTGACAGGACGAGGGCCGAACAGCTACACAGGAACCCAGAGGACTCTGAGCACTGAGCACTTCTGTGCAACACAATTTAAAGGAAGAGAGGGTACAAACTCAGGAACCAATGAAAACACAGCTTGGGAGGAGTCAAAGGAGGGGTTTACAACATCTGGGACCAATGGGAGGAATACATGGGAGGGATGGCAGCTGTAACACCAATGGGGCTTCGAGGAAGGGATGAATGGCAGGGAACATGCTGGAACAGAGGGCTGGGTTTACATTGACCGACAGGGACTAGGGGCAGGCTAAAAGTGATGGACAAGGAAGGTTCAGGAAAAAGGGGAGGGGTTTACAAAACTGACAAGTGGGTAAAACCATTACAAAACCATAGGGGGATAACAGGAACAAACCATTAAATTTAACAATGAAATAAACTGGCTGCAACATCGTTTTAACTCCCTGTGCCATAGGCAGGGACACCTTCCACTTCACCTTCAGGTTGCTCAAAGCCCCATCCAATCAGGCCTTGAACCCTTCCTGGGATAGGGCATCCACAGCTTCTTTGGGCAACCTGTGCCAGTGCCTCACCATCCTCACAGGGATGAATTCCCTCTGTACATCTAATCTAATCCTGACCTCTTTCAGTTTAAAGCCATTGTCCTATCCTTACATGCCCTTTTATAAAGCTCCCCTCTAGCTTTCTTGAGCTCCTTTGGGTACTGGAAGGTGCTATAGCATCTCCTTGGATCCTTCTCTTCTCCAGGCTGAACAACCCTCAGCCTGAACTCTCTCGGCCTGTCTTCATAGAAGAGGTGATCCAGCCCTCTTGATCAGCTTTGTGTCTCTCCTCTGGACTTGCTCCAACAGGTCTATGTCCTTCTGATGCTGCAACCCCAGAGGTGGTTGCAGTACTCCAGGTAGAGTCACTTCCCTCAACCCGACTCAGTCGCCCCAGATTCTGTTAAGTTCCACATTTTAGATTTTTGTATGATTTTAAATTAACCAGTGCTCCTATGGTTTGTACAGATATAAATAAACCCCCCCAAAAATCAGTGAAACCATATCACCTGTGCTCATTTGGAGAAGGACATGGATTTTTCTTTGCTGTCAAAGGCTCAGTTCAATAGTATTTGGAGGCTGATATTATTTGATAAGTAGAAATTATCAAAGCTCAGTTCACAGTTTAGAAACCTTTAAAAGACATCCCCTCTATAACAAATGTCTGTACAACCAACCAGGACCAAGTGAGGAGATCAACCAGCTGCAAATTAAGTTGTACAGTAAAATAAAGAAGAAAATAAGAATTCGTTTAAGGACCTGAGGAAGACAAATGTTCCTGTTGCTGATGTGTTAAGACAAGTGATTGAAGAACAGTTTGTGCATATGAAACATGACCCCAGTAACTCTGTCCAGTTCAGTCAGCTGATTTGCTGGGAAGGGACAAGCAGTGCCACAGAGTTCTGCAAGACTTCATTTAGCAGGGAGAGCACATCTTATGTGATCAGCTTAATTAGGACTTAAAAAGTAAGATTTAAAAGTGACTGCATGTTTCCTATGCTTTCTGGCTGCCTCTGTGCTTTTCTTGGCCCCCTCTCTTTACTTGTGGTGTCCTTACCCAAAACTGCTTCATGGGTCTCTCCTCTCATGTTTATCAGTGTGCAGAAAAGAGGACAAAGCATCAGGCACATGGAAAAGGCTGTTGTGCACCAGTCCTGGAGTGCATCTCATTAACTCATTAACTGTTAACAGGCACTGTTAATGCTGAAACTGCTTCTGAATGTAAACAGGACTTTCTGAAACTGTGGAGTTTAATAGAAAATGAAACTGACCCTTGAAATACTACAACAGTTACATAAATACCTGTAAAATGAAAGTCATGGGGTCTACAGACTAGGGCTGTACTTTACTCCTTGTATCCTTCAGCTTTCCTGGAGGCCAGGCTCACCCTCTCTCTGGCAAGTAGCAAGGCCAGCACCTCCCAGGGAAAGGAAGCTGAGCAGTCCCCTCAGGATCTCAGCCCTCAGACAAGAATGACAGCTGCAAATGTAAAATATGACTTTTCAGTGGCATGACAGCTTCTGTTTTGACCGCAGTCTTTCATGTTTTCAGAAATTAAATCAGAATTTTCCACTGAATCAAACATTGTATTTCAGCAACATTTTCCCTGGCTTTCCCTTTTCCACCAAAATGCTTGGAAGGATTTCAATTAAAACTGTATTACAGTTTTAACTATGAAACTATATAAACACATAAACATTTTTGATTTCTTGTTTTTTTCTTTAAGCCGCATTGAGTCATTTTCCTATAAGAAAACCAAATATTTGGAGCTGCTGTGGTCTTCCTTTCTGTCACAGGCCCACAAAGGCAGAATGGTGCCCATGCCCATTCCAACATGACATAGCTCCTCTGGTGGAAATCAGAGACTCTGACAATTAAAAGAACAAAACTCAGAAATGTCTTGCTCCTCCTCCTTGCACCTTTGTTTAACCTGTGCAATGTAAAATGCAATGGAATTGCACTGGCCCCAGGCAGCTCTGGGTGGCCAGTGGCAGCCAGGTGCTCCTATTCCTCACCTACAGTTCCCCATCATCTTCTTCCAGCTCCCATCAAGATTCCTGCCTTCAGTTGCTCACTGATGCCCACTGCAGGGACATGATTTAATCTAGCACAGGTCATTACCCACTTGAGCAAATTGGAATTTAGCTGCTCCAGCCTCTTGGGGGGAAGTCCAGCAGAGGGTAGCAATGTTGCCTCAGGGTCGTGCTGTGGATTGCTACACTGCACCCCATTGCATGCACCCAGACTCCCATGGCCCTGCTGCTGCCCTGCAAAGGTCTACACACACTAACCAGTTCAAATGGAGAGCTGGTCTCACACTGTGAGACTACCACAATTAGGAGTCTACAGAGTGTAAGTACTAATGATTGAAGCATTTGAGTGAGATTTTCAAAAGAGAAACCCATAAGTAGTGTCTGCTGAGACTATTTATGAACAGAAGTGAGGAGTTAAACAGTCCTTTTCTCAGGCAGGAGGCAAATGGGGAAAACAATCCAGAATTTCTGTGTCTTGACAGCTTTGGGACAGTGTTTGTCCATTTGATTACAAAATGGCAGTCTTTGCTGTCTCAGCCCTCATCTGCTTGCTTCACACCGCTGTTTTTCTCAGAAGTTTTCCGGTTTCCCCCAGCCTGCCTCACTGGGGAGGATATAAGGAAGAACTGTGATCAACATCATCATCCTTGAGAGTAAACATACCCAGATCAACACGAGGGCTCAAGAAGAAAATGGCTGAAAGATTCTGAGAACCTACAAGAGATAAAGTCTAGTCTGCTTAATCTTTGTTGCTGAGACAAATGATTTACCAAAAATAGGCAGATTTGGGCCAAGTAAAAGGGGCAGTGAAAATACCCAATGCTCCTCATTTCACTCGTGAACCGAAAGCAGGAAGATTTATAGATACGTAAACTTGGCCAAGAACACCTCTCTCAGAGGCTGACGGAGCAGAGGGAATTATGCTGGTGGCTTGCAATGACTCTGGTCACAGCCCCTCACACTGCTTTGGCTGCAGAGGCCCAGGTTTGGCTGGGAGGATGCAGGAGGTATAGCCCGGCCTGCCTCCTGTATTCCCATCCCGGCCTGTCTCCCGCATTCCCATCCCGGCCTGTCTCCCGCATTCCCATGCCGGCCTGTCTCCCGCATTCCCATCCCGGCCTGTCTCCTGTATTCCCATCCCGGCCTGTCTCCCGCATTCCCATCCCGGCCTGTCTCCCGCATTCCCATGCCGGCCTATCTCCCGCATTCCCATCCCGGCCTGTCTCCCGCTTTCCCGGCGCACCGGGGCCGCCCAGAGCCCGCTCGGCAGCGCTGCCGCGTCCCACAGGGCAGCCCCTGCTGAGGTGAGGACAGGCTGGAGTAAGCTGACTATCTGCTAATGAGTTTAGCTGGGTGAAGATGTATCTGAGACAGAAGCAGCACAAGCTCTATTGCATCCACAGACACACGACCATCGTGGCATTAAACACCAGGGATGAATGCTGGCCAGTTATTCCATAGACTCATGGAACAGTTTGGGTCAGAAGAGACCTTAAAGATCATCTTGTTTCTGCCCACCCACCATGGGCAAGTACTCATCCCATTAGACCAGGTTGCTCAAAGCCATGTCCAGTCTTGCCTTGGACCCTTCCAGGAATTCACCATTCCACATAGGAAAGAATTTCTTCCTAATAGCTAACCTAAAATTTCTTGTAGGGCCATTTAGGTACTGGTCTAGTAGAAGGTGCAGTCCTCCATGGCAGGAGGGCAGGAACTAGATGATCTTTAAGGTCCCTTCCAACCCGAGTAATTTTGTGATCCTACATTTTCACCTAAAGGCAATCGTACTCCACAACACAGAAAATAAAAGAAACAAACCAAAAAAAACTCCCTGAATAATTCATCCCCCCAATCCATCAATTTCATTTAGCCTAAATTATACTTTTAACTGTTTAAACAAGGCATCAGAGTTTTTAATGCTTTTTCCAATCCAATAGAATAGAGCATTTTATCAGACATCACATCTGTATGGCTTCAGAAGACACAAAAAAGCTTAAGGCTTACAGAACAGTCCTTTGAGGCTTGCAGAGGATCAGTACACTGAAATATGGAGCCTGCTGCCTCCTGGAGGAGAAAGAAAGTCTCTGTGACGTGGCCAGAGAAGCCATCAGTGAACACTGCCTGACACAGGCAGAAACAGAGTCACCTTCCAAGTAAAACTGCAAACAGTGCTGATGTTTTGATGTGAACCTAAAGAGCATGCCAAAGCTAATACTTTGAGAAATCAGTAAGACTTCAGGAGACTCTCCTACTTGTGCTACTGCTGGTGGACCCATGTTGTAGATCTGAAACAAACTCAACTGTCCTGTGAAAACCTCTTCTTTCTCTTTATCTGTCAATGCTTTGATCTGTCCCAAGTCCTGCTACATTTTGGTTCTCTTTGCTGTGGGAGGCACAGGTGGGTGCTGGCCTAGGGCAGCAGCCACCAGCACAAACACAGCCATTGCCAGTGGGAGGATGATGAGAACAGCAGTGTTTCAAGGTATGCCAGATGTCCAGGAGATAAAATGTGGGAGGTTCCAGCGATATAGATAGCTATTGCATTAGTGCTGGATTAACAGGAGAAAGGCCAAGCTTAATCCCTCTCTTAGTGTGCTCCTCCACACTTGGTAATAGCTAGGGAAGAGATTCTTTTCAGAGATGGGCTGGCAGACAGCTACAGAGCATTTTGCTTGAAAGGGAGACACTGAAGGAAAATACATCACCTGGAGTAGGAATTCCCTAGCTGCAGTCACTTAAATTTAAACAACACTGTCCTATTACAATTTTTGTTTTAAATCATATTAATAAGAGATAACAGATGTTTTTGCTATGAGTACTTACAATCTTTCAGGACCTCTCCTTGTATTCTCCATCAATATGGAGAATATTACATTGATATTGTTGCACTTGGCAAGATTTGGTTTTAGTGCAATAACTGAACAAATAAATAATTATAAGGAAGGCTAAGAATATAAAAAGAGAAGGATTTCTATAGTGATAATTCCCAGGGAAGCAAGGCAGAAAGGTGTATGGTAACTACAGCAGTGGTGAGGGACTTTGACATGCAAGATGCTGAAGCAAGAACTTAGAGGAGAGTAAGGCTCTTCTCCTCTTATTGGATTTCATTTCCCTCTTGCAAGGAGGAGGCAGGATTCCACAATGAGGATAATCATTGCTTGTTAAGTCTGGTTATCTTATCACTCTGGTTATCTGGTTAAGTTTTGTACATGGGACAAAAAACAGTATGTCCACAGAACACCTCTGTGTGAAACTAGCACAAGAGTTAATCACTGTACCAGCTTTACCTCTCGCTGTATCCACTGCTGCAATGTGCTATGCTCTTTATAATTCAACACCAAAGGGGATTTGTTTACTTTATTCCATGCTGGGTAGGGAAAAATGTACTGTCAGATTTGCCAGGATGGATAAAACCAGTGGATAAAGCAGAGAGACCTGTCCACTACTCGCAGCAGCAGCCTGTTGAATTTGTTGGTTTCTTTCAAAACTTGAGAATTGATTGAAATCAATTGATTGATTGAAAGATTTGAAGAATCATGGAATTTTTCTGCAAAGGGCACATAGACACAATGCCTGATATTCACCAGATATTAACAGAGGAAGATACTCTCTATCTCCTAGACACCATGTAGACAGCTGAACAAATAGGGGTTTAAAGTGACAAATGATTTGGCACCCAAACAGGTTCTGAATTAGGGGGTGTGAACAACCTTTTGATCAATGCTTGTTAAGCACACAGGAACCTGGTCTGCAGCTGGTGGGTCTGCCTGTATTAATAGTACTGGATCGGTAACTAATGAGAGCTGTCAGGAATTAGCAAGCATCACTTATAAAGCTGTCACTCAAATCTAGTTCCCTCCACACACTCTAAGGTATTTAATAAATTTTTCTAAATAAGTCTTTACTTTTCACATTAACTCATCTGAAAAGTTATGCTAATAGCTTAAAAATAAAGCAGAGAAGAACATGAAGTTCTAGTAATTGCAAGGTCACAGGAATTTTTTTCTTGAACTGCTTCCTCCTAAGTCCTCTGCTTTGGCTGTTGTGTAGGGCAAGGCACATTCACCAGCCCTGTCCATTAGTCCTCTGCTAGGGAAATAGTGCCGTGTATACAAGTGCCTGACTTGCTTTTCAGAGCATATGAAATAGTCATAAATATAAGTACACCAAGGAGTAGAAATATTAATTTATTGCATTGATTGCCCAGCAGTGAAATCAATGTCTGGCTGTTTGCTCTTGCACCCTAACTCAGCTCTCGGAGGCCATAATTCATCATGAACTGAATTCTGGTTCCACCATCTGTGTAAGGAACAGTTTAATTAAAATACATGAATAACAAAGACAGCTTCCAGTTATATATGATAGATAAACCTTTCCCAGTCTAGGCTTTTAGTTTGTTATTTGGTTTGGTTGTTTTGTTTTTAGACAACAAGGCATTGCAGTAAAGTGTGAATGTCATATAATGGAAACTGCAAACATTTTCTTTATTCGAAGGAGGAAGTTGTCCCTGGTTATGGGTTTTGTGTACAGAAAAGGGCTTTTGTGTACAGAAATGGTGGTACCTTTTTTTAGCTAAACAGTTCCTATAAATTTACTCTGTTTATTTTTGTGCTCACAATGATAATATTTTAAAAAGAGGAAAACAACATTAAATTTCAACTTCATAGACCTTTCCTAGGGTTTTTATACCCCAAATATCAAGTCTTCATTCATGGTTTTTTGTTGGGGTTTTTTGGGTTTTTTTGTTTTGTTTTGTTTTTTTTTGCCAATAAATCAATGTAATTTTTCTTGTCTTTGTATGGAAAATAGGAAGAAAAAAAGGTAAGACAATATCAGGAATCCTGTTTCAAGGCTTAAAGAAAGCTGCATTTTTTTTGGCTCAGATTTAGTTGAGATAGAACATTGACATTTTCTTGTTACTTTTTAAATCTGTGATGGCAACACTTTTTCCAGTTCAGTTTCATTTACCATTTGGTAAACATATACTTCATTTTTTTTTTAATGAATGAAACAAACAACTCTTGGGGGAATGAAGATAATGATAATACTTTTTCTTATATAAAAATACGTAGTTTAATTAGCTAAAAAGTCACACTGTGTGCATGTATATACACATATATAGTTGAATGATGTACTAGAAAATAGACTTTTGAAAACTTGTATTATGAAAGGGATGTTACTTCCAGTCATGTTCATACATGCATATATGTGCAATAATAAACCTTTTTCCCAGCTGGAACTTAGGAGGTTTTGAGAACCTAGGAAAAGAAAGAAAATTAGCAAGAAATATTTCAGCAAATCAATTCTCACAATATTTTTAACTTGCCAACAAAACCACACTGACATCATCTCAGAACTTAGACAGTGGAAATGGCCTCACTTGGGCCAGCTTAGAAGTTACTTGACAAGAAAGAGCAGTGACTGCACTTTATACCTTATTCATGTGTTACAGAAGACATTTAACTGTTCTTTCTGAATAGATTCATTTAGCATTAATTGCTTAGCACTAGTAACTAAAGCGCGTGTAGCTCTAGGCTGCAAGGGCTGACCAAGAGCAAAGTTTTTGAGAAAACAAGTGCTGCTAACACAGAACTAGCAGAATCCAGCAGGTGTGAGTGAAATGAAGGACAAGGAGGAAGGAGACAATTCCAAGAGAACAATTCCAAGGTCAGAGGAAGGCCAGCCCAGCAAGAGTGAAAAATAATAAGAAATCGAAAGACCACTGACCAGAATTGACTGGATTGAGTGGTGGGTGGTACAGGTATAACTTGAGGGGCTTGATCTGGGTTAGGGGTTCCTCCAGGGACATACTAGGTTTTGTCATTCCTGCAGCAGAAGGCAGCCAGCTTCTGTTTGCATTTATATGGAAAAATCAACAACTAACATGGACCCTCCTGCCCCAAGAGTTCACTGGCTCTCGTACTGTATTCTCCAGTTTGTTTTGAGATGGCTTGAAAGATATTGTTTGACTTTTTAGGCACAGTAGCCTACTGCAGACCCTGGATATTGGGGGAGAAGCTACAAAGGCAGAGAGAGGGCGGCCTATACAAGGGGGCCCAGAGAGAGAAAAGGATTTCCACAGTATATAAGAGGCTTCTGCTCCTGCGCTGGAATCGCTGAATTATTCCGAATCCTTGGAACTGTGTGGGAGCTCCTCCAGAGCGTGGCCACACCGCCGCCCCGTGGCGCAGCGCCGAGCGGAGCTGGGAACGGGGCAGGGAGAAAGGTGCAAACGCAGCCTCGGGAGCGGCGGCTGGCACGGACAGCAGCAGAGCATCACCCCCGACTCACCCCTCAACCCTGAATGTCCCGCATGAAGTAAAGCTGGCGTCGAAGCAACTTGCTACGAAAGCACTGTCCCCGCAAACGGCACAGCACTATGATTTAAAATAATTTAATTCTCTTAAATGAGAATAATATTATTTTCAAGAGATGTAGTTTTGAATCCAGCAACTTTCCTGTCTGCTCCTTATGATGATGAGCCCAGTCATGATTGTGCTAAGGCTGTGTTTCACTCCAGCTGCACACGGGAAGATCTGCTGGATCAGCCTCTAGAGAACTCAAATCTAACCCTTATCACTGACAGATCTTTATGCTACATGAATGAAAAATTATAAGTAGCCTATGCAGTGGTGAAAAAGCCAGAGGTACTTGAAGCAGAACCTCTACAAGCCTTGATGAATTAACTGTGTTGGCAAGAGCAGCCTGGTGGGGAGATCAGCAGTGTTTATGTTTATTCTAAGTAAATTTTTGAAATGTGATATGCAATGGGTATGCTATGGGAAGAGTGAAGGTTCTTTACCTCAGCAAGAAAGTATATTTCAAATGGAACTGAAATCTGAAGGCTGTTCAGCCTCCAAGAGAAATTACTGTAGTGTGCTGTCCAGCCCAAATCAAAGGGTCCAGCAAAAGCAGTACCAATAATGATCTGGCAGATAAAACTAAAACTGCTGTCCAACAACCTATAAGGAGTGTGCCATCAGTAACTTCCTCTGCTGACGGTTGACTAGAGATCAGTAATCCAGCCCAAATATATGCAGAGATTACTCAGGAAGAATGGGGTCAATGGGAAAGTTGGGAGACTGTGAAAGATGAAACTGGAATTTGGACTATCAGGAGATAACCTATTCTACCAAGAAAGTATTTCATGAGCTTGGTTAAGTGGTTTCATGATAAAATACATTATACATAAAATAGCAATTGTTAACCAGATTGAAAATATGTGGGCAGTCCCCAGAATATATATATATAAATATATAAATATATAGCAATTAAAAGTATTGTGATTTCTTGTCCCACATGTTGAAAGTTTTCCAACACAAAACACAAACAAGAGGTTGAAGTATGATCATATTAGTCTTTCCCCATTTTCAAAGTGGTTATGCTGACATGCCTCTTATGAGCACTGGTAATCATGGATCAGCTCTCAGAATGGATAGAAGCTTTTCCCACCAGGAAAATTATTACTGTTGGAGTGATTAAAACATCCTTACCAGATATGGAATACCTGAAAATATAGAACCTGCTAGAAGATTTCACTTTCCAGCAGGAATATTAAACAACATCTGTAAAATTTTAGGAACACTGTGACAACTATACATTATCATTCACAGTCCTCAGAAGAGGGAAAAGAATATTCGAGTAAGACTCTCAAAAATGAATTTGTAGTCCGGTAGCTTTGAAAAGGCCTTTAGGAATCAAATGGCTATTAGAAATACTTCATGACACCAGCAGAAATAGTGTTTGGCAGGCATTTAGCTGTATCTGCCACCTCTGTCCCTGCTATGACCAGCCTCTTAGCTGGAGAAGAATGAATTACCAAATTTATACCAGGGACACAAAAACATCTACAAGAAAAAAAAGGCACAAGACAGAGGGTTTCAACCACTTTTATTATTGGGATATTATTGCATATTGCCCATATGTATTTTGTAGTTCTCCTTTTCCAAGCCAGGTTTTGTGTTTATGTTCTGTAAGTGCAGCTCTCACCTACAGAAATTTGGCAATTTATACCATCTAAAGGTGGTTGCTTTGGAAACTGGCTACAATTTCTTCCAGTTCCACAGCAAGAGCTGCTGAACTCCAAGGCAAAGAAGCACAGCAGCTATTACTCACTTGCTTCCCCAGGCCAATAAACTTGCCACAGGAGTGACAGATAATTTTCCTCTTTCTTACTCACTCTGGGAGGCCAACCCCAGGAGGAGCTTATGACTGAGTTGAGAAAACACTGAAGCCTTGTGATACCTTTCACAAAAAGAAGCTAAAATAGAAAATCTCTTAGAGGCCAGAGCAGTATCAAGACAACATCTTCCTGAGTGTCAGAAGGGGGCTATAGAGGGGATCTATAGAGGGTTACAGAACCAGGAAAATTTTCCTAAAGAGAGCCCTTGTGTCTTGTGCCTCCCTTCTACTTCCCAAACCTATGACCACTGACAACATCCTGCTTTTCTGCAATGACTGCTGGATATTACAGATTGTTGCTTGTTATATTATCAGTCATTCATTTCATGGTCTTTGAGCTCCTTTCTTCACCAAGCCATTCATCAACAAGTCTGGAATATCTCAGGCACCCAAAAAACTCATCCTGCTAGCACAGGACAAAGCAGTAGGCGTTTCAACACACAGGAAAGTACAGTGTTTCTTACCATATTTTCCTTCTTGTATCAGGCTGTGTGAGGTGAGGCTGTCAAAAAGTGTCCGTTTCCTATCTCCTCTGCCCTCAGGAACCTGATGCAGACTAATTGCAGTAAGTGTGTGGTACCCAGCTCTCTCTCAGGAAGGTGTGAATTACCTCCCCTGTGCCACATGGCCAGCCCTGTGCCTGGGCTGCTGGCATATGGCAAGGCACCACTCCAGCTTCTGCTCTGCTAATTTGCTGTTTTATTAACATACAGGGGATGAGAGCAAAGGCATGGGGAATGTCAGGAAACTCTCTTGTCTAATATGTGAGATCCTGTCCAAACTATCTCCTCAGCATATGCCTTAAACTGCAGGGACTCTTCCTTTTCTTTATAGAGATGACAGAGCAGGAACTCTGTGGCAGGGATGAGGTCAACTGGCCTCATGCATTCAGAAAATAAAAATGAAGGTTCAGAAGCTATTGTTTCACTTTTCTGTTAGGTACTGGTTAGTACTGGTTGCTCTGTATCAGCTTGTACCCTACCACCACTCTGCTGAAGTCATGCTTTTATTAAACTACTTGGAAGTTGCTTTGACAGCTTAAATAGACTTAATAAGTCCTTTAATTATGGGTATTTCAGCAGACATAAGCTGCCAGATTACTGGTTTGAGGCCTCAGTATAACTGCTGTGCCAGCAGAGCATTAGAGAAAACATTAGATTTGATACTATGTATTTGATAAACACTAAGATTACACTGCCCATATGGACTTGAAGTAAAATTCTTCGTGTCTAATTTGCACTAGTAATACACATGCAAATCAGAGACAGAGAAAACATTCTGCTTTACTGTCCTCTCCTTCTGCAGTAACTTCATTCACATAGGAGTGAGGCAGCTAAATGCTAATCTTTCTTTGTTATTGGTTTAACCATTTTTTAAATTACCTGAAGAAAATATAAGGTTTTTCCTCTAGCTAGAAAACTCAGGGTATCCTGGTAAGATAATGACGAGGCAAAACAGGCAGTCACAAGAGAGCTTTCAGAGCTCTAGATAAGTATTCTTTTTAAGACATTGAGATATTTTTAGGGTCCAAGCTCTGCTTTAGTTCCTGTGGGGGTGCAGTATCAGTAGATTTAAGCATTGAGAGTTCATGCAGAGCACATGTGACTGCAGAAGAAAACCAGCCCCAGAGCATGTCCCACAGACAAACATGAACAAGCATGAGAACAGGCTCTCCAGGGAAGTGATGGAGTCACCATCCCTGGAGTGTTCAGAAAACAAGAGGATGTGGCTGTTTGCTATATGGGCACAGTGATGTTAGGTTTTATGATTCTGTGAAGACAGCAAGGAGGGCACAAGTGCCATGCTCCATCCTGGGGAGACTTGGCAAGACAGTAGGCTGGGAATGTGTTCTGGGAGTGTAAGAGCTGGGTTCTTAAACACAGGGAAACAAAAGCAGCTGAAAAACTTCATAGCAATGATAGAAATTAAATAACAATACTCTCACTGTCCCCCAATTCAGTTCTCCTCATGATCTCATGGAATTAGAAATTGCCAAAACTCATGCAGATTCAGATAGGGAGATGTTGAATTCTGTTGTCAGGGTCCTGCCTTGATTTTGTTAATGAAATGGAAACAGAAATGCATAATAAAATGCAGAAAAGGCCTACCTGGTCTTCAAACCCTTCAGGATGCAATACCAATATAAGTTTCCTTTTTGTAATGTAAGAGTCTGATTAAATTGGCACAGGACAGAAATGAGGGCATGCTTACCTTTGTTCAGTTCCTTTTTTCAGCTTTCTTTACAAAGAACTGTCATAAAATTGTTTTTATTTTTCTGATGTCACATTAACTCCAAAAATGTGTCTCCTCACATGAGAGGAAGAGAACCTTACCATCTCTTCTCTCCAAAACTTTCCCCTCTGCTCCCAAGGGCATGAGACAGTGCATTGCAAGGAAAGTCTCATACATAATTGACAAGCTCTGTATGCATATGATTACATTGTCACAGCTCTCCTTCAGTAATGCATGAAAACAAGAGAAAAGAGATAGAAGGCTTCAATTATTTACACAGATGAAAGAATGAGGAGTTTGTTATTCTCACATAACTAGCAAGTGGTTAGACACAGACAAATTTCCCTGAGTAGCTGAGTAAATTGGTGCTTCTTGTCATGGCAGTGACACAGTTCATTCCATACTGTTTGAGACACAGAAATGCGACCTCATCCAGAGCCAGCAGGTGAAGGTTACATGTCCTCCCACCAACACAGATTCCCGTCTTATCTTTTGGGTGCTTTTCCCCTCTCCTCGTCTGCTAAGTGTAAACAGCATCAGCTATAAGGGATTAAGAAATCTCAAGTAACTGAAAACAGACACAGGCTTTTGAGTTTATGGCAGATATAATTTAACAAAAATTCAAAATATATTTTTCTGACATATTTTTAAAAACAGTTTTAAAAAATATTTTCCCAGATCAGGTTAAAGTTATTTAAAAGCATAATCACCAAGGAGCAATCTTCAAAAGTGACATTTCAAAACATGACCTCTTCCATTACAGCAAAGATCATAGTTCTAACATGTTTTCAAATACCACCTTAACTTCAAAAATTAATCAAGAAAACACTGAGTAGCAACACTTATTCCTCAGAAATCTACATTTGACTGACATACAAGGTCAGTCCTGGCCCATTGCCACCTTAACTTTTTTTTTGCACATTCAAAAGGTATTAACACAGGACTAAGAGAATTAAACTTGGTGGAGAACAGAGCAGAGAACTATTATCAGAGGAGAATGAAAACTGGGACATTTCCATAACCAGAACTGTGGACTTACTGGTAACATTATCTGTATTTTCTGCCTTTCACACTGAGCTGGAGGCAGTAAAAGCCAAACCTCCCACTACCACCAGCTCAGACTGTACTCGCACTGTATATAGCTGACCTTCCCCTGTCCTTCAAAGACATTAAAATTCAAATCAAGTTTTATCAGTAGAGTATGTCCACAGTGAATTCCACCCAGTAACTCTTACCCATCTCACAAAATGGAGTAATTATCAGAACTATGCGAAAACTAATTAACTTCTATTAATATAGAGATTTAAGAAAAAAAAATAAGACGATAAAAACCAAGATCCAAGACAAGATTCAACTGTAACTAGCCAGATGTTAATTGTGCCCTTTAAATCACCATTTTGTTTTGTGTCTGCACAACCAATATACAGGCAACATCTTTATATAGTCTGTCTTCTAGCTGGGTTCCTCCATAAGCACTGAGAGCCTTGATGAGGATAGTCCTTGCTTTTGTCACACTCAATGATCTGGCTGTTATCTGATTTATTTTATTGATTTCTTCTTCTTGGCTTGCTTTTTGGACATGGCACCTAGAGCTGAAATACCCACTGATGTCTGAGGCAAGAGTAGTTTTCCAGACTGTGTTGGGTACTTGGTTTTCATAAGGACTTTAAACAATGGCTGGGACAACATATGTTTCAGTTGTTTTTTCATCCCCTTTAGCATCTTTTGCTTCTGGCTTTCTTCTTGCTCACTAGCTTTTCTTCCTTGGGGCAGAAATCAAAGAAACAGAATGTTACAACCTGAAAAAAACTTGCACTGCAGGCCTTTCTAGTGATAGGGGCAGATATTGACCCAAGCTTTCTCTCTCCAACAAGGTCACTCAACTAACCGCCAGTCACCTGTGACATTTTCAAATCACCCAGGCTGTTCACAAGGTAATGAGATTGAGAAGAATCCTGACTACTGAGTAACCATAGTTAAGGCCTGAACTGAGGAGAAAAATGAACTGAAGGTTGCTGTAAGGTAAAATTGAAAGCACATTACTAAATCTTTTGTAACTGTGTAAAAGGCACTTCACTTACAGCAGGAATGATTGGGAGTTTAATTTGACTCCAAGAAGCTACACAAGAATTAAATAATAAGTACACTTTAAAGCATAAACCTGGCAAGTTTCTGAGTTGCAATTACAAAATGTTTCACTTGAGAGTCACAACTTACTTGGATTGGATGTGCTGTTTGGAAACTCATTCCAAAGCACAGCATACTCAGATTATGTCAAAACAAGACAGCAGAGTGCTAATTATCTGAAAGCACTCCTGAACAATTTAGACAGAGATGGTTAGTGTTTGCTTGCAAAGTGGTTGAGAACCAGCTAGTCCAGGCATGAATAAAGAAAGACATTAATCTAAACATCTTTGAAAATTAAGGCATTGACATATTTAGCAGCTAACAGGTTAGAGCCAGACTAATCTGAATTGACCTCTGCAGCTATTCAGCCTGCCTTCAAAGAACTTCAGCTCCCAAAATATGAACACAATGGGGCATTTTACAGTGCACCTAAGCTTTGCAAAACTTCATGACATTGAACTAATAGCCACTCGCAGTTGTACAGTCCTAGACATTCTCTCAGCTACAGCTTGCAAAATATTTAATTTTAAAAATGTAATAAATTATTTACTTCTAACAAGCCACCAAAAACCTCATCAACTTCAATATATGTATTGGCCATTTAGCCCACACAGCTCAACCTACTTAAGGCTCACATAATATCTGGTGTTCCCTAGCACTTCCTGGGTGTTCCCACACAGAGCTGTCAGGCTCCTGTCCTGATGCCTGACTACAAGAGAGTGGGAGAGAGAAGCAAAAGTGTGGAAACAGCCTTCTCTGTGACAAGAGGGGACAAGGCTCAATCAGGACATACTGGGCTGCTTAGATTACTCTGAAATGCTTGCCAGAAGCTCAACAGTTCTTGTCCTACATGTAGACTTGTCTGTGACTTGCCAGAACTGTCACACCTCACTCCCTCAGCTCCAGCACTCTCTGCTGCACGATCATGCTGAAAACACCACTAACACCACGCATCAGCAGCACTTCTTTCCTTCCCCTCCACCCCTGCCCTGCAGCTGTTGAAGCTTCTCTGCCATGGTGAAGATTCTTCTGGCCACCAGCACTATGGGCCCTACTGAGCATATCCATGAAAAAAACATTTTCTACTTGCCCATCAACATGTCATCATCAAGATCAATCTCAAGAGCCTCTGCAGCTTGCTGGAGCCAGGAGTTGTGTTGCTTTTCCCGACTGTTGAAAAATTCTGCCTTCTCAATCTGCCTTGCCAAATTCATCCGTTCCTGCAGTGAAAGTACATTCAGACATTATGATCAGGTTTAAATGTGGGGTACTTTAGCAGGGTGTTTGAAAGCATGCACTACAATGCAACTGGGGTGCAGAGACACTTCTGTTCCCTACCCATGTCCCATGAGATGCCCCACCTAATAAACACATCATCATTCACTAGTGGTCTCCTTCCTTAGATCCATGATAGAATCTGGCTATTAAGCATATCTGAACGTTAACATTCTATGAATGAATCACTATAAACACTTGAGAGACATCATACCAATCATTTCCAAGTTACATACTTATATAGTACAGCTTGATCTCAGTTATTAATCTCAGCAGTAAGGAGCAGCCACTACTTTCATTTTACTCTGAAGAAAGTAAACTCTTGCAGGCCATATGGAAGGAACAGATCATATTTTCAGGAATGCACCTGGTTCTTGTTTAGGCACAGGACAGAATGTCCTGTCCTTCTTCCCAGCAGCACACAGGTGGAACAAACATGTCCAGCAAACAACCTGACCTGCAGGCTTCCAGCTGGGACAAACAAATAACTAATTCACTGTGGAAAGGAAATCTGCATTTACAGTAAATGCGAACCAACCAGAAGCAAATTCTGCTCTTTGGAATATGCCTGCAGTTGCATAAAACAAAGCCGTGCAGGAATCTGAATAGTCAGGTGCTACACAGCAGTAACAGCAGCAGCCAGGACTGCCGGGGTAATTACTACAGAGAGATACAAGTAGTAGCACTTGCAGTGGACTACTAAGTCAGTCACTTCTTAGATCATTGCAAGAAATTTAAAGAAAGCTTTTCCATCTCTGTAAAATTTAAGTCCTATTTAAGTCTATCCTGGTTCAACAGTTCTATTCCTCTCAAGTGTTAAAGCCCTTCAGACTTTTCCTGAACTTGAATGAAAGCATGCAAAAGGAGGGAAGAAGTGTGCCAACGGGACAGACATAAAGAACCAGCAGTACTATTAGTTCCAACTACAATGATTTTGTGATTAAACCCAGGCCAAAGCGTAAATAAGACCTGACTGTTGCAAGGGCTTATGAGGCTGGAGTCCTGCAACAACAATTACAAAGATCTCTTCTGGGGAGAGGAGCACTATTACAGATAGGTGAGATCATAGTGACAAGAAAAGTGAAGTGTAGAAACGGTATTTATTTGCCCATTAATTGATGGAGAATGATAAAAGCCAAGAACAACTCCTCATGAAAAGGAACCTCTGAAGCAACACTCTTCAAAACAAGAGTTTTCTTTCAGTTAACTAGAAACATTCAGTGAGTGGAAGGGGGCAGTGGGGGAGATAGGGATGGAAGTCAGATTCTCTTCATTACCAAGAGGAGGAAAAAAATCAATCAGTGAAAGCATTTATTTGATTTTCTTTCCTCTTTCAGAAAGCTTCATCTCCTGAAAGAAATACCCTATTTGCAGCAAGCCTGGGTTTTGAAACTTGCTGTCATTATTCCCAAGGTGAGGATACTGCTGTTGCCACTGGGACAGACCCTGGGCTCAGTCCAATGCAATTAGGTAATCCAGAATCAGAATATCATGAGGAAGATACCTGCTGCATTATCTGACTGCCTGCACTCTTCCTTGTTCTCAGTGACTGTGCAATATTCAGACATTTCTACCCCATCTGGAGTCCTTCAAAATCTAGTATTTAAATATGTCCCATTTGTATATGACTGACCATCCAAACTGTTAAGAGAATGCTGAGACATGAAATAGTCTCTTATTCAAGAAGTAGACAATCTGCAGTGTCTAGACACTTTGTTGTGTCTACAGTGTTTTGTAAATTCTAACCATTGTCTATCTTGTGAGTCAGTGAATGGCTGAATCCTCTTTAAAATGGGTAATAACCTAGAAAAGGGAAACACACTCAGTTTGATAGGGTTCAGTGGCAGCTGTGGCCTCACAGAACAGGAACTTTTAGAAAAGCGGACAACTCACAACTTCAGATGTGAAGAGGCAGGTGAAGACCACTGAATATCCCTGGACCTGCTACTGTTCTCTAGTCTGTAACAGACTTTAGATGGAAGAGGCTTTAAACAATGTACTTAGCAGAGCCATTCCAGCTCCACAGCCACAAAAGATATTCACCTCCCTATACTGTTTCTGGAAAAACATAAGTGATGTTTATGTTTGAACACCTTTCTTGGGTCAGTTATTGAGGAGATATCAAAGATATTGCTTAAAAAAATATAAAGTGTAATTAACTTAATTTTTAAATCCAGATCCTCAAGTGTAAATTTCATCTGAAACCTGGAAAGAACATGACAGGCAGTATCATATCTGTAATATAAACAAACAAGCAACTACCCAGGCTGCAAAAAACCTGTTATTTCTTTACCTTAATAGAAGTCATGCACTTGGCATCAACTGGGAAAAATGGCAGCTCTTCACTCTTCTCCAATGTTTTATAGATTTTCCGAAAATTGATCAAGTCTTCAGGACCAATCAGCAACAGGCTGAGGCCTTCATTGGCAGCTCGGGCTGTTCGGCCACTTCTGTGCACGTAGAGCTCAGAAGTACGAGGGACCTGCAAGAATTCAGAGAAGCATGCAGCTGGCCATGAACAGCTGCCAGCAGCCTGGTATGCTTTGGATAAGATGCTGCAGAAGAACATCAAGTTTTACACAGACAGCACATTGCATGAAAACGGGTGAAAGTATGTAAAAGATGATGTCTTGACACCCTTTGTGTTCTCTGATCCAGAATTTTTCCTTGTATCTTCTTTTGTGAACCTATCCTAACTTCTGACCCTCTGTCATTTCATTTGCAAAGAAGGAAAATATTTTATGTGTCCTCAGAGAAGAGTTATAAGGCTGAGTAACTGGATATCAATGGTAAGCAAAATGCAAGGAGGATCATAACTATATTATATAATTTCTGATACATAATCACACATTCAAAAAGTGTGATTAACTACCTATTGCAGTTAGTCACTGCAGAAATGAGATCTTTAAGTATAAAGCACTAAGGACAGTTAAATGATTTAATCTCAATACTTGGGACCATGCAATATATGGGACCAAGAATTACAGTTTTACAGCGTTCAGGATCAGCAAAAACTTATATCAAACCAAAATAGTAAAAGGAAAGACATTAAAAATGCTTAACCTGGTAGTGGATGACATGCTGGACATTAGGAATATCAAGACCACGAGCTGCAACATCTGTTGTCAGGAGGACACAGCTGAGAAATTGACAAAATTTAACGATCATGAAATTGATGAATAAATAATTTGCCAAGGAACATAAAATACAGCAACCTAGAATTCTACCAAAGCAGTTTAACAAACAAGTTTATACTGTATTATCAGGATATATGCAGTCTGTTTGCCCTTACAGTTATCCAATTTACTACAAGAACAGTCTTGAAATAATAATTCTTAAAGTAAAATTTAAAAATGCAAATGTTGCCTTCAGCAAGTCTATTGTTTTTAATAAATAAATGCACTACCTTGCTGGATCCTGTTTTCCTATGTTTTTCTTCTCTCAGTTCACAAGAATGCTAGAAAAAAATGCTATTCAGTGAGGAAGGGGGGTTATGTGTCCCTGCATTACACTTTTAAGTACACTGTCCAGGTTTTAAATAATTTCTTTACCTTGCTATGACCACACCATTAACAACACAGTTGGTCCTCTGGCAGTACAGACATGTTATTAAAAGCTTTACCAGTTGAGAAAAATCACATTATTAACATTAACATGTTATTTAAGTAACATTTTTTGGGGGTGAAGTATCTTCTACCAACTTGCATTCAAACTCTCAGTAAATAAAGTAAATAAACCCTAGAAATAAAGGGGGAAGTTCTGTTCTAACAATTACTATTTCTCCGTATCCCTAGACAATATCAACTACTCACAAAAGTTGCTCTTTTATACAAGCAGTCTCTACAGAAACAGAAGTCTCCCTAGGATATAGAACAGTTTGTTTTAAAAACATCTTCCAGTAACTGAAATGACTTTGGAATGACAAATGGAAATTTGTTACGATTTTATGGTATCTGACTGCATACTCTATTGCTACAAGGTTCAAAGCAGAAATAACAACAGAAAAATCTGCAGTTTGCAATCAGCAGAAGGCCATGAGAGATGGTCTCATAGATTTCTTTCCTGCCTTGAAAATTTGCAGTCTCTTAAAACACCTCACCTGACCTATGCAAATGCTATCAATACATTTGCCAAGGGATGCTGCAGCTCCTTCACAGCAATTCAACCTCTGTTCTCCATGCCTGAATCTATTAACAAGAGAGTTGATCTATTAACAACTCCCAGACAGTACTCAGCAGCTCACAGCAGGACTAAACTGTGAGGCTTCTGGACTATGGAAGTAATGACACTAAAAATCTCCTCCCAAAGGCCATGCCAAAGACAACCCAAAACAATGTTTCCTAAAATGGCAGGACAGGTCTCCCTGGGTAAGACCTGGATGCCCACTAATGCTGAAAGGCACAACTGCCCTTTCTTTTGCATTGCTCAAAGATATGACCCCTCGGATACTGATTTATGTAACTAAACTTGCAAATGACTAATAAGTGATTAGTTTTCTGATGGTTTAGGGAGATTCAATAACTTACAGAGGATCAAATGAGCTGCAGAGCCAGGACACGGACAGAGCTGTGCAGGACAGTTCTAAAAACATGCCTGAAAACAGGCCAAGTGACAGCTCCTTCAGCAGCAACAAGCTCCAGGACCACAGGCTATTTCAAGCTCCAGTGTACCTCAGGAGGTCCCCAAGCAGGATGAGCTGCAAGACTGGACCAGGTTGCTCAGGGCTTTTATCCAACTGAGCCTCAGAAAACTTGAGGACAAGCAGCCTGCTCCCATGCTTGACTCTCCTCACAGAGAAAAAGCCCTTTCTCATATCCAGCCTGAACCTATTATTTCAACTTGTACCCATTACCCCTCATCCTCCCATCAAGCACCACTCTGAAAAGCCTGGCTCCATCTTCTGAATAACCCTCTTTTATGGTGTCAGAGGGTTGCCTTTAGCTCCCCACAAAATACTTTTCCCAGGTAATACAAACACCCAGCCCCTTCAGACTCTTCTCTTGCAGAGCCAGTGCTTTTTGAATATCTTGATAGCCTTCCACTGAACTTGCTCCAGTTCACCACTTTAACTGTGAAACCTCATCCTGAATCGTTAATATCTTGGGCTTATGAACAGGGGACTCACATGCTCAGCTAACTTCCCTGACCTGCTCCTACTCTAACAGATTTGTTTCCTCTCCCCATGACCCTTTATGGAATTTCTTTTTTTCTCTGCTAGGAAGTTGAAAATGAACTCACCTCTCTCGCTCAGCAAACCTTTCCAGGTTTTTCAGCCTTTGCTTTTGGTGCATATTGGCGTGCAAAGGAAGAGGATCACAATTTAAGATTGTGAGGAGAGAACTGAGGCGTTTTACACAGTCTATGCTGTTTGCAAAGACCATGGTTCTTCCTGGATACTGGAGAAGAAAGTAATAGAGGTAATAGTCCTTCTCATTTGTGTTACAGTGGATTTTGGTTTCTGTCAGAGTCTCAACAGTAGCCTCTTTCCTTGTTAAGTCTATTACTTTGGGTTTGCCCTTTATTCCCACTTTTTCCATTAACAATTCCAGTTTGGTCTTCTTGTCCATCTTTTTAGCATTCTTTTTTTGTAAAACTCTTGTGGGAATCTGATGGACTAAAGTCAAAGTGGCAGAAAAAACAAAAGTCTGTCGTCGAGGGTTATACTGTGAATCATTTAAGATTTCCAGCAACTGAGACAGCTCTAAGAAGTGACCTTTCTCAACCATTCTGTCTGCTTCATCAATCACAAGGCATCTGTCAAGTAGAGAACACAGTGAAAATACACTTGTGCAGCTAAATACCAACCTGATACATTTAAGAACAACTTTTCTTGCTAAACACATAAAGGATGTTATGCATATAAAGCCAAAAGGAACACCAGGTATGCTGGGGCAGCTACAGTAGTCTTCTACATTTCTTTTTGAAAAACCAGGTTTTTACTACTGCCTTTAACTGACATTTCCCTCCATCAAAATAACCAATGTGCATTTAAATGAAACACTGAAACAGAAATAGGTGATCTTGTGTAGTCTAAATTATTTAATCTGATAGTAAACCTAATAAGTATGCAGGACTGCCCAGTTCAGTATCCAGCAGTTATCTGAAAAGGCACCTTTACCTGAGCTGACGAAGATTTGAAAGATGTGGGTGTCTCTCTTTAACTAACTCCCACAGACGGCCTGGGGTTGCAATTACAATTTCTGGCTTTCGATTCAGTACACGTTCTTGCTTCTGTGCAGCCATGCCTCCTACTAGTATTGCAGTCTTAATGCCTAGAACGTAAAAATAACAGATTTTATTTCGCTAATTACCAGTGAATGTTTTTATATATATCTAGATTTTGAAGTGTTTTAAAGAGTCTACATTGCATCTTTCAACAAGCATTTTGGCCAGGAAACTTCAGGGTTTTTATGTAACACTGAGCATACAGAAATGCACTCAATTTTACATAAAAATCCTCATTATAGTTAGATGCTAAGAATTAGTGGACCTGTCTTTCAACAGCATGAAGAATCACATCCATAGCTGTTAGTTTTGTTTACACATATTTCAGAGTCTTGTGTTTTCTCAATTATATTTGCATGAACAAACACATTCCTGTTAAGAATAACCAGAAGATCCTTTCAAGAATAAGACTGAGAAATACTTGTCTTGCTAAATAACTGCTCATTTGCTATAGAATAATCCTACCAAGTATGCTCCCATCCGATTAATGATTCTGGCACAGTAGCACAGACCTTGTTAGCTTTAAGTAGTCTGCAGAGGTACTAAAAGGAGTTTATCTTTGGAAGCAGACTCCACACATGGCTTATTTCACCCTACTTCTTCAAAGAATACACTGGTCCATGATAAACTCAATGCTACTGTGCAAGACCCTGCCAGTATCCAAGCTTCCTCTGATCTCTCTTCTGGACTACTTGGGAAACACCACTGCAGTGTTTTTTCCCAAAGCGAGTTCAAGGCAATAAAGTCCACATCAAATTATCTCCTCTCCTACTGCAGCAACTGTATTATCACTTGGGCAGCAGATTTTTATATATAAATAGCTCTGCTTCTATCAGAACTGTATGACATAAATTGATTATTTCAGCCTAGAAGTTAAAATAAGCCTTGTAATCAGACGCAGACTGATGAGCACAGCAGGACATACAAACACCAAAGAAAGATGGAGTTAAAAGTAGTGTGTTGCACTACATATCCTCTTTAATAAAAAAACATTACTGGTACTGGAGAAGTGGAGAGAATTGGGAAAAACTCGCCATCTTCAACAGCTTCATGTCCTCACTCATTCACCTAACAGATGTACTGATTTCTGGTTTGGAAAGGAGAGGAAGAGGCGGGGTAATTGCTTTTGTCAGGCATGTTACTCAGTAACACTTCTGTGGCTTGACTGCTGCAGGAGGTAAGTCAGACAAAACAGCAATGCCATCTACCCTAAATATTTATGGCCATAACTTCTTTTTTTATTATTAGATAGAACAAAGTTATACATTATATACAAAGTTGATATAATTGTTAAAAATTAAATTATTATACATAATCAAAATGTTGTATATAATGAAATTATTAATTAGATATAACCTGTATTATCCAAAACTAGAACAAAGTTAGCTGTCGCCAGGTATCTAGTACTGACTCTGTGTTGTGAGAACATGAATCAATATCTATTTGAAGGAAGACACATTTTAAAGCAAAACAGCTCACATTAACTACTCACTTCCACATGCATCTCACTGAAGAATTGACGTGCATTTCTTACACATCAGTGGCTATAAACTCTAACCCCTCAAAATCTACACCAATTTCATGATTTTATGGAAGAAAGTGCGGCACACATTCTGACTCAACACGAATGCCAAGATCCAAAACCAGTCTAATCTGGCTGTGGAACATGGCCTGTGGGATTTACATACCTGTAAACTTCGCAACTGCATCAATGTGATGCTTTACTTGTACAGCTAATTCTCTTGTAGGAGTAAGTACCAGTCCTAAAAGAGGTCTGTTTTTATGGGAGTCAACAGAATGTGTCTTGTTATCGGAATCAAATTCAACGTTTTCCAGCACCTTCACACAGCCTGTTGTGAAAGATTCATCATCTTCATCTCTGCTATCTTCAGCCTGCTGATGGGTTACTTTTTCTACTTCATCCTCATTTTCCCATCTTGTTTCATCATGATGCTGATGGGACTCTTTAGAAACACTGTCATTTCTAGTTGTTGAGTTATTTGATTTTTGCCACTGCAGCACAGAGTGAATCATTGGAATTGCAAATGCAAGCGTTTTGCCGCTTCCTAAAAAAACAAACAAGAATAATAACACAGACTGACAACTCATTTATTTGAAAAGATGAGAAAAGCAACAGCCAATCACACACTGTTCTTAAAACACAGCATTGTAACAGATGCAAAGTCATTATCTTTAGGAGACCAGAAACTTGCAGCAGTAGCATCTTTTCTCCTGTTCCCTTTATACATCTCCTGTTCTATGTTCCTGGGGAACAGGTATTTTTCCAATCTCTAGCAGGTCAGACATATTTATTTGTTCTAAAACTGTTTTTTAAAAGCTGCAGTTGCAGTCAAGATATTTTTAAATAACTGTATGCCCATAAGGAGAATACCATGCCCTAATTGAAAGTTCTAATCAACATTCTCCAAATAAAGGAATAGCAAATGAGGCCAAGGACAAACTGGAAAGCACTTGAAGGATTAGCTTCTATCTTCAATTTATAGTCCTGTATTTACAACTTTCTAAGATACTGTATTTTTAAATACTCCACTGTCTAATTTCCTGATCTAGCACTGGGTCACATTTTTATAATCAGAACACATACATCTAATTTAAAAGAGAGAGTCCATTTTGGAGACACAGGGCTTGTCAAAAGCAAGTTCAATTGCAAAGGTTTACTGTACCAACTGCAAGTTGCATCTCTGCCACATATTCCCTTCTGAACTATGTCAGTAATAAAGACATTAGGAAAAGCCTGGTAGCACATCCACCCCAGTCAAGCTTTTCAGATGTAGCAGTTTGCTAATCATGAAAGCAGCATCCAGAGTACAAGACACTATTACACAATTCCTGTAATAGGCCACTGCTGGAAAGCAATCCTCTGGAAATCTCAATTCCTGTCCATATCAAAAAAGCTGTAAAGGTTTGCCAATTCAGCAACACAGAATTTTGGCTATTTAAGGGGAGAACCTTAATATGAGTTAATACAGATAAGCCCAGTGTCATCATCCTGACCAGTGCTGCTGCAAAGTCTCATATCCACTTATCCACCTTCCAGCATGGCTGGGAGGCATTTTATGATTTCAGTCTGCACTTGAAACAGGAAATGTTTATAACCTGTATTTAGAGCACTTATACAATAATGTTCTGGTAATACAGAATATCTGTTTTTAAGGTGAAGAACACTGCTGATTTTGAATTAAATGCAATGCAGTTTGCTGGTGCAAATGTCAGTAATGCACCCAGACAGATTATGGCTCTGATAATCAGGACTATTGGGCAGGCACTAGATTCACCCACAAATTAAACCAATTATCACCTCACAGGACGTTATCTTTATAACATACAAACCATGTACCATAGACAGGCATGCAAAACCAGGAGGAAAGAATGTCTTGGTACTACAGGTCACACCAATTCATGCTCTTTTGAAATGTTTCGTATTGTATAATTTCACATAGATTTAGATCCTTAACCAGAAACTTCACTAGTTCTACAAAGTAATAAACAGGAAGGGTTGTCAAGCAAGCCTTGACATTTCCTTAGTCTGATCTGCACAAGGATCTACTGCCATATCAAAATCTTGCTGGATTTCCCAATGTTACTACCAAAACAGATTAATAGTTCTTTAATTTCACACATTCCTCCTTCAGGCACACTGCTAAGAGGTGCTGCAGGATGCAGAAAAAAGAATTGAGTTTCAGCCTCTCCCAGCTGCAGCACCTCAAGACAGGCAGTTGTTCACATCTCCCAAGTTTCTATAGAAGCATGACGACCGATGGACTCTCTGGAGTGAATCTGGATTTCACTCATGAAAGAATAAATGAGCAAAACACATTCCTACTACCTCAGGCTTATACAAGATTATAAAGCAACAACACAGCCTGCCACCAACCACTCTTTCCATCCTGCAGCTAGAGAGGAATTTGCTTACCAGCACTGCCAAAATGGCACTTTTTTGCAGTACAAAAACACCACCTAAATTTTCAGTTCCATTTTTAAAAACACTCCCTGCGGGGCTTTTTAATCTCACTAAAGCTAATAGCATCAACACAGTTTCTAATTAAAATAAATATGCAAATGACTGCATATCTTATTAGTTACTATACCTTCTTGCTCAAGAGCAGTAAATGACTTTACAGAGAAGCAGTGAGATAAAGCAACTGGAACAGATGAAAACAGTATAAAGAAAGCTTTTCAAGCAAGGCAGCTTCCAACGGTGCTTCCTGTCTCTAGGTGTTCAAGGGAAAAAACGGTTGCTAAAGACAAAACTTCAAAGGTACGAACCACAAAGTTTGAGGGAACATAATGTTCTGAGACTTCGTAGCATTAAGTAAACAAAGAGCTATTACAAATGTCATAAAGGCTAGCAATGCTCAATGAATCTCAATGCTCATGAATCTACCTCTCAAACCATAAACATAATAACTCACTTTAAGCACAAGCAGGAAGAAGGGCTGGTGACAACATACAGGCAAAGCCAGGGGACAGAGCACAGGGTGGGCCTGTTTTACTCCAGGACCTGGGTCATATTCACACTTAACATTGTGCTCAGTGTTCATTCACTGCTCCACACTAGTATGAATTATCTCCACAGGAACCTGGTTCTCTGCTTTGCCTCATTTCTCATGCATTTGCCTCACAGGGTCTGCAAACAGACCCTGCTTGCTTCATTAATTCTGCCTTTTGCAGAGTATGACCTTACCATTCCCAAAACAGGAAGCAGTTTGAGAAACAGGAAAGGAGACATTGACACTTCGAAGCTTTGCATTCTTTTAAAGATGGGTCATTCCCATGTTGTAAGTTAAAAAGTTTTAAAATTTTACTAATATGCTGGATATACAAAAGACAAAAGCTCTTCTAATACATAAAAGCTGCTTCTTCTGCATATAAAAGCTTGAAACCATGGGCTAAATTTTCAGAAGAGAAATGGGATGCTCCAAGCATACACGATCAGATTAACAGATTTGTACCTGTTTCAGCAGCACCAAGAACGTCCATATTATCCCGAATGGCAGAAGGCAAGGCTAAGGCTTGAATAGGAGTTGGAGCACTAAACCCCAGGTAGCTCAAGGCCTGCAACACTGGCTCAGGTACAAACAGGTCTTTCCATGCAGACACATCAGCTTTTTGATCATTTGTGGCAGATAAAACTTCTGTTGTCCAGTTTTTGACTTTTTTAGAAGTAACTACTGATGGAAGGTCTTCCTGTGCTTGAGAAGCCTTGTTTTTAGGTACCTTCTTTTTTTTCTTCTTTGGAGTGTCTTTTCTGCTTGATATGCTCACAGTCACATGTCCATGGTCTTCAGAATTAACATCTTGAATCATTTCATTACACTTTATCACTTTATCAACCAGCACATCATTTTCTGCTGTATTAGAAGAATTGCCTTTATCTGTTTGGCTTCTCAAATCTTTTTTTTTCTTTTTCTTTTTTGGAGGGACAGCAGATTCTTCCACCTCTTCATTGCCTTCTTCAGAAGCACTCTCAGCTTTTCTCTTCTCTTTCACTTTCCCCACACTGGAAGAACTTACTAGCTTGTACTCTGTGAGCTCCTCCAAGCACACTATATCTCGAAACTCCTCCTCAGCAAACAGATTGGGGTCGATCTGCACGCTTTTCCATTCTCCTACTACTTCAATGCCTTTTCGTTTCAATTTAAAGGAAGAGTTAAATCTCCCTCCTTTTTTGGCCTTCATTTTTTACCTAAAAAGGAAACCGAGGAAATAAAAAAGGTCTTCAAATCCAAGTAATGGAGACTACCTTGATATTCAAGCAAACGGGGAATTAATGGAATAATTATTTTACTTCTTTTTTAAATACATCAATAACACAACTTAAATATAACTTCGAGCATACATATATACATATATAGCTAAAAATAACTTCATAAGCTATAATATAACTAAACACAACAGGCAGGCCAGGCCTACTGCGTCCTCCTGGAACACGTGCGGAGATAAAAGCAGAATCGCTGGATAAATCCCCGCAGGCCGCGCAGTGCTTCCTCCCGGGAACCACCCGCCAGAGCCGCGGCAGGGCCCAGCACGGCCTCCGCTGCCACGCGCGGGAGCTCCGGCCACTGCTCTCCCCGCCCTGCCCAGCGCTTACCACACTCGGGAGCCCGGGGCCGGAGAGGGCCGGAGAGAGGCGGAGAGAGGCGGAGAGGACCGGAGGGGACCGGAGGGGACCGGAGGGGACCGGAGGGGAAGCGAGCGGGGCCTGCCCGGGCCCGGCCTGCCGCTACCGCCGCTGCCCCCCGCGTGCGCGCCTGGGCGCCGCCATGCCGCGTGACGTCACCCGCCGCGTGACGTCACTGCGCGGGGACGGGCAGGATGGGAGCTCGCGCGCAGTGTCCCGTGAGGAGTGCGGGAGAGGCCTCTGGAATGGCAGCCCCAAATTAACACCTAGGGCTGCGCATCGCCGGCAGGGCGCATTCAGGAACAAAGATCTGTTAGTCACGCTTGCTTGTGTGTTCGTGTGGGCCTTTTTGTTACGGGTAAAGAGAGAAGATGCAAATAGCTACAGAAAAGGAGCAAACACCACCGAGGTCACAGCAAGGTTCTTTTTGCCTCTTGTGTGATCCATGCTTTTCGCAGCCGTATCCTGCCGTAGGAAGAGGGCGTCATAAATTACAATGGAAGATTTTTTTTTTCTTCTGAAAAAATCGGCTGATGTTCAGAAGAGCGTCTTGCTATGAGACGGGGAGAGTGAGTTAAAAACTTTGTCGGTGATAGAAACTAGGACAGTCGGTTCAAGTCCGGTTGTACAATTAAGTACATTCAAGTACAATTGCAACAACAGTTGCAATTATTTCTTCCTCTTGGTATTTACAGGTTTTTCCTAGTTCTGTGAGAAGATGGGAAAACAGGTTGTTTTCTCTACTTTCTTTTTAATGTTTTAAGGGCAAGTGCATAAATAAGCATATTAAAGGTTTTCAATGACAGTTTAAGTTCCAGGTAATCATCATTTATTACTTATCAATGCACAGTATGAGGAGTTTCTTCCAATGCATATTCCACGAGCAAGGCTAAAGAGCATCTGATGTTCCGTACGAGATGAGTTTAAATCACTGACAGTCAAGAAGTGAGTTCAAGGAGCAAGTTTTACCTTGAACACTACAGCCATCAACCCTTATTTACATAGTACTGAGCTGGAGGCAGCAGTGGCCGGCAGGACTGTCTCACTGATAGGACCTGGGACTGGATCCTAATGCCAGCCTTAATGAAGGGTCTCAGCAGTTTCCTGCGTTCCTTCATTGAAAGTACCTTTCCTTACGGGTTGTTTAGAGTCAAATTTGTAAGCGACAAAAGAGCTTGTTTACAATTTTTCCATTTTCTCTCTTCTTATTTACTGCATGCTAGCAAAAGTAAATTTGCAGAAGCAGAAGATTATTCTGAAATTCTGGTGTGATTGCCTTAACAGTGATGCTGAATAAAAATAATGAAAAAAACTTGGACAGAAGAGTTCTTAGCTGTTACTCCTAGGTGTAATTATATGTCCTTTCATAGTTGTAGAGTTTCCAGCTTTGTCCTGAAAGAAAGATTTAATATGGAAACACCTTGCCAAATTATGTTGAATTACACTTTTTAATGTAATTGTGGACATGTTTTTACAGCAGATAGAGTATTCTGATTTTTTCAGTAAGAATTCATGTGAGGGGTCAGCTGATTTTTCTTCTTGATCAGTATTGAGCTCTATATTCCAGACTGAGGGACTGAATTACAAGCCCTAAATCTCAATTTGAAAGAAGGGACGTGCCTGTTTGTAACAAGCAGTGAGCTTCAGAACAGCCTACAAAGACATGGTAACTTTCTGACTGCCACGCTGTGAACTGGTTGTACAAGAGGCCTTCAGTTATTTGAGTTGCTTTGAAATGGGATAACCAAGGGAACTAAACATTTGCTTAGTATTAAAGCAACAATAATCTTTCTAAGCCTTTGTAATGTTAATCCTTCTGAGCCTTTATGACCTGAAAGTGGTGAAGCTTTGATATGTTGTGACAAGGCTTTGTCAATGAGAAGTTCACCTTCATGTCCTAACAGAGAGTCAGCTGTTAAACTCCTGGTAAATACAATTCCATTATCAACAGTGCCAAGTGAGCTCTTAGTAAAAATATCAATGACAAATGAAACAGGTCTGCTTTACCCCCCTAGGCTTCTTTAGATCAACAGTTATTTAAATACCAGGAAATTGTGAATTGTGTATTAATAAGTTAATGTATTATGTCATTTGCTTGCATAACTCATGTCAGTACATGCATATTTTAGTATTTTATGAATAGTTTTCAAGCTATTTAAGCCAGTATGTCTAAGACCCCAAGAAAACTTGCAGTGTTTGATATCCTCATGACAGAACTTTACCTGGTAACAGATCCTGTTCTTCCCAGCTGTAAATGTACATTCCTGCAGATCAGGTGTTGTGGTGTGGTCCCACTGTGCAGTATTACATAATAGATATTATGTATTTTCTCAATATTTTTATTTTTTTTTTTAAATATGGAAGACTTCTAAGGAAAGTTAAGCCAGAGATTGTTTTGACCAATGCCTTTAATTTTTGGGATTCATGTAGCTGAATTCAGAACCAGTAACAGTTGAATGTGCATGTCAGCAACTGATGTAGGCTTTCACTTAGTAACCAAATTCTTTGGTTTCTCTCTTCTTGATTTTTGGTTTGGTTTCTTTTAATCTCTTGCAGGTATGTGCCTAATTACTGATTTCGATAGCTATTTTTGCTAACAAAAGAATGTCACCATACTGTGATTTATATTAATACTCATAGTGCACTGTGCACCTGAAAAACATGCAGCTGCTGGCCAGTGGGAGACCTGATGCCTCCTGTGCTTTGCAGACTGTAAAATTCTCTCTTCTCTCTTTTCTGGCATGCAGCCAGATGAGGCTTGTTGTCCTGGTCCTGAAGTGGCAAGGTGAAGCCTTGGTTCTCGGGCTTAAGGCCTTTATTGACATTTTCAGAAGTTCTGGAATGCCATTCTAGGGCTGACAAGATCATATCACCAAGATCATAGCACCATGGAAATAATAACTCTCTATTGTTAAACCTCCTTTGGAAATTTATACCCTTTTGCCTGTGCTGCCTTTTTTTTTTTTTTACTTTTTCTCTGTTCGTTCTTCCAGCTTCACAAATGCATTTCTTACCTCTGTGAAGCCTTTTGTCAGACATCATGCTCCTCTTTCAGCAAATGTGTTCAAAATGTGTAAAACCAGGAGAACAAGATAATCTGTAAGCATGAGATTTAAGGGTATTGGCACGTTTAACTAGTTACAGTAGCAAGGACTTCAAGTACAGGTTTATCAAGGTGAAGATTTTTCTGTGTGATTGAAGAATAGCAAAGACAACTCCATTTAGTATGAGAAAAACATTTTAAATGGTTGCAAATACAGTCAGATTCAGTAGATACTTCAGAATGTATTTTCAAGGGAAGAATACAAAAGGAAACTTCCTGAAGATAACAGGAAATTAAATAAAAGTCAATATTGGTGAACCAAGGGGAAATGGGAAATCAAGTCCTGTCCCTTAAGAGGGTAACTGGTTTTCTGGGCAGAAAAATAAAGGTGCATGTAATCTATCTGGACAGCCTCAAAGTATTTTTCATAGGAGAAGAAGGAATAGGACAGAACTTCAAGGGGAAAGAAGTTGGCTAAAGAGGAAGGGAAATGCATGTGTCTTCTGGGGGAACACATTGGTGTGTATATTAATAGATTAACCTTTCAGCTATTTGGGGTTTACTTGAGTTTCTTAAAGTCTTGTGGACTAATCTTATTTAATGAATAATTGCAATACAATATTAAATTTGCTGATGACACAGTTTTTAATACAGAGGGGAATTATGATATCAAGGCCGATTGAAAGGACCTTGAGGACCAGAATAATTGGATGAATTGTAATATACAAAGTACAGCACTATTCAGCTAAAGCTAATACTGAGAATGTATACCATTAAGATTGGACTTAATTAATTTTAGGTCACTGTGGATAACAATAGTAATTGATCACAAGATTAAGTGTAAGCTGCCAGTGTAGTATATTTGGTACGCTAACTCCTGTACAGATATTCATTCTTTGCAAGAGGCATTATTTCCCAGATATTTTTGTTTTCAGTACTATATTCTGATCACCTTAATTCAAGAGAGGTGAAATCAAACTGCAGCAGATGCCAAGGGAAGTGTTGGGGTGGTCAGGAGAATGAACAGCCTGTTTTAGGAGTTAAAATTAACTTCTGAGCATAGCTTGTTTAATCCAGGATTAGAGCAGATATGACTGCAGTCTTTAAATACCAGGAAAGGAAGAATAAAGGACACTAGAGCAAGAAGAAATTTGGTAAACTCGCCAACAGTAATATTAGGTAGGAAATCTTAAGTTTCTATGGCAACTAATGAGTAAAGAATACTTGAAGGCAAAAAGTTGTTAGTTATAATATTTGACATGAGTATGACAGACAATGCTCATGGTTGTCATAGCAAGGAACTGGACTTGCCAGCTTCCTGTTATGAATATAGCAGAGCCAGTTTTTACAACAGAAAATCATTCACTTAAACTTTGTAAAGCATTGTGTATTAGGTCCTGCAGCCAGGTAAGAAAATCATAGAAATAGCTGGAAGATTTAAAGAAAAACAATACTTTCTGTTTTCTCTATTGTTATTCTATCTTTTTGCATGTGTTTTTAACTACTTTTGGACAGAGGGCAGCAGATTAGACACATTAGGAGAACATTTCTAGTTCTTAGAGAAAGGGTGAACATAATGACTGTGATCTTACAGATTTTATACGTTACATAAAAATAAATTTATTTTCTGTGTTCTCGTAAAATAATCAATTTGATTTTTAGATCGTATTGGAGGGAACCAAGTTACAGGAAAGAGGCTGGGAGATCAGGCTACAGATGAAAGCACATTGAATATAATCCAGTGCTTTTCTCTTTGTAACCCATTTATACATTAAATATTTATATTATACAGCTGTTACAATGAGATGACCAAAATGGCAAAAGAACAATCAAAATTTTTCTGCAAATGACAATAGTGAGATGAAGCAACAGTTTCTAAGCAACAAACTGGAAAATATGCTAAATAATATCTTTTTCCTGCTGAGGTTTGTGTGTGCTACATTCCAAGCATTGTTCTGAGGTAGATTCCTATTTTTGAGCATGTTTCTTTTATATTAATCTTGTTACAGGTTTGTCTTGACATGGAGATTTTCTGCAGAACCACTGTTCATGGCTACATTTTTATTTGGAGTACAAATGGAATAAAAACAATCTTGTTTTGTGAGGTTAAGGGATTACATTGAACATCAAAATTGCATTTTTTAAGAGTCTGGTGGACTGTAAAAAGCAATTCCAGTCAGAGGTCGCTCATTTGGAAATGGTGAGCGACAGCTGCTGCAGCTTTGGCTGTCTTTCAGTGGTGGGGAGCAGACAAAATTCTGGATTGAATTTCTGCACAGTTCAGGTGCTGAGTCCTGAGCAGAACAGTAATTACACAGTGCATAACCTACACTGTGTATGTTATGAAATGGTATTTATTTTTCTTTGGACTGTTAAGTTAGGGAAAATGGGAAATGAAGAATGATTTTGGTTTTTTGGTTTGTTGGTTTTTTTTTCCCAACATAATTAAAAAATACTTCACTGAATTTTTCCTTCTTTTTTTTTGGTTTGGCTATTGCATATCAAATTCTGGCTCTTAATCAGGAGCACACACATTTTGCCTGAAAGCATTTCTTGGCATGTCCTTCTGTATTCCCCAAATCCCAAACCAGTTCCTTCCTTCAGCTGATTCAGGCATTGCAATACATTCTGAGACCTCACAAGTTTTCACTTTCTGTGCAAATAGCTTAATTTACAGGTAGATGCTTTTGGCATGTGTAACAGGTACAGTAAGAAACATGACTTTTTCAGAGCAGTTTCCAGAAGGCAGACACCTAACTGCTAGGTGGCAAAGGAGAACTGTGCATCTGTCCAACCTGACAAATCACCCCAGAATGTTTAGGTAGAGTCAGAGTACCTGAAGAATCCTTCAGGTACAAAGTCCTTCCATCTACATTGTGTTTTATTTTCTTCTGTGTTCACCTGCATTGAATTTAGAGCTCTTTGCTTCAGAAGGCATGAATAACACTCTCTTCTTCTGCTAGGTATGGGTGCCACTTTCCCGGGTGCTCTGCAGCTGTCTTCATCAAGGAAGGATTATTTGCAATCAGCCTGGTACTGTCTTTTCAAGGTTACACAGCTCCTGTTTTCAAATGAAGGTTCCAATTCACTCTGGATTTCACTAAAGCAGCATGAAATAGCTCTTGATTCTAATACAATAGCTATAACAAGGTTAGAATGAAGCTGAGTAGAGCTTTATTTGAGAGAAGAGAGGAGTGGAAAAGGGAGGAGCTGAAAGCAGCAGCAGTGGAAGACAAGTCATATGTGACTTTAATCACAGATGAGAATGAGAGACCACTTGTCTGCAGGTTTATTATCAGAGGGGATTCATTTTTTTATATGTGGTTTTAGAACAAAATATGAAAGCTTTATTTTTTCTGTCAAATGTACGGGTCAAAATGAGATATATTTAATCTAATTCCTTCTGTGATCTTTATTCTAGTCCAAAAATATATTTATTGAAAAAAAAATACTTTTTTTATTCTGCTTTTCACATTTCCAGGATATTTGTAGATCTCTTTGACATATCTATGAATTTTAAAGTTAATGAGAATCATGTCTGCTCAGTTTCCTGGACTGAGTTAGAAGGACAGTTTTTTAAAGGCAGTAAGAAAGAGATGTTTTTCTAAATGTTTACAGATTTATAAAAACTCTCTTCCTTAGTGGCTTACAAAATTTATGTAAAATATAACATGAGAAATCAACCTAATTGCATATTTAAACTCCGTATTTTTCAGTCTTTAAAACTGAATTCTGAAATTCCTTGTTTGAAAACAGCATTGAGTTCCTATTCAAGGCATGCAAAAGAAAATACCTGTGATCTCAGAAGATTTCTAAGATTCGTGAGAACTTCTTGCAAGGTGAAATAACCACAGCTTGGCTGCGAAAGAACTTGCGAAAGGATTTTCCTAACTGTGTTTGGGATTGAGTATATTTTCCTTATACTTACCATTAGCAGAAACCTGCACGTCAGGATTCTAAATTTGAGGAGGGAGCATTGTCTAAAACTTTTTTTATTTCTTCTTGTAGAGCTAGTTCCTTACCTACTCTGAGAGAACTTAGGTTCAGTAACAGCTATTTATTATATTTGCTGTCTAATGATGCTCAAAAAGATTTTGCAAAGGAGATGTTCAAAAAAGTGTTTCTCATTTTAATTCATCATCATGCCTTGAAAATTCCAAATGGTTTTAGTTTTCTATTACATAACACTTTCATTATTTATATGTATATTGGATTAGATTTTCCTGCTAATAATTCTGTTTTACATTTGAAATTAATGGAGATGCTCTAATTCTTTAATGTTTTACTGGTTTATCTGAGCACAGGATTTGGTCTAACTGGAAGACAGAGAAGTAACACATAGGGGACCATGTTTATTTTTTGCTAGATGAAAGCTGAGGTACTTGTCAGTCATAGAAAAAAAATTAATAAAATTCTGGGCAATATACTATATAGTATCATGTAATCTTTAGGATTTCTGGAATTACTTTTAATCTTTTATCAACAAAACTTACTCGGTCACATGGGCATCTCACAAGGATAAAAAAACATTGCACCTCCTCAGATAAGCCCTCGTGAAATATTTTCAGGTTTTTTGATTCCTGGTCTGAGTGTGATGTGTTCATATAACCATTGCAAAGGCCACTGTCTAGAAGTCCAGTGAATAACATATATCAGTAAATGCTGCATCTAGCTTTGTGTGATGATTCTTGTCCTGTATGTATTTTGCATCACTAACCCACCCCAAAAGGAGCTCTCTTACTTTTTAAAGATTATCTGCGCTTATTTGTACACGGATCAGGTAATTAGCATACTTTTGTTTTGAAAAAACCACTCTCCCTTCAACCCCCAAGTCAATCCACATTTGTCAGCCTAAATGGTAAAGGCATCGAAGGCCTACCCGCATGTATCAGGACAACTATCCGTATGGAAATCTGTGCTGCTGCTGTATGAGTGATGTGTAACCTGGGTTTACAATGCAAAAGGTGAAGAATAAGAATTTATCAAGAATGTTAAGTGATGACGTGGTCAGAGTTGCACAATTTACTGCCAAAGAACTAATTTATTTTTTTAAAAGCATTAATATAAAAGCGTTCACTGGGGGGAGCAGCCTGCTTTGGACTTTTCATTAAAAACAGCACTTGTTATCAGTTTCTCTGGTGTAATTGTGCTTTGACGCAGCTGTGAGACGGGCGACGCTGGTTTGGGGTCCCAGCGCCGCTGGCACGCGTTGCCCCACCGGGGCGCGGAGGTGCCGCAGCTGCGCGAGGGAAGCTCCCGGAGCGCCGCAGGCCGGGGCAGCCCCCGCGCGGGGCCGGCCGCTGAGGGGGCCGCGCCTCCGCGCCTCCCGCGCCGCCGCTGCCCTGCCCCGCGGAGGCCGCGGCAGCGCCGCGTTGCCGCGGAAACCGGCTCGGCTGTCTGGGGCTGCCCCGGCCGGGGGCTGTGGCGCTCACCCGGGGAGGGAGCCGAGGGGCTGCGCCGCGGGACGGGGGCGGGGAGCGTCACTGCACCGCAGCGACCGTCCCTCCTCCCGGGGCGGGCGGGGAGGCGGCACCCGGGCGCCGAGGCGGGGCTGCTCCGCTCCGCGCCTTGCCCCCCGTCCCCCGCCGGCGAGGAGCGAGCCCGCAGCCCAGGGCTCCGCCTTGCCCCTCTGGCGCCCGGGGACACCCCGGTCCCCGCGCCCTCGCTGCGAACAGGACTGGCCGGCGACGAGGGCAAACTTGGTTAGAAACTCCCGCCCGCCGAGGCACCGGCGGCTGCCGCGGGCTCTCGGGGCTCCGGGCGCCGGCCCCGTCGCCTGCCCGGCCGGGCGGAGCGGAGAAAGTTTGCCGGCAGGAGGCTGGGCGGGGGCGGCGGCCGGCGGGCGCTGCCGCAGTGTGTGCGCCGAGCCGCGGCTGCTGCCGGCCGCGGGAGCGCCCCGGGGCTTCGGTCCTGCCGCCCTCGCTGCGATGTGAGGCTCGGGGACAGCGTCGGCTGCCGAAGGCTTTAGTTGCTACATGCGCCCAATAATCTTCTCCAAAATGGATTTTAGTCATAGCAGTCTTTTTGGATACATAGAAGACCTGCAGGAACTAACTATTATAGAGAGGCCAGTACGCAGGAGCCTGAAGGTATATACCTCGAAAAAGAACGCTGCTTTAAAATCCATTTTAAATTGTATCTGTTTTAATTATGCACAAATAAGTGAATAGATAGTTTTTCTGGTTGTTTTTCTTGGTGGGTTTTTTTTTAGTTCGGTTTTTTTTTTTTACAGCATCAGGATACAAAACGCCAGCTGTTCTATAATAAACAGTCTCGAATTCTATAGAGCAGAGATTTCATGTTTTCAGCATGAGAATATTAAGTTGGGAACAAATAAACTAACTTGGGTGTTCAGATTAATTTATATGCTACTTGTTTAATAGTGATAGTGTCTGACTTGAAACTGTACTTCTCTGACATTCCATCTTTTCCTAGTGAAAGATTTACTTGATTGAATTTGAAATGTTGGCTAGAGGTTTCATGAATAAATTCAAATTACTCGTGAAGCCAGCCCTGTACGTGTAGGGAGAAAGGGATTGTTTTATGATTTAAACAGTGAAATAGTAAGGCATTGTAAACTCATAATCTCTATTTCACACTTGACAGACAGCAGAAGAAATAGAAAGATTGACAGTTGATGAAGAACTCAGTGATATTGAAAGGGCTCTTTTTCTACTCAGGTATTTCCTAAAATGTTGCTGTGAAACATTGCTGACCATTCTGTTTACATACAGCTTTTTTAGTGTTTTACTCTTCACTCCTTTAATTTTCTCTCTATTAGTTCTTTTACCTTCAACTATGTTAAGCATGTAGGCAAGATAGGTACTGTAATTTTTAAAAAAATCACCCTATAATGGGATGTCTGTGTACATGTATAAGAATTTCTGAGCTTTTAATATGCTCCTCACCAGCACAGAGTTGTACTTAATCATCTGTTCCCCTACAGCTGATTTTGCAAGATTCACTGAATGTTAATGTTATTAACACAAATAATTCAGGGAGTTCATACTCACTCTAAGCAAATATTCACTCATGGGCTGTTAACACAGGCTGGTAACAGAGCTGTTCTAGCATCCTGTGTATGCTTGGACTTTCAGAAGAGAAAACTTGAGAGATTAATTCTATAGTCCTTAGAAATTACTGTAGAAGATACTGTGTTAATACTTCCCTCTGTTCTGTTTTTCTTCATTTTACTTCCTTCTTCTTGTTGAAAGAAGATTTATTTGCAGCTACTTGAATAACTTAAATTTGGTAATTTAAAATAATGGATCTTTCAACTACTGTGTAAGTCGTCTTTAAGAGTACAAATGTTCTGGGGGATTTTGAGTTGAATATGCAATTTTAAACAATACCTAGTAATTGGAGAACCAGCTGCAGCTCCCTCTCACTTTGCTTATTCTGCTATTTTAAGTGCTTTTCTAATCAATGCCTGTGCTCAGTATTTAGAATAGATTTTCTTGGTGATATAATTTTCTCTTTTCGGGGTTCATGGCATTATTTTTAAGTTACCATTTTTGTCCACAGATACTGCTTTTGATACTGACTTCTGTTTATGGTTTGGGTATTTTTTTTTGTGCTGAAATTTATTAAATAGAGGATTTTAAAACTTGCTTTGCTCTTAGTTGTTGTAATCAAAGCAGTCTCTTGACTGTAGGGAAATTCAGAGGAAACAGTTTGCATGTGGTACTTATCTCTGAAAGAATGCATATCCATTCTGGGTTTTACTCACAACAACCAGCATAGGTGAATTTTATTTTTTTTTTTTCTTTTCCAGTGTGGTAGCAAATTTCTTCGCTCTATTTCCAGTTAGAGATCACGTTTCCAGCATATATGTTCTTACCAGATGATTGCCTTTTTAAGTGGCAAAAGGTTCCACTTCATATCTTTCATCTTAATTGCTTTTCAACTTGACCTTCTCCTGACATCTTTATCTGATTTTCTCAAGCAGCTGTTCTTGAGACATAACATTCTTTTTCTTTTAATGGCACTTTCATTTTTTCCTCTGCGTTGTTCTCATTGCTGAAAGATATATTCAACTCTGCTTGATAGGCTTTTTGTAAGGTAGTCTCACTGTGCAGGTATGTTAATACAATAATCCAGTGGAAGCTTGTGCTGTTGAATAACATATTGCTGTCCTTGTACTGAGTGAAAAGCAGAGTTGAAAAGCTGCCTGCAACTCAGTAGCACTTTTTATATAATGTACAAGAATATGCACTTTTGGCTTGTCAGGAATATTTAATCTATTTTAATACAATATCCCTGCCTGTGGCTGTTTGATGGTAATGACAGTCCAGTCTTTCCATGCCTCATTTTCTCACAGATGCATTGTTCACTGTCCTTCAGGTTGTTCCTTATTTGGGACTCTTCTTGATCTTACCCAAAAAGCCACTGCCTTTTCTGAAAATCTTCTATAGAGACAGCTTTGCTAAGACTGAAACAAATTGTTAATGACACCTTTGTTGTATCCCATTTGGAAAGGACGGTGTTACCTCCACATACACTGAAAATATACAAAAACAATAATGGAATGCAAATCTCTCCCCTTAAATATCTACAGAAAACATCAAAATACTACTTTTTGTCACAATGTCTTTTGTACCGTAATTTGCTTGTTGCACTCTAATCTGCAAGTTGAAGCTTTTAAATGTACTGAGGTATTTCAGTGTTGCTTGTACAGTGTAATGGAGTTGATTAATACTGACTGAAACCTTTGTGTGCTACAGCAAAGCTAATGTTTACTAATGATCTTCTGGGAAAGTTCAGATCTGGAGTCTTCACATTTTTAAAGACTTTCATTCTGAACAAAAAAGCTCACCCACTTTTTTCTCTTATCACATCCTTTTCTTCTAAAACCTCCCCCAACTTCTTCTCCCCACCCTTGAACTTGGATTTGCTTATATGCAGAGTTGTTGTATGTTTACTTGATACTTGTTTTTAAAAGATTTTTGCTCCTGAAGTCTTTTACTATAGTAGTCTGAAAATGGGTACATTGAGATCCAAGTTGGAGAGGATAGATTTTCTTTTTTTTCCCTTGTGACTGGTTCTTGCTTACTGTATATATGAGAAAGTATTAATTTCCCAATTCTCAGAGTTTCATCAGTTACTCTCTTTTTACTTCTGTTCTTTGCTTCTGATTTGTCACTAGTACTGCAGAGTTTGTGGCATGGTCTTCTACTTCTTGATATTGTACAGTGAATTGTTTTGCTCATCTGGTATGTATTTGTAACCATCTAATGATTATTTTGTATTTCCACAGTGTCTTGTCTGTGTCTAGCCATGATGTATGGTCACAGATTTTGTAAATTTCTGTTCACTGTGTTCTCTTAAGTATGGTGTAATTATATACCTGCAAATGTTTTTAGCACATGGTAAGTACATTGATACATTGAACTTGTGTGAGATCTCAGTTCCATTGGGATAATTTCATTGTAATTGTTTTTTTGTTGCTACCTATCATAATTTGGTTTCACATTCTGAAGTGATAATTGTAATTTTGATAATCCTGAAAAGTTAATCTCTCTCATAATTTCTAGTGAATGTCTTTGCTTTCAGTCCCCCCTTTTCTGCTAGTACTATTTTTCAGATAACTATGTAATGAGGTAGATTGATAAGAAGATCTAGCTAAAGCTGATAATTTCTAATCACACTGATTTTCAGATAAATCAGCTCTTTGATTTGCTACATCATGTGGATATCTAAACAGTTCTGCAAGCAAAGGGAGAGGATACAGCAGCTCTTCTGGTGGCTGGGGTTACTTTAATATGACTTGAGCATAAGTGAGCTTCTGCTTTAAATCACTGATGCCCAGAATACGTGGTTTTAATTAGGTAACACTCTGCAATTAGAATGAGCAAGTTCTTATTTAATAAGAATGTGGTAACAAAGTGGATTGTAATTTATTTTAATCTCATTTAACCTTGATTCTGGTAGAGGAGCGGGGCTTCCTTAGACCAGACTGTCAGAGATGCTTTTGAATTTCTCATTGAAACCAAATGGGTTTAGGGACTTAGGGAGGGAGAGGCATTTGAGTGTCTCAGATCCATGTTTTAGAGCTTCAGCTTGTGTCTTTGGTGGTTTCTGGAGCCTCTAACAGGAGTCACTGAATAGTTGTATTCTGTCTGTGCTTTGCATAATGCTGGCCTAACAGAAGAACAAGGACAGCGAAATAGCTGTGTGTCTCAACCAAGTCATTGTCAAGATTGATGGCTTATCATAAAACTATCAGCAGATCAGAGGAGCTGCCAGAACACATTGAAGCAACTGAATAATTTGCATTCCATTTCAGCACAACCTTACCTCTACTAGGACAGTGGCAATAAGCAACCTCAGGGACGCTAATTTTTATTTTTATTTTTGCTGTGAACTTTTGCCTGTAATCTTAGTTTCTATGTTTTCTGATGCTTGATTCATGTTATTACTTACATTAATTTGTCTTACTGTAGCTCACTCTTATGGTATACAGCCCAAAGTAGGTATTCTTTGCCTGATGAGAATATGGTTCTGGATGCTTACTGACATGTGCACTGCAGGGTAGTTTGTTTCCTGAGGACTTTTCTGATAGATTTCCCTAAGGGCTTTTACATTGTTGTGTGTACTGTATGATTTTGTATTCAGCTACTTTTTTTTTATTTTTTTCATTTGTGCCTGCTTAGTGTTAAAGCTTCCAGACCTTGACATTTGTGTCTTACTCAAAATAACAGGGTAATAATGAGTTATCAAGGTGGAAGATTGAATTATTTACCCTCTTGGGAACAAAACCTTTGTTTTTGGAAAGATCCTATCAGTGTAGAAAACTACACAATCCCTTTCTAAAACATTTAACACAGTTTTTGAAGACAAAATAGATGCTCTGTCTAGATTGGAAAGAATTCAGTGCCTCTAAACTTACAATAACTTGAAAAGACCACAGCAACAAGAAAAGTGGTATTTCATTGTACAAGCTGTCCTTGATGAGCTAGTGCATTCTCAAATTCTAAGCATCTTTTGATACATTATATGTTGTTGATTGTGAATGCCAAGACCTCTACTACGTAAAAGTTTGTGGGTTTTTATTTTTTTTGTCTAGTTTTTAGTGTTGGTGTTAATTTTGGAAAATTTAATTTTTCTGTAGGTGCAGGCAAATCACTTAATTTGATTTTAAATGAAAGCTTTCATTTACATGTAACTTTAGGAGTTGATTTTCTGCATTGTATCAATTTTTTTTTTTGTGTTACATAATCATGAAAACTGGCCACTCTATTCCAATTAAACAGTTTATGGTCCTAATGCATACATGGTATACTGAACAGTCCAGCTGTAATGCTCAGCATATTGGAAAATAGTTCTTCCATCTGTCCTGCCAAGCTGTTAATATCAACGTAAAAGGTATTTCTTCATTTTCCCCATCTTTTAATTTTCAAATTGCAACTTAAGTTTTATAAGTTTCATTCTGATTCACTTAGTTGGACAGATTAACTATTTGTTTGACCTTGAATGTGTTATGCAAATAAACTAATGAGTATAAAATTGATTCTTTCACCTTAAAGTAAAAGGTGTGCCTGTAGACTCCAAAAGTGTTGCTAAGTCACATACTTTTATTTAAATTTAGATTTGTGTAAATACTTCTGTTAATCATATTTGTTGAGTTGAAACTGCAGCTGAGGAACCAGCTGTGAATATACAGAGCAGAGTTAATATAGTGCATTGAGAAACATTAAAAAAAAAAGAGAGAAAAATCTACATTTCAGTTTTCTTTCTCAGCCTACAGTGCAGGAAGATGGCAGTGCCAGTCCTCTCCCTATTCTAGTGTTTGTGCTATGTTTGCCCTTTTGCCTGCATAGTACATTGGGGACTTTACCTGAGGCAAACCCTGAAAATGATGGTTAGTTTTAAAACTGATCGACTATGTGGTCCAGGACTTTGTATACATTAAAAAAGACCTATGCCAGCACAAAGGAATTGAATAGCAGAATGGGAACAATGCTTGGGAGGGGGTGAAATGTCTGAGACTTTGGCTGGTTTATGGTGTTGTTGAAGTTACAGCTTCCTGGTGTCTTGTTTCACAGTCAAGCTAAGCTGAAAGAAGCTTTCCTGATATCAGAGAGGAGCTCTCCTCTCCTTTCATTATGTGACTGCATGTTACTGATAAATTTTGTGTACCTGCACTGATGCTACTGCAGCCACACAGTCTCAGTCAGATTAGCATGCTAATTCAAACAAATTTTTTAGAGGCTTGCTTCCAAAGAAGTGTGAAACAAAATGCAGCTGCTGATAGCTGGTAGATGACTCTTCTGTCAATAGCAAACCAGATTTAGTTCTTGTTTTAGTTCTTTGTCTAATTTTGAATGTATACTTTGAATCTGTAAAGTAAATTACTGGTTGAAATGACCAGAGAATAGAAAGTATCAGCTGTTGTTTATATAACATGGCTTTTGACATAAATGGTCTTAAAGAATCATTAAAGATGGAAAAGACCTCTAAGGTTATTGAGTCCAACCTCTGGATAAATACCACCATGTCAAATAAACTGTAACACTAAGTGCCATGCCCAGTCTTCCAGGGATGGAGAATCCACCACTGCTCTGGGCAGCCTTAACTACCCCTTCAGTGAAGAAATTCTTCCTGATCTTCAACTTGAACCTCCCCTGACACAGCTTGATGTCATTTCCTCTCATCCTGTCACTTATTGCCTGAGAGCAGAGGCTGATCCCCCACCTGGCTCCCAACCCCTTTCAGGGGGCTATGGAGAGTAATAAAGTCACCCCTATGCCTCCTCTTCTCCAGGCTAATCACCCTTAGCTCTCTCAGCTGTTTCTCACAAGGCTTGTGCTCCAGACCCTTCCCCATCTCTGTTGCCCTCAATGCTCCAGCCCCTCGGTGTCTTTTTTGTCATGAGGGGCCCAGAACGGAACACAGGATTTGAGGTGTGACCTCACCAGTGCTGGGTACAGGGGAACAATCCCTGCCCTGCTCCTGCTGGCCACACTACTGCTGGCACAGGCCAGGATGCCATTGGCCTTCCTGGCCACAGCTGGGCACAGCTGGCTCATGTTCAGCTGCTGTCAAATGGCACCCCCAGGTCCTTTTCCATCACACAGCTTCCCAGCCACTCTGCCCTGTGGGTTTGCTATGACTCCAGAGCAGAATCCGACACTTGGACTTGTTGAACCCCTCATACCACTAGCCTCAGCCCATGGATCCAGTCTGTCCAGATCTCCCTGCAGACCCTTCCTACCCTCCGGCACAGTGACATTCCCACCAAGCTTGGTGGCAAACTGACCTTGATTGCCTTGTACAGATCATCGATGAAGATAACAGGGCTGTCTCCAATACTAAACTCTGAACACCAGTAGTGACTGTCTGCCAACTGCATGGAGCACCATTCACCACCTTTCTCTGCATCCAGCCTTCCAGACAGTTTTTAACCCAGCTGAATAGAACCCAGAACCCAGAACAGTACACCCATCCAAGCGGTTAGCTGTCAACTTCTCCAGGAGAAAGATGTGAGAAACGGTGTCAAAGGCTTTGCTGAAGTCCGTATAGCCTATAGCCACACCCTACAACACCCCTACATGGTTCACTTGGTCATAGAAGGGAGATCTGGTCAGCGTGAGATTTGGAAGTCTGCCTGAGCTGTGATGTGTGAGACCAGGTAGCTCTTCCTTATATGTTGTCAGATTCTTCTCTGGAGATGTCAAATATATTTGTGTTTCAGAGCATCTTTGCTCATGGCATAATAAAGAGAAACTAAGTGTTTGTAATTCAAAAAATATATTTTTGAATATCAAGCACAGTTGAAAAATCTGTGGGTTTCTTAACTTCTAAACATTGTTCTGTTGTCCTGGGAAAACCTTTATCATCCTCTCCTAGAAATGTTTGACATGGGAAATATTTAGCTAGATATTCCTATATTCCTTTCTTTCTGCATGATGGATCCCATACGTAAATAGCATGTTGCCCAGTAGGAGAATGAGTTTCTTTTGTTATTGTTTGGATGAGCACTGGCATTTAATAAATAAGTTTAACAGTTGCAGTTCATTTTAGATGTCACATAATTAATATATAAATATAATAATTCTTTATTTCACCTTCCTTAGAAAGTTCCATGTGTTTATAAAAATATTTTCTGCACATAAGGAGCTTTTATTTGTATTGTTCAATATTACTAATTTAAATTTCATCATTTGCCTCATTTGGCAAGAGATGATAGTATTGGAGTAGTTTTTTTCAAGACCTGGAAATGCTTCCAGTGGAAATTCTATGAAGATGTAGATGGGAAAATGTAGTGCTTTGTGTTAGAATACATCAAAAGTACAGACTCTTCAAAGAGTAGATCAAGCTGTCTATTATGGCTAGTCTGAATATGCTTTCACATGATGGTACCCTGTAAAATAATGACTGTTGTATGCCAGTGACCAAAACACAAATCTCTAGCCAGTTTTTATAGAATCATTGAATGGCTGGGGTCAGAAGGGATCAAAGGTCATCTAATTCCAACCCCCTGCCATGGGCAGAGAGACACCTTCAACTTGCCTACTTTGCTCAGGGCCCCATTCAACTTGGCTGTGGATGCTTCCATTGTTGGGAACTCTGGGCAACCTCTTCCAGTGCCTCTCCACAGTAAATAATTTCTTCCTAAAACTCGATTTAAACTTACTCTCAGTTTGAAGCCATTTCTGGTTGTCCTATCACTGCATGCCCTTGTAAAAAGTCTTTTTTCAACTTTCCCGTAGGGTCCCTTTAGGTATTGTTAGGCTTCTGTAAGAGGCTGCTCTCTTCTCCAGGCTGAACAACCCCAGCTCTCTCAACCTTTCCTCACAGGAGAGGCGCTCTATCCCTCTAGTTGTCTTTGTGACCCTCCTCTTGTCTCCTTCAAACACACTGATGTCCATTCTCTGCTGAGGAGCCCTGACCCAGCACTCCCGGTTGGGTCTCATGACAGCAAGGTGAAGGGACAGAGTGGCATTGCCTTCCTGGCCACGCTGCTTTGGATGCACCCAGGATACAGCTGGCTTTCTGGGGTATTGCACAGTGCACATTGCCAGCTCACTCTCCCACAAACACCCCCAAGTCCTTCCTAGCAGGGCTGCTCTGATCTGTTCATCCCCTGGCCTGTGTTGATACCAGGGGTTGCCGCAGCCCAGGTGCAGCACCTTGCACTTGTTAAACCTGATGTTCCAGCAATGATCAGCTTGGTGTTGGTAGCAGATTTGCTAAGGCTGCACTCAATCCTTTTGTCTGTATCATTAATGAAGATACTAAATGACACTAGTCCCAGTACAGACCTCTCAGGGGCACCACTCACTACTGATGTCCATCAAGACTCTGAGCCAATGACAACTGTCCTCTTAATGTGAACATCCAACCAATTCCTTATTTACTGAACATGTTTTTCTTGCAAATTCCTTCTGGTGTTTTGAGGACTACATTGTTGTAGGCATGGGGAGCCCTTTATGTGTCATGATATGATGCTTCCATGGCCTTTCACTCTGACTCTGTATTTTGCTAGCACAAAGAAGAAACAGAAGTTAGTACTGATTCAGCTACTCTTTCCATAAAAGCAGTTTAGTAGCATGCACCACTACCTGTCCCAAAAGTCAGGGTACTCTGAGACTCTTCAGAAGAGTGACTCAGTGCTGATATGCTGATACACCCGGTATTTTTGCATTCAGGGCTGTTTAAAAGCTTTTCTGTATCTCCACAAAGCAAAGTAGACAGAACTCCATTATATATTGGTTCATATTGCTACACTGTAAACTTTATGTGAATGGAAGTTGTTTTACTGAGGTTAAATTCTGACTATAATTTTGGGACTTCAGGAACTAGGACTGCAGTCTTGGGCCTGTGTATGTGCCTTAGAAGATATGCTATGACAGAAGAATTTGGAATGAGACAAGAAATAGCTTTGTTGAGATTTAAAATTAATCCTGCTCTCTAGGGTAAACTTGTATAATAGCTCATTTAGCTATTTTTAGAGTTAACTTTAGTAATATTAATGTTTTTGTACTTGTTCCACCAGCTGGTACTCTAAATGCCAGCACTGAGTTAACCTGGATTTTGTCAAGCTTTGGAGCCCAGAGCTTTATGTCACAGGAAACAAAACCAGGGTCATTTAATCACTTATACAGATTTTTTTTTTCACCGTGAAAATAGAATGGGAATATAGACAGTCCTTGAGACTAAGCATCTCAAAGAGGTCTACATTATTCATTGAGAAGTTCTCCAGTGTTGGTAGGAGCATCTTATTTAGTCTTTTAGGGATGGCTTTTTTTGTAAAAGAGAAGTTCTGTTTAGTTCTTGAGGACAAACAGAAAAGGAAATTGGAGTGATTTCTATAGCAAAGGCTTACATTGACATAGTCTGGAAAAATCCATATTACTGCTAAAGAACCAACTGTTTTAATTATACACAATTATAGGACTCTGTACCTGAATAAGAAGGTCACTTTAGATATGAAAACTGAGGCCAGAAGTAGCATCTCTAGCCAAAGACAGTCATGTCCTCGGGCAAAGATTTTTAAAAAAAGACCAGTAATACAAAAGCACATCGATGGGAATTTTTCATAACTGAGTTGTTCTTGAAATTCACCCTTTGAGTATTAATGTATTACTGGCATTCTTAATATCTTGATTCTCCTCTCCTTCCCTGCAATATATCTTTATCTTCCTAGATCAGGTCATGGATGTGTCTGCAGTCTGAGCAGTAAGAGTATCATTTGCAAACTTTGAAAACCAGGGCTCTCCTAACTCCTAGGCCTAAGTCTGTTAAAACCAGTTTTACATGGCCATCACTTTTACTGCAGTTTGAAGTTGCTCCTCTCTCCATGAATAGCCTTGCTGTCTCATGGAGACTCTTTGACAAGATGGAATCCTTGCCTTTGAATGCTAATTCCCTATGGCCTATCCATCTTTGTAAATGGAAGAAAAATGTCTGTCTGGTTTAAGAGTGATAATTAAACAGAATGAAGAAAGGGACAAAGAACCACTTGAAAACTTCCGCTAGATCTCCTGGATACATCTGTCTGAGGCTTTTTTTGCTGCTGCCTGATACTTTCACATAAGCAGAAGGTAACAGGTGTTTCACATCCATGTTATTATTTGAATGGACTCTTGATGATGCAGGTATTCTTACTTAAATTACTCTATTTAGCTTCTTTTACATTTATAAAAATGTTTCTGCATATTTTTCTTTGTAAGACATCACCCTATAAGGGGTTAATGTTAAGAAATAAAAATATCAGGCTCTGAATATGTCCCTGTATCTTGGTAGCGGTTGTTCCAGCAGCAGTTTTGTTTATTCCATGTTACGTGACTGTGGGTTCTGAGAATGTGTGCAACTGTCATGTACAGAGTAGCTGAGTCATTCCTTGTCAGTTGTATCAATTCAGAGCAGGACCAAGTATAATTGTGTGCTTTACTGAACTCATTAACTGTTGTTGGAAATGTCTTGCCCTTCTATCCCTTATATATTACCTTTCCTAACAGACTACACATAGGCAGTACTTCTTAGTCATTGCAAAATGCCAAAATTGCAGTTGCTTTGTTTGCAGAAACATATTACAGTGTGAATTTAGCCTCAGTGTTTCTATGTAATGCTTACTTTCACATTATTCCACTTGTTCTTGAATTTACTATAAGAAAGTCAGATTTAGGCAGTATATAAGCAGGGATAGATGAACTGGCATGAATGGAATTGCAGCATTTTAAGTGTGTCTGAGTCCAAGTTTATGTAGTAACAGAGGCTTGTTGTAAGACTTCAGATTTTTTTTTTAAACTGACAATGTTTGTAAGATTATATAAATGAAGGTGACACACATTGCTAAATCAATATAATGTATAGTGGTGAAGAAACGCTGCAGTCTTAGAGAGCATAGTCTTACATTGTTTCTAATTGAGAAAAAAGTAATTTATGCATTCTTCTTGTCCTTACTATTTTTAAAGAATCATCCAGTTTAAGAGAATACATCTGACTTTGGAAACAGACCAATACAGTATTTTTTCCTAGGACATTTTTCTTGTAAGTTTTTAGAGTTAAATCTCCTATTTGATTGTGAGGGAAAAAAAAACCACCCAGAATTTTTTTCTTTCCCCAGTCTATCTTAAATCAGAATGATAGAATATGTTTTTAGTTTTTTAAATGGTAAAGCAATGTAACTTTAAATAAAATTACGTAAGTTTCTACAGGGTTTTATGTGACAGTCCAAGAGAAAATGTATAAATGGAAAACCTTGGAGGACTTGGGGTTTCTTTTGTTTATCTAGGTAGCTTTGTGTCCAAATTGTCAATTATACCTCTAGTAAAAATTCCACATTTTTTGAAGTAAAACCAGTAAATTAATTTGGGTAGGTATCAATTAGCTTCTCCCTCTCCCCACCTCTGCTCTTGTTGAACAACAAAGAATAACATTAAGCACTGCAGCCACAAATTTATGCTATGATTAAATAAAGTTTGTTCAAAGCTCCTTGTTTAATTCCAAAGCATTTCTCTTTACCAGTTGGAACAGACCAGGAAAGTTGGATTCAAGGTGCATCAAAGCATTTGATAACACAATTAATATTAACAAGCTGCACAGCAGAAGTGATATTGCACTCAATAATACCATTGCATTTTGCTTGCAGTAGTTTATGCCTACAAAATGGGATGAATTACTGTTTATCTGTGCTGTATGAGAAGTGCAGCTGACCAGCTTGTGGTCAGATTTTCTAAAGTAGTATGTACTGGGATTTTTTTCCCTCCTCCTCAGTGAAATTGCTTGGTAACTTCTGTTACCAAGAATGTATTGAGAAGGCTCAACTAGGGACAGAAAGAAAATGCTTTAAACATGCTAATTTTATTTTTGTTGTAAGCAGGGATTGATTGTATTATTTCTGGCAGAATAAACATTTGTAGAAGAGAAATGTGAAAGGCATCTGCTTTAATACACTTTTTTACATCATAATATTACTTACATTCTTGGGCAGGCTTGGAGATAAAAATCCTGTCTTTAAAGGGAAAAACAGAAAAGATGCCATTTTCACTGCTGAAATTGTAATTGAGCTTTTTGAGGGGGAGGATTTATGTCCATATTAAATAGCAAAACATGAGTCATTGCCTGATTGCCGCTTGCACCAAAATTATTCTGTTACAAACAGTTAATCTCTTTTATGTAATTTTATTTCAAAGCTCAGGATTAGAACATCTATTTCTCTGCCATTTTGGAACTAGAAGTTAGTTAGATTATAGTTATATAGATTATGTTAGATTCAGGGTAAGATTTAATTTTATTTTTGTTCTTTCCAACTGCAGCAATTGATAGCCACTAAATTAATGGAGAAAATAATGATAGCTAAAATAATGATAGCTAAAAATAAAATTAAACTGCTTCTTTACTACAGGTTTTAACCCAAGAGTATGTCTATTTCTTCTTGTTTTTTTCACCATGTAAAGCAAACGTAAGTGTATTTTAAGGGTTACTTGTAAATTCTTTTGAACCCTGCATGCTTATTGTATTGCAAGAAAATACTTGCACCATGAGTTTGTAATAATTCATTAGATGCATACTGGTATGTAAAAATCAACTCTTATTGCAGATAAATACACTTGTGATTTGATCACTTAAACTGTCCCACCTATTTGAGAGTGATGCATTAGAGGGTAGATAGATCAATAAAATTAATATACAGATTTTTGTATCTTATGTATTTATGGAAAATTTGAGGGCATTAAGTAAAAACTTCTTCAGTGTCTCTTCTTACTTCCTCATTAAATGAAGAAGTTGGTTTTCATCTTTTTAAATGAACAGTTAGAACATGGCAGCTTTTGGTTCTATTTGGTATAATGTCCCACACCTGTAAAACCCATGAGCTGAAAATGATTCTAACTAGAGTTTAGTACTTGATAGGTAATTTGAGATTTTCATGATTGAGTTTACTGCTTTTTGGTAAAGGATGTGAGTATTTTTCTCCAAATGTTATTCCTTCCCCTTTCTTACTTATGTTTTCTTTGCCCTCATTGCTGTGACCGAGAGTTTGCCTTAAGCTCATTGTTTTCAGGGGACTGCATGCTGAATACCAACTGAGATGGTTTGTGTGATGTTTGTAAAGATCATGTTGGCCCAATGAACGTTGTATAGAACTTCAGAGTTCTTTATGCACTAGAATAACATTGATAGCTTAAGCATGGTGGGCTGTGTTTATGGTAAATTCTGCCAGTCAATATTCATTTGCATGGATGTCTCTTCAGATAGCTAATAAAAGTATTGTTCATGCAAATAATATATTGTGTTAATATTACACCATAAGCTTAGACTAAAAATTTATTGTCCCAAACCTTTTAGTGATCAGTTAATAAAGTTATTTTTTAGAGGAGGGCAGGGGAATGGCATGCAAATATTATTATATCAGTGGATGTTTTTTAATGTATTTTTTTTTTTCTGTGTTACATTTTCTTCTGTAGAATGATATCAATGTAGTAAATAGATAAGCCAGAAATTCTGGAGGTTAACAGTGGATATAGGCTGAGAAGGATCTATACAGCTGAGCATATTTGAAATACATTCAAAGGAAAGATATTCTTTTCTTCAAAGATGATTCTGGACTAATTTTAGTAAATGTGGGTGGAATTACTGGTAAATGCTTTTGTTTATTTTTTCTATTGCAGAATGTTGAACTCTTTCTGGGATAACTGTACCACTAGAAATAAGTTAGTATGACTATGTGAGGAAAAAAATAGTGTAATAAAATGCTATTTAAGATTATTGTTATGATTTTGAAGATAGGGAGTGCTACTAGGACTACAGTTATCTAAACATAGTGGAGTAGTGTTGTGGATTAACCCCAGGCAGCTGCCAAGCTCCATCCAGCCACTCACTCACTGGAGGAGAATCAGAAGGGTAAAAGCTGGAAAACTTGTGGGCTGAGATAAAAACAACTTAATAGGGAAAAAAAAAGCCATGCACACAAGCAAAGCAAAGCAAATTCACTGCTTCCCACAGGCAGGCAGGTGTTCAGCCATCTCCAGGAGAGCATGGCCCCGTCATGCATAATGTGACTTGGAAAGTGAAACACCACCGCTCCAAATGTTCCCCCCTTCCTCCTTTTCCCCCACACTTTGTAAACTGAGCATGATTCCATGTGCTCTGGAATATCCCTTTGGTCAGTTTGGGTTTCCTGTCCTGTCTGTGTCTTCCCCCAGTCTACCATTCATCCCCAGTCTCCTCCCTAGCATGGAGCAGAAAAGGCTTTGGCTCTGTGTAAGCCCTGTGTAAGTAACACAAATATTTCTTTAATATTAACCCTGTCTTCAGCACAAATCCAAAACACCAGCCCCTGGAAAGAAAATTAACCCAACCCAAACCAGCACAGATAGGCAGGAGGATTCTGATGGTGTGCTGATAATAGTTTTATGAAGAATGCAGATGTAGATTAATTACCTATGTAATGCTCATTTTTATCTAGTATTTGAAATTATTCTGTCAGCTGGAAATTTGAAAGACTTGTGTCATCACTTCAATTTATTTATTGTGTTAATCGTATGACCCGGTTTGGTTGTCCATTCCAACATGGAACAAATCTTATGTTTGTTTGAGAGACATGACTCTAACTCTTGTATTTAATTAAATAGCTGAATTTTATCCTACTTTCCAAAGTGAACATAAAGCAAGTAAAACACTTTTTTGTTTGACAGAACATGAATCAGGAACAGCTTGAAATTGAAGCAGTTTTTAGTTATTTGTGTATTTACCTCAGAAAGCTACCTTTGATCTGTGGTTGCTTTTGTTATGTGAGAAAGCAGCATGAGAGTCAGCTGGCTGACGTTGTATGCTGATGCGTGGAATTGCATCGGTCTGAAGTAGCTGTCCAATATACTTGAAAATATGAATATTACTGTGATGTATACTCCTTGATTAATAAATAGGATGTGAACCAGCAAAGCTTTTCCACTTCTAACTTGTCTAAAACCTAGCTCTTATGAGGAGTAAGTTCACTGTTCTGTGTTAATTTTCTGATTATTTTTTTATTTTGAGTCATCAGGTCCTTTGAGTATAGCAGCAGTAATTTGGAAGAAATTTAATATGAACTGTTGGAAGTCACTCAGAGCCCACAGTTAGAACATAACCTTAGCTTGTATTATTAGATCTGATGCCTATTTACTTAACAATATCTATATAAAATATATCTAAGATATCTAGTTATGATTTTCTTGCATATGAGGAAAATGCTGTGGTCAAAAGCTTCAAACCCTCTCTTTATCCTTTTTTATTTTTACTTTGTTGTGGCTTTTCATTCAGTCACTCTGCTAATACTTCCATTCTGTTCTCAGCATCATTTATAGTGTCTCTATAGGTCTTTTACATTTGCATTTTCTTTTGATCCAGTCTCTGTGATTTTGGTAAAAAGGGCTGGTCAACTCATGTACAAAATATGTTTTGTTTACCATTTATCTGTCTTTTACTGTTAGTATGATTTTGTTATGGGGATTATAAGCCTATTCTAAAAAGTTTGAATTTTTTTGAAGATTCATAAGAAGTTCTACTTGTACTTTACTTCTACTTGTACTTTAATTCTTAAAAGGCTAGGATTATTCAGGCTTTTATTAGTATTCTGGTCTTCAATTCTTACTTACACAGGAAGGTCGTTTTTACAAAGCCAAGCAGATATAGGCAGAAAGACCAGTTAACAGTTGCTTTCCTAACATTTAATGTGCTTTTCTTAATAGCATGCAGAGGAATTGCAAGTGGATTTAGCATAGCATAATTTGTTTTTACATGATTGAAAAGACTCATAGCAAGGGTTGAGGTGAAGTGGCAGTTTCTGTTAGAGCTGTCAATAAATCTTGAAAAAAATAAACAAGTTTTTTAGACCTGTGAGTCAGTTTAGAAAGGAGAGGTTGAAATGTACAGCTACAGCTTTCCTTTTTTTTAGAAATTCTCATCAGCTTCTACAACTATTAGATTAGAGCTGCTATGAAAAAAAAAAAAGTATGGAATTGATACAAGATGGAATATGCTATAGTCAGAAAGGCTGAGAAGATGTGCTAGAAATACATGTAGTAATAAAGTGGGAGTTTTGGTATTTGTTGTTTATAGTGCTCCACATAGGTCAGACCCACAAACTGAAGAAGACTCTTAAGTAGATTTTACTACTTACTGGTCATTTAAAGTTTTTCTCTCTGTGTGTATGAAGTATACCAATAGAAAAAATAAGACTGGAGAATGAAAAGACATCCTGTGTCTAAATTAGACTATAAGAAAAATTTAGGTCAATAGAAGTAATTTACCCTTCTAGAATTCAGTTAGCATCTGTGGTTTTGTTTGTTTTTTCTTTTCACTTTTAGTATAGAAAAATTACAGGTCTTGTACTTTTTCTGAAGACTTCTTATAGCATGTAATGCATGTTGTGAACATGACAAATCTTGCTGAATGTGAAAATTATAAATTCTGGGTCAGTGAATGAAGACTGGCAGAATGAAAGATAGTACCAGCTCCTAGTAAATTTTTGCTATATCACCTAGGAATGGGAAATGGCATTATCTCAATCTTGAAGTAAAAAGACTGGCTTTATTTTCACATTCAGACTCAAAATAAAAAATTCCAAAATGAATTCTACCCAGAAACCATACAAAATGCAATATGTGTTATAAGCCCTCGAAGGAAGAAAAAACATCTGTCTTCTAGGAGATTGTAATGTTGATATTGGGATAATATTTGAGAGGAAAAATGTGTTCCTTTGAGGCACTTCTCACATTCTTGAAACTTTTCTTAAAATTCAAGGGAGAAAAGCTCAATGTTTACTCATAAGAATTAATGTATAAACTCATAGAAACTGATGATATTAGGAAGAAATTATTGTGTCATCATAATGCATTTATTTTGGTTCAGAAACAGAAAGGGCTATCTGTATGAGTTAGACATTCTCCTTTCTCTCTTTGACAGATATTCAACAAGGAAACAGAAATAAGAGACTTCAGTTGACCAAACCTATGGTAAACAAAGTTGCTGTGAATATAGATCTACTATGCAGCTAAATCTCAAGTTTCAGTTCTCACTTTAATTACAGTAGAAGTTTCACTTGTAGTGGTACAAGTTCAGATTATACTAAAATCAGATTAGTTTCTTCTTAATTAATATATAGACCATGTAGATTTTATTCAGATATGCTCTTAAATGATCACATATATCCTAAGTAGAAGATCAAAATGAGAAAGTGGTTTTGAAAACTGGATTTTACTTTGAAAGGACTACAATGTCAATTACAAGATGTTCAGCCTGTGATATTATTAGGACTTCTGATATCTTGAACATTGCTATTATTATGGAGTTAAATTTTCAGATTAATTTTATTCTTTCTTATTTTCAGCAAAGTTATAGAAGCCTACAAAGTTTCTTCACTTAAAGAACTTAAAGAAGTATCTCTAAGTATCTTCTCCTAATTTACTCTGGATTTACTGCAGGTTTACTCCTTTGTAATATATAGATTCAAGACTGTGCTAATAATTATATTGCTCACAACTCTGTGTTCAAATGAGGATCTTAGAGAAAGTTACTTTAAAAAAATGACAAATCTTACCATGGGACAGAGTATATTTATAATGTACTTGCTACAATAAATGTCAAAGAGATGTTCAGACACTCCTGTTACATAATTGCTGTTTAAAGAAGTATAATTGAAATGTAAGCATACCTCACATGAAATAAAAGGAAAGTTACTGATTTACACCAGTGTAAAGAAAGACTTGTACTTTTAAAGAAAATACTAGATTGTATTTTGTCCAAGGAATATTCCCTTCAGAATAAAATGAAAACTAGTCATAAAATGACACATCAATATTTGTGTTTTCAACACATTTTTGTAATTTCTAGATTTCCTCCTTTTTTTTCAAAAAAACTAAAATTATTCAAAGAAAAAATTTAAACCCAAAAACCCCTCAAAAAATCAAAAATCTTATAAAAGTGTTAGTTTTTATTAGCAAGAGCTAGTACCTAGAAAGAGGTGTAAAAGGTTTAAGTCTGTGTCTACCCGTCTGCATAGGAAATATTGCTATGTAAAAGTCTTCACAATAAATTAAAGGTGATTCTCAAAGGAAGTCTTGTGAGCCACACAGTTTTATGTTATTTACAAAAATACTTATCTGAATTTCTAATTTGCCTTGGCAGCAGTAGATTGTACAGGAAAACAGAAATCCTGGAGGGAGAATTGAAATCGGATAATTCTGAAAAGGCTAAATCCTGTCAGATACTGAGCTTTTATACAAATAGGAAATTAATTCTAGGATTTATGAATCCTAGTCACAGAATATTTTAGGTGGTTTGGGACCCCTGGAAGTTATTTAGTACAATGCCCCACTTAAAGCAGAGCCAGCTTCCAAGTCTGATGCCGTTTGATGTTAGATCACATTACTCAAGACATTGTCCAGATGAGTTATGAATGTGTCCAAAGATTCCCACAGCTGTGGACACCCTTTTTCAAGTTTGAGTGTTTGTGAATTTCATTTTCCTAATACTCAGTAACTGAATACTTCAATATTTTTTTTTTTTTAACTGTGCTATTCTAATCCCTCACTCATTGAGGTTGCTAAATTTTTACTTCTGTCTTAAAAAAGTTCAGATTTGGACCAACACAGAACATGATATTTGCACTGAAAATAGTGTCACTTAAGGGGTGTTAACACTGTAATTCCCTGCAGCCATTCATCAGAACTTCTGTTTACACAGAGCACAGTCTTCAGTGGTTAATTCCACAATGGCTATTTAACAAATCAGTTTTGCCAAACTGGTGCAGTTAGCCACAGAAAAGCCTCTACACATATGGAGCTCCAGTTAGAGCTCGGGTAAACATTGTACCTCAGTCTTCCTTTCAATACTGTATTCTGCTCCTGCTGTTGTGTTTTATAGGCTAGTGTGAATGAAGGAGAGAGAAATGTAAATCTGTCTTCTCTTTTTCAAAATCCTTTGTGGTAATATTGTCTTGCAGTACATCCTGTGACTAATGTTCATGCTGCAGAAGTTGTAGTTCTTCCATCCGTTTCCAGATAGAAATGTTTCTAATTGAGTATGCAGGGACTTTTAAAATTTTCTTTGTTCTTATCTTGTAGAATCAGTTGTTAAAAATGCTGTAAAAATTAATGTAAGAAATGAGCTTCATGAAAGTTTTGGAAATTGGCAACACATACCTTGAACATAATCGTAGTATAGTTGTCGGAAGAGACCTCTGGAGATCATCTAGTCCACCTCCCTGCTCAAAGTAGTGTCAGTTAGAGCAATATATTCAGAGTCTTGTCCTGAACTCAGGATTTTGAATCCTTGTGGATGGAGACTGCACCATCTGTGTGGGCAACTCATTCCAATATTTGAATACTCTGATACAGAAGAATTTGTGGGTGTTTTAAGGTTTAAGTTGAATTTCCTGTGTATTGAATTTGTTCCCATTGTTTTGCATCCTATCACTGGGCACCACTGGGAAGAATCTTTCTCTGTCTTCTTTACTGTCTCACATCAGAGTTTATACATGTCAAATAAGGCCCCCAAGCTTTCTCTTCTGAAGATTAAAGATCCCTGTTGTCTAAGCTTCTGCACAAATTCTGTGATGAACTCACTGCTGCCTGTCTGTGAGATTCTTGTATTGAATAGAGAACAATCATGTGTCTTGAGCTGCTGGTGATGCTCTTGAGTGCAGCCCAGGATACTGTCAGCTACCCTTCCCACAAGAATGCATTGTTGGCTCTGGGTCAGTTTTGTGTCCACTGGGACCTCCAGGTCCTTTCCTGCCAAGATGTTTCCCCGTTGGCTTGCCCCCAGCCTCTACTGGTGCATGGGCCTGTTCTGCTGCAGCTACAGAACTTGCATTTCCTGCTGCTGGTCTTCCTAAGATCTCTGTTGGTTTGTTTCTCCAGCCTGTTGAGTGACCATAGTATTCTGGTCTGTCAGCCCCTGCTCCTGGTTTTGTGTCATCTGCATACTGAGACATGGCATTCTGATGGCACTCTGTCCCATCACCCAGGCCATTAAAGAAAACTTTATTGCCCTCTGTAAGGTAAACCACCTGTGGCTGGCTTCCTTGCCACTAATCACAACCTTTTAGGCACAATAGTTCACTCAGTTTTCAGTCCACATCACTTTCTGTTTGTCCAGCTTGTACTTCATCAATTTATTTATGGAGATAAGATGGCAGACAGTGTCAACCGTCTTGCTAAAATAAGCTAAACAACTTTCATCATCTCAACCAGTCATCATGACGTCAAGTTGGCTGGTCAGGATTGATTTCACCTTCGCAAATCCTGGCTGACTACTTGCAGGCATGTTTTTGTCCTTCCTATGTTTGTAAATGGTTGCTAGGAGGATTTGCTTCTGTCTCAAGACATCACAAATATTATGTGGAGTTCATTTTACTATGGCAGAAGAAACAAGTAAAAGCAAATCCAGGGGCTAGAGGGAGAAGGCTTAGTGCTGTGCTTGTGCTTTAGAAGTGTTTGAAAAGTGCTTTGCAATGGGTCCTGCATTTAGACCAGGTCTGGGACCCCCTGGCCAGCAGCAAGCAGCTGCTGTCACGGAGGAAGGAAATATTAGGACTGCTGGGGCCCAAGAACTTCCCTCCCTGCAGAAGGATTCCCAGCATTGCTAAGTCACTGGATCTCCTGTAGGATGAACTCAGAAGATGAGTCCTGAAGTTTTATATTTAAATGGTATGTGGATTTTGCTAGCACAAAAGAGGCTGAGCTAAATTGCTTCTAAGTATAGGGCTCTGTTGTGTTCTTCTATAGTTAGCACTGTTAATAAAGGAATAGTGCCTTCATAACACTGAGCTTACTATGACTCTGAAGAAAAGATTTAGCATTTATTTTAATTTGTTTATTAGTACAAAAATGTGTACATCTGAGCATTTAGCAATAATTCTCTGTAATTCTGAAGTCTTCTGAATTTAAAGAAAATCTATGGTGCAGCTAATTTGGTAGAAATAGAAGAAAAATCTGCAGTTGGAAAATTACAGTGTGTAGGTGTTGAAATGCCTCCTGCTTCACATTCTTAATTGGCAGTAAGCCAGAAACTAAGAATTTCTGGTTTAAAGGGAAATGCTTCCCTTTTCTTTACATTTTGATGGATAAAAGTAGCATTTTGTTTGCATTTTTTTAGCACTTAGGGTTTCTTTCATCTTGATACAAAATGAATAAAATTTTAATTAAATAGCTTCTCCAAGTTACCTTGGCTTTTTGCATTACTACTGGATAACACAAAGATATGTATGCCTTGCCAAAGGAAAAGGATGTGTTGATGTTTAGTTTTAGTTTTAATTTTGGCATCCAGACCCTTTTGCTTTCTGATTCTATTCTGGGAGTTGATCCAGTTGAGTAATTTTTATTTTCACCTCATACTTTTTTTCATTGCTGCCTACCATTTCCTTCCCATCCTGCTTTTGTTTTGTTACCTTTTTCAATTGTGGGATACCATTGAGAGAGACAGAATGAGGAGAAAGGTACAAGATCTGTAATTTAACCAAGTTTTTATATCCATTTTTAATCATGTTTGTGTGCATATGACTATATGTCTGTCTGCTTTCCCTACAAAAGGAAATAATGGTAGATTTCTGTTAAAATGTTGTATATTGTGTGTTGTTTTCATCTTGTACAAGTTTACATCTTGTGTGTATATCTTCTATTTGCCCACTTCCTATGGTTTATCCCTTGTGTTGCTGTAAGGCAAAAGATTCCATGAAACCAATGCCTTGGTCATTTGGTTTGAAAAGATCTTTCAAAAGTTTCATATTTTTATGCAAAGCTACACTAAAAATTAAAGCATTCCATGTAGGAAATGATATATAATAGCTTGACAGGATGATATTTTAAAATGTGGTCTTCTACCGCATATTATATAAAAAAAAATAATGCCTCTCTTTGCTTGCATGAAAAGCCTGAATAGTATATGTTTAATTTTCTTGGTTTTGTTTTTTTAATGAAAGTCGTGAACTTGTAATCATCACAGTGAGTAATGTATTGTATATTTATGTTTTTGTAAGTTCTGGCCAGGATATCCAAGGAACAAGTGTGGTGGCAAATCTTCCAGTCCTTATGAGACAGAATCCTGCAGAAACACTTCGTCGGGTTTTACCAAAAATCAGGGTAAGTTTTGCGTATTGAGGTTTGGATGTATCTATTTCTGACAGTTTAAGTATTTTAACAAAGGAATAAAAAATCCCACTTTTATTGCAAGCTCAGTCTCTAGGAGGTGTATATCCAGTAGGTCTTCCACATTAATCCACTGAATTTAAGAAGTATTACAGGTATGGTTTTTAAAAAATTGTTACAACAGGGGGAAAAAGAAAGTAGAATTAATACTACTTAAGTGTTCTTAAGATTTTACCAGTGTTTTGACAGCTTTTTGAAAATTCTTTCTGAGGACTATCCAGGCATAATGGTTGATTCTGATGTTCTCAATCGCCTTTCATCCAAACATTAAGGTCTTGATGGTGCTGTCCAGAAGAGCATAGTTTCCTTTTAGCTGTCTATGCAATTTCACATTCTGCCCTCCACATTTTTAGTAAGTCGCTGCTAGTTGTGATAAATGCATGCTGACCATGTAATTTTATACAGTAATTTTATATAGAGATATGTTTTTATAAAAGATATTTGAGTTGTTTAACCTGGAGAAGAGAAGGCTCTGGGTACACCTTATTTTGACTTTTCAGTTCTTAAAAGGGGCTTATAAAAAGATAAGGACAAACTTCTCGGCAGTGCTTTTTCAGATATGACAAGGAGCAATGGGGTTAAACTAAAGAGGTAGAGATTCAGACTAGATGTAAGGAGGAAGTTTTTTAACATGAGGATGGTAAAGCACTGGAACAGATTTCCCAGAGAAGTTATGGATGCTCTATCCCTGGAAATGTTCAAAGTCAGACTGGATGGGACTCTGAGCAACCTGGTCTAGTGGAAGGTGTCCCTGCTGTTTGCTGTGGGGGAGGACTAGCTGACTTTTAAGGGTCCCTTCCAACCCAAACCATTCTATGATTCTGTGATTGTGGAGAAGATACCTGTCTCTGTATTTCCACTCTGTCCCAGATAATGAACCCTTGCCCACAAGAAGTGTACAAGTTCATTTAAAGTGTGGTTTAAGGAGCAGCATTGGCCAAATAAGAACAAACTAAATTGCAAATGCAAAACTTAAAATGCTAAAGACCCCTAAGACCCCTGCAGAAGAAGAGGGTTGGAGAGGTCCTTATCAATGTATACAAATACCTAACAAAGCAAAGACAGAGACAGGCTCTCTGCAGTGGTATCCAGTGACAGAACTGCAACTCTTGTTGGAGTGTGCGCAAACAGAAACACAGGAGGTTTCTTCTGAACATCAGGAATAATTTTTTCACTGTGAGGGTGACTGAGAAGTGGCACAAGTTGCTTAGGGATGTTATTGTCTTCCTCCTTGGAGGTATTGAAAAGCAGTCTGGGCATGTCTTAGCTGTAACATGCCCTGCTTGAGCAGGGGGATTGGAGAAAATGCCCTCCAGAAGACCCTTCCAGCCTCAAGCATTCTGTGAATATCAGACATCACCTCTCAACTTCATGTTATCTCCTGAAACATCTGTGATCTCAGGAGACTTCTGTTCCTTAAGAGGAGCTGTTCCTACTTTTGTCTGATTATTTAGATCCAGCAAATATCAAGTCAAGAAATAGCTCTCCTCAGGACTAAGGATTGGTGTAGACTGACAGATTGTTTAGAAAATGGTAAACTGCTTCTGGTTGCATTCTGTGCTGTAAGATACAGGCCAATAGACATTTTGCTTAAATATGTGTAAGTGTAAAAGTGCTTTGAGAAAAACGACTTGAAATTTCAAAGTAATTGGTAACCCTTCAACTTGCACCAAATATCTGCAGTTACAATGACATTATTCTGACATATGTAATGCAGTCTTTCTAAACCAATCTACTGGCTTCAAGAAAAGTTGGTTTGTTTTTTTATGCTTTACCATACATCAATCTATTTTTGCCTCTGGTTTTCTACTTTGAGAGCAGAATTCTTCCTGAAATTAAGGGGGAATAAGAAACAATGTGGATTTTCTACCGTTATTTTTCAAGCTGTAGAGAAGTGCTGGTCTTGGCCTGTCCTCAATAAAAAGTCTAGTATGGGAATACAGTTTTTGATTCTAGTTTTTAGTTGGTTTTTTTTTATATAGGGATGAAGAAAATATTTGAAAGTATGATCATTTGCATGAATAGGGCCTAGAGCCTGGAAAGTATTTGTACAGTGGGATCTGGATCTCAGTGTGATCTTTGATCAGGCTGTACTTAGTTACTTTGTAAAAGTATCTTCCTGTATATTAAAGACATTCAACTGAAAACAGTGTACGGAGAAAGAAGCATTAGGAACTGAAGACAGAAATATTTGAAATGAAGCAGAGAACTTTAATAATAAATAAAATCAATCTTTGAGCAAATTACTGAGAAAAGTAGTGTGGCTTTCATCTTACAGTGTCATTTAAACCCAAACTGGATGACTTCCTAGATGACAAATTAAATGAAACCTAAGTTAATGGGCTCCCGACAGGGGTATAAAAGTAAAATATAATGAGGTCAGTCTAAATCCAAGCATTCCTTTTAAGTTTAAACTTTATAAACTGAAACTTTGTGGAATGTATATGAATTAAGTTCCTTTCTGTGGGAATGCTCTTATAAAGACAGTTCTTCAATGGTGTTCTGTTATCTAGTGTTAATGGTGTTACTAGTTATCTAGTAGTAGAAGTGATGTTTTACCCATGTGCACTGCACTTTTAACTGCAAAACAGCATTTGACATCATAAACTTGACCTATTTTTTTTCTTAACCTTGTTTTTATTGAAGGAATCATCTTGACCATTAATTGGAAACTTTTATAGTCTGTAAAGGCATAATTGAACTCAGCTGTGATTAGAGTCTTGCAGATGTAATCTTCCATTGCAGGGAAATAAACTGATTTAAATTATTGCACTTGGTTCTACTTCTTTAGGTTGGGAATAATAATTTGTGAAATCAAATTGGCACATGAAAAATGAGTTATGTAGTAGTTTCAGAAGGCTGTTCGTTTGAAAGTATTGTCACCATACAATTGCATAAAGAAACCAGTGTACTTATTTAGCATACTTGCGGACACCCAAAGCAAAATTAATGTTTTTATTAGAGCTGAGGGTAAAGCAGATAAAGAAAGAAATAAATGCAAGGAATGTTCAGTCTGAATACCTTGCAAATTTGTATTTCATTTGTGAAAATTTGATAAATCCAGTTACTTCTAGAAGTATAGAAATGGGTGGATGCATATTGCTTATCATTCTGTGAAATCTAATTAAAATAAAATTATATCAAAGACACTATAACATAAGTGTTTTAGGTCTGAGATTAATAAAATCAATACATCAATAAATGTGACATATTGAATTAAGTGTCAGTACTTCGGTTATGCTGTTTAAACAAGCATACAGTATATCATTTAGATGTTAATGTAATGAGATTAGGAAGTTGTATTTTTTTAATTCTGCCATTAAAATGAAATTGCATCCTTGTATGTGTTCTTCTGCATAGAGAACTCCACTCTGGATTTCTGCATGCACCTCCTCATGAACCTTGGAAGTCATTGAAATGCAGATTTAGGGAAAGCTTAGACATTCTTACAAGCATTTCTCTTTGTCCACAAAATAGCTTTTTTCAAATGATGTTAATTGTATTTTTCCTGCTTTCCATCTTTGGGCTCTGCAACTTAAAGTGATGGAGGGAGATTGCAGGTGTCTATCTGAATGACTAATAAGACATTTTTCCAAATGCTGTGATTGCAGCAAACTATGCTTATTCTTGTTGTTGTATATACATCAAGCTTTATTCAGTGTTGTCTGATTAGTTCCAAACTCATTTTCATACTTACTTATTTTCCTAATTTATCAGCCTCCTCTTGAAACCTTTTCTTTTCCATAGCTGATTTTATAGTTTAAGAAAAGCTGGGATGATTTTCATCCTTCCTTATACCTAACATTAATGTTAAGATCCATTCTCATTGTATCCTTGAGCTTCTGTATTCTCCATTATTTCTGTGTCTTTTAATCTTAAATGAAAATTTCTATCATACCAATCCAATTACTTAAATGATTTGACTATGTCAAATGCATGCAGCATTCTTTCAAGAGAATTCTGTTGTTGCAGGACAAAATGTGCATTTAAACTAGAGGTGAATTTTCTTTTTTCCAATTAATAGAATAAACCAGGCTTTCTAATTTTAAGTTTTGATGCCTGAGTTGAACTTGTAGACATTAGAATAGTTAAGTACATGCTAATACCCTTAAATTCCATTAAATACGCTTGTCTGAATAAGACAGGGAGAGGTTTTTTAGTCTGGAGTAAAAATTTGTGGAGTATCCATGTATAGAAAAATACATTACTTTCTAAATAAATAAATTTATATTAAGTAAATTTAAGGTACTCAGCTTGGATTGTATGAAAATGGAAAGAGGAGACCCATACATTTCCAAATGCAGAACTGTACAGTTCTGAGTGTAAACATCAGTTCAGGCAGGTGTGTAAGCAATCTAGAAATTTATATTTCAATGTCTCCCGAGGTCCATGAGGAGGCACATCCAGAGAATGTGTTCTCACACATGACTATCCAGAGTTATGTGGATCAGTGGAGGAGACTATTTGGGAACTTTGTTTGTTGGTAAGTAACCCTGTTTGTATTGCGTACAAAGTGAATATGTACGGAAAACGGAATTCATAGAATCACAGAATTATTTAGGTTGGAAAAGACCTTTAAGTTCATCAAGTTCAACGGTTAACTAGGCATTGCTTCATGATTTTCTGGTCTGTGCTGCTGTGTTAGCATCCAGTGTGTAGATAGTGCTCTTGGTTCTCTTGGTGATGTTTTTTTGAAAAAGTGTAAGCCAGAATTCCTGAAAAGTATGAACAGGTATTCTGATCCAAAAATCTTCAAAATACAAAATTGGTGGGTGTCCTTATTTTTTCTTGGATGTGGCTGTAAGAGCAATAGTGGAACAAGGACAAAGTTTGTGGAAAGAAGGGGGCAGGAGGTTTCATTGGTATTGAAGGCAAATGTTTTGTTGGAAAGCAGCATAGTGCTGTTTCTCTTTTTCATTTCCGGGAGCAAAGACGCAGAGAATCCTTTTAGAAAGAAACATGGTTGTAAAGTGAGACAGGTCTTGAGAGATAAGTTATGGTTCTCCTTGAAGTAAGATAAGCTAATAATTGTACATTTGCGTGTACAAATCGTTTGACATTTGTAGAATGAAAACTTCTTGGTTTTTACTAAGTCAAAAATTTCTCAGATGTTCTCTACAAGCTATTTTCTCAGCAAAATTCCTCTGATATGCAATGCTTAGAGTCATAGAAATGTTAAATTTGGAAAAGCCCTAAGATTATCGAGTCCAATTGTTTACCCAGCACCACCATTTCCATCATGTCTCTGAGTTCCATATCCACATGCCTTTTGAACACTTCCAGGAAAGGTGGTTCTACCACGTCCCTGGCAGCCTGTTCCAATGCCTGACCACCTTTTCAGTGAGGAAAGCAACTCTGCACCCACTCTGTCCCCAGCCTTTAGCACTGCATGGGGTTTGTGTCCCCCAGGTGGAGCACCCAGAACTTGCCTTTGTTGAACCTCAGACCATTGGCCTTGGCCTTGATCTTAATTAAGATATTAAACAGGACTGGCCCCAGCACTGAGCCCTGGGGATCCCCACTAGAGGCTGGCTGCCAGCTGGATGTAATTCCATTCACCAACACTCGGGACCCGGCACTGCAGCCAGTTTGTAACCCAGTGAAGAGTCCAGTCCATAAGCAACCTTGCACTTAGGTGCAAAATTTATTTTTTTTTTTAATCTTATTCAGGCTTATTTTTATTTTCAGTTAAAAGTCCAGCTTATTTTGTGATTTTTGGCGAGTGATCTGAGAAAACATTGTTCATATCACTCAAAAAAAGAAACAGAAACACATACAGAAAGTGCTAAGTAGAAAATATGGGCTTTAGACTCCTATTGAATTTGCCATCATTCTTAAAATGAGTGTAATGCATTAGTAGTAGAAAAATAAACTCATTTTATTTTCTCACAAAATAGAAAGACACACTTAGAAAAGTAAACAAGTGGAATATTCACTTAGTTGATATTTACAATTACTAATACTTACAATGAATGCTGTGTCAAAGATTGCGTCTTGCAAGGTCTGTGCATAAATCTGAAATTTAAAATTTAAATTGCCCATTTCTAAATTAAAAAAATAGTAATATTTAATTTCATTTCAACATATTAACTTTGTTTAAATTTGAATAGATGATTTTAAAGACAACCCAGTTAATTCTCGTGTGTCAGAGCTCAGAAGTACTAAATGTTTAGTTAGCTAAATAAATATTCTAGTGTATTTTGCTTTATTCTTAAGACTATGTATGTACTTTTCATTTGCATTCCATTCTAGTCAAGGGGTGAAATTTAAATTGCCTTCTGCTATTTTAGTATCTCTTACTGAATGAATGAATGAAATACTTCTTTTTAATTTGTGTGCATAAACAGCAGAAGTGCAATTGTTGGCTTGTGTGTTTCTACCTCTCATTTTGCAAAGCAGGAAAATGCACGCATTGCCTTGATGAAACTTAAAGTCACAAAAAATATTATAAGTAACTTTTTTTTTCTTAGAAGATTCATTGTATATTATGATGCATCAAGAAAATATAATGTCTCCAATAAATTGACATAAAAAAAATAAATTGCTAAGAGAAAATAATTTTACAGCAAATTTTGTAGTTTACCCAGGTTGTTGCATATTAATTCTAAGTGAATGCAAAAATTTGGATGTTGTTTCAGAACGTTTCTGCCTCGCTCTCTAAATTGTTATAATTTATAATTATACAGGAGGTTCTGCATGTTGCAGGAGTGGAAATGCAGTTAACAGCTGCTGTTTCTTTTTTGACTGTTCTGCAAGAGGAGTCGGTGTCCATTCATACGTACTCCCACTCCTTCCTACACATCATTCTCCAGAACCTGGAACACAGAGATGCAGGTCAGGGCTGTACAGCTACTCTGATGGCTGATGACCTCTACATGTTTTGTTTCCTTACTGGCCTCACAATACAGTGTCAACAGTGAGTGAAATCACTGTGACTTTGTATCTAGACTTGCATGAATTAAAAGATTTTTGCATGATGACCACTTTCATATTAATATTTAAATGTAATTCTGATTGAAGCAAAAAAAACCTCTCACTTTGCTTGAAGAATTAAATTCCAAAGTTGTTTCTGAGTCTGAGCTTCTCCTGAAGTACCAACATTTTGTGGCTGAGAAAATGGAGGGAGGATGGTTGAGATTTCTTCTGTGTTGATTATTTTTTTTGTAATTTCTTTGACAGTAATTTTAGAATGCAAAGGAAAAAAAAAGGGCTGTTGTGCAACTCAAAAGTTTCAGTGGGCATAAGAAAAGAATATGCTTCTAAGTGAGGGGAATTAGCTTTATAAAGCAATCAGACTAGTTATTAATTTTATATAGAAATTAGAAATGGAAAAGAAATGGGGGCAGACTTTGCTTCTTATCTATCCTGCTTCTTACCTATCCTACTTCTTACTCTGAAGTCTTGAATGTTAATATAGTGGCTTTCAGGTACATAGCTCTTTGAAGACGTGTAAAAAGAGCAAATTCTGTGTATGAATTTTTTTCTGAGCAAAAACTGGTGTATGTTTTGGTTTAGTTGTTGTATGTACAATATGAGACATCACATGTAACTCATTTCTTTTAAATAGGTGTCAGCAATGCATGGTTAGAAACTCTTCTTGCTGTAATAGAAGCTTTACCAAAAGAAACTATCAGACATGAGGTAATTCTAATCTCTCATGCTAACAAAAAAAAAAAAAAATTAAGATTTTAAGATTGTATTTCCCTGCAAGTTTTATTCACCTCAGTCAGATTTGTGGCAATTTCACTGTACCTGTGAAGATGGTAATGGTTGTGGAACACACTCTAAGAGACGAATGGGTGAAAAAGTGAGACAGGAAAGTCACCCTAAAAAAAGAAGTTTTCTTCAGCAAATAAAGCCAGCACTTACTTATATTCCACTGTAACACTTCCACTGCACTTTGTATTCTCAGTAACATCTTTTCCTGCATCCTGTTTTGGTTTACAGCATAGTATCTCACTCTGTGTCTTCATGAAGAAATGACATTTTGTTTACTATTGGACTAAAATTCCAGTATCTGCTAAATGGAACTGAATGCTGGAGATCCATTCCTTAGTGTATTTCAGTAGTTTTTGGTATAGCAAAACTCTAATGCACTGCAAACACTTAATTTTTCGCTGTGTAGCTCAAGAAAGAAAAAGAAAATCTGTCACCAAGTTATAATGCCAATCCCCTTTAGTCAACTAATTTATTTTTAGTGTTGTAGTATATATATTTATATATATTTTTAGTATATAGTATACATATATAATTTTAAGTATTCATATTTTGTTAAGTTTAAAAGCTTTGCAGCAGATATACTGTGTTTATAACAATGTGGAGATTTAAATGACTGTTTGCGTAGTATAAAAATTCTCTTTAAAATAATGACTAGAATCCAGAACCGTTTAAAAAATCAGATTCTAAAGGGTAAAAAGTTAGGTTGGAAGAAGCACAGAGAAATTATTCTAGTCACCTCCAAAATCTAATTGCAGGGTAATTTTAAAGATGTCATTTAAACAAAATCGACTATTAATGTGCATAGGCACCATTATTGTTAGTACTGATTAATTCAGTGTAAAGGTTAATGACATTTGGAATATGTTTTTTCTAGATTTTTTCTTTAAGAAGAGGAATACTTTATTTAATGCTCACAATTTTTCTCTTCTTTTTTCTTCTTTTTTTTCCCATGTAGATCCTGAATCCACTTGTTTCCAAAGCACAGCTTTCTCAAACACTTCAGTCCCGCTTAGTTAGTTGTAAAATCATGGGAAAAGTAGCTAACAAATTTGAAGCTCATATGTAAGTAGAGTGTCAATATATTTACATTCCACAGTGTAAACCAGTATTTCTTTGTTAGTGGACAAAAATGACTACAAGAAAAGTAGACTTTATTGCAAAAATGAAATGCTTTTTTTCATGCTCATTTTCAATCACAGATCCCTTTCATTATTTAACTAGCATGTTCAGACTTTCTGATGTTCATCATTTCATAACTTGAATTTGTATGTTCTTTCACCAATTTGAATGGATAACATTTTCATGCCCTTCTTCCATATTGTTTTTCTTACGAGAAAATAAGCCACACAGTGGATTTCTCTGAAAACTTACAGGCTCAAAATGCAGCTTCATCTCCTTAGAATTTCTTGTCATAGAAAGAGGAATTCCATTCCTAACTTTTTATTATGTGACCAAATTTAGCATGTAGGTCTTGTTTTTTTCCTATCCCTAATGAAAATGTAGATATATCAGGAACTACTGCTGTTCCCTGATATTACCCAGCCCTTAGATTCGGTCTCTGTGAGTCGGGACAGAAGAGGGTGCAATGATGAAAGTAAATTTGACTCACTCATCTGCCCAAAGCTGTTGGTGTGGTACATTCCTTGGTCAGTTTACCCTGGTTTATGGTAGTAGGACCACTCCAACAAATGTGTTTGCTCTCTGGGCAATCCGACAGCATGACTTGGAATTACGATAGAAATCCACTGTGGGCCACTAAATTCCCAGATTGTCTAGCTGAGGAAGTCCACTCTACGAATGATTTTGATCTGCCCCAGAATGTAAGAATGCAGCATAACAGGACAATATGATTAGACATTTAGGAATACATTTCTTTAGATTATGGGTTTTTTTTCTTCAATAAAAAAGAACTAGAAACACCCAAAAGGAAACTAAATCTTCATTTGCTGTTTAGACTGTACTTGTTGACATTCAAAAGTTAATGGAAATTGTAGAATAGTATTTTTTGACAATGTTACCAAACCTTTATATTCCAAATCTCTAGGTCTGTCAGAATAGCAGTTGCATTTATTTATTTGAAGTTACACTCTCATGGACATACGTGACTTTAGGGATTACTTGGAATCTTATGTGAAAATACAGTAGTGTTAATTAGTAATAATTAATAATAATTAATAATTACTAATTATTAGTAATAATCAACACACATCTTTTGTGGTGTTTCTTCAACGATTCCTTGCTGTTCAGAAGCAGGAATCCCCTCATTTCAGTAAACAGGTCTTAGCAGCTTTTCTGCACAGCCACTACGTTTTAAGAAGATAACTCAGAATTTTCTGAGACATCTTGTTCTTCTGGTAGAGACCTCTGAGTGCAGTTCAGAGGCCTGAAAAGAGAGGTTTAGAATGTGGCAGAATGAATAAAATTCAGGATGCACTCTCATTCCCCTTTGAGAAGGGCTTCTGGTACAGGCCCAGAAGACAGATCTATCCTCAGGAGTAGGCAATATATAAGCATATCTTCACATTCTTCTACAGAATGGCACAGTTTTTCCTCATAAAATTTATATTATAATAAAAAATTTTATTTGATGTTACTCCCAGGTTATTTTATATTCTGTCCTTGTCATGGAACATTAGTTTTTCTACCCTCTGTTCCAGTGTTCCAAGTTTAAAAGTTTTTTATTTTTATTTTTTAATTTTTTTTTATGTAGCCCCTAATTTAGTATATTCTAAAATGCCGAACTTCCAACACTGTACAATTTTTTGAAACTTGAAGCTAAATTTTTCTGTAAGAAGTAAATTAATTTTCACTGGAATGAATGCAAGCTGGCTTGCAAATTTGCTTGTCATTGCCTGCATATTATTTATCTGATTTTTGCAGTAACATAAGAATTTTTATAGAGATATTTTATGAATACTTATGACAGAACCTTGGGAAGTGAAAGGAAACACAATGGCTGATTCTGTCAAGTTGTAATATGTGTTTTTACTGAAATAACATATTTCAAAATTTCAAAATTTTTATGTTGTATCTGCCTTTGATTTACATGAATACTTGGTCTACTTGCCTGAAGATATTGCAATATTCAAGCTTTTAATCTGAAATTCTTTTTCTCCTTTCTTCCTAATTATGTCTTGGGTGATACCTGCATATCAAAGGTGAAGTATTACAGACATTTAATTGGGATTTTCATTTCCATTTATATAGTGTTTTTATTCTTTCAGTGGCTGTTCAGAAGTTGTACTGAAGATGTTTATTAAATGAGGACAGCATTCTACTACAGTAGCCTACCTACTATTTTTGTAGTTTATAAGAAATTATAGATGAAATATGAGTGAATTGTAATGACAGTAAATATTCCTTTTCCTGTTTCTTTGGAGCACATATTTGCATCCAATGTACAATATTCTTTTCTAATTGCTGATTATCAGAAAAATAATTTACTGTGTGTGATAAATTAGTAATATATGGGATAAACAAGTAATATGTGAGTAAAGTTCAGTACAGCTCAACAGATTTAATATATTCTTGTTCTATATTTTCTTAAAAAAATGTTCATATTTTTAGTATTAAAAGAGAGGTTCTTCCATTGGTAAAATCACTGTGCCAGGATGTGGAATATGAAGTTAGAACTTGCATGTGTCGGCAACTGGAGCATGTAGCTCGAGGAATAGGGTGAGTGGAATTTGCCTGACTGATCTTAAATGCAAAATATTTCTCTAAAATGTTAACCTAAAAGCTCCCTTTAAAATTGCTGAATTCATGCATATTCAATAATGAATTTGAAATGTACAGATGTGATCTTAGTACTTGGCTATTGGAAGTTGTTTCTTTTTCACTTCAAGATTTTTCTTTCTCTTTTATAGTAAAGGAGAGTTATAATATATAGTAAAAGAGAGTAAAGGTTATTGCTGAACCATAAACCCAGCAGTTTTTTTGTAAATAATCTATATCTGTAACTTCTTGAAATTATCTTGATTATCCATTGATGATGGATTACTATCAATAAATAATTTTATTATTTAAAAATTCTGACAGGTATTAGCAGTTTTAATAACTACTGTGCAGTTTTTTGAGAAAGGATGTTAAATGGCTTTTGTAAGCAAATTTCAGCTCAGTATCAACTTTTATTTGAAGCTTGAAGGCCTTCAATATTCACACATAGGATTGAAAAAGTCTGGAACTTTAATAAAAGAAAATGTTAATTACACTCAGGATTGGTCTCAGAATGAACAAATATTTTAAAATTCAGGGTCTCTCTACCTATCATTTTATCAGGGAGGAAAAACAGCAGTAACTTATTTTACAGAATTGAAAAATTATCAAGTAATATTCCTTACCCAGTGCTAGACAGCAGAGAGAGATTAGATCTTATACTAACAAGTTACCATACTGTAAATGAAGTTTTCTTAATTCTGTTTAGTGTCTTTAAAATGAACTAAATTTCACTTATTCTGCCTTGGATTTGAAAGTTTAAAAAAATCATAGGTATTATGCAGTTGCAAATGACAGCATTATTGGGTATTTAGTCCACCTTAGAATAATGGGTTTGATAGGGCTAAATACTTTGTTATAATTTAGCGGTCTGTCCTGTGTATTTTTCTTTGATTCTTTCCTCACCAACTTTTATTTTTAGCATTAATGTATTCGTATCGACTGTTCTCTCTCTGAAGTTTTTTACTCTAATCCCTTCTCAATGCTTTAGATGATTTAATCTCATGAGAAATGGTGAACATGGAGCACTTTCAGTATGGAAACTATTCCAGTGTTTCATGCTGAGGATGAATAGGTAGTAGGTAAATAAGAAAATAACTAAACAGATATGAGCAAATTTTCAGGTAAATATCGAAGGCATAATGTGACAACAGTCCAAATGCATATTTTTACTAGTTAATGTTATTGTCATTAAATAATCTGTCATTTTCTCATAATTTTATTTGAATGTTTAATCATTTACTTGGAGGAATGCTGTTAACACCTCTTGATTTGCTGGTACATATAATAATCTCTGTAAGGTGCAAACAACTTTAATGCTGATTATAAACATTTGAAAGGATTATTGTTTATATTGACTTACAAAAGGGGCAGCTGTTACTGCTTTAGTCTGATCAGAAGGGATATTTTGAGCATTTTTATTTCAGCATCCTGGAGTTATTTAGCACTATATTAGTAGGTCAGTCTGTACCAAAGCAAAAAAGGACAAGTAGAACCCTTTCTTTACTACTTTAAACCAAGGCCAAAAGCCAGTGCTTAGACTAGTTGGGAAATTGCATTTTCTCTGAGCAGTAGCTGTTCTCTGTAAAGAAGGCTTATCTTTGATGTATAAAATTTCCAGACACTTCAATCCAGCATGGCTTATACTTATTAAATTTTGGCTTTGGATCATCATATTGAGCATATTTTAGCATAAGAATTTTTTTAGTGATACAGTGAAATAGCAGGAGTCGTTTGATTTTTTTCAGACTTCATTTTCTCTAATTTATTTTGAGCTATTTTGAGTGCTTTTTTCAAGCAAATGATGAAGTTTTGCATTTAAAATTTGCATATTTCTCTGACAAAGAAGGAAAGTCCTGAGATTGACTGGAAGTTTTTATTTAACTTTATTTTTCTTAGGGCTTTGTCAGTTTTTTCTTCTTGACTACCCAAAAAATACCTAAATGAGTATTTCAAGGAAGAATTCTGTTTTGCGGTGGCAGAATTGTTTCATTGTAAGTTTTCTTTTGACTGCTTGCTTCATGTTGCAGGACAGATCTAACAAAAACCATGGTGCTTCCTGAGTTAGTGGAACTGGCCAGAGATGAGGGCAGCAGTGTACGCCTGGCAGCTTTTGAGACTTTAGTGAATCTGCTCGATATGTTTGATGCAGGTAGGAATTTAAGTTAGGCATAGTAGCCCAATTCTTAGTACTCTAGTGCATCTTATAATTGTATTTAAATGCTTTTTGTTCTGACAGCATTACTCAGGCATTTCAATTCAAATTTCAGATTTTGTTTTGTTCGTTGTTTTGTCCTTTATATTTCCTTGTATTTCATGTCTTGCAGTGCTTTATATGTAGGAAGTTTTAAGGGAGGTGAGCAAGTTGTCCATGAAATCAATTATCATGTTCCAAGTATCTAGTATAATACGCTTAAACGGAATGAGTAAAACACCTGTATAAATTATGGGAATATTGTGTTTTTAGTATTTAATTAATTAATGTAGTGCTATCAGTGCACAGAATACAAAGTGTTAGCTCAACAAAAATGTACTGTACAGGAACTTGGTGATGAATTACTATAATATATGGTTGTATTTAAGCCATATGGAGGAGTGGATAAGGAAAAATAAAAAATAATACAGTTTTGGGGAGAATACTGTAAATAGACTTTTTAGCAGTTAGTGTTTATATCAATAAGTATGGTAGTAGCTTAATTTTCTAATTCTTGAGCCTCTGTACTGATGCTATCAAGTTTGTGCTTCTCTTTGCACCTCTCAGTCTTCACTCCTCCTCCCCACTCCTTGCTGTAACTACTGCTTTGAGTTACTGTAAGAAGCTTAGAGAAAGCAATCAGGGGTTATTTGCAGGTCTTTAAGGAATGTTTCTAGAAATCAGGTTTGCATGAGTTTTGTTTTCATGGCTGAACTAGAAAATGAACACTTTTGAAGGTAGATGAGCCAAAAAGTCATCCTAGAGTTTCTCTCCCACAATATCAAAATATTTCTTCAGCTGAACCTAACTTTGTTCAGCCACAATTATTTGCTGAATCTTGCTGTTCATCTACCAAAACCAAATCATGATCCCTTTAAAACTCAAACATTTTAATACAATGATTTTATTTAAATTAAGTCCAAAAATATAAATTTCTTCAAACACTTGCTCCTTTAATTTATAAGGACGCAGAGTATTTGGATTTGGCTTTAGTTTCTAAATGCTTTAATTTCTTTCCTGTGTCCTTAACTATTTTGTTTCTCTGTGAATTTATTGTATACCAAAAGATTTTGAAACACATCTCAGTAGGTTTAAAAAATTAGTTGCAGCATATCCTGATTTTACTATTTACTGTTGCAGTCATGTTCAGTCTTGATCTCCCTGTATTCCTACTATTGTAGAAAATCTTGTTGTAGGAGTTCTGCAGTATTCTTTCTCTCTGTATTCTTGGTGAGTGGAGAAGGTAGTGACTGTTTATTTATTCTCTGCCTCATCCTTTACTGGGGGATGCCTTTTCACTTACAACAAATAAACAAATGAACATAACAGGGAAGGTACTAAATTTAGTATCATTCTCTCTACCTCTTGTTTTGTACCTTCAGTGAGTGCCTGCCAGAAGTAATCCTGAGAATGTTAAATGAAATTTTTCTCAATTTATTACAGAAGTTCAGTCTCTGTGCTCTTTTTAAAATGTTGACAAATGGCTAACTCTAAAAATGTCTTTTGTTTTTCAGATGATCGGAGTCAAACTGTTCTCCCATTAGTGAAATCATTCTGTGAAAAATCCTTCAAAGCAGATGAATCTATCATAGTTTCTTTATCTTTCCATTTAGGGAAACTGTGTAATGGATTATATGGTATGATTTAATTTCTTTTTACAAAGCTTAAAAATGAGGGAAGATTGGAGAATTTGAACCCCTTGGAAAATACCCAGATTTGAGTTTATCAAATGAAATGGTAGTTAGATTTTGGAAATTTCCTCTTAGGGTGACTATCTATGTATTACTTACTGTTGTTTTTCTTTTGTTTAGACAGGGTCAAAGACGGAAACATGGTGTTTTATCTTTATTGGTTTGACTGATTTATTTGGGTATTCTGAAGCCTGTGATTTGTATGATTGAATTTTTGAAGCTAGAAACCTTTCAAAACATTATGATGTTAACTTTGCTCATTTCTGTGCTTGATCTCCTTTTTAAGGCACAGGGCAGAGTGTGGTCCATAAGGAACTTCAGGGGAGAGAGGAGATCTAATGCCATGTGGATTCCCCAGCTGCAGCTGAGTCCAAATCGATACTCATAATTTTTATACCCATCATTTTTGCTTGAATTTTCACTTGATCACAGCACAGTATTTCTTGATAATTCTGCCCACCATGTTGCCTGTGGAGGAATGGAACAGAATCATGGCTTTACATTATAATTTTTCCCATGACTTTTAAAACCTTTGATCTTTCCTGCAGCTCTTTAAAATGAGTCTTCATGATTATGTTAAAGACTATCAAAGTGACCATTGCTTCACTACAGATTACTTGAAATGGTTGTTCCACGGTGTTAAAATGTTATTTTCAGAAGCAGAGGGCTAGGACAGTCCATCCTGTGTTTATCATGTTTTTCCAGTCTTCTTTTCTCTGCGTTGAATGACTAATTCCTGATCTTTCCATCTGACAAATTAATATTTTTCTTGAATTTTTACACCTTAGGACAGTTGAATCAAGTGAAAGGGTTACTTCACATGTCTTGCCAGATACATTGCTGTTCACAGTTTTCAGTATGAAAAATTGCCTTTTAAAAAAAATCAAGCAGCTACTTAGTCTTTCTCTATCCTGCCCTTGTGCAGGTGATGCAGATCAGGCTAAGCATGGCACCTTACTGCTGTTTAATGGAATTATAGTCTAAAGTTTTAAGACCATATGTCCAGTTACTGAAGATCATTTCAAACTGTCTTCTGAAGAATAAGCAGTCTCTGTCCTTGTTTGATGCTTTCAGAAATCAGTGAAAATACTGAATAGTACCACTAGGATAGAACTTGCTTTCTACAGTTTCCTGTCTTGTCAGTAGTATATGGGTAATTTTCTCTTAGTTGTTTTTCCAAGCAGTTTTTGGAACATTTTTGTAGTTTTTAATTATCATTTCTATTCCCTTGTTGTGAAAGTCACGACCTTTACATCTTTTGTTTCACAGGTCCTGTTATCCCATACTAGAAGGAAATTGAATCAGTTTGACAAGTTTTCCTTTTGCCATGTTGGCTACTGCTATTATTTTTGGGGGAGTGTATGTGTGTCTGTGTTGGTATTTAATAGTAGATTTTTTTATTTCTTTTTTTGTTTCAATTTTTTCAAACATGTGAAAGCAATCTCCCTTACCTAATTATATGGCTTGTCCTTTCCCTCTCCAGCTATTAAATGTCAGTACCACTTCAGCCTTTTTCTATTCTATTATTTGACTTATTTAAGATTTCAACAGCTAGGACTTAAGCATTTTGAATGCTGGAATGAAGCACATCTGACTGCACATTTTGAAAACCTTTTGTTTAAGATCCACTGACCTGTTGCTTCTCTACTTAAAGCTTGAATCTTTGTCAGAGTTATTAATTTTACTCAGCCTGATGATACTAGTGGAATTTGAAAAAGAAAGTAAAATTATTTAGCATTTCAGCCTTCTTCATACACTGATAGCTTTCCTCCCTCGCTGAAATAGAAATTTGAGCCTTTTCTTGATTATTCTCTTATTACTGATGTACTTGTAGTTTTTGATTCTTCTTAGAATCATTAGTTCATTAGAATCACTAGTTACATTCCAGTTTGTTCTGAGTACTTGTGTGTACTGATTATCTGCTAGATTCAATGGGGGTAGGAGGGGGAGGAAGGATAAAATCAAGATATTTGATAGATTTTAAAATAAGATTTGCTTGGGTATATTATTAATGACATTTGTAATGAGGAAAGCTTGTTGTTTTGTTTGGTTTTTTTGGTTTTTTTTCTTTTTTTGAGGCATTTTTACTCCTGAACAGCACTTGCGGTTTTTGGAATTTTATAAGAAACTTTCCACACTGGGTTTACAGCAGGAAAATGGGCATAATGATAATCAACTACATCTGCAAACTCTGGAACAGGAAAAGAAGTATATTTCAGTGAGGAAGAACTGTGCTTACAATTTTCCAGTAAGTAACAGTAATTGAAAGTTTAATATTAATTTGTGTTGTGCATATAGTTCACTGAATAGGACTGTGCAAGTGATAGAGGACTTATTCCCAAATTGTTCATTGTTAGTTAGATTTTAAGTCTTTTCTGCAAAGTTTCAATTAGTGAGGTTGTCCAAAAGAGTTAGCAGGAAATACTGTTCTTTGCAGACCCTCAGAAAATTATCGGCAAATTTTGACTGAAGAAATGTTGGTCTAAGAATTTACCAGTCTTATTCTCTCCTACACATTTTCTCCAAATGTTTAGCACAAAGGATTTGGGAAAAGGTCTGTGAAACAGAGTCTCCAGTTTAAAACCACTTGAATCTACACTTTCACATTCACTGTGTGTCACTTCATTATAGGGAGTTGGAGATTGAAACTGAATACTCAGGTTGATGTTTTACTCATCTTCCTGCCTGAGTACAGAAAGTCTTTTCAATTTTATGTGAGGTCTTTAAATACACCAGTCATATTTCTGTAGATCTACTTTATATTTTGAAATTTGCATTAGTATTCAATGAAAACATGTTTGCACCAAGAGCCAGTAGACAACTATTTTTCCTTCTGCCTTTTAAAGGCAAGCACACTGTATGTAGATAGACATCTATTGATTTATTTGAGCAAAACCAAGGTATGTACAAAGACAGTCATAGTGAAATTCAGATTCCTGCTTTGCTGCTTGCTGAAGTGTTCATTGTTTTTGAAGTACCTATTTTGCAGTTTTTGCTAGAATACAGAAACGTTAACAATATTTATAAATCTGAAGTTTTTTATCTCATAGTTTCAGTCCTTATCTTCAGAAAAACAGCCTGCAGCATGTCTGGAAGATAAATAAATTTGGTTTAGTTCTCAACTCTGGATTTTGTCTGGTGCCTGTGTTTTAACAAGGCTAGCAAAACCTCCACACTTCCTTCTTAAAATAACAATCTGTTCTCTCTGAAGTTCATCTGATAATCTGTGGTAGTGTCATCCTTTAGCTGTGTTGTTAAAAAAGGACTTTATCCTTCCACAGGCCATGATTGTTTTTGTGGATCCAAAGAACTTCCATTTAGAACTTTATTCTATTTTCTTCTGCCTTTGCCATGACCCCGAAGTTTCTGTCAGATATACCATGGCCGTAAGCTTCTTTGAAGTAAGTCTTCTCAAACTCACCTGGATTTATTTTGTTTTGTTTTCTTCTTTAAGTTTACATTTGTGACTGCTCAACCAAAAAATAAAAGACTTGAGAAAATGTATTGAAATTATTTAGTTCGTCAAGGGTGTTCAGTTCCTTCTAACCTCTGTGTACAGCCCATATACACACATCATGTTATTTAAATTGTGTGACATTTGGCTACAAGAGATTACTGCTAGGTCAAATTGTAAGAAGCAAAAGGTGGAAGAAACTTTTGATGATCTAGTACCACAAACATAAACAAATGTTTATGTAACTATAATATTTGAAGTTTTCCAATAGTATTAGAGAACAGACAAATGGGAGAAAGGAAATTCTCCCTTTTCTGCCTGAAAACTCTTAGAACTGTAGTTTGCTGGTGTAAGTAAGGAATGTTTATGTGGAACAAATCTAAATGAAATGCTCAATTTAATATGAAACTTCTTGGAAATTTATGCAGATGTAAGAGCATATGTATTCTTATATTTCCATTCAGCTTATATAAATTCTACTCTGTTATTTTCAAAAATTTAAAAAATGTAGAAATGCATAGGTAATATTAACTATATGGAGTGAATACCAGAAATTAAAATACACTCTCCTGAATATAGAAACCAATATAGGGAAATCTTCAATGTTTTCATATTCTTTCACTGAGAATCTTTGTGTTTCAGTCTTTGAGTTCAGCTTTGATCCATTTTGTTGCTGGGGAAATTGATAAATTAAGCATTTTTTTGAAAATATTTAAATGAATAGTAGAGGGGAAAATGGCTTTATTTCCACCACTGTAAGAAAGATATATGGATTTCCATACGTCTTGTTACGTATTAATGCCTTGTTTTAATGAATGATAGTCCAACCTAATTGTTGAAATTGTAAAATTAGCATCTAATTCTGCATAATATTTTGTTTTAGCTGTATAACACTATTAAGGTACTACCTGAATATAAGGAAAGTATTTTAGCTCATTTAAAGAAACTGTAAAATTACACCTTGGCCTAAATGTACATTTAGTTCTCATTGGTTTAATTTTAACAGATTAACTAGGCAGCCATGTGACAGACAAAAATGAGTAATTTATGTCATTCCCTGCTTGCTGGATTATTTTCCAAAAAATAAAAGTCCTTGAAGCCATTTCCTTAAAGCTTCATCTTGATTGGAAGTAAGCTCTTATTTTCGATTGGCTTAAAAAAACATGAAAAAACATCATCTAGATATTTATTGTGGCAAAAAAATCCCATTCCTCAAGTTTTTGTTATGTTTGCTATAAAACCTTTTTAATAGCATGGAGATGGACTGCTAGTGTTTTTTAAAAATTTACATGAGACTTATGAATCACATAAAGAAAAGAAGTAAGGAACCTTCAGGTGGAAGGTTGGGGAAACTTAAAATCCAGCACAGGCTAAGAAAATTTTGCGTTTTATGTTCTGTAAATTATACAGCATGCTGACTCTTAACTCTCCTAATTTACAACATTTGAATATTCCACAGTGAAATATCTGCCCTTGCAGTGCAGCCTAAAACATTTTTGGTAAATGTGAAATAGAGTTAATTCTAAAAGCATGTTTCATAGGTAGATAATTGACTCATGTTATTTGTATAAGCATATTTTTAATGTGATCAGTGGGAAAGTACACAACTTTAGGAAGCTGGTATTAAACATTTTTTTCTTCATGCTTGCTGAAAAGTAAGTGGTGTTGTGCCATAGAACTAAAGAATATTTCACCTTGCTATCTTACTGTTATTTTTTAGGTTGCTAAGCTTTTAAATTCTGATGTGTATACAATACATAAAGAACTGGTTACGCTATTACAGGACGAGTCACTGGAGGTAATTCGCTTTTATTGGAACTTTTCTGGCTTGTTACATCGAGGCAGATTACTTCATGTTTAATAACTCTTCACTGACAATTAGTAGTAGAGTAACAATTTGAAATGATTAACAGCTTTTACTTCTATTGCACAGACTGTGCATAAAGATGCCAGCCTTCTGTGAATAAAAAGGAGGAAAGTAGGAAGGTGTTTGAATTTAGTAATACCACACTAAATTCACTAGCTTTTAAAAATACTAATTCTAAATAGTTTTAATTGCTGTATTATTTTTTACCATACAAACTCTAAAAAGCTTTCGGTTTGGTACTATGTTAAAATAATAGTTGATAGGATTCAAGGTCTTTTGCTTTGTTTTATTTTTATTGTCCAATTGAAGAGGAGATAAAGAAGTTGTCTTTGGTTTGAAGATCAAGATTTATGGAAAGAGTTTTAGTCCCAGGTAACTTGCATAGAACATGAATCATTGAAAATAACGTGAAAAGTTATATTGGAGTTAACATAGTTATACTTTATTGGATGGAAAAAAGAGACATATTTATATTAGAGAAAAAAATCACCATTTCCTCTGATACTGGTTACTCCAGTAATAGGTTAGACTATTCCAGTTAGAAAACTTGTCTGATCACATATATAAAAACAGAGACTGTAATACTTATATTACTTACTGCATTAAAATATCAGTCATCTATGCAACTAATCAAAGCAACTAATCTCCATTCTTTTTCAACATGAGAGAGCAGTAACTTGAAAGGTGTCAGCAGGGATATGTTGGTGGGAGTTGAAAATGGAGTTCATTTACAGACCTCTTTCATGCAGCCTTTCTTTAAATAGGTATTAGATGCCCTAGTAGGTCACCTTCCTGAAATCCTTGAACTAATGACTAATGGAGGAGAAAACAATGGATCAGAAAGCAAGGTGGGTATTCTCATGGGGTTTTTAAAATTTTATTTCTAAATGAAGGTAGTAAGAAATTTCAGACAAAATTTGTAGGAAAAGGCTTTCATGATTAGTTTCTGCTTTGGAGAAATAGGAAGTTTCTGTTTGTTTTTTTTAATTTTGTTGATTTTATAAACTTTCATATTAAAAAAAACCTGGAAATGTTAAAGTTAATATGAAAATGAACACTTTTGCATTCTTTTTCTAATTAACCACAGTTATGTGAAAACAAAATTTGGTTTCATGGTAAGGGAACAATAGCTAATACATGTTTTAAATCTTTTTTCATACTGATGTGTGAATGGCTCATGGGTGTCATTTTCAGGCTTCTGCTAGAAGGAAATCTATTTCCAGGAGTAAAGACACTGAATTAAGAGATCTGTACTCAGCTCCCATCTTTTCTAATTTAATTGTATATTGCTCTGGATGATGGTCTATTCCATGACTCCTCACCTCTAAGATGGAACAGAAAGGATGCTGGTTTTGAGCATATTTCCTAAATGTATGGATAAATTGAGATTTTGCAGCAATATAAGAATTGAAATTTATTTTCTTTTACAGACAGAACTAGACAATGTAATTTAAAAATTTGAATTTGTCAGATGTTTACAGCTGTAAATATATATAACATATAGCAAATGCAATGTCAGGTGTGGCAGTCTATTTCATTTTTCTTAGTGCTAAAGGGAATTTAGCTTGGCTACTATGAATTCTTTGCCTTCTACTGAGAAAAGGTGCATAATTCCTACTAAAATTAATTCCTACTAAAACTAATTAGGGGATTGAGAACAATAACTGCTCAGATAAGGAGGATAAAAGAGAAATGGGATTCATTTGGTTTGAAAAAGAGAATGCTGAGGAGAGCTGGCATAATGGTCTTAATATCTATAAAAGGATGTTACAAAGAGAACGGTGTTTGGTTTTCCTTTGTCAGGAGAAGGGATTGGAGATGAAAGTGTATTTAGGTAGTGAAATAGCTTTTGGATTAGTCTTCCCTTCTTATATTGTTGTGATTAGCTTTTTAAACATAGTGACAAGACACACAGCTTGAAAATATAAAATTATTGTTTATCCTTCTGCTTCTAGTTACTTTCTATTCCTGACTTGATTCCTGCATTAACAACAGCAGAACAGAGAGCAGCAACTTCTTTAAAATGGAGAACGCATGAGAAGTTACTACAAAAATATGCATGTCTCCCTCATATCATACCAAGTGATCAGATCTATTACCGTTTTCTTCAAAGGATGTTGACAATCATTTTGACAAATGTGAGCTCACCTGTTGCTTTCTCATTTGTTTTTATTTGTTAATGCATGTTAGACCACTAGATATTTGCTATGTGTAGTACTTCCTGTGTTATAGAAATCTTAAAATACTATCCCTTTCATATGGTATATCAAGCTGTGGCATTTTTTCTATGAGAATTTTCACTGAATACTTGCCCCCGTTTGAGGAGCAAAATTTGGATTGACAGTTTTCCTCCTACCCAAGACTTCTTCCTTTCATTGTGCTCATCATCAGTTTGTTTCTAGTTAAATCAAAACTTTTTCCTCTGAAATATACCTTTTTTTTCCTGATTCCATACATTACATTGTGTTCGTTCTTTATGGAAAACTCTGCATTTCTAAAATAAATTATCATTTAGAGCTATTAGTCTGAAATTTTACTGGGTTAATTCAAGAATAAAACTGTTGTGAGAGAAGATGATGTAAGTTTTATTTCTAACACTTGCAATACAGAAGTTGCCTTGCAAACATGAAATATTTTACAGTGCTTATAAAATAGTTGAATCTAAAAGTTGGGCAGAAGGAATAAAGCAGGTATCTCATGAACTGGCCAAACTTCCTAATTCTCCCTTACAGTATGACATTTATTTCAAAATTTATAAAGTTAGTCTACTTTTTTAGCTATTTTTTTTCTAATTCTATATATGTTTTTAGTCATACTCCTTCAGATATGTTCAATTGTGTTCCCTGCATTTCTTTCAAGAATGTCCTGCCAGTCCAAAAAGCAGCTGCTCGGACTCTCTGCGTTTATTTGCGCTACAATCGCAAACAAGAACAGAGACATGAGGTTATCCAGAAACTGATCGAACGTAAGATGATCTTTCCTCCATCACTGAGAAATTAAAGTTAGTTTTGACTGAGGATCTATTTACAGTTACATTTATTCAGTGTAATTTCCTTTCATCATTGGAGGGACTATGCTTGGAAGACATTCAGTTGCTCATATTATCACCAGCAAAATGTACTGCGCATACGTGAGGAATATATCTGGAGCTTATATAAAGGGATTGGGGAAGAGGCAATGCAGAAACTGATAATATGCCAAGACCTCTCCAACCCTACTTCTTATAGCCAAAATTACTAAGTTCTGGGTACTGCAATATAGAAAGCAGAGTTCCTTTGTAAGAAGTAGAATTCTTTAGAGGCTTCAGCATAAGTGCTGAATAAATCTCAGAAATTTATTTATTTATCAGTCACCTAAAGTTGATGTTTTGGTGTATGCTATGTGTTTTAAAGATAGCTTGGAAGTTTTAACAATTCCCATTAACATTCCTTAATGTTTACACAATAATTTTGATACTCCTGTGACATGATTTGAAAGGCATACAGGGCTTTGTTTAACACAGTAGCTAGTTCACTTTTTCTAGTGATCACTGACAGAATTAATTGAATTCAGAATCTTAGTTGTTTACTAAAAGAAAGAACTGAGGCTGAGAATTTTTTTGATGACTGTGATTGTCATCTTCAAGTTAAAGGTCAACCTGTGAAATGTTTTCTCTTTGACATTGAAAACTTGACAGATAACATCTGCAAATTTTTATTTTCCAGAATTGGGTCAAGGAAAAAGTTACTGGAACAGACTTCGGTTTTTAGATACTTGTGAATTCATTATGGAACTGTTTTCAAAATCATTCTTCTGTAAATACTTCTTTTTACCTGTGCTTGAACTTACACATGACCCGGTGGCAAATGTCAGGTATGAAGAATATGTAACAGTGTACAGAAAAAAAAAGCTTTAAGTATTTTAAATATTTATACATATAAATACTTTATATATAAATATATATAAATAAAATGTATAAATACTTTAAATATTATATTAAGAAATACTGTTAGAAGTTTTACATTTTGCTTAAATAGTGGGACTTGAATAAAAACATAAAGAGCCTTCAGGATGACCAGTATTAAAGATGCAGGGGAGTATGGGAATGGTGCTATAAAATCCCAGAAGCAGGTCAGTTCTGAGTGTTTGAGAGACTGATCAAAAGCACCAGGGTTTGGGAGTGAAAGGAACAATGAGGCAGAGGAGAGCCAGCAATAGATGGGAAGAAAGTAATATAGTGTTTCATGGGTATAAAGAGAGAATGCAACTTCAATCTCCATTAATTCCCATCCATTTCATTGTCACTGTATGTAAAGTGAAACACTCAAGCAATTATTTCAGTGGTCTGAACTAAACAATGTAAAACAGGTTTTATGTTATGGAAAAGGGTATCTACTTCATTGTTAAGGAAAATTAAAAAATAATACAGTAATATTATGGAATTTGATCTCTTAGTCATTTTTATATGGTGTTTTTCCTGTTATTTTTGTAGTAACTGTTTTTTCTTTGTTTTCTAAACAGATAGGGACCAGGTAGTTATTACCAATAGGAAAGTCGATTTTTTTTTTGTCACATATTTTGTGTGATTTTATGCTTTTAATCTTGTTTCTGATGTGTGCGATTCATGTTGTCATCATTAACATATCTGAACTTCTAATATTAATGCTGCACAGGGATTTATGTAAGCATAATTTGCACATACATGTGTGCACTCAGTAAGCTTTGCCACATACTGTTTATTACTAAGTGAAACTGTTTAAATAGACATTGTGTTTAGTATATAACTGCCACATTTCAACTCAGCAGGATCCTAAAAATTAAATCAGTTTGTATGATGACGAACATTCATGTCTCATGTCATTAAATTAAGAGGATTATATTAAAACAATAAACTAAATTTGTATATAATCTGAAAGAGCTTATTCCTTTTAGTGAATATTTTAATTAAAAGCTCTATTGATACAATATTAAAATTTAATGGAAACTTGAACTAACTTGCAAGCTGACATTAAAATTCATTTTGTCTTAATTCTTTTCTGGATTGTTTTTGTACAAAAGAAATGCACTGTCTCCAATGGAGTGAAGTTTACAGGCTAGACACTGTTAGCTGATGGTTTTAAAACAGACTTAGGGACGTACTATTCTGGATTTCTACAGTGTGGTGTAACTCATGGTAATGGGAAATTGTGACTAATTTGTGATTAAAATATTTTAAAGATATAAAGATGGTGAGATTAATTAATATGAGAAAATTTTGACTGTTATTATTAGAGTTACCATGTCTGGCAAAGGATTGTCTCTGATCCAAAGCCAGTTGACTCTGAGAGAATATAACCGTATATTGTTCTTGGTGTTTCTTTTAAATCTATTTCTGCAGATTAAAACTGGTCACTATTACATGCTATTACAGTCTGATCAAATGAAGGAATTTTGATTTCCTCAGTTGCATGAAATATTTTTAATTTAATCTTCAGATTATTTTGTTGATAATGAAATAAAAAACAATGAACACATTTTTTATAAAAACAGTTTAGAAACAATATCTCAGAATCAAGGGAATGAACCACAAAATTGTTTAGGTTTGACAAGACTTTTAAGATCATCAAGTCCAACCATTAGCCTAAGACTGCTGAGTCAACCACTAAACCATTTCCCTGAGCACCACATCTATTAAATACCTCTAGGGATGGTGACTCCACCACTGCCCTGGGCAGGCGGTTCCAGTTTGTCCAGACAAACATTTTGGTAAAGAACTTGCTCCTGATATCCAATCTAAGCCCCCTTGGAGCAACTTGAGACTATTTCCTCTTGTTCTATTTCTTGTTATTCAGGGGAAGAGACCAAACCCAGCAATACACCCTTTCAGGTGGTTGTAGAGAACAATAGATTCCCCCTGAACCTCCTTTTGTCCAGGCTGAACAGCCCCAGTTCCCTCAGCTGCTCCTCATCAGAGCTGTGCTCCAGACCCTTCCCCAGCTCTGTTGCCCTTCTCTGGACACACTCCAGCCCCTCAGTGTCTTTCTTGTCTTGAGGGGCCCAGAAGTGAACACAGGATTTGAGGTGTGGCCTCACCAGTGCTGGGTACAGGGGAACAATCCCTGCCCTGCTCCTGCTGGCCACACTACTGCTGGCACAGGCCAGGATGCCATTGGCCTTCCTGGCCACAGCTGGGCACAGCTGGCTCATGTTCAGCTGCTGTCAAATGGCACCCCCAGGTCCTTTTCCACCAGGCAGCTTTCCAGCCACTCTGTGCACTCTGTCCCCAGCGCTGTGGGGCTGTCGTGAGTGACCCAAGGGCAGAACTGGCACTTGGCCTTGTGGAACAGCACAAGCAGGGTCAGCCTCCAGACATAAACAGGAGGATAAGGAAGGGGAAAGAAGGGCTTTCTTTTCTGTCTATCTGATAGACTTTCATCTTTGCAGTTGTATGGAATTGCAGTAACATGATTTTTGGTGAGACTTTGTACCAGATTTCCAGGGTATTTAGGTAACTGATAAACTTAGGTGTGCAGATCACTTGGAAAATCTGGACGTCTCCTTATTTTTCTAGATTAAATAAACCAGCCCAGACAACCAAAGATGTTTATGGACTGTATTCATGATCTGTAGAGATTTTTTTGAAAACAGTATGTCTGGAAACAACACAGAAGCAACAAACACATATGAAAAATAAGACCACCTTAATTAATTATTTTGTGTCAAATGCTAGCATGCAATACATTGAGAATTAATATCATATATTAAGCATCTGCATCAAAAGATGAATATTTGGGTTGTTTGTTTGGGGTTTTTTTTTGTAGAATGAAGCTATGCTGTTTGTTGCCAAAAGTAAAATCTACTCTGAAGATTCCCACTGATAAACATTTACTTCAGCAGCTGGAATTATGTATAAGGAAACTTCTCTGTCAAGAGAAAGACAAAGATGTCCTGACTATTGTGAAAAGAGTAAGCATTTTTCTTTTTAAGCAGCATTTAATCTTGGGTTTATCACTGAAAGTTGAAATTACTAAATTTATGCTTTCTCTTGATTTTCTCAATGTAAGAACAGGAGATAAAAAAATTCCATTGTCTAATATGTAATTTTGAACAATTAAAAGATGATGTAGTACAGTACATTCTGTGAAATTTAGGAGAGTTGATGTTTCCTTGGTTGCTTATATTGCATTATTTTGTAGTGATTCGAATTCAGGATTTTGTCTCAATGACCATTTATGAAAACATAGCAAATGACTAGAGAAAGATTGAGTGTTGATTCTAGTAAAACTCCTCAGGTCTGTGAGACAGAGGTATGTTGTTAGTCTATGTATTTTACAATATACAGACAAAGCATTTTCAGGATTTTAAAATGTTATAAATGTGTTTTTAAAATGTGAATATTCAAAAAAGTACATTTTTAAGGAATGCCTGTGCTTAGTTTCAAATTTAGAAACCATGAAGTGAAATAGCTCAAGTGGGTGGCTTTCTTACAGGGCCAGTCTGCAGGAGAGACTGGGTGAACACCTGTGTGGAACTTTCAGAGTTATACACAGATTCCTGGGTTGCTTTTTTCACTCCTGGTTCCTAAGACTGTGCTAAAGCTATTCTTGCTGTGGTGCTTCTTTGAATGTATTTTGATTTCCATATAGATATTCTGTGAACCTTTCATTGTGAGTCTCAGCAGGGGTCTGAGAATTCTCTCTGACACTTTTAAACTGCATTTGTACCACAAAAATAAAAGCACAGGATTAAAATATTTAGTAAAAAAAGACAATTTTTTACTTCAAAGTGTGTCATGCTATTGAGTAATAATAAATAACATTTTAATCTTCTTTATAGACGGTGTTAGAATTGGACAGAATGGAGATCTCTGTAGATGCTGTAAGTGCTTACTAACTTTAATGCTTATCAACTACTCTTAGTTTCCATTTTCATGTAGCGATTTTTTATTTTTATTTATATTTTATTTTGAAGTTTCAGAAAAAGTTTTATGAAAATGATTTGTTGGATCAAGAAAAAGAGAGACAAGAACATCTCCTTTTGGAAATGGTATATTTTATCAGTGCACTGTCATTTTTAAATAGTTTGTACCTACATATTAATGAGACAATAATTTTAAGTTAGGGGAAATGCATATTTTGGAGAGATGTGATGGGTTCATAATCTATGGGTGGTTTCATTTTACACTTTATAATAGGGTTAAGTCCTTCAAAGTAACATGTAATATTTTTTGTTTGCTACCTAAATTTTGGTGTATCAATTAGAAAAGCAAACTTGAGTTTCTTGAGAAACACCATGTATAACATGATAAACTGATTAATGAAACACCTCAGAATTCACAAACAGCTTCCCTAGGCAAAGAAATTAATCTCATAACTTCTTTTGTCCCAAGGAACCTGAAGAATACTCTATGTTACAGGCTTTCCTATTAGCCAGGAAAAAAGAGAAAAGCAAAAGGTGCAGTAGGCACTTCAGCACACAGCTTATATCTTCACCACATACTGCATCTCCACGAAGCCTAGATTGGACTGCTGCAGTCCCCCCATCATCTGCTGCCTCCCCTCCAGCCTGAGGTGGGAGAAGCTGAGCAGCTGATAGGATTCAGAAGATCCTAAAATTGTTAGCATGGTTCCTCTGACTTGTAGTAAATGAATTTCTTCGTAGTAAAGCCAGAAGAGGTTAAAGAGTGTTTCAGAAATGTCATTGTTTCCTTTGTTTGTGGTCCACTTTGATGTCAACAGATATTGCAGGTCAGTATGAGCAAATATAGCTGACCCACAGACTTCCTGCCACTTCCCACTGTCTCAAGGCAGAGGTACAGCTTTGTTCTCAGGACCTGCATACACTCACTCCAAGTCTTGAACTTAGCTCTAGCAATCTTCAGGTAGATACAGTTAATGCTTTTGTGCTGAAAGGATTTGTGTGGGGCAAAATAGCCTCCAATATGCTCTGTGTTACCCTGTATTATGTGATGACATCAAATTTTACCTGTTTCTACAGCTGTACTTTAGAAAAGCACCTGAATTTTTATGGTATAGGCCACTGATATGTGCAACCCTTCTGTATCACAAAGGCCTCTTTAAGCATTGTCTGTGAGAGACATGCCTTTGGGGAATGTGAGATGGATAAAGTGAATTGTGATATGTTGCAGTCCCAAACAGATGAAGATGAATTCAACCCACTTAAATGTATCTGACTGCTAAAGATTTTAATACTCAATATGTTAGTAAGTTTCCTTAAGTAGCTGAAGCTATTTTCCAGCAACCCTGACCTGAATTATTACCTCTTTCTTTTCTTGAGTAGTAATTAGAAATACATGAAAAAAAATATTAGAAATTAGAAAAAAATAGAGCAATTATGGTTCACTTAACAATCTTTATTATGAAAATGGTATAGAAAACAAGCTAATATTGTATAGTTTTTTTAAGTTGGAGTGATATCTATTCACAAGTAGAATATACTTTTAGGCTAGGTAGTATTACAGAATGGCAAATAAATTCCATGAACCTGAACAATTTTACATAGTTGATTTTGTTTTTCATAAAGATTTATCAACTGTAGATGTTAATTTTAGATCTTCATAAGGTTTGAATATATGTGACACACCTTAAAATTTAAGAAAAAAATTTTCATTGAATTGGATGAAATAAAAGTGCTGTCTGTTCTATTTTCAGTGTGTCTGTGTTACAGAAAATTTTTACACTGCCAGCTGCCAATGTCTGTATCTTTTTTGAGTATAAAAGAACCCAAAAGCCAGGCATAATTTTAATTATAAGCTACAGATGTGAACTTCAACTCTGCTTTATTCAGACTGTGGTTTTTAAATGAGATACTGCTTTCTTTCTGTGCTACTTAATTGGTTGTCTGGATATTCATCAGGGATTTTACTGCTAGCCTGAGAGAGTAGAAATGAACTGTTATTTGCAAACACAATTTATTTACTTTAACTTGAGTAATGTCTAAGAAAATTATTTATTCTTTTAGGAACAATTAGAAAAAGAGAAACAGAAAAATGGAGGAAGGTCTGCAAATATTAATGATAAAATGTTTGAAAAGAAGCGTAAGTTTGCTTATTTGTTTACATACATGTTTATGCATGCTTCAGTCTTTTTCAAAGGTAGTAGAGGAAGGAGCAAGAAAGAGACACTTTATAAAATAATTAGAGATGTAGAAATTGGAAATATTTTTTTTTTTCTATATGTTTCTGAAGTTATTTATGAAAAGATGCCTCATATTATATATAATATATAATAATATATATGTTTTATTTTGGCTTTATTAATAAAATACATTACAGTTTTATTTCCCTGTTATTTTTCATTTTGGGATATAGTGTAAGTACTGTGCTATTTCTGAAGTGCTGGTACTACTGATTTAGATATTATTACTCTTTGGTCCAGGATTGTGATATGTTATGTCCTCTCTTTTATATAAATTTAAGTTTTAAGAGGGAAGGGATTATACTGGACTTTTTTCTTTTTTTCTTTTCTATAGGTAGAGACAGTAAAACATCATCAGTGTTGGCAAAAAGTATCAATCTCTCTATTTCTGGAAGCTCTTCTGGTACATCAGCAGGTAAGAACTGTTCAAAAACTCACCTGGAATACTGATCTCACATCATCAGCTTAAACCCCAGGAAAGCTGCTCTTGACATCTGTGGACCCAAGTTTCACCTACTGCACAGAGGAAAAGATTCTTCTCCTAGAACTGAATGTATTTTCTATGGTTTTTAGTTTAGTTTTACTCTTTGGTATATAAATAATGACCTAAGGTTTATTTTTTTTTTCAGTTGAATTATTTAAATCAGCTCATTCCTTCAATTACCGTAGGTTGACAGAAAAATGTATTTAAAGGTGTTCTTAATTATTGAGGAAATGCAATATTCGTATTAGAAAAATGTTCTTTATAATTTTAGGCAAAGAAGAAAAAAAATCCAAGCTGGTTCGAAGCCAATCTTTCAGTACTCAAGTACTGCATCCAAAATACAGCAACATAGACAAGTGTCCTAAGTATGTTTACAATCTTCATTGCTTACCTCATAGGCAAATGTGTGCTAATAGCTTTTATGAAATTAATGCTCATGAATCTCTGAAAGTAGTGATGTGCTCACTGAATTGTGACTTATATTTTCAGCTTTCTGTCTAATTGATTAACTGAGGGAAGAAAAATCATACATGGCATGCTGAAGCCTAGAAATGGTTATGAATTCCTTTTAAGTTAATATATGCCACCTTTTATCATATATTAAAAATAATTTTCAATGTGAATAGCTAAATCTAATTTTCTACATTTCTTAAAGAAATTTCAGCATAACTTTCTCATTTAATTCTTTCATATAAACTCAGAAATAGCCTCCAATACTATTAAACAGGATGATACAATTGAGAGGAACACTTTTGGAAATAACCAACTTAGATTTGTTTTGTTTGGGTTTTTTTTAAAGTAAAAGTTCTGCTACAGGATATACATCTTCAATACCAGGAATGGGAAAGAGTTGTATGTTATCCTTTAGTGGTAAGTAGGTTATTTTAATGTATTTTACTTCAGGTTTTTTTGTGTGCATGTTGAATACATGGACCCAATTAGACAGGCATGTTCTAAGATGTCATTCTCCTAAAGAAAGTAAAATTAAAGATATCCAATAGGTTTGGGCATTAAGTGCTAGTCTAGTAAGTGTATTTTTCAGATTTGTTTTCCCCTACATGTTTGTTTTAAGTCATATTTAAGAATACTAAAAATAGACTGAGTTTCCCATGTCCTGGTTGGAATTTCAGATACCATAAAAGGTTGGGTTTGCAGTTTTTCCCCACCTATTTTACATGAGGAAAATAAATATTACATAAAACTTCTACTGAATTAACTGTTTGCAGTTGTGTTCGCTAAATTTTAAAGAGTTTGGATGATTAAAGATAAGATTGAGATGAATGGCTTCCAAGAGAAACCTGTCTTTCTATTCACCAATAGGCACTAGGCAATTAAATTACATTAAATAGCTAAATTTTAATCAGCTAAAGACTGGCCCAAGAAATCACACGCTTTACATCCATTAAATGTATTAATATTTTCTTTGAAAATGTGCATTCCAGTTATTTAGTGGGACTTTTTCATAAAAATACTTGAAGAAATGTTAAGTAGAAGCCATTCCATTAAAATTTTGGTTTACTCCTGTAGGAAATATGCCTCTATTGCCACTGGAAAACCAGCTCATTCTATTTACTTTCTGTGCACTGTTTTCAAGCAAAAATCTTTGTCTAAGCTGCCCCTCTGTGTTTCAGATGATTCATTCCGGACTCATTCTGCTGGTAATAGTGGGAATGCTGCCTTCCCTTCTAGTTGTTCTCGCAGCTTATTTAACTCAGCCAACCAAAAGAACAATGGCAATAAGGAGGGTCAGTCCCGAAAGATGAGCGTGTAAGTTGTTGACAAGGTGTTAAACTGAGCCCAGGGGTAACGTTTTCAAGGGGAACTCAAAAGAGCCATGTAAAATTAGGCCTGTATTTATCATACTTTTGCACATAGATTTTGAAATACTAAATTAGCAGGGTAGAAATGAGATGTATGCAATTATAAGTGTTTCTAAGATGGTGTTACCTTCTAATTAGTCTTTCACATTGTTTCTCCTGCACATATTTGCATTCAGCTGGTACATAATTGAGAGGGTGGAACGGGACAAAGTGAAGGTTTAGTGCCTTGCATATGTAATAACTACAGTCACGGTGATTTAGCTGCCTGTAGTTGGAGAAATAGAATGGAAGTATTTTTAGACTACTTAATTTTTAATTTTCCTTTTTTTGTGAACTTATATATGTTTATCTATTATTATTTAACAATTCTGTGATGAATCTTGAGACTTAGGATGAACTGGTACTGGTACTGGTACTTGTTATTAATGCTGCCTTCTTTGCCTTGCCATAGCCATTAAAAAAAACCACAAAAATTCAGTGCTAGGCATCACCCTCAGGCTGCTTTCCTTTAAAAATTAGCCTATGCTGTTCAGCATTTTGCAAGAACAAAATCAAAGATGCATTTTTTGCTCCTGTGCTAAAACTGTAAGTCATAGAAAATCACTGTGACATATACTTACCCAAATCTCTGTAGACTCTAGCAGCAAATTCCCTGCAGATTCCTTTTACACTATAACTAAATTACTGTCATTGGACTAGTTGTAATTTTGTGGGCTCACACTGAGACTTTTCTTTGCTAGCAGAGATTTGCATTTTTAGCCAAGGCAGAATGGCGAAAGGGAAGGAGCCAGCTACAGCAAGAAAGGGAATCTGGGAAAGTAGACTTCAATGTAACAGAAACTACAATGGGAAGCTAAGATAGGAAAGAGGAAACATACTGGTTTGCCAGCTATAAAGAGGAAACAATAGTGATGGTCTGTTTTGGTGAATTAAATGTCTGTATGAACATATTTTTCCACTTCTGTATCTACAGTTTCCTTTAAAAAACAAACCAAAACATCTCCCCAGCTTTTCTCAAGATTTTAAGTTAATAAAATTACTAAATTGTAAAATAAAGCACTCAAAAGTTTAACAAACAAAAGAAGAAATTCTCAGGACAGTATTTATTTAGCTCCTTGTGTACTTGATTTTTTTTTCTGCTGGAATTCTACCATCTTTACTGTACAAGATAAATTATTTTCCAGAATGAACTCAAGCTTGCACAGTGGCCTATAGTTTTTAAAACTGCTTTTATAACGTAGAGAAGGTTGGAAGGAAAGTTGTGAACGCAGATGAAGTGTTTGTATTGAGTAAGTGGTTTCACAGGAATAGTACTTTAAGGTGCCAAATCACTTTGCCCTCTGTCCCTGTCTTTGACAGTGTCTAATGGCTTTTCTTAATACTACCCACAGTACTTCAGACTTTTTATAGGTGATCATTAGGGGGTCACTTATTTCAAAGTGCACCATTTCAAAGTCAGCAGTTAGATTAGTAGACATGCTGACATTTTCAGCTATCTATAAGGTAAATGGGGCATTTATCTTGAGAACATAAAATGTCGTGGGGTGCTACATAGTTTCAAAAATTAGGTGTGCTCAAAACCTCATTTTCTTTCATCGTAATCACTCTATGCCTCTTTTCCTCACTTTAAAACCAGAAAATTAGTTCAAATGTTGTAAATATTTTTAGCAATCTGTAGAAATTCCAATTATTTGCCATGCCACGAGGATTTGGGGAAAATGAATGGATTAATATTCCCAAAGCAGTAAGGTACAAAGATTAGCTAGATATATTTTTTAAATGACGTAAAACATTTCTAAATTTCAAAAGTTTTTCTGTCTTTCTTTTAAACTAAAACTGATATATTTTGTTTAAACACAGGAGGGATAGTAAAAGGCTCACACAGAGCAGTTTGCACTTTTGTCTTCAGGCAGGAGAATGGAATGTAAGAAACACAGCTTCAAGTCTCTATGAACCATTCCCAAATTAATACCTTAAGAGCAGAGTATTTGAAAGTAGGTATCTGATCAAACACAGTGATCTGGGTGCTTTGTCTGGTTCAGGAAGTCCCTGAACTGCATAGGGTCAGAAGCTAAAGACAGTATACCAGGGGAAGAAAAACATTTTTGGGGAAAGAAGAGGAAGCTTAAGATGTCCTACATTTAGTTCTGAATAAGAGTTGTAGTGTTCTGTGTTCCTTTGGGAAAAGATATCTCTCAAATAGGTCCAATGGCTGCTGTACTGTGGATTCAATTTCTCTTCTGTAAACTGACCCAATACTTAACTGTTTTCATGAGAAAATGAAGCAGTTCTATAAGGAGATATTAAAAGATACAGATACAGGAAGGTTTGATGGTAAATGCATTCAATCACAGATATGCATTGTTTAGTACAGTTTAGTTGTACTTTTTATCTTTTACTCAGGAAGTCAGGCCTGGTGCTAAATATATGCACACTTAAATTTAAAGACACCAAACAAAACAACAAAAATGTCAGTTTCAAGGAAGCATTATTTTCTAAGTTGAATGATGGAAAAACTGATATCCAAATACATAAGCAGCTGACAGAAATCACCCTGAGAGAAAAATTTGACAATTGTACAGTGAGAGGTACAATTGAATAGATGCTCATCAATGAGCATAATCTTTGGTGGATTGACTAAAGGAGAAAACTCGCTAAGGTGAGAAAATAATAATTGGCTATTTTTTTAGACTGTATCATCATGCAGGTTTATGTATTTGCTGATTAAAATTTGCACTGACCATCTCAATTCTGGAAAGTCCTAGCCTTTAGTTTGCTGACTCTGCAACTTGAGTAAGGTAACTTCTAATATGTTTCTTTTTTTAAGTAAATGTGTGAGCAATAACACAATAATGAAAATATAATGGTTCTTAGATTGAAGTGATATATGTTTGGTCAAAATACTGTTTAATTGCTGAAGCCTAGTATTTTCCATAAAATTGTTCTCCAGAATACTGGCAAATATTCACTTTTGACAATATAGTGCAGCTTGCAGGCATGAAGAATTTCTGATTTCATACATGGTAGTGCTCCAGGGTTTTTCAAAACTCAGAGTTACTTTGGTGGAGAACTGAGGTATTTTCTTAACTATGAACTAATTCATACGTGTGTGCCAATTAAAGTTTTATCTCTTTTTGAAAATACCATAGATGCAAGAAAAGAAAAGTTAGTAAATCATGACCTAGTGCTCACACTAGTGCTAGGTCTTAGGTAATATTTAGGCCATAGAAAATGCCAGAATTATGCTTAAGCAGCACCCATATAACTTAATGAGGGAATCACAGAAGAGATGACTACCTGCTTTAAGTACCTGATGGAATAGGAAAGAATCAGAAAGAGCACTGGTTGAGCGCTTTGTCCCACAAGAGATCTTAGTATGCAGAGAAGTTTTTCTGACTTCCTGTTGAAGAGTTGCCAGTTAGATCATGAATCATCCTGGAGCAGACATGGACATAAATCATGAACACCACGTTCTATCAAGCAGTCTGATCTTGTATCATTATGCTATGTAGCTTTATTATATTCTTTTGAATGTTTTCAGCTTTATGAGATTAATTTATATATAAGATGTTTTGCTTGAGTTTATGTTGCTGTAATATGACTGCAAATGTTCAGCATGCAATTTTTTAAAACTATTTAGAAACTTTATAGATTCATCAATGAATATATTCACTTTATAGATAGCAGTTAAGTGTTTTGCATCTTGCCTATAGACATACAGTTATTGGCTGATTTTATTTCACTTTGAATCAAAACTTTCTTCAAGGATGTGTGGTACAGGTTTTCCATCTTGTAAAAAGAGGGAGTAGATTTATTGTTGCATAAAAAATGATTTTCTAATTTATTATTAGAAATTTGTAATTTATTATTAGAAAGTTAATTTTATGCAACAATAAATCTAAAAAAATACCATTATTTTATAAGATGTCCACAACTGACCTATAAGACATCCAGTTTGATGCATGAGCATGATGTACCAGTTATATTTATAAACAAGTATTTTAAAGTAATGTTGTTCATCCAGTCATGTAATTGCTTAGAAAGTTAAGCACAAGATGAAATAGTTCTGCCACTACTACACTTTGAGTTTGCTACTTACAGCTTTTGATTATGTTTTCATCATGACATTTAAGATGCTGGAAGTTCCGAGTTCCAGTGGGACTTGGCATGTGTTCTGCATCCCATTTCTATGGTGAAGCTATCCTGACACTGATATATGATCATATAATATATGCAGTTTTTAAATATTTGGCAGTTTTGAAACAGTGAAACAGAGCAATATATTGTGTTATTTGTAAATGATACTGTAAATATTTATGCAAGTTAGTATTTCCAATATTTCTAAAAGTTATGCCCCATTCTTTGAAGTATTTCTGACTGATACAAATAGTTGTTAATTGACACAGCTACAACTCTTTGAAACTAAAGCACAGTATATCTAAAGGTTAAAAAATTAAGGCATGAAAAATCCAGAAATTACCCAAATGACCTTGTGGTCAACAGAAATCTAGAGATCACAGTGTAATGGGCCAGACTTTTGGTGCTTTTTGTAGCCATGAGTAGACTGCTTGTACCACCTTAACCATCTTGCTTAGATGGATCTCTACAAGAGCTTCTGTAGACAACTCAGTGGAGAACTTCACCCTTCTTGAGAAGAATGCCCTCAGAATACGTGTATTTGGCTTTTCCAGTGGGTGTAATAGAGCAGCTCGTCATTTTTAAAGTACAGCAGCTAAGAGTTATGTTAAAATGTTGTGCACAATAGCAGTTTAATATGTTATGTAATTTAATAATATAGTAATAACATATTATGTGTGTTTCTTCTTTTGTATGAAGCAAAAACAGAAAATCAAACTCCTAGATCATCTGACAGAAAAATGAGGGAACCGGAGAGTGGAGGAAACAACATTCTGATGGGATAAGGTGGGAGCAGCAGATGGGACTCTCTAGTGCCTGCACTGAATAAAATGCATCCTGCAATGATAAAGTATAAAATAAATCTTTTAAATAAAATTCCAAGCTGTAAAATATGTTCTGATAAACAATGTAAAGGTTGCAGAATTTTAACATTGTAGTGAAATGATATGAAATATGAAATATAACTTCAGCTATGTGCTCTTAACTGCTGCAGCTAAGGAGAAGATTTTGTTTTCTTCAGTTATGCCTTTGTAGTTTGAAGTCTTGGATTTAGAATGCACATACCCATTATTGAATTGGCTTATTTACAACCTTAGCAACTCTTAGCTTCCATATTTTAAGCAAGAAACGGAAATAATTGTTATATGAAAAAGTAATCTCACGTTTTAAAGAATCTGCAAACCTAATTTAAGACCAAAGTCCAGAACCTTTGATCAGTCTATAAAAAACCAGACTTTTGAAGCATTGTGCTGTGAATTTGGAATTAATGTTTTTACAAGTAGTAAGTTCATAAAAATTCTGTGTAAGTTTCAAAGAAATCTAAAAGCAAATATCTCCAGATGTTGTAAAAAGAAGTTTTGTTTCATAAGTTTTGTTGTATAAATACTTGTTTTAATTTTGGTATTTCAAATTGTATTTTCACTTTAATAATTTCTAATAATGAATCTAGGTTTTAATCAGCTGCTATTGCAAGCTGTCATGGTTCAGTGATGTCATCTGCATTTGTTTGTATCAATGCTAGTATTTCTATCAAAATTTATGTGGAAAAACATGCAATCATATTTTGAAAAGTTCTATTTATGCCAATACTTGAGAGAGAGATTATGAAGCTATTGTCAGCTTCTCTTTCAAAATGGAGGCAGCATAAATGTATTGATATCAGAAACATATGGTTTTTAAAATTTATTGGTGTATGATAAAGATGATCTGGTCTGTGTATGCATCTGTGTGTGTGGTTACCTTTTATAATGTAAAAACATGAATGATGATTTACTCAAAATAAAACCTAGGACAATGCTGTACATGCATGTTCTTGAAAAAAAATTTCTCAGGGCATCTTTTTAATTAAAATAAATAAAAGCACTTACCTATGAAGGGTATTTATTTAAAACAGAAATAATGCTGGATTGCTTGAAGTACAAATGTTTCTTCGGATTAAGCACTGTCTGAATTCCTAAGCTTCCTACACCACAGTTGGGTTTAGCTGTATTCTCTGTCTTAAGTCGTAGGCATTGTTGAGGTTCTGTGGAAATACTTAATTTTTCAGTTTGTTCTGCAGCCTGGCAGAGGATCTTTTAAACCACGAATTTCTTTAAAAGCTTATTCAAGTTTCATGGTGTTTAACATTCAGTATTGATACAGGTGCACAGATGACCTGGGCTGGCTCCTCCTGGGTTGTGCTCTTGGTTCATTAATGCAAGCAGATAGTCCCAGTTCCCCAGGCACAGCTGACTCAAGTGCCAGCTCCAGCTGCTCCCCTGGGGGCCACAGGAGACTCGTCAGTCTGTCCTGACCTTTGGCAGGGACCAAACTCAGATCATGAGCAGCTGGCTGTAGAACAGGACTCAAAACTGTGTTTGCCCTTTCAATGCTTTTACGAGAGTGTTGGGGGTTAGAGCAATGCAGAACAATCAGTAAGTTCAGAGATTTGAAGCTCTTTCTCCCCTTAATAAGCATGTAATGAGTTCTGTAAACAGTCTGTCTTTTGTTCCTTCTTGGTTGTCCCTGTCTGTCATTCTAAACTGATTAATTTATTTAATGCTGATAATGCGTGCTCTACCCAATAACCCAAAATTCCTTCAATGTAATCCTTAAATGCTCTAGATAAGTTTTTGGACTGGACACTTTCCTTGTAAAATACCTCTGGTGTCTTGTGCATGATTTCATCAGTCCTTTGCCCTACAGACCTCCATCCAAGCAATCTTTTTAGGGGTCACTTACTTCTGGGTTAGTTCTGTTAAACAGCACCAATGCATTTGGACCATTCAGAGCACTGCTTATACCTGCTGGTCAGCTGTAGCTCTGGAAAAACAGCTGAAGGTCAACTGTGCAGTGGAATTTCTTGGTTTTCATACAGACCAGTGGCAGGAAGGAGTGATTCTCTTTCTGGGTACATTTGTAATGCAGTCCAGAGTAAGGTTAGATGCACCTTCATAGATAGCAGAGCCTGCCTCCTAAGTCCTTTTGTGAGTGGTTTACATCAGTGTCTGGGCTGCTGTGGGCAGACAACAAATGGTAACTGAGGTGATTTTTAGAGATTTACTAGCTTTGTCCTATAATGTATCTTTTGTATCTTCTCTAGCAGATGTATCTATGTGTGTTAACTGATAGACACACCTGTGAAGTTCCTTGCCAAATGATTTTGAAAAGTCTTCTGCTCCTTTCTGGGCAATTATTTTATGAAGGTTGTATGAGCAAGCAGAAGAACGCTAGGATCTGTTAGTTGCATAAACCTGGAAGTAGCTTTTTCATTGTTTCGTACTTTATACATAGGACTCTGCTAATTAAAATCTATTAAATGTTAAGAACTTGTCATTCTCTTGGAAGCACTGCTCTACTTGAATAAAGGAAATTGTGTTTAGATCTTGGAAATGTTTTTCTGAAGCATGTTGGTAATGCCTTTTGGACTTTATAATCAGCTCTGTGAGTAGATTTATTCCACTTTAATGGAGGTATGTTTTTCCTCCCAAAATCTGCCTTAGTTCAGTTATAGAGTCCTGTTACATCATTCACCCTGGTGTCTAGATGGTATTACAGGTAGAAATCCTGGGTTTAGGAGAGGGCTAGCTTTGTGCTATGAAATAGTACAGGCCAGATTTTCCAAAATCAGAATACCTAAATTATTTTTCAGAATTATTTTGTTTTTAATTCAAAGAATATTTTTAAGGCACATGATGTATTCTGAGAAAATGAGGTGATTTGATAGTCTGCATAAATGTTTTGAAAGAGGTCACGCTCACAATGTAGACTTCATGATAGACATTTTCTACAGTAATAAAATAAAGCTCTCCAGATAAAAATTATAAATTCTCTTTTAGGGATTGATACTGCTTCTAGTTTTATAAATGGCAAAGTTCTGCTAACATTGAGGTCACTGGGCTCTTCAGTCTCTGCAACAGAAGATAACATTGATAGGAATATGCAGTGTTTGGGAATGAGCTTCCTGAATATTTTGGCATGTGAATGCCTGGGGCTTTTTATTCAGATTTATCACTAAAATACTGATTTTTGAAATTTCACTTCTGTGGTTTTTGGGTTTTCTTTTACCAAAGGTAGATATTACAAATCACATTTTTGTTGCTTTGAGCCTCATGAAGTTAGCTTGTTATGTGACATTAATAAAATATTGTTAGGATGACCTAGTGCTAGGTGGGGAGACAAAACAGGTTTTCATATTTCATGTTTCAGTGGGTTTTTTATTCTAAAATAAATTAATAAAAATAAAGCTTCTTATGTACCAAAGAATAGAAACTATCACCTTTATTCACATTTCTGTTGGATCAACCACCCTGCCCATGAACAGTAATGTTTTAAAAGTTTCTTCAAAAATCATGAAAAGGAAAGGTCGGTCCACTTTGATTACAGGAGGCACCGTGAATGCAGTTATTTCTGACCCACTTGCTGCTGCCGCCTCAGTTCCTTCTTCATCCACTTCAATAAATGCCTTTTGGACAACCTGAAGTGCAAGGTAGAAATAAATACGTGACAGAAGTAAATACTAACATGAGGAATATTTTTGCAGGTGAAGGCATTTGGTTGAAGAAGGCTTCTGTTAAGAATTAAAATGAGCAGTTCAGGGCAATCTACCTCTGTTAGACTGGGTTAGACAGACTGTGCTGTCTGCTTCAGCAGCAGAGGAGTCAGCACAGCCACTGTGCCCACAATGCTCATGGTGTGGATGCTAGTTCAGGAGTCATTGCACTTTTCCACATTTCTGAGCACTTAGAGATTGGGGGTTTTGCATGAAGCAACCATTGCATTTGTGTAGAGTGCTCCTCTTTGCCACCTAACTGTTCAAAGGAGTTTCTCAATTGTAGGAAATGTGTTTTCACCAGTCACAAACACCGACTGGCTGGATATGTCATTCACAGCTGATTTTGTGAAAGCTTAAGGAAATGCACCAATCTTTGCCGTTTCCCCTGTATATTTCTAATTTCTACATTTGGTAGCACAGACTAAATATGTAGAGCAATGAAGTACAGTCCTGGATTGGTTTGAATATTTTCCTTTCCCACTGAAATTGCAGCCTGGAAGAATCTGATTTTTAATTTTTTCATCTTTTCAATTTGGTTCTTTCAGCCTGCTTGTACCTCTGAGTGCTTCTGCTGTGTTAGTTTCTGTATTGGTGAACTGCCTGGTCATCTAGTGGATTTCCAGCTCCTAAACTCCTAATTGTAGGAATTACTTATGTGAAAACTGTTAAAAGACTTCAGCAGTATTGAGCTTTCTGCTGCATAGTCTTAAATAATATATTTGTCTTTCACAATTCACAGGGACAGGATGCTCCTCTGGCACTTCGTAGCTGATGCACATATTGCTTCTAATATCAGTTAGCAGCTCCTGTTAAAGTGTGATTTTTTCATAACACAATAGAGTTAACTGCTGAGAATCAGCATGAAAGTTACATGATCGAGAGGAAGGGAGGAAAGTGCTGCAGATTGCTATTATATTTCCGCACAGTGAAATAGTTCATACCAAACTGAAAATCACTGCAATTTTATCCATTAAATATTTCTTCTTAGGATGTTACATCTTTCAAGAAAGGTTGTTTTGTTAAGCCACTGCAATTTTGAAAACCTGTAGGTCAAGTATGAGAGTTTTTGAAATTTATATAGAATTGTTGATTATACCACCTTCTTAACTGGCTTATCACAAAGGCTTCTGTAAGGATTTGGTGTAGGGAGACTTGTAAGGGCAGCACCAGAAGGTTTCTTTCTCATAGGGTACAAATACCCATTGGGAGGGTGCAAAGAAGGTGGAGCCAGGCTTGTCAGTGGTGCCCAGTGACAGGACCAGAGGCAGTGGACACTGGCTGAAACACGGAAGGAAAACGCTTTTCCATGTTAGGGTGACTGAGCATTGGCACATGTTGCCCAGAGATACTGTGGATTCTTCCTCTTTGGAGATACTCAAAAGCTGTCTGGACATGGACCTCAGCAACTTGCTGAGGTGACCCTGCTTGAGCAGAGGAGTTGGGCCAGGTGATCTCCAGAGGACCCTTCCAACCTTAACCATTCTGTGGTTCTGGGAAGCCTCTCCTGGAGTTACAGTCCTGGATTGTCAGTGCCATACAACCCTCCACAGCCACAAGCAGTTGCATGCTACAATTTCCTTACATAAGTTTATAAAGCTATGTTTTTAAATCCTGTGCCAGATTAATTTTATTTGGATGTTGTTTATAAATTCATCTTGTTTCATAAATTTTTTACTTTTACTGTAATGGATGAACTTGTATTTAGAATTAATTGCTTTTCATCTTTTTCCATACACTCTATTCTTATGGGCACATATATCTCTGTGTGTTATGTCTTTCATCTTCTTTCTTTGACCATACCTTTTAATTTTCTATTATCAGCAAATTGGTTTTTTTATAGACTAGCTGTTTCTTTCTCATAAGACATCTCTGGTCACATAGATCTATTCCTTCTTGATATCGATGTGATTGACAAGTCCTTTGTCTTCCATTCTCTTCTGCTTCTCATTCTGCCTCTGTTTTCTATCAGTCTTCTGAAATTCATCTATGCTCTCCCTTAAACAGTGGTACAAGATATCTCTTCCTCTTTTTCATGGGGCTGTGTTCCTGTCTTCTTGGCTGTTTGCTGCCCTTGCCTTTACCTGTTTAAAGGCTCTTTAAAAGTTTCAGCATACAAAGTCAACATCATGTGTGGGTTGGAGTACAATTATACTGTGTCAATCCTTTGCTGTGAGATTGTTTTTTCTCCTCCATGGTATGCAGAAGGAAAAGGAGGGATGCTTTGACTTCCCTTCCTCACTGTTACCTTTTTGGGATTTTATTTAAACTTTCTAAGGTTCTTTATTATTTGAGAAGTACACAAGTCTTTGGACTGTATGAGGAGTTCTTTCCTTGAATTTCCTTCCTTGCCCTGGCTTTTACCATTTGACTGTCATTTACAGTGTTTTTATTGTTCACAGTTTTTGTGAAATTGTGCTCATTCCCTGACAACCATATTCCTGTTGAGGCAGAGCTTTTCTCCTGTGATGGGTTAGCTTTGGAGGTGTTGAGCACCTGTGGGATGTCACCGCCCCTTACCTCTACACACCTCATACTTGAAGTGGGATCCACCCTGGTTAAGATGTGTAGGTTGCATATACCTGGCAGATGAGGTACTTTGCTATTAGTGTCTCTATAAATTTATCTGATCATCTTGGCTGGGCCAATTATATACTATTATAAACCAAAAAACAAATAATTTTAGTGGGCTTACCTGTGAAACTGCTACATATTCATGATCTGTCAGATGACTAAGATCTGCTGAACGTGTAAAGAGCTTTTTAATTCCAAGACCTTGAAGCAGTTTCTTCATTTTGTATTTTTGCTCTAGTTTAAACTTTGGAAATGAAATATCCACTTTTCTGATAAAAAGAAATAATAAATCAATGCATACTACTCAGAAATTAAACTTTACACAGAGAAAGAAGGGAAAAAAACTGAAGAGTCTCTGCTTGCATTTAGGTTGGCAGAAAATAATTCCTAACCTGTTGACTGCCAGTGATGCTAGAAATAATTTTCTTCTCTGTATTGATACTTCCACCAGTAGTACAGGGTCCTGACACCAGGGCAACACACTAATTTACTGACTGGTGGAAAGAATTGTCACTTCAGGAACTACATTTCACAGGAATCATTTGGGTTTACATTTTTATATTCAAATTTATCAATTTCTCCGGGTTTCCCCTGGTAAGAAATGTTTAATAAATGTCTAGATTTATTGTGGATTTTGCTCAGCTGTACTAAATTTCAGGAGAGAGGAGACCTAAGGAAGAATATGGAAAGATTCATGCCTTCATAGAGACATTTTTAACTGAGAGGAGCTGAAGTTTTGTCCCCTTGGAGTCAAAACTATCACATGCCACTTGGGCTGTGGATAGGCCATTAAAGGACCTCTACTCTGTAGATACCTCTTGTCACAGAGATGCTACAATGGGAAAAGGCTTAGGAAGAGCAGCTAATCTTTGCTGGGCTTTGTTGCTTTGCCGCAGTAGACATCGAAGACGGCAGGGCCCCACTGACATTAGGGTGTCAAAGCAATACCTGGTTTTCATGTTTCCAAGCCAGGATTCCACAAGCTCTGTAGTCAAATGGTCTTCAACTGAAATGTAGTCTCCCTCTTTTTCTGGGATAACAATCAGCATGTAGGCATTCCCTTTATAAGGTATCTTTATCACAGTGCATCTTAAGTTCTCATCAAAAGTTGAATAAATTTTATCTGACTTGAACATCATGGGTACCTGTACACTTCTGTATTTGTTTATGTGGAAAGTCTCCATTTCAGTGAATTTGGAATTAAATGGGTAGACCCACTTGCCTGAGGAAAGAAGGAAAGAAATTGAATAATTATGTGTGTTTAGATTTGCTCAGAAAAATGTTCTAAATTTTTTTTAGAAACTATAGGTATTTTCTGTATCTGGTTGAAGTGGGTGTCAGTTGTATCTGAGATAAGTGGATGACAATTTCAGTATATTTTATGTTTATTGTATATAATTTTTTTTTAGAGAAAAAACCCAAAGTAATTCACAAAATAAAGTGCTTCATTTGCACAGAAAGAAGGGAAATATTTTTCTAAGGTTGGTTAGTTGCCACTCAAGTTCAAAATTTATATTCTCCTTATTCTATAAATGCCTGGTGAACATCTGACCTTTCCTAACATGTAGCCTCCGCTGAAATTCTCTACCAGCTGTTCAGTATCCTGTATTTAATTTAATTATCCAATATTTTGGATGGGGATTCACTGACTTCTCCATGGAATGGTTTCTGCCCATCACTGGTATTTCTTGCCCTCTCCCTGTAAGGTAATATAATTGGGTACTTGGGTTTCTCTGGGGCAGATGATTCTTGATGGAAATAGAGAAATTATTTTTGTTTCAGTGATTTTGTGTACTCTTAAATCAGTCTATGATTTTATGCCCAGTATCCAGCATTTAAGACTATTGTGATTAAAACTTTTTCATTTTAATGGTTGAATGAAAATAAAATATTGTTTCCTGTCATAAAGAGGGAAAATTTGGAGATGGATTGAGATCATTTGATACAGGGCTTTTTGTTCTCTTTGACACTCTATTGTATGGAAGACAGCATAGAAGAATTGTGGTTCCCTATCATGAAAAGTACTTTCCTATTAAATAAGCTTAATAGAAAAAAGTAAACTTAGACATATAGAGAAAGCAGGGCATCTAAATTTAAACTCCCCCTAATGTAGCTTAAGTTAGAGTCTTGATTCTAATAAAGAATTATTCTGCAAAATAAATACAGTAATTACCTTTAAAGACAATGTAGTCCACAAGCACTAGTTTATTATGGTGGTCCAGCTCTTCAAAAAGCCCTGGGATTTTGCCTTTGGTCATTTTGTTAATGTTTTGATTGATGAAAAGTTTTGCCTGTGTCAAGTTTTCAAAGTCCACTTTCAGGAATTCCATACCAAAGTACTGCTTGGACAAATTCAGGAAAGACTGCTTGAGTCCAAAGTCCTTTTGAATAAAAGAAAGAATACCTTGTACAAGGAGAAATTCTTCATTCATTGTAATGTTACCTATCAGTTGTTTAAACAAAGCTGGTAAATGTTGGTGATCCACTCTGTCCTTCATAGCATGGAGGTTTAGACCTTTTACAATTTGTCTGTGTGTTTCTCCTTTGGCTGCCATCATGCAGACACTCATGAGAGCTGACACAGAAAGGGGAGAGATGATTACATTGTTATCATGTGTCATTGCAATTCTTCTGTAGAGGTTAAATCCAAAATTTGCAGTCTTTTCAGTGAAGTTGCGAAGAGTGAAGTCTTCAAAACCTTGGTCTTCAAAACCTTGGTCTTCAAAAGGCTTAGAGATATTTTTGTGATGATAATGCTCTTTGGAAATACTGATGTTATTTCTTTCCAAGAAATTACTCTCTTTTTCCTTCTTAGGAAACTTAGGTTTGATATCAGCCTTGATGAATTCAAAACATATTTCACTTAAAAGAAGTATGTAGATTCCTGTTTTCATGTTGACATCAAATAATGAGCTCTTTAGAGTTATTTTGTCCCCTAGAAAAAAAGAAAGGCAACAAAATGACTTTTTATATTTCCTTCCATTCACAATGCAAAAGATGTAGTGAAGTGGTCTTTCTGCATCTTCAGGGTATATACTGTAAATCTGGCCACAAAGTGTTCAGAGAAGACTAGGCAGATCTTAAGGGCACCTCAGGCAAACCTTAGCATCAGACATTGTGTAGATTTGCAAATGAAATGCACTTTGCAAGGATAAAGTGCAAATATGATTATCATCCATCTTTCCATTAAAGCAATGTATGAATTCTCTCCCATACAGCAGTGCTGAATTACATCTTATAGAAAAACTTTGAAAGGCTAGAATCGTTGGAGATGCATTTTCCCATGTAAATTAAACAGGATGTTCAAGACCACCAAACTTTCACAGATTCCTTTTGCATAGCAGTGGGCAAAGGGATAAATGAGATTAAAAAATGGATTATATGGCATGTCATTAAAGTAGTAAGTGATTCAATAGTCTAGAATCACATGGCAGTTGTTAACTACTCCATTTAAATTAAGGATCTGTAACAGCAAATTACGGTCATTGTGTAATTTGTGATTTGGCATATGGAAAAGCTGGTTTTATCCGATTTATTCAGAGTTCAGCTGAATTTCACAGTTGGCTGATTCAGGCTGTGGGAGTTAGTCCTGAAAAGGTATGTTGATGTGAGTACTGAGACATTTGGGTGCCAAGTCACGAGGTGCTTTTGGCAGTCAGGTGGTGTGCTATTTTCTTTTGAAATAATAGGTCACGTTCTGTACTTTCTGCAACACAGATGGGCTGTCATGACTTAATCGGGAGGCAGTGAATTTGATGAATGTTATGCCTGCTCTTGAGTGCATGGTAGACAGAGAACAGAGAAAAATATGCAGCAAATATGTTGTGAATATTTTTTTCTTTACTTCTCTATCCCATTAACCCTTGATTTATTTTTAATTAGATTCCCAGTGTCTGGATTTTCAGGACTGGAGTAGGGAAGGGGATGACTTGACTTCAGCTCCTGCCTTACGGGTCAAGCGGTGCATGTGACTTCTGGAGTGCTGGGATGCTCACTGTCCCCTGGCAGGCTGAAGCAGTGCAGTTCAGAGCTATTGCAGTAACTGCTGAGCATTCCTGCTGCTTAAGTAGTGACCCACTTCTGTGGGAAGTACAAAGGCGCAGAGGTCCTGTTCCTGCCGCAATGCTGCACCTGCCCTGGCGGCAAAGAACGAGGTTTTTTTCCTCTGGGAGTCATCCCTACTTTGAAAAAGCATCCTTGGACACTGCAGAGTCAGCTCTAGCGAAGAGGCAGGGATTGGAAATTTTGCTTTTGATCATATTGAATTACAGGGAAAGGATTTTCTGCAGCAGCAGCAGTCCCTCTCTCTAAAAGAGCATCAGGCCTAACTGCTTGCCGGGCATTGCAGAGTGCAAGCTCTTCCTCATCTTTTCTAGGCAGGGTGCAATTCCTGCACAACATCTGGCAGTGTTGCATTTGACAACATTTGCATTTGTTGTGTCTCTCCCTGGGAGGTCTGGGACAGTACTTGGCTCAAGTGGCCACCATCTTCCCCCAGGAGATGTGAAAGGTCTGACTGGGCAAAGTGCTGAGCTGCCTTCCAGAGGGCTCTGCCTTCCCAGCACAGACAGGTTTTGGACAGAAAGGGCAGGACAAACACAGAAGTCCTTGTTTACAGGTTTATCCCAAACTATTCCACACTCAAGAAAAAAATCCTGAATCCTCAGGCAAACACATACGCAAATGCTACTGGTTTGGGTGTAATGAACATGGGAATAAGAACCTTGCAGTTGCACTAAATAATCACTGCAAATCTGATATTGCAAACGTTTAAACTTAACAATACAGCAGCTGTATCATTCACCTTTACTAGTTAGAAATAGAACATGTCCTCTAGAACTAGGAAAAACCGTTCTGGGAACAATAAAGTAGAATTTATGTACATTATAGACTTGTATTTTAAGGCCTGAGTCAAGCTTATTGCTAATTTTAGACAACTCCCTTTATTTGCAGAGCAGACAGTTCATTAATAAATGTGTGTTAGAGCAAAGTGAACATTATTTCCATTTTTAGAAATAGTTATTTCTAGTAATATCAATATGTCAAAGAAAGAAGCTTCTTTGTGCAAATGCCTCTTTCTTTTGAAGGCATTAGAGCAAGAGAAAAATCCATTAGAAGCTGATTAAGGTCTACAACCATTTAAAACATCACATCTAGAGAATCATTGATAAATATAAAAAATTGCATTATATATATATCAAATATATTTCCTTTACAATCTAAATGCTTCATGTAAATCTTATCTTACCTATTAGATAGCTCTTCTGTTACTTTTCTCAATCAGTTACGTTTAAAAATGAGATGAAGATGTCTGTCTCATTTAGAAGTTTTTGAACAAATATTTGCTCTTCCAAAGACTGATAATCTGGTTTTGTCTGTTATAAATTAACTGCTTTATAAACACTGACTATGTATTTCCTATAAATGGCATAATAAGGGAGGGTTATATTCCAGTAAATGCGTTCTGTCTTTCATGAGAAACAAGTGAACAATAAATTCTCTGCATTTAGCCCTTCAGCACCCTATCAGGATGTGGCCCCTCATATCCAATAGGCCATGAGAATTATTTTTCAGGCAGGCTCTGAGCTACTCTGTGGTGGACAATGTATCCAATCCTGTTTAAATTATCCCCTCACATAAAAGGATATGTCAGTATTCACAAAGGCAGGGGAAGCATGAATTAAGGGAGGGAGGGAGAAGGTACAGGACATTTGTAGGGGTGTTACCAGCTCCCTTGCACTACAATTTGGCCGTGCTTTGAGAGGAGAGGCCAGGGCTCCACTCCCTCTTTGAAGACCATGCCAGGTATTCAGTGATGGATCAGTCTGCCAACAACTGCCTGATAACCACTGAGGGGTGTTTCTCCCATAAAATACAAAGTAGGCTAAGCTGATATTCCTGCAAAAATTATACTGAGCTGTTGGAGGCATTAATAAATTTTTTGAATTTTCAGTTGGTCTTGCTTGAACAGATTCAAAGGGCGGCTTTGGGTCTTGAGCCTTATTAGTTGGGTAAGGCACATTCTTTAAGACAGATAGTTCATTCAACAATTTGTATCACATGGAATGGTCTAAACTCCCCACTACTTTGATTGTTGGCCTAATTCCAGATAAGACATAAACATGGAATTCCCTGTCTTCCCCTCATGCTCCTAAATAATTTCAAAAATACTCCCAAATGAGATAGAACACTTAATTTCAATTTGTATTGTAAAAGAAAAAGAATTTTGCTTTGAAATATGAGATATGGGTGCTAATCTCTAATTTTCCACTGAACTGAAAAAAAAAAAAATGCAGTCTAAATGGGTGCATTGGACATTTTAGAAAGACTAAAACCATTAGGGCATCCAGGACTCAATTTAAAAAAAGGCTTTTGTTTGTTGCTGATGAGTATTGCTTCTATAAGAGAGTCTGCTTACAGAATGCAAGAGTTGATTAAGAAGGGATTAAGAACGGAATGTAGCCCCTCCATTGCCTAGCCAGATTTGTATCCTTGTTGCAAGGACATCATACTTGAGGGCAGTTGAGGGGTTTATGCTCTCAAGAAGTCCAATAGAGGGGTTACAGGCTCTAGTTTCTTAAATTCTTGTTGGTTTAAATGAATTTAAAATATTCTTCCTTTTAGAAGCAATCCCAGTCATAATAGGCCCCCAGTGCAGGCGCTTTATTAAAGAATATGGGAAAATAAGATGGACTGCAGGCCCTGCTCTAACATGAGGCAGTCTAGTCCCTAAACATGAAAAGCTCCACTGTGGATGCACCAGTGACTTCAGAACTTCTGTTCTCTGTCCATGTGACCGGACTTTTTTTTTCTTCCTAGTCTATATGTATTTGTGGTTAATTCAGTTGGATTTGAAATTCAAATGTCTTCTCATCACATGGAAGAAATTTGCATCTGATATGGTTCAACAAAGCTGCATTACTGTGGTGTGCCTCTGAATCTCTGTGTCTTCTGGAGAATGTGGTACTGTGGTTGTGGCCCAAAAGAAACTACAAGGAAAACCTGATGCACCAGAGCCTGGCTTTTGTGCTCGGCAAAATCAGCAGTCCTTTGCAGTGACAGCAGCAAAAAAAGCCTCTTCCTCCTTGCACCAGGATGCCGACACTTGTGCTCACTGCTGGAAGCTAAGACACTCAATATTGATGTTTAATAATCAAAAGATTAAGATTGTTTATGGATGATACTGAAAATAAGGATTTGAAGAAATCTTAAAGTCTTGGAATCTCTAGCTAAATCTTTGCTGGACCACAAAGGCCATATCAATCCTGTTTTACCCAGAGGAAAAAGGAGGCTGTTATGAGATGTATTGGCTGTGCACAGCGATTTGAGAGTTGTCTTCCTCTCTAGTTACTCACAAAGCCCTTGCTAGTTTTTCGTGCCAGGTAACACCTTGCTGAGCGTATCCACCTTACACTATCAGGAGTAACGTATTCCTCCCACCAGCTCCTATTTATATTGTCAGCTGCCCTTTGGATTCAACAGAGCTTTCTGAGCAGCTAAACTCCACACAACATATGGGTAACACTCTGCCAAGCTATACATGTTCACAGAGTGATTCACTGGGAGAGGATTGCCAGTGTGTGACTCTGGCAGAAATGCACTCTTCCTCAGTTTAGGACAAAACCACCTCTGAAACCAGAACAAGCAAGGACAATACAAGTGCAGTGCTGCCCAGTCCCATCTCTGCTGGGAGCTTGTGCCAGTGCTGAGGCTGGGCAGCAGTTGAGCTAAAGACCGTCTGTTCTCTAACAGACAACTGTTTTTGGATACATATGCAACTCTGAAAAACTTGGCAGTGATGATGTAGTTCAGGTTCTCACCAATCTGTTTGACAAAGCCCTGTGACTCTTGAGCACCTGGGGGTAGATACTGCAGAGGCAGATTCATCTGCTACCACTGGTTTCTTGAGGGCAGACACAAGTATTTACAACTGTCTTGAGGGATCTAGGTGAAATCAGAAATACTGACCATACTTGAGACCCATGAGAAAGTGAAAAGTGTCAATTCAGGAAAATATTCAGGCTGAATGTGATCCTTTTCCACATTTCTTAGACTAAACAAAATGGGAGTAGTGCAGGTGATGATTTGCAGGGATCTGTAGCTCTTCTGAAGTCTCGCTGTGAAATTACTCGTAACACATAAACTAAAATGCTCCAAGAGTTATAAAAGAAGCTCTTTGTACAGTCTCCTGAACATACCTAGTTTGTCAACAAGCTGATTCATCAAGGTGACTGCTGCTTCTCCCACTCCAAGAGCTCACAATATAATTGAAAACATCAGGATGCAACTGTGGCTCCAGGACTCCACTGTTTATAAGCTTGACACATTTTGTACAACTGTGCCACTGTTCATGTGACAGGATTCCTGCAGGGAAAGCCTCTTTGGAAGGTACCTATTCCTGCATGTCTCTTGGGGTGGGGTGGGTGTACAAGGTGGACAAAGCAGTAAACCTGTAGCAGTTCATAAATAGGTCTGAAGTATTTCCATTGTGCTTTCAGCTTCACAGCCAAGTGCTATCTAACTGTCCTTGAACACACAAATTGAAGTATAATTCTCTGTTAATAATACATCTTGCTGTGGAATCTTTTATAGGAAATGCAAAAATAGTGAAACACTGTAACACTGTGTCCAGAGAAGTACTATCAATTTGCAGTAAGAGGTAAAACAGTCATCCATGCTGGATGATGGAAGTAGCACAAACCCTGGTTTTTTTCCAGAGGATGGAGTAAATGACCTTTTAATGTTCCTAACCTTGTTTCCTGTGATTTTCTGACTTGCAGCAATGAAAAATTTTAATTCACAATTATTCATTTATCCTCCATTTTTACCTGCAAGCATTGAGGAGCTCTAGAAGGGGCTGGCTGGTGTTTGCTGAGTCCCCATGGAGCCAGCAGGTGTCATCACAACTTTTAGTTCTCAGATGGGAAGAAGGATAATTTTGTGTGTTTGGACAGCTGCCCTTCTCTGTGCCTTACTTGTGTCATGAGACAGGACTTGAGCAGGCAGGAGACACAAACTCAAAAAAATGGCACTGGTAGATATTTCTGTTCTCCAGGGAGGGCATCTCCAGTTTCTCCAGTAGATGTGAAATGCAAGTGCATTTCTATTTTAAATTCTTGGAAAAAACTCAACTCAAAAGGCAGGAATTGCAAAGTGTGTAAGAGATTGGTATGTCTGAGGGGAAAAAACCCTTTTCGTTGCGTATTCAGAATGGCAGAAATTTTTTCAATCAATAACTTCTGATGACCTGAACTTGAAATATGATTTATTTGCCCACTATTTCTTATCCAAATTCTGTATTTATATGCACTGCACATGCATCTCCTTACTGCTGTGATAATCAATCAAGTTTCTGGGACTTGCAGCGTTTGACTGTCTGGCCTGAAGCAATTACCTGATGTAATGAAGAAATCTCTGCACTTTGGCCTCTGTAGCAGACATGCAAAAGGTGCCCTCTGGCACTTGTGAAATGTGCTGAGGGTTACAAAGTGCCAAATGAGTGCAAGTTAGTGCTACCTACACTGTCCAGAGTGACTGGCAAAGAGCTCTGCATTGTGGGGTTGGGTATTTGTGTTTTTTAGGGGTTTTTTCCATTTGAACCAAAATATCAATGCAGTAACCTGCTGCAGGCCTGGCACTGAGCGTGCTCTTCCTGTTGGAGGATGCATGGTTGGATATTCAAAACCAGCACTTCTTCCTCAAGAAATCTGGCTGTGGTCTCATGGAGTATTTAAGCAGGAATTAGTTTTCATACAGGACTTGGTGTGTTTGTTTCAGCTGCTCCAGCACTTTATAGTACCTGTTGTTCCATGAGACATGCCTGTGCCTCTCTGGTTCTACTAATTTTTGAGGTTTTTAAAGCCAGTGTCTGTGTTGTGATCTATGCATCCATGTTTTGAAGACAGTATCTACAGTATCTGCATTTCCATTGTTTCTTTCTCTTAAGGAAAATTATTAAGACAGTGAAACAATTAAGTGGACAACAACCTCTGTCTATGAGCTGTTTAGGTACTCAAATATGGCTTTCTTTGTGTTTCATAAGAATATTGGATTTAATATGTGGGCAGTGCCAGATGTGAGGCGTTAATTTTTCACTTCCTTGATTTAGGTGCTAATGTCACTTAGCAACCTTACTCATCTTTGAAATGGAACTTCTTAAGGATGCACATACATTGCTAGTGAGAATATAATTTGTACTGGAAAAAAATTTGGCAAATGGAGCAAATGCATGAACTGCTTTCAGTCCTGATGGAAATCAGGTGCTAAGTTTAAAGCTCTTTTGAGAGGTTTCTATTAGACCACTACAGAGCTGTTCATCCCAGTTCCTGATATCTTCTGGTTAAAATGCCATCCAACCCTGAACTTTGAGTCAGTAAATTTTCAGCTTGGGTTTTTTGAGATTTAGGTTATACTTTCTTTATCTCATTCTCTCTCTCTTTCTCTCTAGCCTTCTCTCAATTGCATTTTATATATTTTGAAAGCATTCTTTTTTTGCATCCACCGTGACAAAATGGTAAAGGTCTGAAACATGCCAAATCCATGAAGCTGAATGACCTGAACCAGGCCAGACACTTTTACAGCCTGTACTGTGGGAGTAAATGGGGAGCTCATCTTTGCCAGACATCAGATAATCCACACCAGAGAAGTTATGGAAACCAGGTTTCACTGAATCTGCAGGCCAGGTAACTTTTTGTATGTACCAAAACAGTACAAATAAGTTTGCTTTCAGATTCAGATGTAAATTAATCCCATCAACATCAGAGGTAGATAAAATCTTAATATTCACTTCTGGGATAACAAAGAGTAGTGAGATATGTTCATGATTAACAGTTTTTATGTAAATGTCCATTCCTATAGGGTGATAGGAGAGCTGGAAGAAGGAGAGAAGAAAAGGACAACAATCAAGGCTGCAGAAAGCTGAGACTTAATTGAATGGAGTTCAGAAAAAATAACCTTGTAGGCACTCAAAACCTGGCCCAAGATTCCATCAATCCATGAAACATATCTGGCCATTCGAGGTCTGTTCCTTGGCTAGTAACAGCATGTTCCCACGTGGTTGGCATGGACAATGCAGTCTCTCAGTGAACTCTCTGGGTCACCTGGAGTAGAAAGTTGTGTTCCCACAGGATGTGGACCACGGGTCAGCTCAAAGCACCTTCACTGTCAGGACGGTGGTGGTGATTCAGCTGTAGGTTAATCTTGCTCTTCTGTGCTGCAGTCATAACTACAATATCAGCACTGTTCTCTGTGCCTTTTCTTGGAAAGATTCCTAGCCTCCTACAGTCAGGATTTTGTGCCAAACTGAAGCATTTAAAAGCCTATAATACACTGTATTATATATTCCTTTAAAGAGAGTGGTATCTCCAGTGTGGGAGAAGTCTTACTTCAGACACTTCCTGGGGCTGTGGCCAGATCAGAATAAGTGACTGAACACATCCAAGATATCCTTCTTACCTCCCAGAAGGCCTCATCTAGCATCTTTACTTGTTCCTTCTTAGGCATTTTTGATTGAAAGCACCTATTTTGCTTCCTATATAATGAAACAATTTTTGGATCCCACTGAAGTCGCTCTTATAGTAAATGATAGTAACCTTGGTCAGCATGTGATTATAGAATGAATGCAAGATTTCTGCATCATATAATTTGCTTTTGATGGAGGTATTCATTTTTCTTTTTGGCATTGTAATGAGCATGGGAGCATTTGCATTGACAGGAGGTTTAAATTACACACCACCACCCATTCCTCTTCAGTGAGCAGTGGTGTCTTCAAGTTCCAGTCACTGTCCTTCTAAAGGACAGCCAGTCCTGTGGTCAGACTTCTTGTCAGCCAACATCTCTGTTCAGCAGAAGATAAGCGTAGGGTGAATATGATATTTCAGCTACATTTTATTGAGCAAGTGGCTATATTTAACAAGACTTTGCTCTCTCTGACCAAAAAGCAAACAAGTGCTCTTGTGAACACAGTGCAGTAATAGCAAAGAATTGAGGACTCTGTCAAGAAACTGTAAGAGAACAGACTTTTTAACATCATGGTTCATACACTTGCCACCCAAACCTGGATCTTTGGCTTGGCTGTAGTCATCTTACAGCTTAGGCACAACGTAGCCATTGTAGGCCCTGGAAGATCTAAGCTTGGACACAAAGGTGCTCCCATTCTAAAGAAGAATACAGTCGTTGCACCTGCTTTGATGCTTGTGGTTGGTCAGACACAATGATAATCCACCCTGCCTGTACTCCATATAGGTTGGTGTGACAAACATCTTTGCTTTTAACCTGCTGCAGACATCCTGTCTCAACTCCTTCTTAGACTTGAGTAGGAGTAATGTGGCTCATGTGTGACAATGTGCTCAGAGGCTCAGCCTCCTGCTGTTGTGTACCAGATCAAATTGCCCCTCCCAGGTAATGTGTAACATGATGGGCTGCAGCACATCAGGAGCACAAATGAGAACATCAGAAAGAGAGAACTGATGTTCTTCATGGTAAAAAGAAACATATAAGATACAGGCAGTTCCAGTAGAAAGGGGAGGAAAACTACCAGTGCTTTCTGTGTGGACGTTTTTTTGTTATATCAGTAAATTTTAACTGACATAGGGCTGAAGAAATAATGCAGTGGAACTGTGATGGGAAATTGTTACTATCCTAAATCCTTGTATGAACTTTTGTTCTAGTATGAGTGACTTCTTGGGTGAGCTTAAACTCTTAAACTCTTCAGCAGATGAGAAATAAAAAAGATTTGTTATGTCAGAACAAAAGTTTCTGTAAAGAAAATTTTTAATCTAGAACTATATTACTTTAAACCAATCCTCTAGATCATAGCAGAACCTTGGTTTTGTGTGCATCTAGTGCATTTTGTGTGCATCTAGAAGATGGAATGATTCAGCACATCACTGAATATAATTCTGGGAAATTGATTTCACTCTTTCTGCCTTTTTGACAAAAATTCAACATGAGAAGCCTTGCAATACTCACAGCTTGCACTGCTAGCTAGCAGCCCAGGATCAGGTCTCTTGCCCCTCTGTGGCTGTGTGACTCCCATACTTGTCTGACTTACACAGCAGCTCTCACTCTTGGCGTGCCCAGACCTGCCGTGGTGTTTTGAGCTCTCTCTGAGAGCTGAGCCAGGGGGAGGCTCCCTGTAGGAGCAATTACACTAATACAGCTGTGCCTGTAGCAGAACAGCTCATGCTGCTCAGGGGAAGTGGCATAAACAGTCTCTGTTTGAGACAGTGGTATCATGACATAACTCCTTTACTCCACTGAGCAGGCTGTGGGTTTAACTGCTCTTGCTCAGGCAAGGACCATTGTAGTAATTAATTCTGTACATGCTGCAGTTTCTGCTGGTAACAGCGTGTCTGGTTCAAGCAGATGTGATAGATTCAGCTGCTGAGGCCAGTCCACAGCATGACACTGAAAGCCTGCAAGCAAACAAGCTCTAACAGATGAGGTTGCAAAAGCAAAAGGCTGAAATTTTGTCCTAAGCACACATGAAATGCAAATGCCTCATTTTTTTTTTCAGTTCTGCTGAAAAGAAAAATGAGCTGTGCAATGGAGTCTTCATCCAGAGTTTTATCTCCTAGTTTAAAATCAAGCAATAGAGAGACAGGGTGGAAGAACAATGCAAAGTCAGCATGCTCACTGCAAATCAAACATGAGCGTTATCTTAAATTTGCCCCGAGAGAGCAGAAAACAAAGGTATAAGCTACCAAAGCATTTTCTCATAGAATCTCCTCTGTGCACTGAGAGTGCCTTAGCCACCATCTCCTTTAGACTAATTTGGTTTAATTATACTAACAGTGGTTAACACTTTAATGTCCCCAAACCATACAATAAAGATCAGTGAGCAAGTCTGTCTGTGTGTGGGTGCATCTGTAGGAAAGAAACAGGACACTGAGCCTGGGTGCCAGGACTTAAGCAAACAGATGCAGAGCTGGGAGCACCTGGGTTGTGCCTCTGTCCATTAGCCAGGGTTTGCTTAGGAATGGTGGCAAATTGCACCACCAAATTGCACCATCTGCTCACCCTCAGAGCAGACCTTGGGAAGGGATCTGAGAAGACAGCATGCCTTGCTGGAGCACAACCCACCTAGGGAGCCCTGCTGGCATGCCAAGCAGCCCCAGCACTGCTCAGTAGTGTGGGGAAACAGCCAGGAGGCAGCAGAGTCCTCAGCCCCGTGGTTGCTTTTGTCATCTCAACAGTGGTGCATTTGAGCTGGGGAGAAACCTGCATTTACAAAGTGCTGTCATCACAATCTCCCAGTAATCTCAAAAATATCCAGATTTTGTGCTATCTTGATGTGTGGTTTTGTTCACTTCCCCAGCTGCATGAGGTGTGAGACTCATCTCAATGCATTTCAGGAGCCATGGAGATGTGCCCTATGTTGATAAACGTGACCTGCACTAGTTACAATATGATATATATGGCAGGCAGAGCTAAGCTGCAACAAAATGTACTGTCTGCTTTCAAGTGTCTCTTGATTCTACAGTGATAAGGTGATCTCAGCTGTCATATCCTAAAAATTGTGGGGTTTGCTTGTATCATGTTAAAGGGGACATTTGGAAATTGGTGTTTGTTCTGCTGGGGAGATCATGTCTACAAATACGGCAGCAAAATTCACTCCTGGCTTCAGACTTCCAGCTGTATGGAAATCTTTCCTTTCCCCTCATGCCCTTGCCTGTGCTACCCAAGGAAGGACCCAGGGACACCCGACACATGACCCTGGGATTCTGTACCATGGTCAGTGGCTCTCTGCCTGGCAGTGAGGCTGAGCTACAACCCCAAGGATCCTCTCACCCTAACTCCTGTTTATCATTAGCATCCCGCTCTAGGGACACCCCCATTTTCTCTGCCCAAGAGGCCTCAGCTAGAGCCCCAGCACTGCCAGTTCTGGTGCCATGGGCAGAAGCAGAACCAGATGATCTCCTGTGCTAACCAAAGAGGCTGAGCTTTTCTGCAGCCACCAGCTCAAACACACACTTGAACTTCGCATTTATATTTTACTAAAGCCTGGAATCATTAGGAAGTTTTTTTTCTGTGACCAAAGGACACAAACTTGACCAAGAAACATGCACATACAATCTGCCTGTTTGGGGAGACTGCTGAGTTAGACAGGTTTTCTTGGCTGATGCTGCTGGGCTCCGTGGGATGGCATCACCCTCACTGGCCAGCATGACAGGCTGAGCTCATTTCCACTGCAGAGCCACTCCAGTAGTGTGTCTTTTCCCCATGACTGCATAAGGGACTCAGGGTATATTTTTAAGATATTGAAAACTAAATCCCCCAAGAAATAAAAATAAAATAAAATAAATGGAAATAAAATAAAATAAAATAAAATAAAATAAAATAAAATAAAATAAAATAAAATAAAATAAAATAAAATAAAATAAAATAAAATAAAATAAAATAAAATAAAATAATAAAATAAATCCCCCAAGAAGCTTTTGTTAAAGTTTTAAATGTTATACAATTATTAAGTCATGCTAGACTTTTACCTGTGGTCAAACATGTTAAATTGATTAAACAGTGAATTCCTGTTCTTTGAAGCCAGCTATTTCAACACGGTAGGTAGTCTGATGATCTCTCAGCTGCTCCATTTACCAGGGAAATAGCTTCTCTGTGTAAATTAACATAGCCAACCCAGGGATATAAAATAATGGATACAACTAGATCAAGCTGTAATATAAGTGCTTCAAATTATACCCAGATAGCCTAGGGAGCGATGACAAACAAAACTAGATTCTCATGCTTGTCTGCCACAATCAATAACCAGCACAACCACATTCACATGTGGCCTGCAGCACAGTGTCCTTAAAAATGCTGGCTGTTTTCGGTGCCCCAACACCACTGGATTTTTCAGCATCAGTTCTGGTCAGAGGCTGGGAACTCTGATACATGTGAATGAGCACGCAGGGGTTTTGCCACATCAACTTCTGTGTTGCTGTCATAGGACTGATAGTCATTTAGAGCTGTGAAGATTTGTTTTAAAATAGGTTTATTCCATGTAACCATGAAGAAAGCAACCTACTAGAGTTTCAGCTGTGGTTGCATCTCTTCTCAGTGAGCTGCTCTCCTTTGTCAATGAGTAGAGGCATACTGATGCCTTCCACTAATCTGTAGCTGACTGGCTCAGCTCCTGAAGGTAAAACAGAATAAATAACGATGATATCTTATTTCTTGCAGCTATCCAATGGGGGGGAAAAAAAAAAAAAAGAAAAAGAGAAAAAAAAGGTGCTTTTGGCCAAGTTGCTAAACATCTAGTGACTGAATAACAGAGTACCAGTACAAGAGATAAGATAACAAGGCACAGAAAAAGGACTCCTACTGATGCCTGTTGTACTGCTTCTTTTGGTTTCTGGGCTAATAAAGAAAGCAGTGAAATGCTGTCTGTGGGACAGATGTCAACAGAACTCTGTGCCTGCTAGCCCCAGAGCAGTCAGCCTGAAGGTCCTTGGGCTGTGGATCACAGCCTCCTGCCTGGGGTGTCCCCTTGCCCCTCCATGACGTGGCCCTTGGCCAGCCTTCCTCATGGTCTTGCTGCCTGGCTGTGGGGAAGAATTGAACATCCAGTGGCCCAACATGCAGCCCCAGGCTTGGTGGGAGGGCAGGCCAAGGGAGGGTCTTTGGGGGAGAACTGGGACTGCCCCCCAGGGCTGGCTCCTTGCCTTCAATTCCTCTTCCCCTGTTGCACCAACTTTCACCTTTCGTCCAGCATTGATCCACAAGGTTTGAGGCACTTGGCAGAGCTCACTGACTGACTACAAAGGGATGTTTTGGGGGGGATGCTTTCTTTCCAAAACATCAGTTCTTCTTCTATGATCAACCTAAGGAAAGGGACGGCCACCTCTTTTCCAGGAGCAGTACAAGGGCTGATGTAACCTCTGTGCTCTGGGGTCTGTTTGGGATCACTGCTACACATTTGCTCACCTGTTCTTCCCCTTGATTTTCTTCAATGTTTCACAGGTCCACAGTACCCTTGGCCACAGTACATACACTGGATACATACACCATGTACTCAGTCTCTGTTCTCATAATTATTAGGTATGACCCAAACTGTTTTCACCCAGCTCCTGGGTCTGTAAAGCTTTGATTACCAGTGACACCCGGAAAGGTGATTTTTGCTCTGAGGTGTCCAGTATCATCATCTCCCTGTACTCTCCAGCCCCATACCACCATGTCTATGCCTTCATTTTTCATTCTAGGGCCACAGACACTTCATTCTAAGCTGAGGAACTCCTTGTTCTTAATGTCTCGTGGTTACATAACAATCTGTATACAATCACACGAAGCTAAGGAAAAATTGAAACAAATTAGGTAACAGCACTCAATTGCTGGATAGTTACTGTTACAAACAAAGTAGCTAAAAACGAAACCGCAGGCAGGCCTGGGCAGGTCCAAGCAAAGCCCGGCGAGGGCGGAGAACCAAGGCTTGGGCTGTCCAACAAAAGGAATGTAATGCAGACCACGGCATTACAAGCAACAACACTGCTGTATTTGCGAAGTTAGAGGTTGTACTGACATGTGTGTTTCCTCCTGCTGAGCAAGAGCTATCAGATCACACCTGCCTGAAGAATAAATCGGGAATTCTTCCCTTGACTCCTCTTTGTAAGGAAGGCTGAAGGCTGTGGGATGGGAAGTGAGGGCACTTTTGGTTCCCTTCCTCCAGGTACAGCCTTAGTGATGGTGAGAAAAGAGCAAACCCCTAAACGCCTGCTACAGCCAAGTGTGTGAGTCCAGGGGCTGTTGCAGTTTGGGATGGGACATCGGGAGCACATGGAGGCTGCTGCCGATGGCATCACCGAGGTGCAGTCAGTGAAGCAGGACTGGCACCTGGCCAAAGGACAAGCAGGACACCAAAACCTGGGATCGCCACAAGCACAGCTGTGAGTTCCATCCTTACACTCCAGAGCTGTCTCAGCTCTTTCAATGGCTAATTAACCTGGCCGCTAATTGTCCCTGAGATATGTCTCTGGCTCATTTATATTCCCACGTTGCCCGTCAGAGCAAATGGCAATAGCTAAGCGACCCGAAGCCCTGCCTTCCTCACTGTGCAGTAAGTGATTTGTGGAAGTAATGTTTTGTGGAAGGCAGGGACCCCTGTTTATTCCTGCCCTCCATTTTTTGGGAAGGAGAGAGGAGGACCTGCTGGCGGAGCAGGCGCCACAGCTGAGCCGGCAGCATCCCGCTCCCGCATGAACAAACGGTGCCGAAGAGTGGGAGGGACAAAATGTTAGTCTGCAGGAGGGAGAGTGGGAGGCTGTGAAAAAGAGCTGGTCCGGAGAGGAAATGAGAAGAATAAGTGTAATCAGGAAAACCTGTTTCGTTGCTCGCAGCGACGAGAGCAGGATTAAGGGAGTAGGACTTGGTGGATGGGGGGGAGAGATGAGAAGGGGCCACATAGCAAACAGCGCAGCGCAGAATGGATGTAGGCAGGGAGCAAACTGTCTGCTGCTCTTTTGTGCTAAGTGTGGTGCCTGCCTCTTCTTAACACTGTCTCTGGCAAATCCTGCAGTGGAAAATCACAGCATGATGTCAGTACAGCAGGAGCTGTTGCCTGATGAAGCAAGTCTAGCAATCGGCTCCTGGACGCCGATCTCGATTGAGAGAAAATCCCCTGTGGGAACGGCAGACACCCCTGCTCACCTCCACTCTGTCCTCCCGTGGCTGGCACCACTCACTGGCCCTGTACCCTCCCCAACACATTTCACAAACACGGAGAGATCGTATGAGGAGAGATGCGGTGAGAAGCACGAACTGGGAAGAGCTAGCTCCTCACAGCAGCATTGCTGCTCCTCTGCCTCCCTCCTGCTGCCCTGTGGGCTCTTCTCCCTGGAATACATGAGGAAAACAGAATTCCAGCATCCTGCTTGTGAAGGGGGCACATCTGTCAGGGCACCAAGGCACTAAGGGTAGGAAAGGAAGGAATCTCCTTCCAAAAATAAGGATTAACAGCCTGCAAAAGCTGATTTAGCTTACGTGAGAAATTCTCTTCATTTTCAAATCTCCCCCAGAACCACATGGGGACAACTTTCCTCCTACTGTGCTGTATTTCTATGTTTATGTCTTCATCCACTGCAAACTAGTTTACAAGGGAGAAAGCAATATTTAATTCAGCTGTGGCCCCTTTTTCTTCCACACTTCTTGATGTAAACTGAGAATCACCCTATTAAAATCAATTCTTTCCAACTGCAACTCTAGGGAACTCAATACATAACTAAGGATCTCACCTCTTTGAGCTCTCTACCCCCTAAAGGTTTTGTTGTTGCTTTGCTGGATGCCCATTGCTTAGCAGTAGTTAACAGTAGGAGTGATAACATCTGAGACTAACCCCACTGAGGTTGCTCTCTGCAACTCTGTTTAAGGGAGATGAAAAACCTGCAGTCAGGTAGGGGGCCTTGTTAATTACCCTGTGTGGTTATAGGGCCACAAAGCCACCCAGACAGATGGAGGAGAATGCAGGAATGTGCCAGAATGCATGCATTTCTGTCACTGTGCATCCTGCCTTCGATGCTAGGAGTTGTTGATATTTTCATCTATACTGAGGCTGTATTTAGTCAAAAAGCACCGTCAAGCATCCTGTTAATAGAGGGTATTTACTAGGAACTCAGAACAGAGAGAGGGCTTTCCTTTAGACTGCAATACGGAGACAATGCTTTGCACCACACTGACTTTGCAGAGGGCACACAAGACCTTGCTGACGTGTTTGCTTCCCAAGCCATTTGACTGCTCCCAGCATCATTGCCAATGACATGACACCATTTAATCTCTTCCCAAATCCCACAACTTTAGAGAAAACAGGTCCAATTGTGCTCCTTCTGATACCAGTTGCCAAGGCAAGTCCACTGAAAGTGGTTCCCAGCCAGCCTTCAAACTGCCCTATGTTCTACCTGGGTGCCTCTCACCCCTACCTGGATCAGATGATTTGCTTATTGCATGTTTCTTATATTTTTTGCTGTAAAAGGACAAAAGCATTTGAAAGATCTCTAATTTTCCAGAGTCTCTTTATAGGTTTTCCACAAATCTCAGCTGACAGTATGCTAGTGTAATTGCCATCCAAATACCTCACCTTCCCATTTAGCTACCTCCTCCCTCTCACCACTGACGGAAACATGTGTGAGAAGTCAGTAACTCCATCTGAATCTGACAAATTGGTAACACGTGATGAAAATCTTCAGATTCAAGACAGATTTGATCCTCCTGCTCTCTTTTAAGCTGCAAGAAACTCAGGAAGATTTGCTGCTAGATTGATACTAAGAATGATAAAAGGTTTTGGTACAGACAGTTGTTGAAGGCAGCTTTTCACATTCGCAGTGCTGTCTCCATTAAAAGCTTCATAGCTTCACAGGTTTCTGTGACCCTGCAATATTGATCCAACTGTTCCCATCTCAGATAAATTTATGGTAAATTGCAACCACTTCTGCTTTCTTTGCAAGAATGTTCACAATTTTACCTGCTGACTACCTCGTATTATGCAGGAGTCTTCCATTGTAATATAAATGTTTCCTTCCAAATGCTGGCAAAGATTAGGTCTTTCCTTGTTTTTCAGTCAGGTAAAAAAGGTATTCTTTTCTAGCAGAATTTAAAACAATTTCTTCCTTCCTCTCAGCAAGTGTAATGGTCAATACCAATAGTTTTTGATGATGACATAAAATAAAAACTGTTACTAACAAAGAACCATATATGAGCTGGTACAAATGGAAATAAATCATGTAATGAATTTTCACATCTTTAATTAGTAGTAGCAAACAAAATTCATATGTCACTTCAGCTAGTGAGAGTTGGGTTAACTATTTTTCCTATGAAGAGTGTACTGTTTGTATCTCTATCAAAAATCAGCATGAGGAAGGGGTGGCTGAATTCAATGGTTGGAGGAAGAGACATTGGCATTATTTCAACAGCAGTTGCTGCTGCTGCCTCAGTACCTTTCTCATCAACATCCAGAGAAGCCTTGTGGACAACCTAGGAGAAAAGAAAATAGAGTCACTCTGGGCAGTAAACAGCCCCTTGAGAAATGAATCAGAGTCCCTTTAAAGCAGTCCTGCTTTGAGGGATCCCCTGAGAAGTGAGTAGAGGCAGAAGAGCTGTATTGTAGTCATGGCTGCTTAAATGAGGGTTAGGATGGAGCTATGGAAAACTCCTATAACAAATCCAAAATATTGGATGAAGGATGGAGGCTCCACCTGTAGTTGTTTGTCTGCACCTCCAAAACTGAGTCTCCAGGGTGAGAGGGACAGGTTGTGCTGTGCCTGGGAACATTAGTGGTTTTCCTTGAGGAGTCAGGGGTTGTTGCTCCTCTCATGTTTCAGATACTGCAGAAAAAAATCTTGGCCAGTACCAGTCTTGGAAAAAACAGACATGCAGCAATCTAATCTGATCTCCAGTGTCACCAAGGACCAATCTCCTTTTGTAAGCTTTGCAGGCTGCAGGCAAGCTGGGAAGCTGGGAGCTGTACATACCTGATGTTTCTGGATGCTACCACTGGTGGATTTTCCTGCAAGTTTGTGAAAGAAAGGAAAGGGACAACAGCCACAGACTTACTTTGGAAACCTTCAGCTCTGGAGTGCCAGTGATGCCAGAGAGATCTGCCTCGTTGGTGAACACATCCACAATTCCCATCTTGCTAAGGGTGTTACTTATTTCATAGCTCCCAGAAATAGAAAATCTGGGAAAGTAGAGGTTCATAAACCTGTTAGGGAGAAGAGAAACACAGGGAGTGGTGTGAAGGATTTTTTCACCAATATAAATGATGGTGAGAAATTGGTTTAATTCTCATGAGTGTCAAATCCCAGGGGTTTGGATCCTGAATGTACAATGAGCACTAATTTGATTGCTGATGCTTCTCATGGTGATACAAGAACGATCATTCTTAATCATAATAATAGCAGTCATAATGGTATTTATCTGGTGTTTTGTTTCAGGAAATCTGAGAGCACTCTGCTAAGTAGAACAGTAACAAGACCCCCTATTTACAGGCAGAGATGAGGGATAACCCATGTTGCTCAGGAAAGTGGAGAGCTGAAGAGAAGTCCTGACAAAGTCTGCTTGGGGAGAATTGTGGTAAATCCCATCATTTCAAATCAAATAAGTATCTTTGGCATGACTGGGGCATTTGACATGGCTCCAGGAGAGGTCTGTTCCCTGCTGCCTGCACATTTGGATTCCATGTGCTCTAATTGTCTTCCTCGTGTGGGCTGGCCATGATCAAGTTCCCCTTTGACTGTGAGCAGTCTGTAGGCAGCTCCTGCTTGGTGTGCTTTCTGTTGGATTTCTTTTTGTGTCCTGTCCAGGGATCCTCAGGGAGTCCAAGTCACCCACAGCAATGATAACCCTTCAGGTAGCTCAGGTCTTTTGCTGCCTTCCCAGAGACAGCTTGGGTTGAATATTGAATAGCAAAACAGATGGGACCCAAACTGTGGTGCTGTAGCCCTCATGTGATACTGCCCAGTCACTAGAAGACGATGGGACCAAGTGTATCAGCACTGGCAACAACAAAGCAGTAGAACAGAAATTGCCACTTGGTTCTCACAGTTTCTCCCATGAAGACCGTATTTCTATGTTGATCCTCAGTGACTTTGCACCACAAATTCATTTAGATAAGGGTTTTCCTGATATTGCAGCTGAGAATGATACCTTTTTATTTTGATATTTGAGGAATCACATTATTAGCTCATATTCAGTTTGCTATCCATTATGTTTTTACTAACTGTTCTGGTATTTCTGTGATGATGCACTGAGATATATGGGTGTGAACTGCACAGCCTTATTAGTTGTGAATTAGGGCAGAGCTTGGTAAATTAAGCATGTATTAACTTGATATTACTCATCTACTGTTGCTAAGATCTCTTCTCTCCCAGACAAACAAGGTTGTAAAATGCATTAGCTGATGTTGGTGTCAGTAGTTGAAGGTAACAGAAACTCATTAGATATTTATAGTTTCAAAACAAAATGCCAGAAAATCAGGACATCCACAATTAATCACTTGCCTGTTCTAACAACAACCGAATGCTGCAAGAAAATTTTGTAGGACATACCATGTCTGTAAGCACCACTACAAACTGTGTAAGTTATACTTTATTTAAGATTCCAACTTATGCCTGAGTCACAGTGCATCACTGACATAAAAAGAAAAACACACTTGCTGAAATCAGTATAGAAGATCTGGCTTAAAATTGAAACCATTCCTCTCAGTCCATGGAGTATTTTAGAAACAGCAATCTAGGCTTGCTGTTCCTCAGAGAGGAGTAGGAATGTCTCTGCTCTGGTCGGGAGAGCAGCAAGTCACACAGCCATCAACAAAAGAATAGTTAAATACCAACCAGCTGCATGATTTTTACAACTAGGGCACACAAGCCAAAAATAACCCACTCAGTTCCCAGAATCACCATGTTCATAGTGTATGCATTCTCTGAAAAGAAAAAATACTATAAATTAGGTGCTGCTGCAGCTGACTGACAGAAGATTACCTCTGGAAGAGATGGTCTGACCATTTCTGGATGGTTTCCTTGTCCAGAGTTTGCTCTAACTGCTTCATTTTCCCTTTTGCTGGCAGAACCAGAAATGCAGTAGCACTCCCATTATAGTGCAGCCGTACCACAGTGCATGACAGCTCCTCATCAAAATAGAAGTCAAAGCTGCCCATCTGGTGCATCATAGGGACTTTCACAGTCGTTTCAGCATCCACAAAGAACTCCCTTTCTTCAGTATGCTCTGGTTTAAAAGGCTTTTCCCAGCTGCCTGATACAGAGAAGGAGAATTTAACTGAATATCCCACGTTCTATCCCATCATAGACTAAATTTTTTATAGCTAGTAATAATATTCACCTAGTTTTCCATGTGTTAAATACAGAATTTTCAAACATAACACTTTAGAATGTGTATCACAGTAATGTAAGGATCTTTTACCTGTTCAAAAGAGTGCATTTTATTTCACTTTCAATTTATGTTTGCCAGTAATGAAATAATTAGGTGTTTTTTTTTTACCTACCACTGCTTTTCTGTTCAGGAGAACTAAGTGGCCTTTCTGTAAACATCATCTGTGTACTTATATTCTGCATGCAATTTATTTATATTGACTTTAATCATGAAGCTTCAATTTGTAGATAAAATAATGTAGGATCTCATATCTGAGTAGTGTTATGTCAGGCTTAAAGGCACATCTAACCCACATCAGAAATGCAGTGTTTCCGTTCTGTTCCTTAAAATGTTCTCCCCAGTTTGTCACTCTCCCATATATAAATGTTAGTGTGCATGTATAAAGGACTGATAAGGGAAAAAAAAGATGTAGTAAATTAGGCTATTGAATCATGCTTAATTTAAAAGGAGGCATTAGGTCATATATAAGTCTCAGTGCTTTCACTGAAAGTTAGAAGCATATGGGACAATCGTAGTTATGGTTAAACCCAGGAACCCAGCTCAGGCTGCATGGAAGGCTGTGGCTTGGAACAGAGCTCCTGGAGCTGTCACAAAGAGAAACAAGTCTGTGTTGCCTCCAGCTGCCTCTCTGTGCCGAGAGAGGTCCTGTTACCTCACCACCTCCTCCACTATGCCATTAGGAGACCTTCTGGCCCAGCAAAGAGTATTTGAAATTTTCCCCACACCAGTTTTCAGTTGAGGTGGGCAACATTAGATTTGTTGATAAGAATGGTGAGAATGTGAACCCTAGAGGAGACCTACCTTTAAAGAAAACAAAGCTAGCCAGAAGCATTACAGTTTCTGGGTCCATGTCCTTGACTAAATTAGTAATTTTCCCCTGTGTTTTCCTTTCTATATAATCATTGATCTTCTTTTCAGCTTCTGTGCATTTGTTAAAGTCAGTTGTAAAAGCCTCCAGCTGATACAGAGCTTTGGCGTCATCTAAGAACTTTTTTAGGAGTTTCAGCTTCTCTGTTATAAAGATGGCATTCCCCATGTTGAGCTGGACTCCACCCTCAGGATGGTTCAGCATGTGGATTAGGTTGTGGAAGCCGTCATGTATCTCTTTCTCCTGAATCTCTGTGAGGTTGAAGGCGAGTCCTTCCAGGATCTGAGACCGTGTGGATGATCTAGCCCCAAGGGCCAGCATTGCAAAGGCAGCGGAGATGCTCACAGGAGAGAAGAAAATGTTCTTATGAGGTGCCTCCTGTGTAACCTCCCTAAAAAACTGGAATGCAAAGTCAGCATTGTTTGGCACAAGTTTGAGGCAAGCAATCGCTTCACCTCCGTGATGTATGTGGTGTTTAGGGTCATCTGGATCGTTGTGGTCGCTGGGTGGGAGCTGACTGTGGGCAGCAGTGTGAAACCCAGCCAGTAGCAAACTTAGGTAGAATGTGGCCTTCATGTTCTCGTATTAAAATCCTATTAAAAAAAACCAAACAAACGCGATTATATTTCTGAGGTAAGTAAATTAATGAAGTGGAAAGAGTTACTCTGTCATTACCACTGAATTAAAAAGTCTTATCTTTCTTTTGTCCTCAGTTTCTATGTTCTCCAATTCTTGCCAGAATTTTTTTTTATTTTCCCAGGCCTCCTGGCAAGTCTCCGCCAACTCTTTCTGCCACCCCCACCCTAAATACCTGCAAAGACAAAATTTAGCATGGATTAGTTAAATACATAGCACCCTCAGCAGGCTGCAGAATGGAGCATATCTCATCAGAAAACACTGCTTGGCTAATAGCTGAAAGGCTGCCATACCTCTGCTTTTGACACTAATGGTCTGAATAATTCCTTAAAAGTTCATCATAGAAGTCTGGGTGTTTTGTTGAGTTCGGGGAGAAAGAGGAAATTCATGCAAGTGAGCAGAAATCAGTATCTACATAGAAACAATTTGAGCAAACAGGCAGGCAGGAGATCTTTAAATAAACTTTTGGTCAGATTGATAAGGAGTCCTGTTTAAAGAAAGGACAAATAATGGGGGCTGTTCTTCAGCAGCAAACCAGATATAAACACCTACCTCTCTAAGGAATAGGTGGGTTTTTTCTGAATAGAAAGAATGTAATGTTTTAAATAAGACCCTGAAACAAGGCGCTGTCTCTTCAACAAAACCATTGGAGTGGGTTCATTTTCAGCACAGCAGAAGCAGTCAAAGCCATTAACAAAGAACAAGGCCTTATTTTTATCAGCTGCTCCACTGGTCAAAGGGCGAAGCGTTCATCAATGTGTTACACTTGGCTGTGGTAGCCACATTTCATTGCAGAGCTGACACTCTGCACTGTATAAGCTCTTGAAAAGAGACCTTGGAAATGGGGATATCAATGTCCCAAGAGGCCTCATTTCTGAGGAGGAATCTAGGGCAAAGAAATGGTGCAAGAGTTGCACAGGGGTTGAGGAGATAATGAGCCAGATTTGCTAAAATTGTGCACAGTGAGACATATTACATCAATTGCACCTTTTATCCCTGGCTTGACTCAACTTGAGACTCGTCAGAAGGTGCTGTGCTTATGGTCGTGCTTGCTCTATAGCATCAGAGGGAGCGATTTGTATTAGTATATCCACTTACAGTTAGACTCTTGAAAACAACAAAACATTTTCAAGCTATAATCAAACATTCAAACATTTACATGTTTATTATAAGTAATTTTAAAAAGCAGGCCTATTTGCAATAACAGCATTACTGACAAATGTAAGAACTATAAGGGTTGGGTTCTTGGTAGCTACACTTTTAATTACTGTACACAGTAGCTCTAAATTATAGTTTGGTCTCTTCTGATTTTGACATTGAAATAATTCTAGATGTATCTAGATACTTGTAACTCAATACAAAAGCTCCAGTTCTGAGTTTTTAGAACTGCTATCAGTGAGCCAATGTATTAGTCAGACTTTGAAAAGAAATCAACTCCCAAACAAAAGCATCAGAGCTAAGCCTAATCTATTTCCACATATCCAGCAGGCTGATTCAGAAGCTGCGTGTGGATAAATTATTTACTATGAACTATTTACTCAGCTGCAGTCATAATTTATTAAGAATAACATGAATTCCAAAAAAGAGAAACATTTCATTTTAAGCATAAGTTGCCACCTGTTCTCTATCTCATCACATTTAATATTTATTACAAAATATAGCACCTGATAGATAGGCTTTTCTTTTTACTCCTCAAACTGCAAATTCTATTTATTTGGAATGCAAAGCAGAAAGGGATTTTAACTAACTTGACCTCAAAATTATGGTGAAAGGATATGGAATGGTTTTGCTGTAAGGGTTTTGTAAAATACTAGTTATAGTTTTCTGAAGGCAATTTTCTCTATCCTGATATTTTTTTCTCTATGTAGTTACAACATGTTCACATTTTGTGGTTAATTTATGTACTTTCATGGAATTAATTTCATTTTATTACAGCACTGAATTCACAGATAATTAAATACAATCTGAATCTGAATCATCCATCTGTTACTTAGTACTGGCCAATCACAAACAGTCAAGAGTCATGACTCAGACCTCACAAAAATCTTGGTAATGGTTAGTTTTAAAGGCATAAGATTATAAAAGACTTAGCATCTGTGATTTTTAGAGGTCTTTTTTTGTTGTTTAAGCCTTCAAGATACAAGTGGCCCTGTTTATTAGTCCTGGTTTTGAAACCTAAAGGTACTTTTATAATAAGATTTGCACCCTCCAACCTTCAGAATGTGATTGGGGATTGTTATTTCATATTTGATACTTATTTTTTCATTTTATTTTACTGTGTCTTCTGGGTTAGCAAGTGGTCAACCATTGACAAATTGACAACAGACACTCTTAGCAGGAAACAGAAGATGCAAATTCTCATACGGTCTTAAAGACTGACGGATTTTCCTATGGAGCATTGTTGCTAATGAGCTATTAAAAAGCAAAGGGCTGAGAACCTGTGCTCTAAAGCCTTTAGGAAATTCCCAGACTGAAGGAGTTAAGTTTGCAGAAATTTCTTTAAGACCTTGACTTCTATAATTTCCAGAAAAAATAGTTTATCAATCAACATGGCAGTAGAATTGAAAAGCACTTCAAGTCCAGTTCCAAATCTAGTCTGACTTGTTGAATAACCTGGAAGGAAACACGTTAACCTCTGCCTCTTATTCTTTGTGTGTTTTACACAATGCAGTTTATTTGTAGTGTTCAAGAATAGTTTGCTTTAAAGAAGAGCTTTCAATCAAACCAGACAATGATACAAGAGCATGCCAGCACTTGGAAGACAGTGTTTCCAGCAATTTATTTTTAATAGACTTGGTGATAACATTTGCTGAATATATTTCCTCTTCCCTGGCACACAGTATTCCCTACCATGCAACTCAAAAAGAAAATGGAGAGCACTGGGATCAGCTGTAGTTACCTTAGATAATTCCACCAGAAAACCTGGGAGTGGGCTGGACTGAGTTTTCTGACTGACAGACCTTGCTTCTTTGTGGATATAGCTATTTTGTCCACTTTAGGGCTGATTTCTGTCTCTATGATTTGAAGAGATTCTGGAGACAACTTTCTGCCTCTAGAGTCCCATGTAATATTCCAGGAGATGAAAATGCATCCTGTACTACTCCCTTATATAAGGGGTCCTCACTGATAATCTCATTCAGACAACATGAAAGTTGGCACTACTCAAAAACATATGAAGGCATAAATAGAAAAGCTGTTTGCTCACCAGATGGTGCTGCTTCCCTCCTGATTGTTTCTGAAGAAGGAAATCTGAGATATTTGTTTCCTGGAAGCAGCACTGTGAGGGCACGGGGCACATGAAGTTACAGCACCACAACCACCAGTGGTGTCTGCTGAATTAAATATCAGCTACTCAGAGTCTTGTAAAGAGAATCACCCAAGCACACAAAAAATCACATAAGAAAGACTTGACTAGCCATATCTGTGTGTGAGGACACGATCTCAGAAGCCCTTTCCAGGACCACCTATCCAAAGGAGCACCACAGACTCATGTGTGCTTTCCTGGCTGCCCAGAAAGCTCTGCACATTTAATCATATGCACCTGAACAGGTCCAGAGCCTATTCCAGGCTGATCATTTAGACATTCACTTCTCTTGTCATTCAGAGTTTTGATACCTCTATGCCTGAGCCCCTGAGGAGATTGCAAACACATGCCAAGGGCATTGGACTGTTCAGAGAATCCAACCACTGTGAATATTTCATTGAAAGTAATTCCTTTTGCAGCAGAAATGTGGAAGCCCAGTTCACATTATCCTTTAGCAGGGCAGTTCACATTATCCTTTAGCAGGGCTGTTTTGTGTTTTTTCTATCTTCTGTGAGCCAGCTTAGCATCAGAGAACTCACCCAGAAAGTGGCATCACCCACCTCAAAGCCTCCTTTTACCTGGAAATAGGTGAACATGAGCTCTCACTCTTCTACCAGGCCACCATGAGTATTTGCTGTTGAACTTGAGTTACTGCACACACTCAGGGATGAAGCATCACTGAGGCCAAGAGAATAAAAAGTAGACAAAAAAGAGTGAGTACAGTAGTTAGGATAGAGGGGATTTTCTTCTCTCTGCAAGAGCAGACCTGATCAGGTTCTCAGTTTCTACATTCCATTGTACACCTGACCACAGCCTAGTTTCTGACTCATTAAAAATGTTGACCTCACTGTGATCTTCTGAACATGTGAAAATCACCAATTTCTCCACTTTCCTCTCAATGGGCCTGTAATCTGATGATTACCTCAATAATGTCTCATCTCAAATGGAAGTAGACATTAGATACACCATTCCCTAAGCAACAGTATTTCTTGTAGACCTTCAGTTAAAAAAATCACCAGAATTACTTAAAAGGAAGCACCAATACATTAAAAAAATGTTCTAAGCACCCATCCTCAGGCTTTTAATGAATCAGGGCTTATTTCTTGCAGGAGGTGTATCAGGGAAAGTCCCCCTTTTAGGATTTCTTGACTCCAGAGACCACCTTGCTTTCTGGCACAACACCTTGCTCTGCTTTTAGATTCTTTCTACCTCTTCCAGTGACCTGACAATGTGTAGGCAGCTCATTGCCTCAATTGTGATGCCTATGTCCTTTATATCCAGTTGACACAATAAAAACCTCATTATATGCACAGATTTCAGTATAAAATACAACCCTAGAACAGATTTAAGACCGATTGCTTTCAACAAGAGGAGACACTTTTAAAGTCTCTATAGGAAGCAAAAAATCAATACTTACAGCAGCTTCCAAGGATCCTGCTGTCTTCACCAGGACTGCCCTGCAGCTCCCTCTCTTATTTATACAGTTGAACAGCATTATGAAAGCAAAACGTCCTCTAGAAAACATTAACCAGGGCAGACAAGCATTATTACTTTAGGAACAGTGCAGAGTAAACAGTGAAGACAATTTTTCTGGGCAGGCACCTGATTTTTGCTGTATATGCATGGCCAGACCTGGCCTTTTCTTAGAACAGTCCCGAGTCCCCTGCATTTCTTCACATCCTCCTGATGGGAATCTAGCTACTCACTCTGGGAAATACTTCACGTGCATCATTAACTTCTGTAAACTGCATGAGTTCGTACAGTAGCACTAACTGAAGTGAGTAAAATGAAACATATACATAATACTAGACAGGAGCCTAAGGAAAAGACAGCTGTGGATGCATGCTGCAGCCAGATCTTAATCAAGTATTTTTCAATGAGGTATTTTGCTTCCTCTATGCCAGACTTTTAATAGTTTTTATTTGGCATATTTGTTTTAAATGATACACTATTTCTTAATTGCCTGCATTGCCATTAATAATGGCCAATTTCTGGGGACATTCCCTTTAAAATGAAAGCTGCAGTACTGATGTTGTAGTGGCTGGGGGCTGCTATAAGGATGATGGCAGAGATGTGTATCCCATGGGATCAGCACACCTCAGCCAGAGTGCTGTCAGCACACAGCAATGGACTGAAGGACAAGCCCTTGCCTTGCACTCCCAGTGTGGGCTGGCACAAAAAGGCAGACAGGGAAGGGCAGGCCAGGACACCAGAGCCTGCTTTCACACAGACCTGGAGCCACCTGTTTTTCACATGTGAGGGTGCTCCTGCGGCACTCACAGAGGGACAGCCACAGGGACTGTGCTCATGTGGGTATGACTGAGGGATTGGAAAAGCTGCAGGGCAGTGCCCCAGTGAACACCTTCCATCCAGGAGGAACAACCCCTTGGGAGGTAGGGGATTCAAGGAGAAAAGGTGCTATATGTCATAGAATCATTTAGGTTGGTAAATACATCCAAGATCATCAAGTCCAAACATTGAACAGCACTGAGAACTCCATCACTAAACCTTGATGATTAGGGCCAGATCTACACGTCTGTTAAATACCTCCAATGATGGTAATGCCACCGCTTCCCTGGGAAGCCTGTTCCACTGTTCATAATCCTTTCGGTGAAGAAATTTTTCCTAATATCCAACCTGAACATCTCCTGGCCCAGCTTGAGGTCATTGCCTGTTTTTATCTCACTTGTTACTTGGGAGGAGAGACCAACACCTACCTTGATGCAACTTCCTTTCAGGTAGTTGGGGAGAGTGATCAGGTCTTCCCTGAGCCTCCTTTTCCCAGCATAAACAACCCCAGCTCCTCCAGCTGCTCCTCATAAAACTCATGCTCCAGACCCTTCAACGTCTTCATTGCCTTTCTCTGGACGCACTGAAGCACCTCAATGTTCTTCTTGTAAAGAAAATGCCTTTTCTTGTAATGCATGTTAAAGAAGGGGTCTTTCAGAAGGAAAAGCTTTATAATAATAGGATAAATGTTTTGGAAGGATTTTCCTCTGGGCCATTCCTCAGGGGTTAGCAACGAATGGAGGCATTTCTTCTCCTCTCTTTTCCACCCTGTATGCCTGCCCGTGTGTACAACATGGAGGGTTCTATGCATTTAGAGCTGTTGGAGCTTCTGCAAATCCTTTCCCTCCTGGCTTCTACCTCTTTCTCTTCTGCGGTTTCCTTTTACCTGGGCAAAGGTAAGCAGAGTATTTCAGTAGAAATTTTGATCCAGACTGCTAGCAAATGTGTTTGAATTGTTTACAGGCTGAAAAAAAAAGCTGGGCACATGCAGCCTGTTTTCCTGTAAACCAAAAAATGAAAATCGCCTTTGAGGTTACAGAAGTTAACTAAAACATATTCAGACTGAAGATGAATAACACATGCACTGAGAGCAAAATGAGAGCACAGAAGCTCAGGCAAGAGTAAAGTTACCGAAAAAGGTGAAGGAAAAACCAATCAACTTAATATGATTTTATTTAAGAGCAATTTATTCTTGCAATTGAAATGCCATTCACCTGCTGACATTTGTATCGGACTGCAAGAAGGAAAATGAAGTAAATAAAACTAATCTATATCAATCTCCAATGTTATACCCACTGTGATACCTATTTCTTTTTCCTCATCTATATAACAGTTTCATCCAACCATGTAAGCCAGCCTGAAATTTGCTGAGACTGTTTCAATATTCGATGTCAGAATATGTTGCATAGGAACTTGTAGCTCTCTTTTTATGCAGGCAGTAAACTTATATAGGTAGTGCTCTGGTATTCTGAAAGACAGCAGTCCTTGCATTTGTTCCTCTTGGTCTGCAATATTAGGCATCATTATTTTGAAACCCAAGTTACTCTGGAATTTTAAAAGTATTATTATTATTAATATTATTATTATTATATTTTAATAATACTGCTTCATTTTTAGTATATTGACAACATAAGCAAGAGTTATCCAGCATGAATTCCCTTGAAATCAGGCTGGCTGTGGTCCAAAAATAATTAATTATTTAAATTAGAAGAACAGTACGCTTGCTTCTCTAGTAGAGAAACACTTTCATCTTTTTAAAATATGTAACTAATTTCCCTAAAAGCCATTTTAAAACACAATGGGTTGTTGCTGTTCTGATGATGCCCTCTGGAGTACAGAGAGCACAGAGTCCCTCCTATGATAGTGCTGAGAATAAATGTCAGTGAATTTGGTGAAAGCTGGCGAAAGCTGCATCCCTCTCTGCCCTGCCAGGCTATATTTAATTTGTGGAGCTCTGTGTTTCAAGAGGAAAGGCACTCCTGTTTACATGGAACTGTTCAGTAGTGACCTGCTGGAACAAGTGCCAGTACAGAACAAGTACAATTGTGTCAAGTGCCTTCTCTAGTGCTTCCAAGTGAGAATACAGCAGACCTTCACCTTCAAGTTCCTTTGTTTTCATGCTGTGCATTGGTCTTGCCCTCTGCCAGCCCCACACATTAGGTCTGGACTCATCCCAAGGGGAAATGTCTTGCTCAGACACAAATTCCAGCTCCAGTGAGGGAATGCTCACTCAGTACTGTCCCCTGAGCCCCTGCAGTGAGTCCCTGCCCTTACTGCCAGTCTAGCATCAGTTTCTTTCTGTAATGCAGTCTAGAACTTCTTGGTCCCAAGGAGAATTATGTTCCATCACTTCCAAAATCTGGCTTGGACTCTGCTTCCTTCTCTTAGGCCGTGGTTGCATGGTTGCTTTGACCTGACCAAAGGTCAGGATGCTGCTGCCAGAGATGCCTCATCTCCCTGCATCCATGCCATCTCTCCAGGATGGCTGATGGCCTCTGGGCTCTGGAGCCCAGGACAAGTGTGGAGAAACTGGGGGAACAGGTATTTTTCAGCCTGGAGAAGAGAAGGCCAAGGGAGAGACTGCACTTGCTGTCCTGTCCCACATAATGGGCTATGTTAGAGAGCAGATGGAGCCGGAGGAGCTCAGTGGTAGTGAGCAAGGCATGGGATGCAAGCTGCAGCAAGGGAAATGCCAATGAGATCTATGGAAAGGAGTGTTCACAGGGAGGTGAAATACAAGGGCACATCTCTGTGTGAGGCTGTGAAACTACTGTCCTTGAAGACATCCAAAACCTGGCTGGACATGGCCCTGAGCAACCTGAGCTAGATTCCAGGCAGGTGCTGCTGTGAGCAGGTGGTGGGATTGGATGACCTTCCAACATAAACTATTCCATTTTTCTAACAAAAAATGACTGTGAAACCATGCTCTCAGGAGTCCCTGTCTCCATTTTTGCTGCAGGTTTGCATTTCATCCTTCAGGGAAACTCCCCATTGCTTCTCACCACGTGAGTCCAGAGGCTTTTCCCTGAAACACTCTGTTCCTGGGAAGGTGTCATCTTCCTGGTCCTCAGGCACAGCCTAGCAGAGCCAGCACAAGGGAAGCAGGCAGGCTCCCTCCTGGCTGCCCAGACACAGCTCTGTCAGACCACAGCACACAAAAAACACCCTGAGAACAAACAAATCTGGTGGGCCACCTGCCCTGCTCCCAGCACGCCACAGCCATGGCAGGTGGCTCACACCTCTCCATGGTGCTGCCTGTGCTCAGGCTTGCAGCACTGCACAGGATTGTGCTTTTCTCCTCAGAGACTTTGACAGTTCCCAGTACTGACTGAATCCCAGTAGGAATCCATGTAGCTGCCTTGATTTCTCTATACCTGCCTGCTAATGGTACACTTTCTGATAGGTTATGTGGAGGAGAGATGGAAACTGGTGAACCTTGGAACAGGTGAACTTGAATGGGCTATTTAAAAAGCTGCTATGAAAGAAGTATTTGATATGGCCATTTTCTTTCACATATGTCCATTAAGATGGCAAGTTTTCAGACGTATCCTTAGTTGGGGTCAAGAAGTTTGGATTTAATTCAATTTACTTTCTAAGTGTGCAAGAAGCATGTGTGCAAAAAGCATAACTGCAAGTGTCTCAACAAATCTGACTGTCTGCTGTCTTCTCTCAGGACAAGCTAAGGCATCTCCCAAGATGAAGTGTGATTGCATGGGGAAAGCTAGTCTGCTTAGTGATAAAATCATCATAGGAGAACACAGTTTGTAAAATGTTCAAGTACGCACTCATTTGTCTTGCACACAGACATTTATTATTGACTACATTCATGTTCTTCTTTCTTGAGCCATGAATACACAATATATGTAAGTGTATCTGGAAACAAATGTTGACAGTTCTTTACCTTTTATGTGGACAAATCTCCTTCCTCTTTGTGTCTGTTTGCAATTGCTTCCTATGGAGAGCCATAGGAAAGAGGAAGATTCAGTGAACCTGTTGCTTCTATGCTCTAAAACTATGTGGTCTGAACATACTCAGTGTTAGATATTTATTTTGGTAATGCTTGCTTCTTTCACCAAAAGAAGGTCTGCAGGTTTAAAATGACTGCACACCTCCTGCCCTGAGCTGTGAGACATGGTCCATAAGGAATTTAAGCTCTGGAAGCTGCTCAGGGTACATGTACATGCTGTACATGTCCTGTGGAAACACTTTCTGCTTTGAAATCTCTCCTTAAAAAGCACAACACCTCTGCTCAGACCCCTTCAGATTTCTCTGAAATGGCTAGGAAATTGGAGATTTACAGAAATTGGAAATACACAAATACCCAGCAGACTGAAAACTAGCTTATTATTTAGCTTGATTTTAAACCCCATAAGTCTACCATCTCCCGTGTGTTGGGCTGATCGCTCCAGCATTTGCACTGTCTTCTCTTGCCCCAGAATCTCATTTTTTGGTCTCATCCACCACATGTAGTGAATATTATGTACTTAGACACATCAGAAATGGGATACTGCAGGTGATAAAACCTGGAGCTCTTGGAAGGGCTGTCATATGCCAGGCTCCTCAGCGGGACACATTAACTGCAAACTCCTGCAGTTAGGAAATGCCAGGATGAAGTGGCTGTGCTGTACTTCTTGGTGAAGGGTGGGACTGGTGCAAGTCCTGCTCCACTGACACTGATCTGACATTACATTTCTCCAGAGGTAAAACTCTGAGGCCTCAGTCTTACTTCCAAGCACAGATATTCATATACTTGAAAGAAGCAATATCCAGCTTTTTTTCTTTCAACATGGTGCCTTTCCTGAAGGATACCAGCACAGAGGCTCCTGAGATGTATTTGTCAGTGCCACATGAATTTCTGTATTTCCTAATACTTAAACAGCCAGTTGTGCAAATTCAGCATTGATTTAGCTCAGTTTTTAGATGACATTGAGTATACTTTGCAACTATTTACATGATGGTGATCATGGACGTAGCAAACAGATCCAGCTAGTCTTGACCATCACCACAAGTAACCTGGACATATACAGATACATCCAACACAATCTGGCCAAATAGTGCACTGATATTAGCAGGCAGAAGTTACCCTATGTCTTTTGGTGAAGAAAAATGGTTTGAAATATCTCTTACACCGTAAAAATGCATTTTCATGCCAAGTTTAACCGCTAGTCTTGTTTTGCTTATAATGAGACTTGTATGGTTTTATTTTTATTTTCTACCTTCTTTATTACTCCTCAGAAACACACACAGCTTTTGGGAGATTGTGGCCATGGAGGTGACTGGAGATGGCAAGCTAGAAGGAAAAGGCAGGTTTTTGAGGCTCTGAAGGTTTCAGTTTGTGAAAGATCTGATGCTCAGTAGCTGTGTCTAAACGTAGACTTTTTTCAGAGATATTCATTCCTTGTCTAGTCAATTATCTCCAATGCACAGAGTCTGTCCTGTTTTTCATATCCTTTCAGCTGTTGAACAATCTTACGAACCCAGACTCTATCATAAACATTAACCAGATCAGGGACAGATAATCATTCCTGAGGAACAGCAAATAATGTAGATATTGCTTGTGTTTCCTTTTTCACAAAAGCAGAGAGACTTTCTAGTTAGGGGAAGGTCAGCTGCATGGTGAAGAGGGAAGAGCCTCTGACAGGTGAAATACTCCTGTCAAATCTCATCTTCATCCAGACATGTTGTGTCAGGTTGCCCAGAGCAACTTCTGAAGCTTTTGCTGAATCTGCTGAATAGTTTCTTCCCAAATACTTTTTAGATGAAAAACGAAAGCATTTAATTTTGATAGTTTCTGAACTGGATCAGTATTTTAGAAGCTTCTTTAAAATATTGTCTGACTCTTACAATACCTGCCTCAGCTCAGTAATTTGCTGCTTTTCAGCTGGGGTCAGACAAAACCTGCTGATCTCTTGGAGAAACTTTCAGCTCATTTACTCAGAAAATGAAAAGTGGTTTGCTGACAATGTTTTTCATCCAAAGGCAAATCTGAAACTAGTTGTTAGAATTGCTCTGGCATGGTGTTTCATTCACTCAGGAGCAGATCTGGGGATGAGACCAGTGGGAATTAAGGAAGGGTGTGGAGGACTATGTACAGGCACAAACCTGCCTCCAAGGGGAAAGGCTCTCATCCCACGCACACTCACTTCAGCAGAGCTGAGTCCTGCTTCTGGTGACTGAAACTCCTGAATGCCATGAAAGTGCAAGGAATGGTTGAGACAATTGATGCATGTAATATTATAGTAATCGATTACTATGAAATATTTCTATTAGTATTCTTACAAAACCTGTTTGCGTTTTGGGTTTTTTTTCTGTTATCTTCAGGTGTGTTTAAGGAGAACAATATTGATGGGTGTGAGAGAGCAGCTGGTCCCAGCTAAGAGATGGAAACCAGTCACCTTAGTCAGAGGAAGCCCTGTGTCTTTTGGACTCATGCAACATAAGCAGAGGCAGGTGATCTGGTAATGTGAAATGTGCAGTTGTTTGCTCAATAAATTAAATTCACATTTGGAAAAAACAGTGCAGGAAGAAGGCTGTATTTCTGGTTAGGATCAAGAATGGAAATTTCCAGTAAAACTGAAATGGAAGAAAACCAGCAAGAAACCAGAGATAGCCTGTAAGATGATGGACTGCAATCTGTAGGTGTCTAAAGCACGTAATTGATATCCTTTGTTGCCCTTAGACATGAAACAACACTTTTTTACAGTTCCTGCAGTTGGTGAGTTGTGAGCAAAGGGAAAGGGAAGGACCAGTGGAACTGTAATTCATGCAGTGCTGCCTTGCCCTTGTAGAAAAAGCATGTTGGACCCCCTGAGCTTTCTTACCTGGCAACCTTCTAACCTGTCTGCTACAAACCCCTCCTTCTCCTGGAGGTGCTGTTTGCTCACTTGGACTCTGTTCCCTACCACAAGCACAAGATGTAAGGAATAATTGCAGAGTGCAACATTCTAGTACTACTTGCAAGTACTGAGGGTACCACAAAGTCAAGCTTTTCACCTTGAGCTCCATCAGGAATTTCCATGTATTTGTTCCAGCATGTTGTGACGCCAGTGAAGACTCCCCCTGTTCTTCCCTATTTTCTGTCTGTTCTTTAATATTTGCAGATCAGCTATCCAGATATTCCATGTTTTGACCAGTCAGCACACTACTGCACAGGTATTGGGAATAGGAGCTTTAGGCAAAGGTGATTGTGAAGGACTCTGGGTGCAAACGCAGATAATTATTCCTGCAGTAGAAGGGTTATGTGGAGTTGCACAAAATGGGAAGCTACCTACAGGGGATCAGATAACAACTGTAAAGGAAGCAGCTACCAGTAGTGTCCCATGCAACAATCATAGAATCTGTCATCAAGACTTTTGTCTTGGTAGTGCCCTGTATCACAAATTTATATACAGCCAGGAATGCCATATGTTCTCAAGTCTTCTCAGATTGTAATCCAAGATTCACATGATACATGATGAAAGAAATTGAGAGTGGAAAGTGGATATTTATATGCATCATTCTTTCAAAAAAATGCAGTTATTGCTAAGCAGTTTTTCTTTTCCATCCTGAAGAGGATGGGGCTTTAGGATGGATACTTCTGAGCTAGGCATAAGAAGGTAGCTGGGAGGTGTGGTCAGAAGGAAAATCGATTTTGCTGGTGGGTCTGAACCCAATGAGGAAGTATTAAGAGGAGCAGTGTGTGCATCTGTGTGTGACTTTAGGCAGATAGGCACTAGGTGAAAGCTGCTCTGTGGCAGGAGTCTTGAGCTGCAGCAGAAACCTTAGGAAGGTGTCCCAGGGCAGGAAACTCCTCTCTTATCTGAGCTGCCCCTGCAGTGTCAGAGGGTCTTCCTGGGAAGGGTTAAATGATCTCAGAGGTGGCAAAGAATCTTTATCCCTTAAACATTTCCATATTCCCCCTCCCCTCCTTCCCCTCCCCATCTCTCCGTCACCTTCACAGAAAAGGCCCTGATCATAAATTCCCACATTGGTATGAATCCTTTCATGCCCCTCAGACCTCTGCACTCTGACTCCAAAACAGCCAGAGGAAGGATGTCCATTCATTGGAAGCTGCAGATTTGCTTTTGAGTTTCCTGATTCTCTCTTTAGGTTTTCTGCTGTGAGACTTCCTGGATCTATTTCATGCTCTGTGAATGCCTCTGTTCTGACCAGCTGAAGTCTGTGGAAGCCATCTAGGTACCAAAGAACTAGATACCCTAGTTATCTACAAGTGATGGGAATTAGACTTTACCAAAAATCCTACATCTTTTTTACAATTTGTGCTCAGTGGTCCATGTTTGCCTTATTGCTTTCTCTAAAAGTTTAAAAGTTTAATTAAAAATCATCTTCAAGGTAGCGAAAATGTAATTTGCCTTTTTAGCCAGCTAAAGAAGAGGTTCTTTGTACAGAGTAGACTGTCATTGCCCTGATGAGCTTCATCAACTGGGCATAAATTAATTAATTGAGTGAGTTAATCTATGACACAGATAGCTAATGTGAGTTTAATATCCTTAGCTACTAAAATCCAATGGTATCCATGGCACTTTCAGAAGGACCCCATCACATTCATTTGACCTTTCTTGCTTTTTGTACTGTCTTTATATTGTTTGAACAGGCTTACACAGTGAACACACTGTTATACATTAAACAGCAAATGAAGTTTATACAGTAGCTGTAGAGCAAGCAGTGACAACATTGCTCTTGTGGGCACAGCTGCATGCCAGCACAAGAGAGCAAAAAAAGCTCTGAGTGCTCCTAGGTCCCAATGGCTCTGCTGTTTCGTGCTGTCTCCTAAGGTTCATGCCAGAAATGAAGGGCAGAGACTTCCACAGAACTTCTCTAGCAAAAGGCTGGTAGGATGCAGCAAGTACTCTCCTTCCCCTGCTTTTCTAATTCAAAGTTCTTTAGAGGAAAGCCAACAGCAGCATGGCTCCAAATTCAGACCTATCAAATTAAGTTGTTTTCTTCATAAATCCTGACAAGTTATGGTGCTAGTTGTATGTGACAGATGCAATGTTTCTTCTGGAGAGACCTTTCCCAAATTGCATTTCATGCTTGAAAATTTAACCTCTCCTGTGAAGCTGTGTCACTTTTATTCCCTTCCCCATGTCTGATTACTAGAAAGAGAATATTTCAGTCACATTTCCAAATATAGGGAAACATTAGGCTTGATTAAGATAGTAATTACAAAGCTGAAGCCATACTTTATGTGCTATTTTGAATTAACTGAATGACAGACACTAAGCTGATCACAAATAGCAAATCATGCCTAGTATATTTTCTATCTGAGTGTTGAACAACTTCCTAGTTTGTGGTTTTAAGATTAATTAAGCCTTTAGACGAAAGGTTTCATGATGAGATCCTCTTCAGTTAAGGCTAAATAGGAAGCCTCTAAGTGATACATTGAGAAATGTAAATGTTTAGTATGCTGAATATTGATAGACTTACTTAGTCTGACTAGCCCACTCTAAAACATCCCTAAGAATTTTGCTTCCTATATTCCACAGGGCTCAGCATGATGAAGACTTTGAGGAAACAGCCCAGAGTTCACAGAGAGCAAAACTAAGGTGTGCAAGGTGTGGTAAAAGCTCTTGGAGACCAGCCGAGGAAGACCAGCCCAGAGGAGCAGGCATGGTAGCTGCTGGCCAAGGATGGTACTTACTGCTTAAGAACACACTGCAGTGTAAAGAGCTTTATATCAGATACTCTGTTAGGAGAGCACAGAGTTAATTAGGGTGATCCAGTATGAGACTGGGAAACCTGGGTGTCCGTGTGCAGGAGTAATAGTGAGTTCAGCTGTCTTAGTAATGATGTGGCACGCACAGCTGTTCATTTCCAGTCCTGACCACCCCGTCACAGTGCTCACTGCTTTGGGGACCTTTGTGTGCCTGTGGCAGCCCCTCTGGAGCCCAGGCTGGCATTGCCCCTGGGACCCAGCAGCCAGGCTCTTGTGAAAATGAGTAAATCAACAGAACGTGAGGGTCACATGTTTCTTGCCTGGGCTTCAGAAATACATTTTTACCCCTTCAGACCCATGGGGTTTTTTTACCCTTTGAAGATTTGACTGGTTTTACTTTGTGATTACTGCACTAGCGATTGCTTCTTTTTGTTTCCAAACTCTTTGCTAACTCTGACCTTTTCTAGTGTCTCCTATTTGTTGTGAATAGGTCAACTCCCACTTTTTATTCACCTGTTATGATCATTTCAATTTGTACTGCCAGAAAATTACTTTATGTTTCACCCCTTATTCACTGATTTACAAACTTATTTTAAGATAATCTCTCTAATTATTCCTTCAAAATCTCTCTTGAACACAAACCCCCAAACACTACTATTTCACAATTAAACTACTCCTTAGAAGGAGCTAAGTAGGGGGTTTTATAGTTTTCCATTATAGTTTCCATAGTGGAGAAGGAATTATCAGGCTCTGTTATGGTAAGAAGAGAGGGAAATTGTCTTATTTCAGTTGAGGTATAATGGCTCCTTAAACATGACCACTCTGGGGAAAATGCTGAAAGAATGATTCACCCTGCTCCTTCCCACCAATTATGCAAGATGCTGAAGTTACCACCTTTGAGGGAATTGTAAATCTTGATGTCACAGCACAAGGGGAGAAATACCCTGGAAGAAAAAGCTTCCATTCTGTATATGCTGTTCAGTAATTATATGCCATTTACTTGAAGCAAAACTAGGGGAGAAGAACTTCTCCCCTTCAGAGTAGACCTTTAGAGGCTAAAGGGCTTTTTCCAAGAAGAGTGAGTGATGTGTTGCCCTTGTAGTATTGTATGAAAAACAAGGGACCAGACTACATCTGTATTGTTAAGGCATTTGTCCTCTTCTGGCCTCCAGTGTATGTAAACATAGCAACCAATAAAAATTTGTATGCCAATGAATTTTTCCTGGGTTTTTATAGCATGTAATTCCAAAGGGCCTTCTATTCCTCCTACATTTTCATTTCTGTAAGATAAACAAGAGATTTACTATGTCTATGGGATTTCACCACCCAGGCAGGCAGCCACTCAGTGCTTATGAGGCTAACTATAATATTTACTTAGTTTGGTCTTCATTTGGGCTTTAACTGATATTTTGCCATGATCCTGGATCATTTTATAATGAAATTCTTTGTTCATGAGACCTTTGGGAAACAGTGTAAAATGAAGCTAAATGAAGAAAAAGAGGAATCATTAGGAAATATTCAATGAACCTCTGTTTAGCCAGGTTTGTTTTAGGGTTTTCTTGACCACAGAAATCCTATTTCTGCAATGGCATATTTATCCTGTAACCAGATGGCTGGATTCACCAAGCAGTACTAATAATTACTTGTGCTCTGAAAGTTTTACTATCTAATAATATTTCTGGTGAAAGGCATGGAAAATTATTTTCTTTAAGTCTCCAGTTTTAGGAAAGCAAGTTTTCTGAATTATTTTTCTAGTTGTTTCTGTAATTTTGCTGAGGCCCTTTCATGAGTTTCAGATCTGTTCCAGATCAAACTGTCTCATTTTTGGAAACCAGTAGAAACTAATAAATTCTCTCTTTTCTTGGTACAACTGAGAATTCTTCCCCTGAACCCTTACAATATGTGGTTCAATGTCTGAGTCAGAGAGCTGGCTCATGTTTAGCTTTTATCTAATTCACTTTCCTTTTGTAATAGCACAGGGAATGCAAGAGATAGGGACGTAGATGGGAAAGTGGCAGGCACTCAGAATTTTATTTAAGAGAGTTGGTTGGGGTTTTTTTTAGTTTGGAATTGTTGATATCATCCAATTTAAAAGTTATGAGAGGACTTTCACACAACCTACTCCCCACCTACAACCCTTACAGGCTACCAAAAATTCTCACACCAAACAGCCTGCAAGACGGGAAATTGTTCAGAATTGATGCTCTCAGAGAGAAGGAATCCTGATACTGCTTTATCACTTTCACATCCATATGCACACTTGAGTCTCTAGCAAGGAAATCTGCAGCTCAATCTTGACCTAAAGACATCTGCCCTTTTGGGGACCTGGTTCTTCCATATGAACTGCTCTATTAGGGTCAGCTTGACCACTTTCTCAACCTCCACAGCACTTTTAAAGCACTTCAAGTATTGATTTCTTAGGTGTTAAGGTGAATTTCCAGGGTTGCAGAGTATTCCTCACAGAACAGAATAGATAGTGCTTAGCTTTGGGCACTTCATTCTTGAATAAGAATTGAAAAAGGGCTGTGTAAATTCACTGTACATGAGTGAGCACCACAGACCCTGCAGAGATTTGGAAGGAATGGCTCTATTCCTAAATTATACAGAAGTTGTGATTTTCTGTTTCCTTTTTCAGTGCCATATTTAGATGCTAAAATCAATGCTACCTGCAGTACATACAATCAGTTCAGCTCCCATTGACATCCACACAGCATGTAGGCATGCAAAATTTTGATGTAAATGTGATATACTTGCCTAACGACTCACAGATTTACAAATGAGGACTGACAATTTTCATGGAAAACATGAACAGAGCTAGCAAGAGTTAACAGTCTTAAAAAACTAAAAACCTGATGTGCCCCTTTAATACTGCCTGTACTGGCACATCCTCAAAGAAATATAGCTGGCAAGAATATCCATGTAATTGTGCATGTAATAGATATTGGCTAAGCCAGCAGTTCTCCCAAGGGCTTATGAGAAATTTTTTGCTTGACTTCTTAGTCATCAAGGATCTCCAGATTTACTAGAAATAATGCATGCCAAGTGGGGTAGCTGTACCTGGTTCTCTAACAAAGTCAAGGGCATTGGCCTTCTCCACAGTCTTGTGGAATTCCTTTAATGCATAGGCCTGACCCCAGATGCATTTATTGCCTTGCAAGGCAGTTGCAAAAGTGATAATTTAGTAAACTGGAAGGCACTTCAACCCTACAAACAAACAAAAAAACAAAAAAACAAAAAAACAAAAAAACCAAAAAACCAAAAAAAAAAGGAGGGCTTGAAGAAACCTAGAGCAGAAAAAGAATCCAACATAAGAAGCTGTTGCAGTGCATTTTTAATACATGATTTTATGTGAGACAACAGTGGTTTTCTTTCAGACTTTTTTCTGATTTGATGGCTATTTATGGTTCTTATTTCAATAGGTGCATTTCAGACAAATAAGAGAGTTCACAGGAACTTTGATGTGCAATAAATTACTTTTCAAATACGACAGTTTGCTGCCTACAACATTCACTATTGCTTCTCAAAAACCTTAATTTTGCTGAATGTCAGGTCAGACTTTTTGGAAATACGAAACAAAAGCACTGCTCAGATAATCTCCATCCCCACTTATGGCTGACTGTGGGAAGTTTTAGGTCAGGACTCCTGTGATTTCAGCTACAGTACTGCTGTCTCTAAACACTTCAGAATTGTATTTTTTTCTCAGGTAGGTCCTTGACACCAAAAGCATCAGAGACAGATGACTAATGAATGCACAGAGAGACCTGTCTGTTAAAATCTATGCAAAATGGAGGTCAAACATTGCAAAGTTAATGCAGTCTAGTTTTACCCCTCATTTTGCATCCTGTATGCCAAATATTCGAGTGTGGTAGGGGTAGATGGTACTTTTTTAGTTAACAAAGGAAGTCATCAAGGACCAAAATGCATATCCTTGACATTTTAACTAATTACCTGTAGGTGCTGTGCTGGTGGAGGACGAGGTGAGGCGAGTTATCCCTGATAACACCAGGCCACAAGGCATGGGCAGTCCACTCCATGTGCTGGCTCCACCTTTTCTCTCCCTTGGGTCAGTATGTCTGAAGTATGAGGGGCTTTGGTATACTGAAGTGTGGCCAAGGGTTCTTTGAACTCTTCAGAGAGATGATACTCTCCCACTTCTCATCTTTCCATGTTGCTCCTGAAAATGTGAAGTTTCTCAGTTGGCTGGAGTTGGCTCAGGGTGATATGTTTTCCTCTTGGTAGAATTTCAGTTTCAGCCTGAGCTGATTCAGGATATCTACAGCTGGCCCATTGTATTTATTGCCTTTGATTTTAAGGCAGACTTTCTGAACATCTGTAAAGCTTTCACTTTTTCTGTTAAATCATCATGTTCTTTCTGTACTCCCTCTAGCTCCACTGTGGAGCTAAAATAACTGAGCAAATCAGCTCAACACTCCTGTTCTCTTCCAACTCTTTAAGCTCCTTTCCAAAATCCATCTAATTTTCCAACAAGGTCTTTGAACTTAAGTGCTTATTTGAGAAATCATGTCTGCCTTTTAAAGTTTTTTTTTAAATTTTTTTTTAATTGTTCTTATTTGTAGTTGCAGGGAATTTACAAAAGCATAGCTGGGAACTATTATCTCAGCTGAAATAAATTTTCTACCCTCAAAAAAGTGTATTTAACCCATTATGCACCAAGTGTGTCTAATGTCACGAAGTGAACTTGCGCTCTTTTCCATAAGAAAATCTCACACTTCTGATGATAATTAAGAATTTTTACAAAGGTTTATATTTCAGTTATCTAGTATTTGCTAGTAAACAATAAAACTGGGGTTGTTCCTGAGTTTAATTTTGTAGAATTGGGCAGAGGGGAAGGGGACAAATGAGGCAATATGCACAATTTCCCATTAATTTTCATCCTTGTCTTCCCTTTAACATGTCTCAAGTAGCAGACAGTTAACTGCTCCCCTAAACCTCACCACTCCCAAAGCAGGGGAGCAGTGATGGAGCAAGCTGTATTAGTAGCTGTGGATGAAGAGACTTGTAGCTTGGCAGCCCTGTGCAAAGCTAAAATCCTTGGCTTGTCTCCAACAACAGACGTTTGCCCCTTCAAGCAATGCTGAAGGGGCAATTCTATTCTCCTGAGAGAGAAAATGCGTTAGACAGGTAGAGCTGACTCAGATTTTCCATGGAGCATTGCTAGCTTGCTTTCTTTAAAATCTGGAGATGGGGGATATAAGGGGATGAGTATAGAGAAAATATGTTGCATTAAGCAAGTCTAGGTCTGTGTGAATAGGTTGGCTAGAGGTTGGGTTATTTTTCCCATAGGACTGTGGAAAGATCTGTGTTTGCTCACATGAAAAGCTGTATTATCTCTCACTGCAAAAATGCACACTATGGTTTTCTCTCTACCACATGACCTGCCAGGGCTCTCCCAAACCAAACCACATTGCAGAAGCATTTAACAGCTCTGACCCAGCCTAGCCAGCAGCTAAAGCCCTCCGGCAGTGTCAGGGAGCCCCAGGTCCCCTCAGTGGATGCTTTGATTCCAGCTCCTCCTGAGGAGGAGGGCAGAGCTGAGGCTGGAAACCCAGGGAGGAAGCAGTGTCCTGAGATGTCCTGAGGCTTAGCTCAGGCTGTGTTGGAAAGGTGCCCTCCACTGTTGGTGCTGAGAGGACACTCTGAAGGAGCTCCTGACGGTTCATTAGCACCATCAAAGCGTTCTACCCAACCCTGAAGTGGCGCTACCCATTGTGAGCCCCAGCTGGGTTCTGTGTATCTGGTGTTTGTGCAGAGGTGCTGGCAGGCAGCCTCTGTGAGGAGAGGTCAGGGCTGTCCTGTGCTGGACATGACCAGTTCCAGCCCATTCCAGAGGGCTCCAACAGAGCCAGCACACCACACAGCTGAGCCCCGCAGCCAGGATGGTGACACCTCTGGGCAAAGCATTCAACAAAAAGGAAAACACATTGTGTAGTAGCTGTGGCAGGGAGGACTGAAATAAAAAGAGAGAGAAGCAGCCCCATGGACATTCAGATTGGTGCAGAAGAGGGGGCAGGAGGTGCTCCAGACTCCAGAGCAGAGATTGCCCTTCAGCCCCTGGAGAAGCCCCAGGTGAGGCAGCTGTGCCCCTAGGGGCAGCCCGTGGAGGACTGTGGTGGAGCAGAAACCCACACTGCTTGAGAACCCCACGCCAGAGCAAGTGGGTGAGGCCGAGAAGGGAGTTACAGCTTGTGGAGAGGTTGCCCTGGAACAGGGTCCTGGCAGGATCTGCAACCCCATGGAGAGAAGACCACTCTGGAGCAGTCTATTCCTCATAGATCGGATCCTGCAGGAAAGACCCATGCCACAGCAGTTCCTGAAGGACTGTCAACTGTCCTCATGCTGGAGCAGAGGAAGATCAGGAATAGGAAGGAGTGGCAGAGATGAAGCATTATAAACTAACCTCAACGGCCCCTGTGTCTGCTTTCCTGCACCACTCAGAGAGAGGAGTAGAGGAGTTGGGAGGGAAATTAAGCCTGGAACAAGGAAGAGGTTGGGGGAAAGGTGGTTTCAACTATGTCTTTACTACTATCCTACTCTATTTTTAATTGCCAGTTAATTTAATTAACTTGTTGCAGCACAACTTTCCCTTCACATGGTGCAGTTGGTAATGTTGGCTTCTGCCTACTTGGCCCTCAGGAAGGTGCCCAAGTCATTTTTCTGCACTCTGAATGTCAGCTTAGTGGAGAGAATCCTCTTGAAGGCACTGAACAGAATGGAGGTCAATATGATCAGCTGGCATGTGGACTCGAGCTGCTGTCACCAGTTTCTGGGAGCAGAGGATGAGTTTTGCCACATCTGGTTCTCCTAGGAACCCATGCTTTACTGTGCATGTACAAGACCATTAAAGATGACAATTTGTGCAATGATGTGCAGCTTTCACTGACACAAAAACTAAATTCTTGCCTTGCCAGAAATGTTGGGCCCCTTGCTCTGCAGCAAATAATGAGAAGTGCAGAAGGGAGCAAGGTTTGAAGCTGGTAGAATGCAGTGGTCAAGCTAGAAGGAAAAGGATTATTCTTTACCAAGTAGCATCCACCATCTAGGAGAGGAAAGGTATCAGCTCTATGTCTCTGTTTCCCTTCCCCTGGAAGCACTTCAAAGATGAAGGAGACTTCTGGGATTCACGGTGGAATGAGAGGGAGGGAAAGAAGAGTTTCCCAGCTGAAAAGGATAGACTTGTGGTTTGTGAGGTGAGGACAGGAAATGGGAGACACAGGAAGTTTTTCAGCCAACAGCAGGAAATTGTATCTGCATACAAAAAAACCCTGACACCATGATAACTACACAGAATATATATATATATATATATATATATATATATATATATATATATATGTATATATGTGCATATAATATATGTACATATGTATATGAAGACCCCATGGCTGCCTACTTGGGCTGAGTAATTTTGTAAAAATGATAATATTTGTACTCAAATGTATGTTTTGATGTAAAGAAGAACTTATCAGCAGATTCATTTATTTGTTAATTATGCATCAGATCAGTTCTAGTCCTAATTTGCAAAGAAATTTCTGGGATGTGCACAAGCTCTCCTCTCTGCCCTGGAGAGTTTAAGTGCTCTGGGCTAGTCTTTCCTAGCAGCTGGGTTCACAATTTTCCCCAGGAAGAGCACAGCATCAGTGGTTTTATCAATAATCATCATCAGGAAGGGCTTGTTGAAGCTGATGTGAGGAGGAGGAGGAAAAGGTAGACTCATTGGTACTATTTCTATCACAGTCACTGCAGCAGCCTCTGTGCCATTCTCTCTAACATCCACCGTGGCCTTGTGAATCGCCTGCAAGGAAAGCAGAGATTATAATCAAGGAGCTGAAGAGAGGGAAGCAGCTGGAGAAAGATTTGCTTGCTTTAACACTGAGACAATAATTCTTAAAAGAAAACACTGGATGAATGCAGAGCTGGTGTGAAAAAAAAAATACTAGTGTCCAAGACACTATCTTTCCAAGACAAGCAAAGTTTGCTCTGAGTTCAAAAACAGTTTTCTTCAACAGAGTCAAACATGCCTGCTTGCAGAGACTGAGCAACACAGAAGATATTTTTTTCTTAGAGTAATATTTTGTCCTTAATACTGAACACAAAAGAAGAAATTTTTCATTTTGCATCAGTTTCTGTGTAGGCAAAATAATTCTCTCTGCAAAAACAATAGTGACAGGCTTTATAGAGTGCCCTTCTGTAACACAGGCCATGGATAAGATTTTTCAAGGCTTTCTGTGGTAGGTATAGAAAATTTGTGTTTAGGAATTCATGAGCTATTTCGTTGGTTTTGGACAGCCCTCTGTTTTCTTCCTTCATTGTCTGCAACATATCTAAAATTTCCTTTCTTGAGTCTCTGCTTACCCTTCACCAATTTACTTGGTTTTCCAGGCATCAGTCCCATATCTACAACCCAGGTGTTTCCACATAACACAGGGAAGAATGTGAGGAATCACAAATAATATATGATGGAAGGACCTCTAGAGGCCATTGAATGCCACCAACCCCCCTGCACTGTGTCACCTCTGACACCAGATGAGGTTAGTCAGAATATAATCCAGTCAGGATGCGAGTATTTACAGGGACAAAAATTTCCTAAGTAACTCATATGAGTTTTTGATCACCTTCATGGTGAAATTTTTTACATAATACCCAATCTGAATATCCCATTTTCTATATTTTTTGTGTTTTCTCTTGATGTATCACAGTTCATCTGCAAGAAGAGTCTGTGTTCCATCTTGTCTGCACCTTTCTAATAAATATCTGTAGCCAGGGCTGAGAACCCCGCCTTCACCCTCACTTCTAACTGGCTACTCTGGCTCTCCCAGCCCCTCCTCAAACATCCAGTGCTCAGCCATCCTGCCCACCTCCACTGCACTCACTGCTCCGGGGTGCCCACATGTCCCTTGTACTCAGGAGCCCCAAACTGGATGTGTTGAACTCCAGAGGCAGTCTCACAAGTGAAGAATAGAGGGAAGGCTCACCTCCCTCATGACACAAGGCATACACTCCTCGGGACTCTAGAGAAATCATTTTGTTTATCTGCATACTCATTTCTTGTTTGTGAAATGGGGCTATCCCTGTCCCATAACTGTTGTCCATATAAATTCTGAAGTGCTCAGACAATGTAAAAATGAAAGGTGCATACATAGTATAAGAATGATTATTCCCAAACTTACATCATAACTATGATTCTTGTCATGCATTACTTCTTTAATACCAGCTTTTTGTGAAATTATTCCTGCTATGCTTTCTGGTTGTTTTCTTCTTCAGAGACTTTCAGCTAAGTTTGTAGGATCACTGTGTTGTTGATATTAAGACAATTTAGTATTAAACATAGGAACAACAGCTATTTAATGCCTAACCTTTTCCTTCCTTTATTACCATCATTAAGCAATGACTACACTCTAAGGGTAGCATCAACCTATTTGTAGGATTAAAACTGCATAAGAACAAGGCAGAAAAATCTCTTGATTATCATCCTTGCTTGTATACTTACTTTGGAAACCTTCAGAAGAAGATTTTTTGCCACTCCAGAGAGATCAGCCTGATCACTGAACACCTCTGTCACACCCATTTTCTTAAATAGGCTTTTAACATCATAGGAGCCCGAGACAGAGAACTGTGGGAGATCCAAGTAGATGTTCCTTTTCAAAAATAAATAAAAATGTGAGTTTGTTATTGCAAGATCCCTTGAAGTAATATCTCTTGCAGTTATATATCCATCCCAAATACCCAAGGAGCTAAGGCTTGTCTTCCTAAGGCAGTGATAAATCTCATGTTAAAGAATCAGAAACTGAGGTATCTGTCCCACCAGCCACAGTCTGATCTGCGGTGCAGGGGTAGAGTGATGGTTTATGAAAATGACTGACTGGAAAATATTATACAGACCGGAGAAAAAGAAATTGTATTTTCTCTTTAACTGGCTTCCTCCTACTGAAGGCAGGTTCTGGAGGGCAATCTACCCATCTGCAGGATCCTCTCAACTGGGAGCTGTGACTGGGGGAGCTGAGAGGGTTCCCCTTTGGTATGAAGTCACATGATACCTTGTCTGGGTTAAAGAAGCTCAGTAGTGCTTGTTCCTCAGAGCTGTACTTAGCAATTCATCATGGTATCCTAAGTTTTACCTTTCCTGGATGAGTAGTTTTGGCCTGTTCAATATTTAAACAAAGCCCCAATTAAAATATTACCTTTTTTCAAATGATCTCAACCAATTAGCCACTGTTTCTTTTAGCAGAGCATCTTCCACCTGTTTCATTGTCCCTTCATCAGGCAGAACAAAAAATGAAGTAACATTTCCTTTGTATGGGATTTCTACTACCCAACAAGACAACTTCTCATCCCTGTGGACATTAAAGTCTTTGTTTTGATGCATCATTTTGACCTTAACAGAATTCTCAGCATCCAAAAAGAAGTCATCATCTCTCGTGTTGAAACTGTTGAAAGGTCTTTCCCAGGAGCCTTTGAAAAAAAGAATGAGTATAGAATTTTAAAAAAGGAATAATAAAGTCGTGCCACATTAATTGATGCTTAAAATAATATACTTGAACTGTAGAGAAAGCAACAAGCCTATGCCAATTTAAGGATTCTTGATCCCTGGCCATGGAAAGAAACCTCTTTTCAATGGTTTTAATAAAAATCACACAAGAAAAGCATAGTTTAAGGCTTGCAGTGGAAAAGAGATGAGCCTTTATTCAGATAATAGTAAATCTTTCATAGACCCCAACTATACAAGGTTCAGGTTTGTTTCTTTCATGAAGGTGTCATCTGTGTTTGACCATGTCCTGCACAGCCAAACACCCGTGCCTTCCAACAAATGGTCATAAATTCTGAATGTCTTCAGCTCTGAACCTGGCTGAAAATTTATATTACTTCTGCTGATTCTTATATTTTTTCATTCTTTTTTAAATTTCTCATATAGAAAATTATTCTATCTTTCAAATATTTTCCTGTGTAATTTAAAAATAGAAAGATGTGTTTTAAATTAGATTATAGGATGAAAAAAAGTGAAAAAGTTTTGTTTCTTAGAACTTCCAGATCTTATTTGTATATCTGCTACTCATGTCTGTCACTCACCTCTAAAGAAAATGTAGTTAATGAGAACCATCACGTTTTCTGGATCAAGACTCTTCAATAAGTCAACAAATTTGCCATGTGTTTTTGTTTCCACGTAGTTATTGATTTTCCTTAGAGCCTCTGGAGGATTCTTGAAGTTGGTAGAAATAGCTTCAGCATAATAAAAATTTGAGACATGATCCAAAAAGTTTTGAAGCAATTCCACGTGGTTATCTATGAACAGGGCATTGCCCATGTTCAACTGGACTTCTCGATGAGGGTCATTCAGCAGCTGGAGGATTCTCTGAAACCCTTCATGAATCTCCTGCTCCTCCAGCTGAGTCAGGTTGAAGGCAAGGCCTTTGTGCAGCTCTCTGAGCGTGTTTGATCTGGCGCCCAGGGTGAGCATTGAAAAGGCAGTGGAGATACTCAAAGGAGAGAAGAAAATGTTCCCATCGCCAAAATCATCTCTGATCTGCCTGTAAAGCTTAAATGCAAAGTCAGCATTGCTGGGGGCTAGCTTGACATGAGGCAAGTTTTCAACATCAGCCTGGGACTGGTCTTCTGGGGAATGGTGTGCTTGTTGTTCCTGTTGTTGACCCTGGACTTGAAGTCCAAAAAGCAGCAAACACAAATACAGTGCAGACTTCATTGTCCTGAATAGTCCTGTTAAGAAAGAACAGAGCAACTTTTAGGTCTAGAGAAGTTTTTCTTTACTGAATAAAAAGATTTTTTATTTTAGATACTGATTTTCAGATGTCAGTCATTAGAACTATTATTCTTTTTGGAAATACTCTTCTACTTGTCCTCTGGACAGCCTATTTCTAGTCAGTTGACCAAGGAGCAAAGGAAATAAGACAATAATGTGGTATTTCCAGGGAAGAATCAGCTTTCCTGAGGTATTATGTGTGAAATAATCCTTGCTTCTGACCAGCATGGCCTCAGTGCATTCCTAAGTACCTTGGGGTACCTGGCTGACTTCATGTATTGGCACCCATCTATATGGTAAGTACTTTGGCAGAGTGACCAACTTTTGCTGATATGTTTCTGTGGTACCCATGGTCTTGTTATTACTTTGGTTTTCAGGCACTGCAGGGTTAGTCAGTTATAGCAGTGTATAAAATCCGCCTAAATCCTCAGCCTTTAAACTGTTTATATATTTCTGACTCTTATATAACAGCTCTGACTCAAGACCTATATTATTTCACGATTTTACCTTAAGTGTTCAAGCAAATTGAGGCTAAATCAAGAAAGTTTATTTACACAATGTGCTCTATATTGCACATAAGCTATACATAATATTGCAAAGCTCAAGACTCAAGAGCTTAGGAAAAGGTACAGTGGCATCTGCCTTGCTGTGTATATGAAACTTGATGACCCTTTCCTTTGCTTCAACTGACAGAAGCTAAATCATCATAATCCCACAGTCTTTCTTCCATCCTTTTGGTGGAATAATCCTGTGACATACTGGAGAAGAATGCTCTCCATGTAGGGCCTCACCTAAATTATCTCAAATGACAGAAACTCAAACCCATGGAGCAAGCATTGGCCCTCAGGGAAATAGGGATGGTCTGAATACTGTTCATAGCAGCTGTATACTTATTCTGAAGAATGAGATTCTGCCCAGAATCTGCCTCAGGCTGTGTGTCTAAAGAGAGGTCCAGGTCTTGCACCAGACTTACTATGGGGAGTGGTTATTTCCAAATGGACTTTTCTAAATGTCCATTATGAAAAACTGGAGATAAAAGCTGTTGAAGTGCTGAGTGGGAGCTATGCTCAGCATGTCTAAAATGCTGGGTATAAACACTGAGGAAAAAAAGGCATTCAAACTCTTGATAATTCATTTTTGTTCTGGTAATAACTCGTTTCATAATTCCCCAAATCTGCCTTTGGGAGAGACTGATTTCTCTTCCTGGCTACTTGCAAGTAGCCTGGTCTTTAGTCATACTAGACAGAAATGAAGCTGCTCTCATTGATCCTTCATCAGCCTGGAATAGTTGGGACATTGAGATTTCAACTACATTTATTCCTCTGGGAGCAGAGACAAGGGTTTTTTTCCTTATCTTGGTATTGACTGTTGGGTATTCATTTTGGACCTCATAACCCTGTCATCCTGTCACTGTAGCTAGGAGCTGGATTACTGAATGAATTCTCCTTCAAACATTCAGAACATGCTTCCAGAAGCTAAAATAATTTCCAATTACTGTACAAAACAAGTTAATCTTACCAGTAAATAGCAGGGATTACACACAGCACACAATCAAAGACTTCTAAGAAAGTATAATGTGGTACTTACTGTGCCGGACTTTTCTTTCACAATGCTTCTCCCCTCTTATTCATTTGCTTCCTAGTATTATTAGCGTCCATGGGTAAAGATTAAACAGGGCAAATAAGAGTTATTTGCAAAGCAAAGATTGAATAAACTCTTTCTTTCCTGGATATCAAATATTTAAAGTCTTTTTCCCATCACACAGCCGGAACAATGCCAGCACCTAGCCAGCTCTAAAGGGAAAGAAAGACCAGGGACTTGGCTGCTCTTGGCTCAAACTAAACTGTAAGTAAAAGAGTTTTACCAATAACTGTGGTAAATGAGCTCCTGAAAACACAACATGAGAAGAACATGCAAAAGCAAAGAAAAGGCCAAAACCACAGATGTCCTGTCCCATTGAACTTTCTGCACAGGATACCTTGATGCACCAATGCCATCTAATTGAGTACCCAAGGCAGCAGCAAGTTTGTTCAGGTACAGCTCCACCCTGCCCTAAATGCCATTATTTGATGGGCTCTGAACACTGGTTAGCTTTTTGAGGGACCTTAGATGAGTATTTTAGAAACTACTAAAGTGAAAAGCAAGGCATAGCATGGCTTGAAAAATAACTAAAATAAGAAATAGAAGAATGAAATAGGCAAGCTTTTCCACAGCAAAATGTTAACTGGGGAAAAAAGAGATCTTAACCCCTTGTGTTATCTATTCATAGGATAAGCATGAGTTGCATACATATCATACATATCTTATACTGGGATCCCTCTCAGATGAAGCTGAAACAGGCACAATTTAGTTATTCAGAAGGTTATTTAAGGATGAAGTGCATGGCACTTATCCTAATTAGCAATGACTAATTATTTCCATTGAATGTACATGATTTTGCCCCAGGTAAACTTTCAATTTATCTACATATAGGAATCAACCGTCATTGTTATTGCTATGTAACTGCTCTCTCTTACAAGACAGAGGCAGGGTTTGTCAGAATACAGAACACAGAGAGGAGTTTTTTTCATGATATGTTCAAGTACCCAGAAAGTTTATTGCAGTATTATGTAAAATGACCAAGTTTCAGGAATAGCAAGTGTGCTGTTGCTTAACTCTTGCAAAGACAAGATATTTTTCTCAAGCCTAGGCCTGCCTACATAGATAGCATTAATCTTTCAGCCCAGTCCTAATGCTTGGCTAACCATCTGAAGGATGCCACTGTTTCTTGAGAAGAATTTCTGGGAACATCAAAGCTGCTGCAGTGATTCCTCTCTCCCAGGAGATGCAGCAGAACTCAGCATGTCAGGGAGAGCATGGAAAGTTGTTTCTGTCCCTGCTCACAGTTCCCAGGCCCCAGATCCTCTGACCCTGGCCCAAGTGTCTTCCTAGACAAGGTTAAGACCAGCAGTTGCAGCAAACCCACAAATGATCATTTTCAAAGAATCAGCTTCCCAGCAATTCCAGACTGATCAGCATGGTTAATGAATCTGTCAGTCACACACAGTCCTTTGAAGAATTTCTTTAGGTCATAGGTGCCAGAACTAGAGACTCTTGGATAATATATGTTGCTTCTGTTGAAGGCAAAGGAAAATGAGGGTGAATCACCACACATAGGCATCACTTGCATGTCAGCCAGGCAGCAGGTCTGTGAAAACACAGGGAGAGGAAAGCAGTTCACTGCACATTCCTGTTAGAAATGGCTGTGTCCCCAGAACACAGGGAAATGCAAGGCCAAACCAGAAATTTTGTGTGGTTTTGCAGAAGGAGAGCCATCCAGGGGAATTGCACAGAAGACAGTGTGGAGTTCCTGGATGCTTTGGGATAAGTGGTGGCTGGGACAGGGAGATTCTTGCTCCAGGAACCAGGGGAGTCAGAGGACTGACAAACATGCTCTTCCCATTTACCTGATAATGGGCTATATGGAAGGAATTACCAAATAATTTCATAATCTTTCTCCCTACTCTCTGCCAGTTATGCAATGCGCCTTGGTTCCTCCTTACAGGAGCATCATCCCACATCATTAACTTATTTCTGTTGCTGCTTGGTCATGAGATTATCATATTTCAGTTGCTGCTTGGTCATCTGATTATTATATGCTGGCTTTGCAAGTTATATTTCAGGGATTTCCATGACAAATGATTTCTGACTGCAAAAACAAAAGATCAGCAAGATAAATGTGTACACTGTCTGATAAATCCTCATGCAGCCATTTCTTGTTTCCCTATAAAGATGTATCATTCAAAGTATGTCTACAAAAGTTCATCTAAATTGACTTCTTGACATATGTAACTTAATTAAAATCAGGAAATTGGTATCATTGCAAAACTGGTGTAAGTAGAATAAAAATCAAATCCTTTCAGTAATTTTAGCTTTTTCTGTAGAGGGCTTTCCAAATATACTCTCAAAGTCTTACAAATATTTCATCCTTTTCCCCTTGAATAATGAAAGTGCTTTGGGCTGCAATTTCAAAAACCAGAATGACTAAAAGAAAGAAAAAAAAAGCTGAAGCCTAAAGCAAAAGTTTTTGACAGAACTGGGAAGAGAAACTTGACCTTTCCTACTTTGTTTTCAACTTCTTTCTCCAATGCAATAGGAATCTTTGAACTGAATTTTCGTACAAACTCACAGTCTGCTAGAAAAAAGCTGTATAAGCAGAATCAAATCTGCTTTTTTCCTTCTGTGTTATATCTCAGAAAAAAAAATAAAGTCCTTTTATTATCAGGAGTGATTCCTTTTCTCACAGCAAACATTTTACCTTGGATGATTATTTCATCAGTATTCAGAAAACAGTATTTTACATTTTCTACTTTTTCTGTACTTAATCTCCTAACATTGAATGAAAAAGTGTTTCCATCAGCATACAAGCATTTAAGGCCTGATGTGAATTCCATTTGAGTCAATCAGACAGCATTGTAACGTTCAATATGAATAATCTGTTACTGACAGCTCAGATTTTCCTGATATATTTTCCATTAAGTTCCCAGCTGAAGACATACCTGACACTACCAAAGATTTCAAAACTAGTTGTTAGAAGTTTTATAAAAAAAAAAATCAAATAAAACACTGGTGAAAATAAGTAACAGTAGGTAGAATTCAAGATCAAAATTTTGCTCTCAAAATCTATCTTAGCTTGAATTTCTTTTTTCAAAAGATACATCAAACTCAAGTGGTTAAGACTACAGACCAAAACCCTGAATTAATAACAATGGTACAAGAACTTAGAGATGGCATATGTAACTCCCAGAATTAAAAAAAGTGACAGAAAATGAAAATTGTTGTGCCCTCTTAAGTGCCAGTGAGGTTAAAGGACATCCCTTCCAGCATCTGAGCCTGACTGGTGGCACCAAAGACCAGGGAGAGCAGAGGAAAAGCAGCCGAGAAGCTGACCAGGGAGAGGAAAACACTCTTGTCAGGTTCTTGGGCAGTCAGTTGCCTGTAAAACTGTAAGGAAGAGTGCATGTTTCTGAGGACTATCCATTGGCTGAAAGGATCTCCCTTGTGGGCCTTCTGTTCCTGTGGAGCTTAGTTTTCTTGCCGTGCTTGTGGCCACTGAGCCGTTGACACTTAAGGACAACAGACTCACATGCAGCAAAACGAGCATTTCATGCAGTCGTGGATAAAGAAAAATTGTAAGCAGATTTCATATCTGGGTACCATGCCAAAAACAACTCCTAAACTCATCCATTCTCCCTTTGAGAACTTTTATAATTATTACTTTATCAGGTTATATTCATCATTCTGATTTGTCAGTAAAATAACTTCTTAAAATTTTTAACAATCAAAAAATATGAGTTTCCCTTTTGTCTGGCACTGTCTTTGAGAATGAATTGATCACCTAAGATTTGGTTATATCTCTCTGGTTCGGCACTAATTTGGCAGTGGTGTTACTGCAGTCATGCTCTGCTTTAGCATCACTGCCAGGTCTGAGGAGTGGGGAGTTATGTTCTTTATCACCTCCATCTCTGCCTGCTCTCTCTGCTTGCCTCTGCACAGTTCTTGGAAGGATAGCTGCATGATGTTGGCCTTGGGTGCCGAGCCTTTCTCAGCAAGGGGTCCACCTGCCAAAGGAGGCTCTCCAATGGCCTTTTTCTGCCAGCTCATTCCAGCTAGCAGTGTCAGGCCACACTTAGCAAGCAGCTGGATCCTTGAACTAGTGACAGATTTTCTGAATCATAATAAAAATCTTGGTTTCAATATTTTTAAGGAGGAAAGGGGAAATAGATGATGGACAATGCCTATGCTTCCACAGTAAGTTGTATCACATTTTAAATTGCATTTGAGTTAATTCATGTACAACATAATAGAACTAAACTTTTATATTTTATGCTTCATGGTGGTTTCTATGTGCTCATCTTTGAAGTGTGTCTGGTATCATCTACGGAATTGCACAATTCCTTAATGAAGAGCAGCCTTTTGAACATAAGCACTCACATTTACTGTGAAAATGAGCATACACAATTTCAGCAAATGCACAGGATTGCTCAGGAGAGACCACCCAAACACATCTGTGCCAAGTACACAGGGGTCTTGCAGTCTGTGACTTGAAGTAGTTTTGAAGGGTGTTTATTGAACTGCCTTGTCTTATTCCACATCAGGGTCTCCAGTTCCCTCATTTCTGAGAAGTAGTTGTGAAGGCCTATCAGCATCACCTGGAATTGAGTGTTATTCAAAAAAAATGCAGATTTCCAGCAGACTGGGAGCTCATAGGGCTGTGTGATGACTTTCCCATGCCTCTGCTGCTCACTCTGGCTCCATTTGTCCCAGTACACAGAGCAGTTCTGGGGAACAGACCTGACCATCACTTACATTCTTATACTTTTAGTACAGTTTCAGACACATGCCACCGTATGATTCTTCCAAACAAGTGCTAGGCCTGAGTTTGGAGTTAGCACAGGCCAAGAGGCATTTCTAGTAAGTTGATGGGATGACTTGTGTGGTTGGAGTTAAGCAATGTGGGTATGACCTGTGATGAGCCAGTTGACCTCATGGTTAGAGAACAGATCTTAGAGCACTTTATTTACATGCATAGATCTATACTCAGGAGATAGGATTAATCTCAATATTTGTTTTTCCACTTCCAGGTGTTCATATCCTGTCCCTTTTGAACATCCACTTATGAGGGACTTCCATTTCCAAGAAATACAAGGTTAAATCTATAATGCAATGCCAGTAGAAACCTTTGGATATCCAGCAAACTAAAACATTCCTCAGCACTGCTTCCACATTTTTGTGCAGTTTGTTACATTGATGGCCTGCTCAAAGAAGCCAACACAATGTGGGTGGATGCCATCAGCTGTCAATGTCCTCAAGGAGTATGGAATAAGACTTGGCCTTCAAAGGAAGTGCCTAGGCCTGGTCTAAAGTGATTGACTCTCCCAGTGTGTAATTTGCAGCTACGCCTTCCCTCTACTGGAAACCCTACCAATGTCAGAAGCCAACCTGTAGTTTGCAAAGAATTAATTTGGATTTATCCACTCAAATTTTATTTACTTACAGTGTTTTAACTGAGTCTCTCAGCTGGATATTACCTTGCTTTTCAAAGATGGCACTGATCACTAAAAGGGTGATTTATCAAATTCTTCACAATTCACTAATAGGTGTATCTCAGTGGTTACTTTCTAGGGAAGGACAAAGCAAAGAGCGTGTTTCTAAGAATGACTACTCTCTTTCCTGATTTCTTTGGAAAAAGACAATAATTAGTAACTGTTGGGATACAAATTTAATCACAATGAACAATAATTCCATAAAATGCAATTCCAATCAATAAGACCAGCCACTGACCAGTCATTTCTCAGCTGGGTTTACAATTTTTCCCACAAAGAGGATGCTTTGAGTATACTGATCAATAATCAACAGCAAGAATGGATGATTGAATCTAACAATGGGAGGAGCAGAATGAGGAAGAAAGTCTATGCTGCTGCCTGCTGCAGCCTCTGTGCCATTCTCATGAATCTTCAGCAGGGCCTTGTGAGTGGCCTACAATAAAATACAGCAAGAATTAATGTAGGTGGAAGATGTGGTGTGAAATTATTCAAATTAACACAAAGATAATTCAATGTTAACACAAAGTTAATTCAATCACTGCCTTTCACAAAGATTGCTGGTAAGCCAGGAACCAGGAGAAAGGACACAGCAGCCCATTGTGGGTTTTTTAGTAATGTTGTCTCAATAAGCAAATATTTACACACAGTGTTCCTCACCACAAGTGTATCAATGCAGACCTTAGTAACTGCACATCTTGTGGAATTAATTGAAAGTAAAATAGCCAAGCAAATTCACAGGGAATGTCAGTTTCAAAGGGAAAGGAAATAAGGCTCCAGAATTGCTCTGTATATGTTCCCAACAGCACATGCATTACAGTTTAACCAGGTAGAAATTCAACCTTGATGCCAAATTTTTTTTTTAGACATTTTTAATCTTTTTCTTTTACTAGCCTCAAGATGTTATAGAATTTTAAGTGCCGTTTTCAGAATGGCTGTACAAATGCTAGTTTTCTTCTTCACAGTATTTTCAGTAAATGGGATGTTTTCCTCAAGTCTGGTCCATTTTATATTTTTAACACTCAACAGAGCCTTCAATGGTAACAGCAGTTTCTAAATCCTTTGAAATTATAGAATGCATGTTAGAAAAGGGTCACTTTTTTGGTGGATATGCTGATGCAAGACATGCACAGCATGGTTACCCATATGCACTTCTTTTACATGTAGAAAATATTCTGTGTTTAGTTTCCTGGTTAAATGTTAAAGCCACTCCTCCATATACCTTCCACCTCTGCTTGTCAGACAAAAGAAAATATCCTTATCTCCAGATCTTGGAGAAGTCTGAGGGAATTTAAATGGCCTTTAACAGCTAAATGTTCTATTTCAGAGTATCAGCCAGTCCTAGCAATAAGTAAAATTTCACAGGTGAGCTTAGGATAAGGCAATTGGCTGTTAAAGAATCCATAGATGGTTGTTTCTGTTGATAAACTTACTTTTGAAACCTTCACATCAGGGTTTCCTGTGATTCCAGACAGATCAGCCCGATTAGAAAACACATCAGTTACACCCAGATTCATTAAGATCCTCTTTAAGTCGTAGGTGCCTGAAATTGATAGCTTGGGAATATGCAATTCCATCCTCCTGTCAATTCAAAAGTAAATTATGGTAGTTACTGCAATCAGAGCATGCCTTGGACTGAAGATTTCTAACTTGATGGTGTTTTTTCTGTGCTAAACGCCTAGTCTTTTCATCTAAAAAATATGGCAAGAGAAAGAATATAGGAAGATGCTGGTCTGGAGGATAGGAAAATATGGAAGGAGAAAGACATCAGTTCATATTCCTTGTATGATTCTGCAACACAGTCGCTGTATGAGACAGTAAACAATAGTGCTGCCAACATTTCTGGGACAAAGTTTGTATTCTTTTTCTAACCTTGAAGGTTCTGCTTTTGGAATTCACACCCCATTCCTTCTGAGGTATCTGACTGCTATGTCACAGTATTACCACTCTTAAAATATTTTGCTTGAGACAGCAGAAAAGGAGACACTTAGTATCAACTAAAAAAATGTATGGAGGAAAAGACCCAAGTTTCCCACCTCAGAGATCTCTCATTACAAGGCAATGCTGATTCTAATTTTTGCTGAAAGTATCAAATCATTTGGTATGATCTTTTATACTTATTCTGTTGTTTAAACCCTCCATCAAAAATACAACATAGTAACTGTACAACCTGACCTTAGCATTTAGACTTTGGATCCTGACTACCTAGATTCATCAAATCAAAATTCTATATTTACCATCTTTGAAGAGATCTTTCCCATTTAGAAACAGTGTTTTTTGTCAGGGCACGTTCCAACTGTTTCATTTTTCCTTTATTGGGCAGGATAAACAATGCTGCAACATCTCCCTTGTAAGGAATCTGCACCACCTCGCAAGACAGCTTCCTGTCATAGTATGCTTTATAAAATCCATCTCGAATCATCATCTCCACTTCAACTGAGGTCTTTGCATTCACATGGAAATAGTCCTTGTGAGTCCCCTTAATATTGAAAGGATTTTCCCAGTAGGCTTAAAACCAAATGAGAAAGAATGGAATTGAATACTTATTTCAGTGAGGATATATTAATAAAGTCCAGACAAATGTAGAATAAATAAAACCATGTCTGAAGATTTACAGTTATACTTGAAGATAAAAAGTATTCCACGTTTATTAAATATCTTATTCTCTGTAACAATTAAATTTTGTATGGACTTGTACACCATCTTTCTAAGTCAGATAAATTAAATGAAGTAACTTCATCATATTACCTTATGTTTTATTTGAAGCAAATAAAAACTGTCCAGAATTCAGGGATTTGGTATCTCTTTTCAGAATACTGATGGTAAAGCAAGTTTCAGAGCAGATGTCTGGCCTTTAAAAGGTAGCATGTTATGTTCCTCACATGGATTTTATACGTTTTTCATCTTTTCTCACCAAGGAAAAGCTTACATGCTAGAGAAACACAAACTTTTGGACCTGAGCATAACTGCAAGTATGGTAAATGGAACAGGGCCTCAAGGTCTTTAGTGTTCAAAATGATTTGCTCTTGATGTTTATTCAATTGAATTTTCTATGGTATTTTATTTTGTAATAAAGCAGGCCCTTCACTAAACAAATAGGGATTATAGCTTGCCATTCTGTAAGTATTTTTTTGGCTTTTTATTTATTTTTTTTTTTAATGTTGAATAGAAATAGTCTAATTTGAAAAATAAATAATGGAATGTAAACTCCACAGTATTCTGGTTACTTTTTAAGTTTAAGCCTTCTCCCTTGCCCTCCAGAAAAGAAATATACTCTGGCATGGTACTTAGACTAGGGAACCTGAGATTAGGGCACCCAAATTTATAAAGTTTTTGAAATAAAATATTTTCTATTTTGCTGAAAGTTCATAATTTCAAAATATTCCTTTCTGGGTGGGAAATTCTATGTATGTCCTTCATGCTGCTACAAATGAACATCCAAGAAGTTAATAATTTCCAAAGCAATACATTCAAATACTTCTTGGGATATGTGTAATATGATGACAAGGTGTAGACCACTTGGACTGCAAATCCAGAGGTACCTACCCATTAATAGTCATGGACTATAAGTAAAGTTTTTGGCAATTTTTCTTAATCATCATCTTCAGAATTCAGTTTTCTACTTCACACATACAATGTGAAAACATCTTAATTTTTTAAAAAATAAGTGTATGAAGTCTGATAGGATATTTTAACAATACATGAATCTGTTGTGCTCTGGCAATTCCCTGGACCTGAACATTGCAAGTAAATGAACTTTTATACTCCCAGCTCCAAATATATGCTAGAAAAATTTAGATGTGGAAGAGGTTTCAGATTTGAAAACTTACAATTTTTTCATAGCAATCTAAACATATTCATTTAAAAATTATTCAGAAATAACTTGGTGTACTTGTTTTACTTTAGGTGAAGCAGCACTAAACAGATGCAGTAAGTAGCATCTATGCAACTTACCTTTGAAATAAATGTAGTTAACAATTACCATCAGAGTGTTTGGCTCAAGATCCTCAACTATTTGGTTTATATTCCCATGGGTTTTATTCTTTACATAATCATTGATCTCTTTTTTAGCTTCAGTGGAATTCTGGAAGCTACTAGAGACAGCTTTTCCTCTGTACAGTTTTTTGATGTCCTTCAGAAACGTTTTCATTGGCTTCAGGTGTTTGTCCATGAACAGGGCGTTCCCCATGCTCAGCTGCACCTGGCTACCAGGTCGGTTCAGCAAGAGGAGGAGCTGATGAAAGCCATGGTGTATCTCCTCCTTCTGGATGCTGGTGAGGTTAAAGGCCAGTCCTTCCAGCACCTGCACCTGGCTCCTGCCTCGGGAGCCCAGGGCCAGAAGGGCAAGGGCAGTGGAGATGCTGACTGGGGAAAAGAAAATGTTCTTGGTGGGTTCTTGAGTGGTTGCTTGCCTGTAAAACTGAAAGGCAAAGTCTGTATTACTTGTGACTATCCTTTGGCAGGACTCAAGAGGATCTCTCTCGTGGGAATGCTGCTCCTGGTGGTCAGTTGCTTCAGGCTGGGCAGTGTGTTGATCAGCCTGAGTCAGGCTGAGGACACTGAGGTGGAGCACGGCCACCAGCAAGCTCAGTGGGAGCATGGCCTTCATCACTCTTCACAGATACTGTGTGGACAAAGAACAAAGAGTCTTGGGTGGTGGAGGTTGGCTGTATTGACATCTCATCTTTAACTTCTGCCTTTGAGTGGGAATCACTGTTATCTCCTGACCGCCTCCTTTGCCAAGGAAGTGTTTTTTAAATCCTTCTGCCTCCTGTAATTCCTATCCATGGGTGCCTACTTCAGTTCTACTTTACTCCAGCTACGAAAGTTCCTTGTTAGTGGGGAAAGAAACAAACATGTGAGTGTTAAACAAAAATAAGAATCCAAGGGAGAGAAGATGTGTAAAAATGTTTTGTTTTTTTTTTTAATGGCAAAGCAACACACTAGAAGCATTCTGATTCTTTTGTGCTTATCTCTTAAGACCTCTGAGGACTATTATGCTATTAGGGTTTGAATGAGGTTTATGTTAAATGATAGTGCTACGCTGCTATATCAAAGGAAAACAATACAAGACTGCAGAATTCTTCAAAAATGTTATTTTCCCTTATCCCTGACTCATTTTACTATGCAAAGTGACTAATCATAGGAGCTGGTAAATATTTTCTGCTTCAAGACCTGATTAAATTAGAATATGTTTGTCTATATTAAATGACCACTCATGTGTCACTTGTCTTCCAGATGGGTTCCTTCTTGTGTGTATCCCACATCTGGCTATGGAAAGGTGAGACCATTAGTGTGGACTTGGCCTCTCCTGTCTTTCCAAGCTTTATATCAGCAGGAAAGTATCCTTTTGTAAGGTAAATATGCCTAAGGCCAGATTAGTACTCAGCAGCAAGACTGGATCAGGGCATCTTGGACATTTGTAGTGACTGTGATCACTTTTCGTATTTGTTTACTGCTTCTCTTTTACCAGTTAGACCAAGAACACACTGGGATGATTTGTGGTGTTTAAGATGCTTAACCTGTCAGAAAACAAGAGCTATTCTCATTAAAAATATGATGCCAGTGACTAGAAAAGCTCAAATAGCCTTCATCTAATGTCCTACTTGAAACAGAACAGTTTCAGGTAGAAACCTTAACCTGCTTACCCTGCAGTCAATGGTAAAGGCACTCAAAGACATGGGTTCAGCAGAGCAGATGACATATTTACTGGGATTTTCTCCACCCTGGGACAGCACTCATACCACTATGGTTTGGGTGAAAAGGAGCCAGCTTGTTATTCTGCAACTTTGCTCTGTGTGATTTGGGTAAATTGGAATTTACAGAGGACCTTGGTATTGCAAAATTATTTTGTGAATTCTGTCTGGGCCATCTTAGTGTAAGCAAGACATTTACTCATTTACTTCAGTTTTGGTTATCCGATTGTAAGCTTTAGGGAAAATTTGTAATGGTAAATAAAATTGACAGTTGAGAAGTCAGACTGCTTCTGTTATTGAAGCATAATTGTTCTAGAAGTTTCTGAGCTATGTGGGATAAATATTCACAGCAGAGTTATACTCTGTGGAGCTGCTATAATGAATCCCTAGAATTTGCTATTCAGTATTTCTTGAAATTAAGTTCAGCTGTCATTTGAGTACTTAGAAACTAGGCTTCACCCTTGAAAGCAGATGTGCTTTATGACTCACTTAGCTAAATACCATAAATCTGGGTCAAAATCATTAAGGTAAAGATAACTGGGTACTTACTTTATTTTCAGAAGGCTCTTGCTCTCAATGGGCTGTGCTGTTTCTTGCTGCTTTACTCGTACTGCTGTTTTCCTCTGTTAAACATTACATGGCTTCAGATACATATTACCTAGAAGCACAAAGCTTAATTGTGATGAAGCCAGTGTTTTTGGACCTTGTATGCATATGTCCACATCTCTTCACTCCAAACAGAACAAAGACCACAGGACCCAGGCTTGTCAGTAGAGTGTTACATCCCAAAGGGTATGCAAATATTTATTGGAAATGATATTTTGGTGTCAAGAGGAGCTCTGCCCTGTGTGCTACCTGAGATGAATATTACTGTTCATGTGAAGATACAATTTTGCCCAGCACTAAGCTCTGAAGGCCAGGGTGAGGGAGCAACATCTCACCTTTTATTTCTACATAGCAAAAACCCCACTGGTTGCTTCTCAGAAGCCAATGAGTCTTGGCCTCATAAATAAAGAGGGTTGCTCATTCAGTCTTGTAGAAATGGTGAATTTTACGTCTGTGGCAATTTATTGAATGGTCTCCTCACAATCAAATGATTCTGTGTCTCTGTTAAGGACCACCTAGCCTATCAAGATCTGAAAAGTACTTAATTCAGAGCTTGAAAAAGCTGTATAAAATATGTGCTATCACTGCAAGTGCCCAAAGACGGCACTGAATAAATTCAACTGTTGTCATGTATACGGACAGCAACCTAGTCTCAAATGCATCAAACAATAGCAAATGATTGAAAAGAGTAACCCATAAATATTAACCAGTAATAAATCAAGGCAGTCTCAAACTGTGAGTCTCACCCTTCTTATAAAGATATATTTCCCAGGGATCTTCCAGAGGAAGATGAAGAGAAGTGCTGTGAAGCAGGTTCAGATGCATGGTTTGACCAGCCAGCCAGGAGAATGCCTGCTTTGTCTCTCTACACTCTGCTACACTTTGCAGGATTTGTTACTGGCTGCTCAGCAAGGGACAGAACAATCCCCTTGCTACTGTAGAGACAAGGAGATGTAAATGTAAAACTGTAAACACAGCAGTTCCCAGTCCCCAGCTGTGTTGCTTTCAGAGGTCATTCTTCACCTGCTGGGATCCATGGCCCTGGTCATGCAGATGATTCTCTGAACGGTATTTACAGACTCAACTTCTTAAAAAAATTAAAAAAATTTCCTTTTTTTTTTTTTTTTTTTTAGTTTCAGATTACAGCTTAACTCTGCATGTTCACCTTAGATATAGCCAAAGTTTGCTGTTAATTATTTTGATTTAGAATTTGTACTTTTTCTTATTAGAGTACAAGTTGCTGCTGTCCCTTGGAGCGCTTGTGAAGGTCAGGTGAGTCTTGATGCAATAGCCTGTTTTCCTTTTTTGCCAGCCACAAAAACTCTTCATTTAAATTGAATGAATGTATAAACCAGAATGCCCAAGGGCACAAGTTCAGTCTTTCAGGGAAAACGAGAGAGATGCTTGTGATGCTCCAAGACAGTCAGGCTGTTGGTGGTTCTGGGTACTTCTTTATTCGTAGAGGTGAGCAGTATTAAATATTTACACTTCTGTTTAAACATTACATGGATTAAAAAAATACCTGTCTGAGGACACAGATAAGTGCTGATGTAGCCAAGCAGAGAAGATAGAAGTCAGTGCTCGCTGGGCCAGCTGGCTTTAATGTTTGTTGTCCCCAAACATGCATAATAGCCATCTGCAAACACAGACTGAAGAGGAGAGGTCCATGGCCGTCAGCAGCTGTACTACCTGGCACACCTGCCTAGGTTATTGCCAGCTAGTGACACAAGTGCTGGGGCATCTCCTGAAGTTATGTGTTATGGCCTGCACTGGGACTTTAGATTTTTTTATCATGCAGCTTGGGCACCTGCTTCAACATGGTACTATGGAAAGCAGATCAGAACAGGTAAACAGTATAAACTTGTGGGGTTTTTTTCCCCACAAATGAACTTGACAGCAGTTCAGAAACTGTCCTACATTCAGAGGCTTTCTTTGAGCCTTGGTTTGGTCACAACAGAAGAGGATCCCTGGGCAGTGGACTCCACTGTGCAGCTGCAGCAACAGGTAGCAGGAGAGAGAAAATGCTGTGAGGCATGGTTCACATAAGAACCTTTCCTACCTTTGTTTTTTCTAAGCTCTGTTATCCCATTGGCAGAACCCATGTGCTCATTTGTACTATAGATTGAGACTAATGTCAGGAACCCTTTGCTTTAATGAGTCTTTACTAATTTGCATAATTTGAGAGGTAAACATATCCATTTCAAACAATGATAATAGAAGCTACAGATGACGAATGGTATTGTCAAATTATCCAGGAGGAACATAGATCTATGATTCACATGTCAGTGAAATATAATATAGCAGAAGTTCAGTTTCTGACTGCCATTAAAATCATTACTTCAGGATAATGAATTTTGTATTTAATGATTTTAAAATGTGTTCAAGATTTTCTCTAGTTTTCTTTTAACATTTATCTATGTAAAAAGCCATCTCAATTGGGGAACCACAGTGAGAGGCACAACTCATTTATAAAAAGATGTGCAAAATTGTGTTACCATTTTCATATTTCAAAGCCTAGAAAATAATATTTCAGAATTAAAGACTCAGGAAAGAAAGGAGATGATCTCATTTTGTTTCACTCATTAAACTCTAAGAAGTTTCCTTTCTATATATTGTATTTATTGATTCTGAGAAGAACCAGAATTTATGTGTCAAATACACTGTTTTCTGTGTTGTGTGAAAAGTGAACTGCTTAAATCCAAAAATGAATTTCTTAAATCCATGTTTATGGGCCAAAGAAAAATATCCTAATAATCAGTCTGTGCTTCTTGAGTACATTTGGCAGATGTTTGAAATAAATGCTAAGGTGTTTGATATTTGCTGGCCAAGTCATGTTTTTATCCAGAAGCACTATTATTCCTAAGAGTGTAATTTTAAAACTACAACTTTGAAAACTCTAGTTTTGCTAGTGAAATTTTTTTCCATGAAAATGCTACTGGTCCTAAGTAGTTTAGTTTTGTTGGTTTTTTTTTTTAGTATTAGTAATCATTGGCTTACAAGAGACTAAGAACAGTATAAGACATGCAAACACAGGCTCTGAATGCACTGAAATGTCTCAGTGATTTGCTTTGTTTTTCTTGTTAGCACACTTCTGAAAGAAACATAACTTTGCTCTTAGTTCTAGTACAAACACAGGTTGTGTGCAAAGTCGTTCTAATCTGATGCATTGTGTTTATCCTTTCAAGAGAGACAACCATATTGATTTTTGTCATTGATACTAAAGAAAACTCTCCCTTCATGTTTTCCCTTGGCTTGGACTGTTATCATTGCTGAATTTCTGTAAGCAGTTACACAGTGGCTGTTCAATGAGCCATACCTAACAAAGTAATGAGGTTTAATTAGCCCAACTTAATCTGACACTGTGCTGCTGGCACACTATCTTTTTGTACAGCTGGCTAGTGATGCATGTATGCATATGAAATAAAGATCACTCCTTAAAATTTTTCTTTGCTTCTTATATTGTGTAATTGAATTTCAAGTTGTCTTCTCCTATGGGCTCTGCTTCCCTCTGTACAGTATAAAAACGGGTCTCAGTTAAGCAGATTGACCTGTTCATCAGTTTGAGTTCGATAGAGGCTATTTTCAAGTTACAAATTTCATATTCTTCTTGTTTAATCACAGCAAAAGTTTGGATCACACAAGAAACCAAAATCTGTGCAGCCAAGCCCCCAATCCTTAATATCTCCAACGTGTAAAATTGTTTCAGGGTGCAAAAGCTCTGAGTATAGCATGCAGGCTGCTAAGACAGCATAAGGTCTGCACATAGGTAGTAATGGATTAAAGTTTACAACATCTTCCTTTATACTTAAAAGATATGATTTATACTTTTTTAAAAAAATTATGTTGATGTTCATCATGCCTTACATGGATTTACAAACTCAAAACTCTGAGCCAAGGTTTCATCAGTGTTTTTTGCTAGAGAGAGTTTAAACTACAGCTGTAATCGATGATAACTGCTGAGTAGTGAGAAGACAAGATTCAGCAGCCCTGGCTAGTGCAGCCTCAGTGTGCTTCCCAGCAAAATTCAGGAGGTCTTGGTGGGCAGATTTCATAGAAACAGAGGTTGGACAGTAAAAGTGTAAAGGGAGGTTGCTGATGCAGTGGTTCCTTGGAGCGATTTCATCCGAGGAAGCCCAGGGACTGGAAAAAGACCTACCTAGTGGAGAGCAAGGAACTGGAAATGCCAGGAAGAGGCTGAAATGAAAAAGCGAAGGAGATGTTCTGTGCTGCTGTAACAGAACACATGTATGCACTTGCTAATAAAATCTTGTTCAACTTCTGTCCAGCTACATTGTCTAATGGTTTCTTGCAGGAAACTTATAATCAATATATCAGAAACATGAAAAGTCAGAGATTATAGTCAGACATTAAAAAATATTTCTAAAACTCTTCCTCTATGTGAAGTATTTTACTATTCAGGAAAAAAATCATCAGCAAGTGTGTTTTCCCCATAGGTTTTATGCTTGTGCAGAAAAGTCTTAGGATCAAAATCTAGGATGGAAGAAACCTCCAGAGGCCACCTAGTCCAGCCCTTTGCACAAAACATCAGCTTTCTCAGGTACATGTCTCCAAGCACAGGTATTTCAAAACCTCTCTGGACTATGTCTTCTAGCGCTTAACCACTGCATGGTAGAAGCATGTTTCTTATTAGAATTTTCTACATTCAAACACTTCTGTTCTCTGCACTACTCTTCAGTGTCTTCTAGCTCCAGCATCATACATCTTTGTCATGATCCAGGAACTTCTGAACTGTCATTTGCAGAAAAACCATTGCATTTTCTCAGCTGGACCTTGCTTAGCATTAAGTGAGAGAAAACTTAAATGAGTATTCTGCTCTTCCATTTATCTCAGGGGAGGTCTTTGTAAAGCCAAATCCACGTGGATGCTTTATCCCCCTCCCCACCCCTATTCCAGGAGTACCTCACAAAAATACTTGAAGGGAGAAAATTAAATGTTCTTCTCACTTGTTATTGCCTAGATCTGCTTGTAAAGCCAAAATGTAAAATAAGCATTGCTCATGCCTACCTTCAGTAGAATCAGGTTTTGACTGCACTGCTGCTTTCCAGGAGATGTAGGTAATTTACAGCTCTTGAGAGGTACTATACAGAGCAGTAATCGGTTAGTTTGTGGAATTGAAACCCAATCACACAGTGGATTTTTTTATTTGCTGGCTGTCATTTACAAGATAAGGAATGGAATTAATATCTGAGTGAGAAAGCACAGAAAGCCATCAATGCTTGTTACAGAGGTTAATTTTATGCTAGTTTGGCTCTACGAACTCAAAGACCAGAGTAAAAATAATGAGGAAAAAAAAGGGTTTTAATTAATGTCTTTGAAGTAGTTTCCAAAAAAATATTGCCACCCAAAAAATCCACAGAGAGCCAAAAATCATTCCTTGTTTTTCCCAAAGAAATGAGTTACAAGACTTAGATCTCAGTGCTCAGTTCAGTGTTGCCAGGCTCTGTCAATACTGAAGTGTTTAGAGAGGCTGTTTTCCCCTTAAACTTCTCTTGACCTTTCATCATCATCCCCCACCCAAATTCCACCTCCATCCAAAGCAGACATGTCACATCCAACTGGTGTGCCTTGGAAAGAAAATGGAGCTGGGCTTCTTGGGGGATCAGGGGAGAACATTTTGAAAATGTCACTAAGAAAAAAACTAGATAAACATAGATTTTGTTTTTAAATATAGAAATAGAAGATATATCTGACTGTTCTTATTGCTTCTGAACTAACTTGCTCTTTTAATTTTGCTGTGTTGAATTAAATAGTATATCTTTGATGCCTTCATCTGCACAGCAATACAAGTACCGAAAAAATACACCTTTTAAAGAAATAAGAATTAAAACTATGTGTTTATCCCAGCTGTGTTTTCTGACTCCTCTTTTGCTTTATTTTTTTTTAGTAAAGAAACTGAATTATTTCTTTAAGGGACCCCCGTGTTATACTATCCAAAAACTAGCCAAAAGGTGAGTCATCTTGGATTGGAATAGGTCTGAATTTTATTTATGATTCATAGCAGTGTATTGAATGAGTTGGAGCCTAAACTGGAGACTGGGTTTAACCCTACCATACCATATGTACAAATCAAAAAGAGAGAGGAAGCCACCACCTCACTAAGCCTGGCAAGGAGCAGTCCTTGAGCAGATAATGGTGTGGAAATTGCTGGTGGTTAAAACAGATATAAATATGTCAGGAAACTGCTGCAGTGCTCTGAAAATGTTACATGGCTTGGTGCAGGGAGAGCCCCTTTTACTCCCAAAATAAGGAAGAAGGAAGTGTTTGTGTCACATCAGCAGTCCTACACATAACCTTGCCTTGGGGAAAAAAGTTCAGAAAGCCAGAACCGAAGACTCAAGGACATCAAAATCTTAAGGAGTCAAAAGCTTAAAGCCTTATATATGCTCTGAAGTACATAAAAGGCTGTGCAAATGAAAGTGTGACAAAATGACACTGGAGTGCAAAGTTTCACAAGAGCAGCTATTTTCCCAATCCCAGTTCCCTTTGCAGAGAGGTGATGTCCTTTAGCACCAATATCAAACCCACCCTCAAAAAGCTGTACCATGAGCTCTAATATAAGTCTTATCTCATGCTCACACCACTTGCAAGATGCCCCCTTCACCAAAATGTCCTCTCTGCCCTTTTTTTTATTGCTTGCACTTCACACAGCATAAGGCAACTGAATGAGAAAGTAAAAACAATCCTGGAGGCTGTAAATAATCTTCTGAGGAAGATTACTTCTTTTTCATCTTTTTTTTTCAATGCAGGAAGCTAGTGGTTTAGATTCTTTTAAGGGTATTGTGATAAAAGTCCAAGATATGTTTTTCAGTTAAAACAAACTTGTAGGTCCATTTAAACTGGAGAAATCTCATAAGCAATGTCAAAGTCAGCTACTCCAAGGGAATGAGAGATCTGAAGAATGGGTTGGAAAACCAACAGCCTCAGCTAGAGCATGCTTTGCTTATAGAGCTATCCACTTCTGATTGATTTGTAAACCTACTTCTTTTCCAGCCCTTTTTTCCAGATGAAATAACAAAAATGGAAAACCCATGTTGTATTTGAAGAAGAGAAATATTACTTTTTTCCAGGCCTTTGCAGGAGTCAGGTAACTACAGATATCTTTGTCTCCTGGCCAAATGACAGAGCACAAGCCAGGAATATAATATATAGAAGAACTACTGAGTCAATATTATGGCTTTCCATTAAGAAGACCTGGAACCATTTGAGTGAAATGCATTTGTTTGTTTTGTTCTTACTTTCACCTTTTGCAGTCTCCTAGGAGCCAGTGCCACAATTAAATACACCCCATTCCGGAAGCCAGGTTATCTAGCTCTGTTTTAGCCCCTCTAATACTTCAGACCTCTTAACTCTCTCTTGGCATTCATCTACATGCCACAAAGGTGATCAACCTGTGCACACTTTGTGCAGGTACCAGCCTTTTCTCCAGAGGAAGCATCTGGGCATCCATTGCAAGCTACCACCTGTACTGACATCTCCTTCCTTACCAGTCCTGCCTGGGTGGAGGCTCCTCAGAGCTGTCTCAGTAGACACACTGGTTTGGGCTCTGAGGCAAGAGCCCACCTTTACAGCAGAGACCTAGAGCACTTAGCACTTACCTGAGCTGTGGACCTCCTTGCAGACTGTGGTGCCCTGCCTGCACGCCCTGCCCACACCAAGAGCTGCACCACGCCCGATGTGACACGCACTGGCCATGCACTCCCAGAGCCATTTACATCTCCTGTGGATGCCCTGGCAGCATCCCCTCCTCACCAGGTTGGCTCACAGGAGCTCATGGATCCTGACAGGCCCTGGGCTGCTGCTCAGGTGCCCCTGAGCATAGGTGATTCTGCTGCTGGTAACTCATTCTGATATGCCAGGAGTATGCAGGGGGCATTTGAGGTTACCAATGCCCTTTGAAGGTGGTGGGAGAGCACTACTTTGAGGCATATATCTATCACACAGATTTCCTGAGCCTAGAGGTTATTGTGATCAGCAGGTGATGGCTGCTGGCTAAGAGGATATTTGCCATGGCATGTTCATAGCTGCTGAGTTCCTGATGGCAACTGAGGCCACATTTTCAGTCTTGATTAATCACCAAGCTCCTTAAAAACTGAGAAATTAATAAAGTATTTCCCAGGAATATCTGTTAATTACCAATTGTGTGACAATTACTAGACTATCAGAAAGCAAAATTAAATGCATGGCATAATAGAATCATAGAATGGTTTAGGCTAGAAGGGACTGTGAAAATCATCTAGTTCCCAAGCCATGCCATGGGCAAGGACACTTTCCGCTACACCAGGTTTTCTCAAGGCCCCATCCAGCCAGACCACTGACACTATTAGGGATGGGGCATCCATAACTTCTCTGGGTAACCTGTTTCAGTGCCTTATCATCCTCACAGTAAAAAATTCAATCTTAATAACTAATCTAACCTACTCCCTTTCCATTTGAAGTAATTCCCCCTTGTTATGTCACTCCAGGCCCTTTTAAAAAGTCCCTCTCCATCTTTCCTGTAGGGTCTCTTAAGGTACTACAAAGCTGCAATTAGGTAACCCCAAAGCCTTCTTTTCCCCAGGCTGAACAATTCCAATTCTCTTAGAATTTCTTCATAGGAGAGGTGTTCCATCCTTATTTTGTGCATAAAACAGAATATTAGTTAGTCTTTCCAGCAGAATATGTAATTTGTTTCCAGCCCATGACATTTAAGGCTGTTGCTTCTGTCATGTGCTTTTTGTTTCTCCCTAGTGGATGCTCTACAACACTGGGAACCCAACGACAGACCTGTGCACTGGCACTAACCACTGGCTGTTGGAAATATGTCATTTTCTTTTATACCTCAAGCATACTATTTCTTTCTCTGGCCCCACAACAATATACAGTTTCCTGCATTACCTTGTTTCTTCTTTTATGGTCTTTAACACTACTTAAAATTGCCTCTGGTTTTCTTTCAGTGTCTGTTGAACTTCACATAATTTGTAGATAACCGTTAAATCTATCTCCACCATGGGTTAGCCTGGGTTTCTTAGCTTCTCATTTATATCTTTAGTCTTTGTTTCACTTCTAGCTCCTAAATATGACAACAAATACAGTTTACTGCTTGTTCTCCTTTTCTCCTTTTCTCCACACTGCTTGTTCTCCTTTTCTCCTTATTTCAGAGAGTGTCTCGGTGTGTGCTGTCCCAAAGTTTCTACCATGTTGCCAATTCTTTTTCTATGCCCATCAACCTACAAGAGAAGACTTCTTTTAGCCTTTACAGAGGCTGCTTTGATCCATACCATCCCAGATTTCCCTCAGGGTCTGCACAGGCAGCACTGAGGCTGCAGCTCGTGCGCGCATGGTTGCATGTGCTCCCACGTCACATCTGTGTGTAGACAGACACCAGTGCAGGCTGCATTAGAAGATTTCCTTTGCACTTTGTCCCTCATGTGGCTCATCATGCCAGCTCCAGCCTCCAGCAATGCCCCTGCACTGAGGTGGCCCATCACAGTTTTTGCACTCAACAGCAGCAGCAGCTCTCAACCAGCTAGGATGAAAGTCCTTCCCTGGTTACTCTGAGGTTTCTTGGTCACAATACTCACAGCCAGAGAGCCAACCAAGAAACAAAAACCCATGAAAGAAGATGCAGAAAAGAAGCAGACTGAAAAAAGAAACAGTGTCCTGAGCAAACCGTGACTGCAGTGGGTTTGTGACAACCTTAATGCTGACATTTTTGGTGGGGGCTTGTGCAATCCTTTTGTGCTCCTTATTTACTGCACAAATTTGCTACAAATTTGCTGCACATTTTCAGTGAGGGGCATGCCCTGTTTTTTTGCCAAAATAGAATGAAAACCAAGGCAAGATGTGTATGGTTCCTACACCCATCTGAAAATGATTCCTTATCAAGTCATTTTCTGGTCATCCAGTTCTTAAATCAGCTTCATTTTTGTATATCCACTTTCAAATGAATTAAGAGGAAAGGCTACTTCTCAGATTGAGATGTGGTGGGCAAGATAGGATTTAGATATTTTTTTTCTTACCAACAAACAGAGACTATTGATCTGAGGTCCATGAGGAACAATAAACACAGTCTCTTGATATTTGCCTACACAAGTATTTGTCATTGCAAAGCTGGACTTTGGCAATTCATCCTGAGTTAGCCCTGAGATTTGGCAAGAAGTTTTAAATGGTCTTCTGTAGAATAAATTTATCTGTATTACACTGAGACCAAGTCCTTATATGTTTAGAGGCATGAAGCCAGCTACTTGTTACAAAATACAGAACTTACTAAATACAGTTATGAGTAAGGAACTTTTGTCATTGATTTATGTGATTTTGAGGATGAATTTGAAAGTGAATATTGAGTGTTACCTGTCTGCAGATAGACATAGAATGTTTTTTCTATTCCTCATTGGTATTGCGTTACAATTTACTCATATTGATGACACTGATTTAATGTGAAAGAAAATAAAGATCCCCAAACCAAAAAAAGAATTGTGTTTTAGAAGTATTCACCACAATTTTTATGTTATATTTTTCACAGACATTTTAAGAAACTAAGATCTAAAACCTTGTCATTTATATTTTTCTATCAGTTTAAGATATTCTGTAACAAAAGATTGAATCAGCCTATAATTTACATGTTTTCTTTGGCTTTCTATATTTTAATAAGATGCACTAAAGGTGTTGATTTAAAAACTAAAGCAAAAGATAATAAAATAATTTAAATATTTACTTCTTTGTAAGTAAAGTTATGTTTCTTTCATAACCATGCAACTATATAGTGTAGCTGGATTCAAGGAACCTTAAGTTAAGAAAAGGTACAAATATCAATTCCCAGTCTGTTTTTACTCTATAACAGTAATCCACTGCTAACATTTAGAAAAGTGACTTCTGAAATATTTTCTGCATTTTTTTCTTTGTGTTTATGATAGCTTAAACCAAGTTAACAGTCCCTAGGAAGCTCTGCTGTTCCTACAGAGGAAATGCAAACTTTCTGGAGTTATAATTTTCATTCCTCCTTTTTTCTACCACAATCTGTCAAGTTGAGCTGTAAAATGAGTACTGAAGGTGGCATCAGGAGAAACAAGAAATGACAGTGACAACAAATCTATAGAAAGGAAGATGGTGCTATGTCATGGACTACTCCATCAGGCTTTTATCTCAAGGCATTAGCAGCAATCGTTATGTTAGTAGAGTAAAGCGGAAGGTTTTTTTCTGCTATGGATTCCTTTCTTAGTAGAATTAAAATTATCTATACAGTAAAAGCAGCCTTCTTGTCTCCTTGCAGAGGGCTTCTGCTGAGGAGGAAACAGAGAAAGTCAAGCTAAAACAGCTGCATTCATCAGCCCTTTACATTGGTGTGTCCTCCAAAGTCTCGGTCACTGATCCTGCAGTTTCATGTCACATTTGGTTACAAAACCTATAGAAATTAATGAAAATTCACTCCAATTTTAAAGAGATCTGCATCCAAGAGTAGTCATCAAGGGTTAGTGGATTAAACAGAAAGAACTTACAACTTTCCTGTTCCTCCTTTCACATGCACACCCTATGACTGTACAGCAATGCCTACATCAATTGGAGACTTTGAACCAATTGAATACCCCACAGGAGCATGTCAGAAAGGGCTTCTTGCAAAGCTGGTGAAAAGTGGCTTGTATTTCATTAACACTACATGCTATATTCAGCTGTAGGCTGTGGAAAATCCTAGTGACTTTTGGACAAGGAAAAACAGTTTTTTGTATTTTAAGGGATTAATAAGTTTTCTAAGGATAATGGTTGAAAGGTGAGCACTAGCACAGAGTGGTACACATACATAGGTGTTTCACTAGATCACAGGAATATAGCCAGTGATGTGGATAAGTTTTGTCAATCAGTCATTTTGCTTAGGGTTTACAATTTTCCCAATGAAGAGGACAGTGTGGGTGAATTTATCCAGAATCACCAGGAGAAATGGTCTGTTGAATCTGACTCGAGGCGGGCGAGGAAAATCCCCAGATCTCCAGGTCACCTCCTTCACTGTGGCCCCGGCTGCCTCAGTGCCATTCTCATGAACATTCAGCATGGCTCTGTGGATCACCTGCAAGGAACAAAGCAAACTCTGACAAGCCAGCAAGAAGAGAGCAGCCTGCCACCCTCTTCACTTTGGCCAGCCCAAGGGAGCCCTGCCTGGAGCAAGACTGAGCAGCAGCAGCTTCTGGGAAGGTCATCACCAGTTGCTCCCATTCCCACCACAGCACCAGCTGCCATCGCACCACTCAAGCCATCCTCCTTCACTGCTTTTACAGAGAGTCATCCTCAAACTGCAGGCAGCCAAAGAGCACTCAAGATGACTGATGACAAGAAACTCTGGAAGCAAAGAAACCTGGTAATTTAGCCGAGACTCAATTTTGTCTTTGGCAGCTCCATGTATTATTGTGAATTTACCCTGTCATCTAGCTGAAAAAAATAACTTTTTGAGAACACTAGAAGGGCAGGAATAACAGTCCTTTTCCCTCTGTAGGAAGAATTAGAGGAAATTTTACCAAAGCTAATGCACTACATTTAGATAATTTTCTTTAGTAGCCAAAAGAACATTTAATTATATGCCTGTCTTCATCCTCCCACCATGCCTTTCTAACCCCTTGTAAGCGTGTTTGGCTTCAGGTTTATGAAAGACATGGCTTTCTTTGCCTCCAGACTGGCAGCTAGTGATAATTGAGTGATGCTTCAGAGAGACTGGGATAAGCTTTTCATGGGATATTAATGTCAGGTTCCTGGGAGCAGGCAAATCCTGTGGTTGCTTTCACATGCTGACTTACTTTTGAAACCTTCAGTCCAGGCTCCTCAGTAATCCCAGAGAGATCAGCTTGTTCAGTAAACAGATTGACCATACCCATTTGTTTGACTATATTTTTCACATCATAGGTACCAGAAATAGAAAATTTTGGAATGTGCAGATGTATCTTTCTGTAATAAACAACACAAACAGGGACAAATCATGACAAATCAACACTCCTTAATGGCTTCAGTATTCATTAATGACTAGTATTCACTGGACACTTCACATTTGTTTTCCTAAATGTTTACAGCCTTCTCTCAGGGTTTAGATAGCACTTCGGGTCAGGTTAGCTGCCTGAGTGGAGGGTTGGAGCAGAATAAGTCTGTGCTAGTCTGTGCCTCTGCAGTGGGGTTCAGGGAGTGGGGCGGAAGACACAGCTACACCAACTCAGTGGCAAAAAGAGCTACTACTGAGGGTAGGAGGGCTCTTTCAAGAGACTGTAGCCAGCTGACCTAAGGCTGTTCAAATACACAACAGGGCCTTGGCCACCACAGAAATAGCTGCAGTAATGGTGAGTTAATCCACTTTTACACAGAATGCCCTCAACACCCTAACACCCAAAAGCTACTCCATTGTAGTTTCCCAGTGCTTGTATGAAACAAGGGTCTGTTGACCTCATCATGGTGCTAAGCAATTTTTGGCTGAGCCAGGAACTTAAGATGAATCCCAAGTTCAATGACCTATTTGTTCACTAGCTACAGCTCTATTTCATTTTCCTTTTCCAACTAAGAAAAGGGAAGTCCATCACAGAGGAAGCAGTAAGTGTATAGAGCTCAGTCAAATAACTGTCCTTTACAGTTTTGTTTTGGTGAGATAAACACTACTAATCTGTAACAGGGTCACCTCTCGCCTCAGTAAAAAAATCTTACCTGTCCTGGAGGGACTTTTCCCATTTAGTTACAGTTCTTTTCAAGAGGGCATCTTCTACCAGCTTCATCTTCCCTTCATCAGGCAAAACAAATAATGCTGCAACACCTCCACTGTAAGGTATCTGAACCAGCCAACAGGACAGCTCTTCATCAAAATAATTTCTGTAGTAACCCTTTCGATACATCATGTCAACTTTTACAGAAGTTTTCTGATCCACAAAAAAATCTTCCTGTTTTGTCTGTGCTGTACTGAAGGGTTTCTCCCAATGGGCTTATGACAAAAAGAAAATTTGTTCAGTGGAATACAAAGAGGAATTGTCAAAGTAAGTAAAACAGGACCTAGTCCCACAGCCTTCCTTTCATTAGAGTAAATATCCTTTTTTATCCTATTTTACTGCATCCTCAGGTGCTACAGCATTGTAATTTTTTTTTTAGGTGCTCAAAGACGATTACAGACACATAATACTGAAAACACTATCTTTCATTACAGTATGAGTCTATGATCACATGACAAAATTAACCAAACTCAATAAAGATACTTGTTTTAAAATTTCACTAAAGCAGATATTTTTACTGGCAACAAATATATATGGATTTATAGTGATACTTTCCAGATACTGAACATGATTTCCTCTATTTGAAATATTTTAATTTTTTCTCTTTTCATTCTCTGTAAAAAGCATTATCTTTGCACCCTTTGGTATATCTTACCTTTAAAGAAGACATAGTTAACAAGAACCATTGCAGTCAGAGGATCAAGATTTTCCACTAGTTTTAAAATTTTCCCATTTGTCTTTTCCTCAATATAACTGTTGATCTGATTCTCAGCACCAACAGAGTTGTTAAAGTCAGTAGAAAATACTTCAGACTCATAAATGCTTTTGACATCATCCAAGAACTTCTGTAGTGGTTTTAGTGTCTCTTCTATAAAAAGGGCATTGCCCAGGCTCAGCTGGAACTCACTGTCTGAACGGTTCAGCATGTGGAGGAGTTGGCCAAAACCTTCATGTATTTCCTGCTCCTGAGTCTTTTTCAGGTTAAAGGCAAGCCCTTCCAAAATCTGTGTCAGTGTTGCAGCCCTGGCACCAAGTGCCAGCATTGCAAAGGAGACAGAGATGCTTATGGGTGAAAAGAAAATATTTTTGTGTGCTGCTTCAGATGCGACCAGCTTGTAAAAGGAAAATGCAAAGTCAGCATTGCTGAAAACTAGTTTGACAAAGGTTTTGTTCTTAAGTGGAGAAGCTTCTTCCCACTGAGAACTACGTCCTGGATAATATGTCCCTTTAGCATCATTCTGCTTATTACGGTAGCGAGGATGCTGATGACACAGGCCAACAGTATGCAAACCAACCAGCAATAAACACAAGGAAAAGGTCAGCTTCATTTTGCTTTCAGCTCTTTCTGGAAAAGAAATAGACATGCAAGACATGGAAACTAATTTGGATACATTTCAAACTGTATCCTCCAGTAAAGTAAAATGATGTTCTCAGATCACACCTGTTCCTCAAAGCCCCCACACTTACAATTCACATTTCTGATGTATGCCAGTGATCCCTGGAAAGAATACACCTCCTGATTCCCTATTTATATATATATATATAGACTAGTTCTCTTTCAAAAGAGGTAATTAGAAAGTTAAAAAAAAATTTTAACTTTAATATTAGCATATTTTCTTAAAATTTGTAAATAACTGGAAGCTTATGACCTTTTCCCCAGAGTAACTGGCATTGTAACTGTCAGAGTAACATGCCAAAACTGGTATGAGTTCGTTTTGTACTCAGTACTGTGGGAAAGTTACTGCAGATCTGTTAACCTTCCTCAATTCATCAAATAATTAGAGAATTTAATCTGTATTAAACAAAACTCTGATATAGGCATAGATCATACTATCTAGAACCAAAATTACAAAACACTCTTACAGTTTCTTCAAAGATGAAAGACTAGATCACTGGTCTTTGTGGTATAAAAGTCTATAGGCATTTCTATTGTTTCCAAACCAAATTTTTACTTTTTTATGTGAAGTGTCTTCTTTAGTATCAGTTCCTTCTGGCTTTTGAAATGTATTGATTCTTTTCATAAGAGGTATATTCCCTATTTACGTGTACAAAGGCACCACTTCCAGGCAACAACCTCCCCAAAAAGGGAAAACTAAAAGGGTACTTACATTGCTAGAGTCTGGTCTTGCCTGCTTGTTCTTCTCTTCAGTACCATTAAACAGAGTTAATCAGAGCACTCTATTAATCATTAATTAGTTCAAAGAAAAGTTGGCAGTGGGGATGCACAAGAAGCAGTAATGATATTGGATATTTTGGACAATTTTTCCAACCCAGACAAGCGGAATGTTTTGACAAAACCTTCTTTCTGCAGACAAGAGGGAATGGAGCAGACACAGTGTGCCTGTTGCATCCATGCTTGTGGATTAACAGGAGGAGCCTGCTGCTGTGGGTGCTTGGCAGGAGAGCCACAGCCGTACATACCTTTCATGGCTGGAGCTGGAAGCTGTGGCTTGGTGTGAGGGCCACCCCTTGCTTGGGTCTGTGTGAGCCAGCACCACTCACAGCAGATCACAGCGTTCCTGCCACAATGTCCTCCGATTTGTCCTGGGGACACTGCCAGAGCCATAACCTCTCTGGCAGGATTTCAAAACAGGGTTTGGATTTATAAAGTCCTTCTGCCTTACTGTATACCTCAGTCACAACCTTCCACAGCATGTTTAATTGTTTTGGGGATTTTTCTTATGGAGAGCAGACTGTGTGTAAGCTTCTTAGGAGAATAACACGTGACCTTATCACTCTAGTGAGGCATTTAGAATCAATAAAATTGTTTACTAGGTGCTGTTGGCCATCACCTGTGACAGAGTATTTGGGGAACTGGGGAAGAGTTTTCACCTGGCTTTGTAGAAAATATACAACAAAACCATCACTGCTAAGAGGCAGCACTGACCGCAAAGTGAAACATGTGGTCAGAAACAAACATTTTGTTTCCTCAGGTTAATCTTTTGTATCATATGCAACTGAAATGGACACCAAGAGGACACAGAACAGGCTGCCAATTCACCTTCACAATCCAGTACTAAAGAAGACATGCAGGCATCACTGGATGATATTCAGGGTTGAATATAATATATGAACAAATCACTGAAGGAGAAACAAAGGCAGAAAATGAACTTTTTAAAACAGATTTGGTTGCCAACATGTGCCTCTCTGCAAGCTCCCAAGCATTTGGTTTCTGAGCAGAAGCCCCAGACTATATCAGGTATTGAAATGCCCCACATGAGGTGTTCAGCATCTCTGAATGAGAGCACACTGGTGGGGAGCTGCACATTGGAAACTGAAGGCAATGCTGGAAAGGGAACTGGACTTTCTTCCCCCTAATCTCAAATCAAGGCTCTTGTCCTGTGGTTGTTTCATATGGCTGCATAATCAAGCAGCAAAACAGGAGAGGGCATACCCTTTTTATTTTGAATTTAGCAGTGTTAATCTTTTTTCATACTAACCTAGGGGCTGGAACACCTGATCACCTGATCTGGTTACATGACCCTCAAAACCTTCTACTTGAGACTATCAGACCCAAGTCATCCACTTGGCTCATATGTGGGCTGCAAGAGGTGGAGGAGAAAGTGAGGGGAAAGGCAATTCACAGCTTTCCTTCCGAGGCCCTTCTGCTTAAAGATCAAATGAAATATAAAACTACATATGTGACGTGTACAGGTAATTGTGAATAACTGTACGTGTTTTCACCTATCTGTGAAAGACATGTATGTGAATACACACACCTCTAAATATTCACAGTAGTGGAAAAAATCGTCTAATAAGTGTGATGTGTTAATGTAATAACAAATACACAAGTCTGGCAAACAGGAGCCTTGGGTTGCCCTCTGAGAACAATTCAAATAGAAGAAGAAACAAAGGCCCTAGGAATTGTTTCTGAATGTGATAACTGATTCATGAAGATGTGGAATTGTTATTAATTCTAGTCATAGCAGTGTGTGAGTAGTTCTGTTAAAGAGAATCATTACCTTTGTTATGTCTGATCAGAACCTGTGGCAATAAGGATTAATATATTATGATTTGAACTGAAAAAAAAGGAGAAATGCTGCCTCAAAATACATGTTATATTTCGATAATGTATAAATAATACCATATTATATGTGATAACATAGAAATAATAACCTCAACATTTTTTAAGAACTTTGTAGAATTGCACATTTGGTAGATTTTATATGCAATTTTTTTAAACCTTTTTTTTCCCTAAAAGCTAGGAGAAATGAGGGTGTTCTTTCCATCCTGGTATGAAGTAATGTAAAGGGGCATTTTCTTTTCTGATGACAGGTTGTCTGAGAGAGTTAATGTCTCTCAGCCTAATTATTTACAGCATAATCAACTTATTTAATTGTCTTACTTTTATTAATTTTATCATTTCATTTATATCTGAAAGTGAGTCTCAGGTTTAAAATATTTTTACATCACTTAAATTAATATGAGTAATAATAATACTTAATAATAAAAAATTCAAATTGCACTTGTTCCTCAAGCATGGAGAGCACTTTCCGGGGAGAGTGCTAATGTAGTGGAAGGACACAACACATTGCTTTCTGGAGCCCTTCATGGGGAGTCTGTCCATCTGATCTGGATAAACACAGGTATTTTCCAACCTTTCCTATTAGCTCAAATTTCCCTCAATATGAAAAGCCTGGGGGTGGCAGTGCAAGAGGTGGTTGAGAGGTCAAGGACTATTTTTATTCTGTCTCTTTGGGTTGGGCCTAAACATTCTCCACAAAAAGTGCCAGGTCTGTTATTCAGGGCAGCACCAGGAGGAGATGCATGAGGAACAAATACAAGTTGCTTCACCCTTCATCATCCTCACAGCATTTTAAATGCAAAACTTAATCCCCTCTTCCTTGTGTCAAAAAACCCATTTACAATGGAAGGTAACATATTGTGGGGGAACCTCCATACTCTCTCCTGTGAGTTCCCATGCCCAACTCTTTCCAATTTCCCATCTGCCTCCAGCCAAGTGCTCTACATTTGCACCTTGGTCCACCAGCAATCTGGGCTCCCTGAAAAAGGGGGTGCTTAGCAGGGGTTACTCCTGTGAAATATGTAACAGGCATAACATGAAATGGAAAAGCAGTGTATGCAGTATCTACTCAGGAAGTTTATGGTTTGTAGGCTGCATTTTGGATAAAGAAAGGAGAAAAACAACACAAACAAGCAAATAAACCAAAAACCCCATGCTGATCATCAGGAATTTGTGTCAGGAACACATGAGGAGCAGAATTCTGCTGGGATACCTTTGGAATTGCAGCATCACCCTGCAATGTGCCGCTCCACATACATTGCCTGTGTGTGCAGGACCATCTCTTTTTACTGGCACAGAATTTGGCTCCTTTGTGCTTCTACGTGTGATGGTCTGTAGCTTTGGCATCAGACAAGGTAATGGAACACAGTCTCCCTTTGCCCAGTCTCTGCCACAAACAAGTTTTGCCTTCTTTATGCCTGCTAAGTTGACTATTTTCAAGGCTGAAAATCTTTCACCTCCAACGGGAGCTGTTCCAGACCTTTGATTAACCTTACAATTTTTTCTGAAGATTTAATAGTTCTCATTTATCCCTCATTATCATAAGACCATGTGTGGATGGCTCAGAGATTAAGATGATTTGCTATGAGATTTGCTCTTTTCTTCTTTGCCAATAATTTCTAATATTTAATTTGCCTCCTCTTCCACTACTGAGATGCTCTGTATATATATTATTTACCAGAACACAAGACCATCAATTCTTTGTGACAGAAGTCTGTTCAAGTGCAGCATTTTGCCAAACTTGCAGCTAAAACTTAGCAAGAAAATTAAAATACCCATCAACACAATAACAAGCCAAAAAGATACTGCTCTTTCTGGTTTGAAAATTAGTCAGAACTTGTCATGTCCATTCCTTTGTTTTACCAGGAGATGGTGGCACAGGCTCCTTTTCCTATAATCCCCAGAACTCAAGGCTTCATGCATAACAGTTCTACTTGTACATAACAGCATAGAAGAGTCACACTGAAAGGCTGACGTCTTGCAAGGACTTCACTCATAGCTGGTATGCTGTAAAAATTACATTTTACTAGTAGAATTTGCCCTGTGCACCTTTTACTCTTGGTGTAAAAGAGCTCTTCTTATGCAAACAACTTTTAGAATAACAAGTTCACCAGAGAATAAAAGTTCTTATTTTGAAATGAAGTTGTCTACCCAGAGACATCTCTTGGTATTAAATTAAGTTTAAATCAATGTCTTAACTTTCTAGATTTTTGTGATTCAAACACGGCCTTAATCAAGCACTAAGAAAGTCCCTTATGTAGATATTTTGGAATTACATTTAAAGTTTATTGCTTCCAAAGCCAGATAGAAAATATTAGGGCTAAACCTTGAAAAGCGTTATCATTTGTTATTGTACAACAGATTAATATTGTTGACCTCAGAGAAGAAGCAGAGGGATCAGCTAGCTGAATGAATATATGCAATGAAATGAAATTTATTGTATGATTCTATTGCTCATATCCCTTTTTTTAATCAAGTCTTTGAGACTCTAAGGTTTTGGGATTTTGAAGATTCTGACAGATCAGAGACGGTTTAATTCAGAAACTCTCTTCCCACTTTCAGTGGAGGCAAAATACGAGACTAGGTGGTTGCCCTCTGCAGATCATAGCCTGGCTTATATTATCCTGCCTCCACAGGACACTTTGGGACCTAGGATGTACCTACACAGGCTTTCTGTCATGGTTGCTGCACAATCTTTCCCGCCCTGCCCAACTAAGAATGTACAGAAATGCTGGACAGTATCTGCTTCTGTTGGAGGCCTCAGTCACTTTTGCTGCCTCTGTGAATATGTCAGGGCTGTGACACACAGCACAATCACAGGCATGAGGTGCTAATCCTTGGCTGGGACACTGACACACAAAATTTCTTCAAATTTTACCTATAAGATTTACCAAGAGACACAGGTCTCACTTGAAAAAATAGAGGAACAGAAATTATATGTAAGTTATAGTATGGCTTTTTTGATGGCTAGACAATCTGCATCTGCAAGAGCAGCAAACCTGACAGCATTCACACACGTTTTAGGGTCTATTACATCTTTCCTCCATGCACAGATGTTTTTTCCTGCTATGGAGTTCTCTCCTGGCTGCAACCATCTTACGGTGACTATAATACATCAGCTGGACTTGATAATCTTGGAGGTCTTTTCCAGCCTTAATACTTCTATGAGTCTGTGGTCTTGTTTTATGCTGATTTTTCATCAGTATAAACTTCTTCCTTCATCACAGCATCTTCCATGAGGTCTGCTTTTCCTACATGAAACATAGTAGACAATATAGTAACTTCTCCTTAATGAGATATTTGCTCAAGTCAGACAAAGTCTTCTTCAGACCTTCCATATGAGAATCACATTGCTGTTAACAGTTTCCCAATGATAAGGAATACATTCTTGTTTAGTGAATTAATAAATCATAAGATTTTTTTCTCCAGATGGCTTATGGAAAAGAAACTGAATGCAACAAAAAATAAGAGAAATGAAGACTGTATAAATAGAGTTAATTCACTTGTAATAAATTAATATCCAGCACTAGAACTGAGCTGAAAAGGTACTTTCATCACTGAAATTCTCTTTTGCAAGAAACCACCAAAGTAATTTGCGGCAACATCAGCTGAGTTTGTGTAACCAGGGTGTTATTCATATCAAGGACATTTGCATGAAATGGATGAATTATAGTTTTATTTAAAACTTAGTCTGAGGAAAGTACAATTACAAAATTATTTAAAATGGATTCACTGTTATACCTGGGAGCGGGAACTTAATGAAGGATATTTCCAGATCCGTCTTTGGTGGCTAATAGTTTAAAAGGAATGATATACTGTGTTTACATCTAATGGAAGCAGTCCCACGTGGTTAAGGGCAGGTGTGCAGTACCCAACCAGGAATGTAGTATGGATGGGTAAGGTTTGAAGGATGTGTTACAGGGAGATACATAGCCCATAGTGGCCTCCATGCTTTTCTGTTCTTGATAATTTGCAGTTGTTCTAACTTCCAGTGCAGTGAATGTTTAGAGTTTTCAAGTGAAACTCACTTCAGAAGAATGTTCGTGTTTCTCTTGAACTTCTTCTGTGATTGGAAAGCCTAGTGCCTTGAGACATCATTTGGAGACATGATTTGAATGCTGGATTATGGATTAACACTCTTAGAGGTTTTTTCCTACCTCCAAAACTACCAAGACTCCTGTCAAAAATTAGTAGCTGGGTTCTCAGAATCCCCATTCGAAACCTACCCTGCCTGGGAACCATCACAATCATCTGGATTTGAAGAGCTTAGTGATTCTTTGCCTGAAATTAGTGTGAGTACAAGGAAAATGCCTGCAGATTTTGTTGCACTGAATCTACTGAAACATTTAGAGTAGCTGTGGCTTACAACCTGTTCAAATTCCCATTTCCTTGCAATACTAGCAGTGATCACAGGCTGTGCAGGTGACATGGCTGTGGGGAGAGGGTGGATGAACCCATTCAAGGCATTCCAGATACCAGTGCTGAGGCTCAAATTGCATAGCTGAGAACAAGAAAGTCCAGAGTGCTGGTAGCATCTGGACAGCAGAGTTTATGTGAGCAGCTGGTGCTTCTGTAACATTCTGTGCCTTTTGGCATTGTCAGCACCTCTCCTTACTGCTGGAAGGAACACGCACTGCAGTAGCCCTGCAATTCCACTGCTCCATGGTCTGTAACATTCTACATGGACTCTGCCATGTGGCAAAGCAAATAGAGAGTTACTGACAGAAGATATCCTGATATAGCAGATACAGCAGAGTCCCACTGGACCATAAACAAGGTCAGACTGAACAAACTTACAGTACCCCACATGGCTCATATGCTGCCAGGAGAAGTTTGGCACTCAGGTCTGCTGGGGCACAGCTAGGCTGCCTTCCAGGGACCCAGCCCTGTGGGTCTATCTTCCCTCACAGGGGTCCTCACCTGAGTTAAACTCTCTTGATAAGTTCTTTTCCTCAAACTTCCCATAAGTGTGTCAGATCATGGCTCACAGACCTACAGCAGGCCATTTATGTTGGATGCTTATGATAGGTGGTCACATGCTTTATTGTAAACTGTATTATCCCCTTCTGCTGACTGTCACTACAGGAAGTCAGGTGAATTAGGTTATAAAGGTTACAACCTTTAGTTTATAAAGGAGGTCTAGTTTTCTTTCAGGGCTTAGTTTGGATCCAGCTGCCCCATAGGCTGAGGGAATAGCTGAATGGGAATTGTAGAGGAATAAAAACATCTCCAGATGAATGAGGTACCATAGAACATATATGTTTACCACAGATTAAATACAGCCTCTAGATGAAAATTTTAGTTATTTATGTCTATCAGAATCTTTCTTTTTTTGTCTACCTTTAATTACACTAATAGAATGAAGTGGGTTCCCTATCACATATTAAGACAAAAGAAAACCGCAAGGACAAATGATGCAAAGTAGACTGAGACAGATTTTCTTGGAATTAGGAAAAAACACTCCATCTCCCTACAGATGCTTTGCAGAGTTGTCCAGTTCCTAAAGAATATTATCAGAACTGTGCTGGGAGTAATATCAGTGAGGTATGTTCAGTGCCCAGGCTCTATAATTCTTTATACTGTGAATTGTAGGCATTTTTCTGCTTTTGGTGTTATGTTTGGCACAAGATTTATTAGTTTCCTGTCTCCTACACGTCCCCTTATTCCAGAGGGATTTAGGATGGTCCCTCTTCCTACCCCCAGTCCCTGCCACAATTCAGGTCAACCTGCTGGTCTGGAGCATGAAGTTGCTCAGCTGGAGAAAAAGTGTAGAGATGCCCCACAGCTTGGTAGATAACTCCCAAAGCAGCATTTAGAGGTATCTATCCCGTTTGCTAGTTTTGCTAGTAGCAGCCATGCTTCACAATCCAGGAGGGAAACTATTAATGCAGCTGTTGTCCTGCCATCTCAAGCACAAAGGCCTGGGAGGTAGATGGGAAAGGAAGTTGCTCTGCATCTGATTTCCCTAAGCTTTTGCTCTGTCCTAGCAACTATGGGATTTTTCCTAACCCCTTTCCCTTTAGCAACAGGCCAAGAACCTGTTTCTCTGCCACCACACTCTGATAAAAATCTCACCACTTACCTTCTAATCAGTCCTGGTGCACAGATTTATCAGGATGGGATCTCACGGGAGCTGCTCCCAGCTCCTGTTGAGGTTGTGTAGGCAGCACAGAGCAGGCTGCCTCACACCACAGCAGGTTATCATTGATCTTAACTTTGTAAAAGCCGCTGCTTTGCAGAGGCATGGTCTCTCCCCATCCCCTGAGTGATGCCATCTTGCCTCATGAGGAGCAGTAACTTGGGGCTTCCACCAAATTCTTGCCACTTGGAGCAAGGGGACTCATACAAGGCAGCAATCTCCAAGTCCCCCTGAGTCAGAAGCACAGCTCCCCATACACCAACCCAATCCTACAAACATCTGCAAACCTGTAAAGCACCTCTGTGTTAAGTGGGCCAAGTCTGGATCAACAGGTCAGAAAGCCAGAGAGATGTCAGGGGTGGGGAGCTCGTTTATTGATTTGGAGCTTGCATTACCTTTGCAGTGTGCAAAAGAAACTTCCAGGATCACTGTAGAAATGAGCAATGTACATTCAGAAGCCTCATCTTCCTAGGGATGGGAACTCAGCTCTGCCTGCAAAAAATATATCCAGGATCACTATGCAATGGCATGAAAGCAGTGCAGTGAGATAGAAGCTGTCAAAGTTAGTGCCTCCTCGAGGCAACAAATGATTTGCTACAGAGTTTGGCCCCTGTGCTCCACTGTAATTAGAGTAGGTGATCTACAGACTCACAACAGTAAAAAATTGTTTAGGTATCTCTTGAAAACAGGTTTTACCCAAATAAGCACATAAAAAGAGAATTGTGATTTCCATATAAGAAAAGTTGCGCTCATTTAACAGCTCTAAGACATATTTTTTACCTGATATCTGCTATGTTAGTAAAAGTGACTGAAGGTGTTTGTTGTTTTTAAGAGATTTATAGAATGATACAAAAGACTGGAGTAATTCATGAAGTGATATTCTTAAATTACATTGTATATTTTATTGATCATCCACAGCTGATCAATATTAATGAATGACATTTTTTCACAGACAATTCTTTGACAATTCATGCTATGCCTAATGTCACTGTCTCTTAATGTTTTTTGCTGACCTTGTGGAGTGCAAAGAGGCACTTACAGTAAGAGCTACATCAGAATAAGTCTATTGTTTCAGGGATTATTCTCTTCTCTTTTGTCAATGATTTCTTAGGATGTCCTAGGCAAAGAGTTGAAACATGTGAGAAAGAACAGGTTGATTGAGGATAAACAACAGCCTTGGCAGCAAAGAGTGATGTAAGGAGGAAAGGACTCTGTAAGGACCAGCTGAGGTGAGTAGTGGAGAAGACAGAGTAGAATGACAAGAGTTGTTGCCTACTGTGTTAAAGGTTTCAGTGAGTAATCCAGAACTGAAAGCAGAACAAAACTCCTTAGCAGAGAGGATTCACTTTTAACAATAACAACATACTTAAGAAAAAGTTATCTGCTGTGGAAAATTTGGAAAATATTTTAATAAGTTGAATTGTTGTGGTGGTTTGACCTTGGTTGGATGACAAGTGACCATTAAAGTCATTCCATCACTCCTTTTCTCAACTGAAAAATGCAGAGAAAATAAAATGAAAGGTTCATGGGTCGAGATAAGTATAGGCAGAGATCACAAACTGATTATTGTCACAGGCAAAATAGACTCGACTTGGAGAAATTAGTTGAATTTATTACCAATCAAAAGCAGAGCAGGATAATGAGAAGTAAAACAAATCTTAAAAACACCTTTTCCCCAGCTCAGGGAGAAGGGCAATAAGGCTCATGGTCAGTTCATCACATGGTTCTACTGTTTATTCTTCTTCAGGGAGAGTAGTCTTCCCCCTGCTCCAGTCTGGGGTCCCCCACAAAGAAGACAGTCCTCCATGAACTTCTCCAGTGTGAGTCCTTCCCATGGACTACAGTTTTTTATAAACTGCTCCATTGTGGGTCCCCTCCATAGGATTCATTCCTTCAGGCACAGGCTGCTCCATTGTGGGTCCCTTCCACAGGATTCAGTCCTTCAGGCACAGGCTGCTCCAGCACGGGTCCCCCACGGGGTCACAAGTCCAGGCATCAAACCTGCTCTAGCATGGGCTCCTCACTTCATGGGTCTACAGGTCCTGCCAGGAGTGTGCTCCAGTCTGGGCTTCCCATGGGGTCACAGCCTCCTTCTGGACACCCACCTGCCCCTGAGTGGGCCTCCTCTATGGGCTGTAGGTGGATCTCGGCTCTCCCCTGGACCTCCATGGGCTGCACAGTGACAGCCTGCTCACCATGGTCTGCACCACAGCCTGCAGGTGGATCTTTGCTTTGGCACCTCCTCCCCTCATTCTTCACTGACCTTGGTGTCTGGACTGTGGTTTCTCACTCTGCACCCCTCTGGACTCAATTACTGCTGCGAAATAACTTTATTCCCTTCTCAAATATGTTACCACAGAGGTGTTACTATCATTCCTGACTGGCTCAGCCTTCAGCAGCCACAGATCCATCTTGGAGCTGGCTGGCAGTGGCTCTGTCAGATATGGGGGAAACTTCTGGCAGCTTGAAGTCACCCCCATAGGCCCGCACAGGCCCCCACTACCAAAACCTTGCTGTGCAAACCCAATACAATTATTCAGCTGGGGAACATGTTGCATTTAAAAAGTGGCAGTTAAGGGTGATGTTTTACAATTCTTTTTCTTATTAATTCAATAAGGAAATTTCTCATTTACTTCTGAATATCCCTCAATCAGAGACTAGTTAGCAGCACTACCTAGCCCAAAACTGCAAACACTCTAGCCATTATAACCCATACCCAATATCAGTATGCCAAATAACCCAGTGATTACTTCTTCGTAGGATCAACAATTTTCCCCATGAAAAATGTGGTGCTGGTTTGTTTGTCAGAGATCAAAATAAGGAAGGGCCTGTTGAATTTGATGGTTTCAGAAGAATAGGAAAATCTGGTAGAGATTATGGCAGTGCCTCCTACAGCTTCAGTGCCAGCCTCATCAACTTCCAGCAAGGCTTTGTGAACTGCCTGCACAGAATAGGAAAAAAAACACTGAGGTTCATACATGGGACAGGAGGAAGGAGTGAAATAAATTCTCTTCTCATGGAACATTTAGGAGAAGAAAGGAATAATAAATCCAGTGGATGAAACTTTACTGTATTATAAATCTCCAACAGTTTGAAACAGGAGTGTTTTCTATGCCAGGACTGAGCAAGGAGGGCCAAAGATTACCATGGACACACTGAAATGCATTTTCACCAGTGCTGAGTAGAGTGGGATAAAAATACCCCATGTACAAGCCAGTTTATTTTCTTAGATGGTTTGGGCTTAGGCTAGCAACACTTTCTCTTATTTCAAAGTTAACTGAAAACTTCTATTTATAAGCTAATATGGGGCATATTTGGCATCTTTAGCATTAAATCATAGCTCAAACTGACATTATCAAATTCTGCTACTGCAAACTGGAGATTTCCTGAAAACTTGGGGAATATTAAAAATTGAGATATTAATCAACACAAATATCATAATGAGCTCCTCATTTGTAGTTTACTTGACACAACTTCATGTAAGCTATTATATTCCACTGCCAAGAAGTTATTTAAAATGTTGCCCAATTTTTCTATGTATTTAATATCCAGCTTTTTAATAGCAGCATTAAAGTAATACAAATGTGAGCTGGGAGATTCTTTCTGTAAAAAAACACAATTACTGAGCTATCCCCTACTTGTCTTTGTGAGTTTTACTTAGAACTTCAGTAATATAAAGAGGGAAATAATGTCTTTGAAAATCCCAGACACAGCTGATCAAAACAACCAACCACCATCCCATCACCAGCTCTGTCTACTTACCTGTGAAACCTGGAGATCATGATTGCTGCTAATTCCAGACAGATCAGCATTACCTGAGAACAATTCAGTAATTCCCATCTGCTCAAACACGGTTTTAACATCATAAGATCCACTAATAGAAAACTTTGGTAACTGCAGATTTAATCTCCTGTTGATCAAAGAAAACAAAAGAGCAGTGAGCCCTTGCAGCCTCGTCTCAGCCAGCAGGGTGGATAGTACGCAACTCAGCAACACTTGAAAGCATTCTTTTGATTGCGAATTTGTTTGATGGTAGTCTTTGTATTCCTTGAGCAATTTTGGCATCCTGAGAGATGCAACATCTTCTTGTATCTACATTCTCTGTTGAATTTTGGGAAAAGAAATGTGTTCATTGTCGCTCTTTCATTCCAGTGCCACATGCGCAGCTAGTAGAGATTTTTGGCTAAAGGGTTACGGAGAGTAAGCAGACCACTAGTGAGAAGTAAGGGAACTCATGTAAGGGAAAAGGAGGATAAAATCTAAGACATGGTGAACAAAATGAATCATGTTAACACCATGAAAGAAGAGGTAAGGAGTCAAAAAGTAGCCAAGCAAGTTTTGAAGCAGCTGTTACAATGCTGTGACCCCTTCTGTCAGGTCACAGAGCCTGCAGTTTGTTGGTGATTACGCTCTGCTCTGACTCATTTGGGGAATTGCTTAAAACTTCCCTTTATGAAATCAGGACATTATGTCCAGTAGGAGGTGATCTGAAATTGCCATTTTCTCTTAAAAAGAGTGATGTGTTCCCAAATATAGAAGTCCATACACTTAGAGTTACCTGGTCACAAGTTTGCTCTGCCATTTACAAACAGTTTCCTTGGAGAGAGCATCTTCCACTTGCTTCATCTTTCCGTCACCAGGCAGAATAAGCAATGCTCGTACAAATCCCTGGTAAGGCAGCTCTACCACCATACAGGAGAGATCCTGGTCATAGTAAGTGTTTGAGGTACCATCACGCTGCATCATATTGACTCTAACAGATGCATTTGTGTTCACAAAAAAATCATCCTCATATGTATGCAAAGGATCAAAAGACTTTTCCCAGGCAGCTAATGGGGAAAAAGAGATGTTGTTGCACTCAAACATGAAGATCATAAAGAATGGTTTATCTAAATTAGACCAGCTTTAATGTAGGACACTGGAGGCATATTGATGGGAGAAGAAGCTAATTAAATCACTTCAACCTCCTCCATAACACACAATCAAACATTCTAACTGTGCAGTAAACTCATCATATCTCATGTGAGCACATCATGTCTTGCTGAAGAACAGCCAAAGGCTGATGACCAGTTGAGTCCTTCTTCTACTGTGAGCCTGTGTAATGCCTTTTACGCCATTTAAAAGCAATCACTTAAGCATTCAGTCACCTTCAGGACCTTCTTATGCCTTTTCTGTTAGGCTGTAACCCACACAAGCTCGCTGCACTCAGCCTGGTGTGAAATTCATCAGCAATTAAAGAGTCCTAATGTTTGAGCAAGGCTCCAGGAGCACAGGCCCTCAAGATGCTATGTCCCAGGTTTTCATGCAGGGCACCTAGTAGATCTACCATAAAACTGGGTTCCCTCTGCAAGGATGTCAGTCCACCAAGTCTGACCGGCTTGTACAGTCAGCATAGAGATCTTGGACACATCTTTAGTCATTATGGCCTCAACCAGTGAGACTATGTGGATCCTTGTCTATGAGGCATCCACTAGAGTGGAACTTTTCTGTCCACAGCTTTCAAGCAAATTGAGTCAAAACCAAGAAATCAGTATTTCTCAGCAATCAGATGCTCTGCTTTTGGCCAGATCTAATCTTTACTTGAAAGTAAACTGCACAGTTTATCTCTTTCCTAAATTGTCACTCTGGTAATAAGTCATCAGAAGTTCCCTAAAATTTTTATTTTGTATCAAAGCTGTCTATTGAAATATTATGTTAAGTATCTTACCTTTAAAATAAATATAGTTAACAAGAACCAGTACAGTACTTGGATCAAGATGACCAACTAATTCAGGAATTTTCCCCTTGGTTTTCTCCTCTACATATTTATTGATTTGCTTTGTAGCTTCTTCTGGTTTATGAAAATCACTAGAGTAAAAATCTACATCATAAAATTCTGTGGCATTTTGTAAAAATGAGTCATGTGGTTCATACCCATTAGCTGTAAAAAGGGCATTCCCTATATTCAATGTGAAATTAACACCAGTACAGTTCAGTACTGACAAAACTTTGTGAAAACTTTCATGTACATCACGTACGCTAGTCTCAGTCAGGTCATCAAAGCCCAGGCCTTCAAGAATCTCAGACAGAGTGGTTGATTTAGCACCAACAGCCAGCATGGCAAAGGCAGTGGAGATGCTTATGGGAGAAAAGAAAACATTTTTATCAACTTCTTTTGATGCAGCCTCCTTGTAAAATCTAAATACAAAATCTGCATAGTTAGAGCCTTTCTTGTAACAGCTGAATGTTAATAAATTTTCTCTTCCATCCTGCAGATTAGTATTGTTGGCTTCATGGCAAATGTCTTCAGGGCAGCAATGGATTACAGCACAAAGAACAGCAAGGAGTAAACACAGGCACAGGAGACACTTCATCTTCTTTTCAAATTATTCTGCCACAAAATAAACAGTCATTAAATGAGCAGATGATAATGATGTGCTTGGTAGTAATAAATAATGAATAGTTTGTTAGCATAAATGTAGCATAGTTCAACTGTAAATATCTAATGTACATAACATGCTTAAAGTTCTCATGGACACAATGTCAAATTTATTTAACAAATTCAAATAGGTTATAGATTAAAATGTCAGGCATAATAAATTCATAATATTCTATGGTAACTGCTCTGAAAAAGTAATACTTTTTTTCACTGGCAATGAAAATATAGAGCTACAGCCCATAATAATCTTTGTTAACAATGACATTTTCTTCCCAAAACACTGTCTCCTGCAGGGTACCTCTAAACAAACAAGTTATTACAAGGTAAGACAGGGTGTAGGTTACAAAGACATCAAATACTCCACAGCATCTGCCCAAAAGCAACTTGATAAATATAAGGAAATGTGAGGCAGCTCAGTACTCACTGGCACTGAGTAAATTCCCTCACATTCCTCAGGGCAGCCCCACATGGACAGGGAGCTGCCGTAGACTATCCTGTGCTTGTTAAATTCACACCCCTGTTTTCTCACATGGCCAGTCACTGGCCACAGCTGATAACTGATGGAAGAAGGTAATCTATCTACATGAACTTCAAGGCAAAAGCCTTGTGCCATGACAGCAGTGCACAGACAGGTGGGCACAAGGGCATGTGGCAAGCAGCAGGTTTGCATCAGATAATGAGGTGCATGTTTGGAATGAAGGAATCTTCCTTTTGAGAGAGCTGCAACGAGTGTTTGTAACTTCTTAAGTGGTGGTTTGCCCCTCACCATGGGTTAACCTGCATGGCATGTGGGAAGGACCTGGCTCAAAGAGGAAGAGAGCACTCATCCCATTTGGACATCAAAGGACACAGATTAATTCCCTTGGAGATTACAAGTTTCTTCATTATGCTTGCTCTCCTAAAGCTGACATGATATACTTCACAAGAGCCGCCAGCTCTCCACACGAGCTGGAACAAGTCTCTGCTTTACTGAATTCAGCTCCCTGCAGCTCTGTGGAGGCATCTCATATAAACCCTCTTCAGAACTGTAATGAGCTATCAATGAAAATACTCAGATTTTCAAAATTTCAAATTCAAATATTCCATGTGAAAACATTTCTAGGATTTTTCTACTGTCATGGGTCCTCTTCTGGTTTCCAGCCAATACAGCCTATTTGTAACCTTTTCTATCAGGAATGTACATTCCCATGTCCCTGGTAAAGTTCTCTTGGTCCTACCTTCATTCCTAGATGTGACAGATGACTGTATATAGCACCTAAAGATTTAGAATTTCTGATGGGAGCCCAAGTTCAAGGCTTCTTGGTGATTAACCAGTTGTTTTATTTTTGTATTGATGGTCTTTCTTGTTTTCATAGCAAACAGAGAGATAGCTGTGTGTTCTCGTATTTGCTAGGATCTGAGTGTACTGAGCCCAGCCAAGATCAGCCAGGGCCCACTGCACTGGCCACAGTAACGAGTAGTAACACTAAATTTGAATTTCCTTAAAACAAAAGATGGAGTATGGCCCTAGACAGGAATGCAGTTTAACTATTTTCATCTATTTTAAGCAGAACTCTGCCTTTTTTTCACAACAACAACAATAATAACAACAACAACAACAACAACAACAGAGGCAAAATTGAAACAACCCTTATGTACTTATGTGGAATAAAGAAGAAGTAATACAGTGTGAAAGGTGTTTCCTACGATATTGTTTGATGTTTAACATGTCATAGTCTGTTTTTCTCTAGTTAATTGAGATATTGGACACTTTAGTGAGAAAGAAAAAAAATAGTTTTACTTCCTATGTCCATACAGGGCTCAGCCTAAATTTTAAAGAATACTGAAGCAAAGAGTACGGTTTGGGGTTTTTTCTGCAGCAAACTTATATTAGGCATGTTTTTAACTTCTGCTGTAACAAATTAGTTAAAAAAAACTTCTCCTGGTATCATAATTCTCTACAGAAATCTAAAATAAGTACTTCTATCAAAAGCTGGAAAACATTGAATATTATCATCTAGTTTTCCTCACCTACTTTTCCTTTTAAAGATGAAAATCATGTTAATTTCAACATTTTGAGATTAAAAAGTTTTTGACACCAATATTTTAGTTAACATTTCAAAGCTGAAAAAATTGTAAAAGCTTTGTTAAGTCTGGAAGTACTTTTTATGCAAACTGGAAATTCAGAAAATAATTCTCTTCCAGACCACGTATTAGTTTGTCTATAGGACTAAAAGGAGCAATTAAATTTAAATTGTGGCCTTACACCCACCCCCTACACTTACCCCAGTCCTAATTAGAGAGCCTGGCCTTAGCAGTTCAATTGTTGCTTTATAAATTAAGTCACCAGAAGAGTTTTTAAATTGGACCTGGTTGTTCAGTCACTAGTGGGATTATACTAATTTTGAGTCACTGTGAAGGCTGTTTCCAACCTGAAAGGTGATTACATCAGTATTCTCTTTTAACAAGTACTTAATAAGTCCCCATGACTTCAAAGGGTTTTTTAGTTTGATTTCAGTCTAAGCATATTCCCCCAGAACAGCAGGTCCCACTGGTCCCTTGCACATCTGCTTGGTTAATATTTCATTGCAACATCCACACAGAACCAAATCACAAACAGACAAAAGAAATTAACCTAGTACTAAAATTCCATTGACTGCAGAAAGCATCATTTCCAACTCTCTAAAAGAAATGCATGTGCAGTACTTACAAAATCAGAAGCCCCGTTGCATTCAGCTGACCATGCTGTTCCCCACACTGTTACTTATACTGCTTCATCATCTTCTGCTTAATTAGAGATGTTAAACATTATACAGACCCGATAAAAATTAGAGCCAACCAAAAGAAAGGAGGAAACAAAGCAAATATTGATGAAACAGAGTTCGCAAGGATCATCTCTGTTATTCAGCCAAAGAAGCTGACAATCTTCAGCCATTTCAACAGTAGCTGTAACATCCTCTCTGTTGCCTCTGACCATGCGGAGGAGCTTGAGTGCAAATGTTGTGTGATTAGGACCCTACTGGAAACCAGGAGGTTGTGCCTCAATCACTAGAAACAGGAGCTAACTCTTGGTGCCAGAAGTCAGACTTTCTGTGTTGTGATGAAGCACACATGGAGCTGACAGACACGTATCACAGCCGCTCTTCCAAAATCTATCCAGAGACAAATCTTCTGCATGATCCTCAGCCTGTATATGGATAACAAAGTAATTGCCTGTACCTTCTCATTCTGTAGATTAGTACCACTGTGGGGGTATGTGATAAACACATTTCCATGGGCGGTTTCCCACCCTGGCTGATGCGGTCCCTTCATCTGTCTCAGTTCTGTGTGCATCTCAGTTACTGCCTTGGGCAGGTGGTGGGAATGCAAGTACAGGCTGTTTACTCCCACATGTTGGCATACTGCATGTGCGCACCCATTCTCATTCTCCTTGCCCTCTCACACACTTTTAAATTGTTCAAATGAAAACAAGTGCTGTTTGTTCCTATTAACTTTTCCCAATAGGAATGAAATGCTGATGGATCAAGACGACTGAATTTTTCCAGTTAACAAAGACCATGATTGAGTGGTGACATAAATTATATTTCCCCATTTGTGATGACTCTTTTCTTTGTACTTGTTTACTCACATGTGTAATTTTGTTGTTACAAACATAGATAAACATGGAGACAGAACACAGATATATATTGTCTGGACACTCCCCTTCTTTGTTTTCCTCTGTATTTCTTCCCTTCTCCCCCCTCCCCTCTTCCCTTTTTACTTCCTCCTTCTAACTCTGGCTGTAAAGGTCACAAACACAGAGATTATTTTACTCATCAAAGCCCAGGTGAATAACAGGTCATGGTGGTCAAGGACAAACTGTGTTACAAAATGGTTATAAGCCTCTTGTTTTCTCTTTCATTTGTGATGCCTTGTAATTACTGTTTTGTTTTTAATAATGTTAAGCTAAACTTTAACAAGGCATTTCCTTACCATTTCATTATGGCAGCAGAAATAAGGTAGTACAGCAGCTTGAAACCAAAACGATGAGCAGACGCACTCGTGCCAGGTGTACCACGCACTGCCACGAGCTATTGCAGTCCCACCTCCCTGCTGACCACAGTTTCAACTCTAACTCACGAAACCATGTTAACCAGCTTCATACAGATCATTTATCTATTGAACTAGATCTTTTGCTCTACTGTTTTGTTTTTTTTTTAATAGGAATAAAAGTACAGGACAAGGAAATACCAAAACAGATGTGTTTTATTCCTTCTGATAATTAAAATCATGACAAAGTTTGCATTGCCTGAGTCCATGTTACTGCTGTATAGTTCATGTAGGTCAGTTTCTATACCACACCCCAGCTCACATTTTGACATCTTTAGATGAAATAGAGCCATATATTCATTTCATGCATTTGCTAATACCTTGCAAACATCTTCCTGACAGTTTTTTTTGTGTTGAATAGAACATTTCAAAGCAGGTTTAAAGAGTTCTTAATTAACCATTGACTGGTATATTCAATGGCAAGAGAGCCACTCAACTTGTCCAGTGTTCTTGTTATGCTTCTGCACCTTAGGTAGGGAAATTAGAGTTCTTGTGTCAATTTGACAATAATAAAACTCTTCTGGGATAATGGCTGACAAATACACAAGTTATAAACCTATTATGTCATAATTTACACAAAGACGTTTTAGTGTAAAGAATATAGACCACAAACATATTGACAGAGCAGCAATATGAAGGAAATGGAGTATGGAATTAGGAAGGAAATGGACATTGCCCTCCCCTCCATTTCCTTGCTGATAGCCTTGAGTTATGTAATAGTCTTTGGGAAGGATCAGGCTCTCAGAGTGCAGGAAAATTGCTAGGATTGGAGATGTAAGCATGCCTGGTGAACTATGTTTTTTCTAGTTTGGATGAGGTATATAATGAACAATAAAGGCACAACCTGCTCATAGTGGTCATGCCATGCTTTCAATACGTCTTGGAGAATCTCCTCTATTGTACTGTCAGAAAGACAAAATTCAGTAGTTTAGGAAGGGACAGTGAAATTAGGATGAAATATAGTCTATATTTAGTGAAGAAAACTTGCACAAGGAAGGGTAAGTTCAGCTCACAGAACTTTTTTTCATTTGAATTAGCATCATTCATATGAATGAAACAGAGAACAGGAACGAGAGTTTAAAAAAAATTACCAATGGTAATGACTGATAGTGAACACTTATAATAATTTTTCAGTTGGAAAACCAATTTTGGTTGCAAATATACACTTAATGTAGCAGGTGTCTTACTGAACAACTGAACCCCTATTGCTGCTTCAGTGCAGCCTGCTGTGCAGGCTGGCAAGTATCACATAGGAACCACAGCCTCGGGTAAAAGGGGAAAGAAAGTAGGCAGTTTGCTCTAATGTTAGAAACCTTTATTTAGGCCCCAGAATCTTTCAAAAGAAGATTTTTCATTAATTCTACATATAACAGCTTCACCATAGATTTTCTACTCAGACCTGAATATTTCTGTAAAATTATATTCTGTAATATTAGTAATGAAAGAACTACTAAGATTTTAATATCTGGGTGATTTCCACCTAGGATGTTGTGAAAGAATAGTACGTATTCTGTTTTCTTTTCTTCCTAACGACCAAAATAAATGGCAAAATAATCTTATTGACCATAAAGATCTCAAATAATATCTTTCATTGGCCAAGTACTGTTCAGGATACTGGGATGATTTCAGATTGGGATGGAACAGCTGATGAGAGAACCACTGCACTGAAAATTCAGGATAGATGTCTATCTCTGTTGAGCAGATTAGTTTTGGCCTTGGGAACATCACTAATACTAATAGGCTTCGGTTTTCTCATCTGTAAGATAAAAATGATACAACTAACTTCCTCACTGAAATTAGATGATGTGAAAAACAAAAATATTTTTAAAGGTTTTGAGCACTCTCTTAGTTCTTTATTGAGTTTAATGAAGCCAGGATAATTTTTCAGTTTTATTCCATGACATCTGCCTTGGTAACAGTGATACACAATTTGAAAATCTGTGATCAGCAGTTTTATCCAGCTTCAAAGTGTGATTTGAAACTTTCCTCAATTGCAAGCTTCCATAAAACGTCCTCTGGACTTTGCAGAAATTGTCTTCCTTCCTGCCCGGTATGCTTAGCACTTGTATTCAAGGGCTGGTACATTACAGCCTGGGGACAAGTGATTCAGCACACCCAAGTATTGCAAGTATTAATAACCTGTGTGCATCACATGACACTGCACAAGCCATGTTTTTACCAGACATTTTTCTTTCATTTCTAGAAAATGCAAATATCTGTTGCCAGCACCTACAGAATAAGAATCTTATACAGGAAAATAGAGAAGGGTAAGATTATTGTGCTCACTGAATTGTCTTTTTCTTCTTTCAGTTTCACTCAAGCATCATGCCAGCAGGGATTGTTTCACCTGAACATCTATTGCCCATCCAGTATTGTGCTTTTAAAATCATATTATTTACCTATGGTAAGGCATCTAACTCCTGATTAATTAAGTAAGGCTCTGACTATGTAAGCTAAGAGAGGAAGGATGGTCAGTCTCAGTGGGTAGCTGTAAGCAGCCAAGAAGCTAAGTTTCTGCAATGTGAACCTGTGACTGAGCTGGGAAGGAAAGCAGAAACTCCCAAGTCCCAACCCAATGCTTTGTAACTACTGATCTTTCCTTCTTTCCTAATAATGTTCTTGCGTTAAAGAAAGAAAGGAATTAATCAATTAATTATGGGTTTCTAACAGCAATATAGTACTTAAAATTTTAATAAATGTGTGTCTATACAACATGAAAATATAGTTAACAAGAACCATCCCAATGAGTAACTCAAGACTTAAGCAACTAACATTATTCTGCAAGCCTTCATTAAAAAGTTCTTCACCTTCCCATTTGGTCCACTGATCCTGCTATCTGGGACCATCTCATCTGAATTGCTTTCTTTACCTCTTGTGTACTCCTGAGTGATACTGAATTAGTGTCTACCTTTAATCATGCAGCTGATCAAGTAAAGTTGGTCAAAGTGGATTGAAGTAAACAGTAATGACATTACTCTGTGACTCAGAAACTCAGCTGTCCAAGCACACCATATAGATATTGGCTAATGCTCAAAGAAAGGGCACTGAAAGTGGTCTTGCAAGCCACAGAGTCAATTTACCTTGTTTATTACACCTTGTCAGTCTCCCTCAGACTCATACAGAACTGTTGAAAATGAGGGTACAAACACAAGAATGCACCAAGGAACAAGTGCATAAGGGAGACAAGTTTCAATTTTATTTTTAATGGATATGGAGTAGATTAAATTTTACTGTGGCCACTGCTTTTAACCATGCTGGGAGAAGATTTAGACCAACACTTCATAGCTTTTAAAAATCCTACTCTAGATCCATATGCAGACAAATTTAAAAAAGCCATTTTTCTATGTAATCAACCATTACACAAGCATTTCAAATCTGTTACTTTTAACAGCAAAACTATTGGAACTGTGACAAAACTTCCCTAATCCAAACTTGATGATACCCTGCCTAGTGTTGTCTCCTGCATACTGGTATCTCCTCTGACATTCTTTTCTTGTCTTTCCTCACCCCACACACAGTCACTTGCAGACCACTCTCATCTTGGCACACCATTCTCCTACCCCTGCTTCCTCCATTAACTTGGAGGCTGATAGCAAATAGAGGCTGTTGAAGAATTATAGAGGAAGGCATTCCCAAAGGAGTCACATCAAGGCCCTTCCTTGAAACTTAATCTCTGGGGATGAGGGGAAGCCCGGACTGATTTTCACAGAATACCTGGGTGTCCTCTTGCATAGAGCAGCACAGAATTATAGCACTTCTAGGGCTGGGTTCAGCAAGAATGGGGCTCAGCTGTAGAGAGCAAAAAGGTTAATCAGGTCACAAGAGCTTCTAGGTGATGATGTCCTGCTCTTAGGTTCATTGATCAGCCAGTGAGAGTATTTTATTTTTCTTGATGATGCAATGCTTTTAAATTAATGCCTTTGGTAGAACTTAGGTGGGTGGGGATTATGAAAACCAGTTTGAACCAGTCCCTGGCCTTTGTGAATGCTCCGACTCTCATACTAATGATGATTGAATTAATCTCTTAACAAACACGTTTGTTTTTCTAATTCGCCTCCACACACTTAATTACTATAGCTCCAAACCCAACACCCAAATATTACAGCAGAGATGGCACTTAGTCTTCCCTGATCTCCGGAAATCTCTGAATTATTGGGATCCTTCCTGAAGTAATTGCTGGAGCACTGTGAATAGGGTCTTCTCACCAAAAACAGAATCCTAGAAGCCAAGGCTATATCTAAGAGGATTCACAGTCTACAAAGGGGGGCATTTTCTACCAGCATGTTCTAAACATATTTCTGTTCACAGTTTAGTGTAAAAGTAATTATTTTACTTCTGCCCTATAGGCATTCAGTGGCCAGCCAAAGATAAGAAGTCCCTAAATCCTTTGAGCTGGAGGTCCTTGCTTATCTTTGATGAAGCTTCATCAAACTTTGATGAAGTTTGATAATTTCAGTGTTCTATTACTTACAACCTCCTTTACAAATGCTCAACATTTTTCTCACGCCTGAGAAACTTTCCTAGATTGCACAAGTATCCAGATTCTACCTGTAGCCCTTAATGTTCCACTCAAAAATCCTTTCTCAGAAACACTTCTTGGAAGTTGTCTGAGAGAGAAATTTCCATGTAAGAAACCAGAGTCTGAGACACATTAAGATTTCCATGAATATTTGATTTTGTCAATGTTTTGAAAGAGAAATTATGAAAATGTTCCATGCTAATTTTTATTTTATAACATAATATGAAGTGATCTATTTTACTACTATTTAAAAATAAAATGGAAAACAAAATTCAAAACAATTTTTCGGCAATTTGCTGACAATTTAAATTTTTGTCACAACTGGTGAAAAATTCGATGTATTGAAATTTCTCTTGGGAGAGAAAGGTAATTTATTTTATGTGAAGATCATACAAATAAGAGACTATGAACATTATTTAAAGGCAATTGTAGAAAATTGTAGACTGGAAAGAAACCAATTGTTTAGAAGAAAATTTTGATTGTACATTCAATTCTTCAAGTCAGGATAGAGAGTCCTCTGCATCAGTTGTAGAGGATCTGAGGAATGACGATGTCATTATTTTCCCACTCCTAGTTTTATTCTCATTTGCCTTTTTTGTGAACTAAAACCAGCTTTGTCATATACTCTAAGGTAATAGATATCAAGGAAAAAGGGTTTAGAACTGTTATACTGATAGCTATTCACATTAAAAAATAAATTTTATTCAAGTTTGCTATGAATCTGATGGGAAAAACTGATTACTAATGAAATATTCCCATTTTTAAAAATACATTTGATAGAGAAATGAAAGAAAAAAACCCCAAAACATTAAGAGAGATAACAGATCTGGTTAGAATCTTTGTGAAGATTCACTGGTAAATAGCAAGGCATACATGTGATTGTAAGAACTATAATGCTTGAAAAAAGAACAAAAGTGCAAATATGAAGGCAAACTTAAATTCACCTACTTCAACCATTCATAGTGATAAAAAGATCTTTTTAAACTCTAAAAGAACCCCACACTTTTTTTTTTTTTTAATAATGAATGCTCCCTATCTACTGAGTCATATAAATTGGCTTAGATTTTTAGTGATTTCCTACTGAACCAGTGAGCTGATAGAAGTGTTACTGTTAACTGAGGAAATAAAAATGATTTAAGAGGTCTTGGACACCCTTGTGCACAGCAAGAGGAAACAAACAGGCTTTAGCAATAAGCAGAGGCCACACATACACAGTAGAATACATATATAGTGTATATATACACATATACACAAGCTTTCTTTCTTTCCCTTTTGTTCATATCTCCCACAGTCTGGATTCCTTCTTCCTTGTCACTGAGCATAGAAATGACATATTCAGTGGCATATCCAGCATCACTGAACAATCTCTGTCCTGAGTGGCAATGACTAACCTGGGACTGTCATGCCAAGTATAAACCAAGGGCTTTTCCCCTTGTGCTCTTGGCCTTGTATTTAGTGGCAATGATTCTTCTCTGATCAGCCGGCTGCTGACTACTGTGAGATCCTTCCCAATGAACAAGGTGAAACTTCCAGCAAAATGTGTCATGTCACAATTTACTAAAGTTCCACATCATCTCTGACTTCTCTGAATAATGCACAGCTGAACTCAATGCTTATAAAGGGTTTTCCCTCCCTATTAGTGTATGATTGTTTTAGATCCTGCCCTGAGGAGTTTTATAAGTTTTCAGAAGTATGAGGCATATACCAACAAAACCATTACAAAATCTGGACATATACCAACTCTTCAAAGAATTCTTCAGCAAAGGATTCTGGCTACTGCTGTAAAAGACAATAGAATGTTTCTATAAACACATTAGCAGTAAGAAGCTAATCTCCATCCTTTATTGGATGCAAGAAGGAAGATTGTGACAAAGGATCAGGAAAACACTGAGATTCTCAGTGCTTTCTTTGCCTCAGTTGTTAATAGCAAGACCAGGTGTTCACAGGGTACCCAGACACCTGAGCTGCAAGACAGGCACAGGGGGGGAAATGAAAGCCCCATAAACCAAGGGAAAATGGTCAGCAACCTTTTGCACCACATAAACACACACAAGGGTACTGAGGAAGCTGATGGAAGAGCTCACCAAACCACTTTCAATCATTTATCAGCAGTTCTGGCTCACCAGGCAGGTCCCAGACAAGCAGAGGTTGGAAAATGGTCTGTCAGTCTACAAGACAGGGCAGAAGGAGGATCTGGGGCATTACAGGACGCTCAGCCTGACCTCAGTGCCAGGGAAGATTATGGAGCAGAAGCTGGTGAGTGCCATGACACGGCATGCAGAGAACAACTGGGTGATCAGGCCCAGCCAGCACAGGTTTATGAAAGGCAGGTGCTATTTGTACTGACCTGACCTCCTTCTCTGACAAGGTGGCTGTCTTGGATGAGGAATGGCCGTGGATGTTGTGTACCTGGACTTTAGTAAAGGCTTTGATACTCCAAAGCATCAAGTCAAAACAACCACTACAGACTCTGGGGACAGAGTGCACAGAGTGGCTGGGAAGCTGCCTGGTGGTAAGGGACCTGGGGGTGCCATTTGACAGCAGCTGAACATGAGCCAGCTGTGCCCAGCTGTGGCCAGGAAGGCCAATGGCATCCTGGCTTGTGCCAGCACTAGTGTGGTCAGCAGGAGCAGGGCAGGGATTGTCCCCCTGTACCCAGCACTGGTGAGGTCACACCTCAAATCCTGTGTTCACTTCTGGGCCCCTCAAGACAAGAAAGACACTGAGGGGCTGGAGGGTGTCCAGAGAAGGGCAACAGAGCTGGGGAAGGGTCTAGATAGTCAGTCATATGAAGGGTGGCTGAGGGAGCTGGGGGTGTTTAGCCTGGAGAAAAGAAGACTGAGGGGAGACCTTATCACTCTCTACAACTCCCTAAGAGGAGGAAAGAAGGTGTAGCCAGGTGAGGGTCAGTTTTACACCCCAAGTTACAATTGGTAGAAGAAATATGGCCTCAAGTTGCACTGGGGGTGGGGGGAGGTTAAATGGAGTATTGGGAAATAATTCTTCATGGAAAGGATTGTCAAACATGGAACAGGCCACCCAGGGAAGTGGTTGAGTCACTACCCCTGGTAGTATTTCAAAGATCTGTGGATGTGGCACTCAGGGACAGGGTTGGACTTGACTGTTCTGGATTAAAGGCTAGAGTTGATTTTAAGGGCTAATCTTTCAATCTAGAAGATTCTATGTTTCTATGACAGTCATGTTTATTATTCAATATTTTGTCATACTTATTTCTAGAACTACAAATTCTGCAGTTTCAAAAAACCTGAAGTTGAACTAACTATTCTGCATTTTGGATTCTCACCTGCATCTTTTTGAAAAAATTGAACCTAACATTTGTCACTTCCTCTAAGCGTGATACAGAGACAGTTTAAATGAAAAGCTTAACATTTTTCTTCTTGAGATAGCTGAGAGCTCTTGCAGACATCCTAAGCAATCAGGGTAATTTGTTGTTACTTGCTCTTTGACTACTTTTTTCCCCTCTGAATACTATTCTATCGTTAGTTCAAGTCAGAATAGTTTAAGCTCAGCCACTGCAAAGGAAGCCCTTGTGCAATGGATTGAACTTTTCTGTTTTGCCAGTGCCCCCTTGAGCACTTTTATACTTTATACATCTGCTGTCCCTCAGGCTCTTTGAAATTATCTCTTTTAAAAAGAATTTGTTATTTTGTGGCATGACTTCTACAAATTTCTTTTCCTCAAAGCTGTCCTTGTCCTTTCTTATTACAGTTTTAATGTTCTGGGATTGTTCTTTTTAGTAAGGAGGCATTCCTTGAGCTGATAATGACTTCCATTTCTGAAATTTTTCTTCTTAATTCTAGTTTAGTTTTCTGTGTATTTTCCCTTTTCAAGTTTGGGTTTTTGGATTTACTTCCAAATACGTTGCTGTACATTTTTACAAGAATGCGAGCTGCAAGATCCGGTTATGTCAGAAAACTATCTGTGAGCTAGGAAAATCTGCAGTGCCTTTAGATTGATGTAGATTACAAATATCTGTAAGAACCTGTAGAAAGTACCCTGTCAAGGTTTGCTATGGATCCAGTGATGTGAGCAAGTTTAGTACATTTAATTTTTAGTTTGGGAAACACTAAATTTATTTTTTCTTTTGCCTTATTTGAGTGCCATAGAGAAGAGTTTTTCTTCACTGTGATTTTAATTTGGAAGTGGGTTCCTCTACAGAAAGTTTCTAAGCAATTTTCATTTTTCCCTGTCTTAATTTATTGAAAGCCAAAAAGGTATGATATAGATGGCCTGTATTTTGTTTATGGAATAACAGGAACTGCAGCTCAAAAATGTGCCAAGACTGACAGCACAGCTATTAGAGAGAGTCAAGAGAGAAGTTTTCAGAAGAGAGATGAGAGACACATGGGAGCTATGCACTCGATAGAGTAGAAGCAGCACACTTTCTAAAGGTGTTGAAATAAACATTTTTGTATGAAATGAATGTTCAGCCTTCCCAAAAGGCTCTCTGCCTAGCAGAGATAACCTACTATTTATTGCTCAGGCTAAAGGCAGAGGGCTTTACTCATTACTGGCATTACTCTGCCAATCTAATGTATATGAGCAGTAAATTAATAATTTACACTCATCAAAAAACTGCTTGAACCATACTTAATTCTTAACTCTGAATTATAGAAGTAAAATAGCAAAATTAGAGACTTTTTAATGTCATGTTTATTAATTCTTGTTGTTCTACCATAGTACATTTGTCTGCATATTTCAAGGCTGTACAAAGACTAGTGTAAGTGCTTAATACATATTAACAGACTAACCCAGTTTAGTCAATTATTTACCCCTCCTGCAACCAGAGATTGGATATATACCAGGAACATAAGTAAAGAAATTAAATAATGATAGATGTTGTAAAAACCAGAAGAAAAAAATAGATAGGAAAATGAACAAGGAAATAAAATAAGCATGAGCTTCGTAAATGTGACTGATTATTGTGTCTCTTAACAGTGAAAACAGCTCTCTATAATATTGTGACTATACTAACCATGAAACAGATGAGGAAAAGAGTACCAATGTTGTATTATGGACAGGCTAGGAACAGAAGGGGTTATATCAAGAGACATGGTAAGTACCACTGATGGGGTATGGGTGTTATTGGTAGGGTGCCTCATCCTACAAAAAATACTGGAATGGCAATTACTACCATGGGCAATCTCCTAGGTACAAACAGGAATGGTACAGACACTGGCACCAGGGGGAGATGGCTTGTGCCTCCTGCTGCCTGGGGACCTCTAGGAGCTACTTTAGGTGCAGGCAGAAGCTAGAAGTAGTCTTCTGGCTGCCCTGAGCTCTATGTTTGATTTACGATGGTTGGCTCCAGAGTGCCGAAGTGCAGAGATCAGATCTATCTATTCTTTTCTTAGGTAAAATTCTTAGAACCTCAAAATTTTGCCCTGGAATGAGTCTGGACTATAGATTTCACAGAAACAGTAGGCAGGGCAGTATACATGTACAGGGGGAAAACACCCCTTCTTTGAGACCCCTTTGCAGCAGCCAAGCTGGGACAACAGCTGACAGGCAAGGGTGTAATAGACCCACTGGACAACAATGGTACTATGCAAGGTAATAAGCATTATGCATGGTAAGGTCTATGCTAGCTATGAACTTCATGTTGGTAGGAGAACGGACACAAATAGTAAGGTGGCATAACTTGTACCTATTTGTCAGTCAACACAAAAAAATTAGGAGAGAAGGCAACCATGGGGAAAGAAGCAGACGTACACAACCCTCTCCACCCACATGCTCCTCATCTTCCCTCCTAGAAGATGTATCTATGCTGTCAGTATCACACAGGCCAATTTTGTCCCAGAACAAACATGCAACTATGACAAATTGATGAAGAGTCTCATCTACAAAAAACAGTGAATAACATCAGTTAAGAGGTGGAGAGCCCCTCTGTAGCCATGCCATACTCATCAGGTCTAATACTTGATTTAAGAGTGGTCATCACCACATACCTAATTTGTACATTAACTTAATCTTTTTTCAGAGGGTTCACAATTTTTCCCATGAAGAGGATAGTGTTCTCTACAGTTATGACCATTAGGAAGGGCCTGTCGAATCTAACAGTAACTGGAACGGACATAGGCACTATTTCCATGCCTGTGGCAGCTGCTGCTTCGGTGCCAGTCTCATCCACCTTTACCACAGCCTTATGAACAGCCTGTGAAGAAACAGACATTTTACAAGTCAAGGGAGTACAAAACTAATCACCTAAATAAGAATGAAAGTTACAAGTACCTGAAGAAGTTACTGGTAAGAAACAAGTGTCAGATGGACAGGTGTGAGTCCACTGCTTAAAGACAGCAAAGTTAGGGGGGAAAAAAAACACCCAGCAAGCTATGTGCAGCACAGCTTCCTAACTCCTGAGAGGAAAAGTTACTCTCCAATGGAGGGGCATCTGTCTGCTAGTGAAAATTGGCAGAGTTTTTGTTTCTTTTCCTATTCCTTGCATCCACTCATGGAGATCTGTACAGCTAGACCAAATGTTAAGAGAAAATGAACATATTTAACTGTATATTAGAAGTTGATATAGTTGAAGAAATAGCATTCAGATTAGCACAATGAATAGAAATCTGAAATTATGCTTCCTATGTTCCTTCCTGTTTTGGGAAAAATGGGAGCAAAGATGAAGGGTCAGAAATGGATGGTTAAAGCACAGAAACATAAATGTTTGACCTTGCAAAATCAAGACACTGACAGATGCTGATTCACTAATGTCCACTTGAAGACATGAGGGCAGTTTTTTCTTTGTTAGACAATTAAGTTTGTCCTGATTGCTGGTTTTAACTCCAGGTTTATTGAAGTATCACCTACCTGTAGCTTTTGCCTGACTGTGGCAGTCATTGTTCATATTCTTGGAGCCAAATGTTTGTAATAACTGCATTTTCATTTCCCCCAAATTGTTTAAAAGCAAGCGGTGTTTTTCCTCTTCCCTCACCTCCATAAAATACAAGGAGTGATACATCCTACAGCTCCCTACCTGCCCACAAGCAGGCTGAAGAAGGCAGACACAAACAAAAGCAGCCAGCAGTGACTGTAGTAACATGCTTCAAGAGCATACCAAGGTGTGGATAGATGATGATTTGGTCATGTCTGTTTTATAAAGTTGCCCCGTGCAGATCAAAATAGCCTTCTAGATTAAAAAATTGCAGATTTGTAACTTGCTTCAACCCAATTGCTCATACAATGCAACTAACATGGACAAAATACTTGCTATGCCATCAGCTGCCTTTTCACGTGAAGCAAAGCCTCTTTGCATGAGTTTTGCCCCATGAATAGCTGTGCAGAAAGTGATGCAGGTATCACTAACCATGGGCCCATAAAACAAAAAGAAGTATGACTTACCTGGGAAATTCTGTGCTGGGGCTGCCCAGTGATCCCAGAAAGGTCAGCCTTATCAGTAAATAGATCCATGATTCCCATTTTATATAAGATATCTTTTAGGTTGTATGTCCCATAAAGCGTGAATTTCGGAAGATACAAATTTACTGAGCTGCCAGAAAAGAAATGCGAGAAAACAGTAAAACATTTGATCAGTTATCACTGAATAACAGAGACTGATAAGAGATAAACTGAATTTGCTTTCTCCCTAAAGATATTTTGCCTGCAGCCTCTCTCTAGCCTACATAGGAGATGTAAATTTCCTGAAGTTAGTGATCTCTTTTGCAATCTGCTGGAAGCACCTTCATTATGAGACATTACTGAGGATGCAGAGGATTAACTTTGTGAAAAATAGATTCCTTTACGTGTCTCAAGCTGAGCACAAAAATATCCAACACATTCAAGTTCACTGGTTACTTTTGGGGAAAAACAAACTGGCCTTGTGTATTTATCATATAAAACAAGACAGATAAACCAGAACTATATCCACTGAAGAATCAGGAAAATAATAAGTAGTGACAGAAGGCATGGCAAAATAAAAAACACAAGCAAATTTATGGAATATGGTTAGTCAATAGATAATTAATTTTCTGTGTCAAGACCAGAGTCTGACTTACTCAATTTTAAGTTACTAGATTGCTGCTTTCCATAAATTAACCAAAGCTCTATGTTCTTAAGTATCTTACAATTACTTTTCAAAGGTTAAACCAAACATTTACAGCTAGAAGGAACATAGTGAGACAGAGGTTAGTGATAGTGCTGATATTAGGTACTGTTTTCTGGTGAGAAACCAGGACAGCTCTCCAGGGCTTTAGGTCAGGGAGATATGGAGCACTTATTAAGCTAGCCAAGAGAAAGTTATCTGGTGGGAAGGTAAGAAGGAAAAGGCCCATATCTCCAGCACTGCACAGCATCTAATGCCAGCTCTGGCTGTATCCAAAAACAAGAGTGCTGGTGGGTTGATAACAGGTTGTTGATCTCATACTTCTCTCTGATTTCAGTCTGTGCTGATTGCTGCCCAAATGAGGATGCAGCTATCAATGAATCATCTGCCTTACTGTTACCTAAAGGCATTCCTTCACAAGCCCCCAGCTGCTTACAATACAGAGGAAAGGGAAAGCCACAGACACACCGTAGCAATGCAGCCAGGAAAGGAGCAGTGGGACACACTTTCCAGAAGTGAAAGTGGCCTTTTCTCTATAGTTCATTTAGCCATTTAAAAGACCTCAGCTGTCTCTACTGGTGACACTTCAGCACTATTCACTTTGTCAGCCCCAGAAATGAAAGATGGCCCTCACAACACTTCTGCCACTAATATCAACATCAATTTTCAGACAAAGAAAGGACAAACACAGGTAGTCCACAGCCTTTAAATGACTCCATATAATACTTTCATTTATTAAGGCCTCCCAGAAACTCCAAATAATAGCAGATGCAATAAATTGTTTTAAAGATTAAGGGAAAAGGAGGCATTTATGTCATTATTTTGTAGGAGATTTTTTATTTTGTAGGTTATGATGAAAAATGGGGAGCAGCATGAAACAAACTTGTCTTTGACTGTGATTTTTTTTCATAATTTAAGATGGAGAGGGGAAATAAAAATTCCTCCAATTGTATTTAGCATTTGTCTTGATAATTGTAAAGGCAATTGTTTCTTTGGCAAAAATTATACATTAGTATCTTGATTCACCATCTTATTTTTCCTGTAGTTACAAACCCCATAGCTACTCCCAGAAGATTCAAAACTGTAAAGGTGCACAGAGAATTACATACATTTTTGTTGGTGTTTTTTTGGGGGGGTGGGAGGATTTGGTTTGGTTTTTTTGTTTTAATTTGTTTTATTTTTTTCACATATGAAAAAGAGGTTAGATTCTTTCTTTTCTATTTAACAGTGTATCTGAGTTATGAGCATGAAACAAGTTTTAGGTTCCTGCATTTCAGATGTAATTTTTGTCTTGAGAGTGGACCATCTGTACCATGATTTTCAAGTGTCTGTGTGACACTAATGTGACACATCAAATTAATGGATGAATACAAGGGCTTGATATTGTAAACATGTTGTACCTATTCTTGTATACGTATTTTGTGAAAGGCTATTGCCATACATGACACTAAATGTAAGGACTTTATTATTTTTGAAAGCGTATAAACTTTATGCCTTCTAGTCTCAAAGCTACCATTAATTGAGTGTACATTACTCCAATTTTGCCTAAGTCCTCAGAAAGCCTCAAATTTGCCTAAGCCTCAGAAAATACCTTTATCAGTGAGCTTTGCCCTCACAATTACTGAATGGAAGTAGTTATTTCAGCGTTAACTGTACAATAACTGCTAATTTTAATAGGCAGAAATTAGGAAAGAGACAAGGAAAAAGGCTAAAGTGATAGAAATTTATTGTAAATAGAAGGCCTCCCCCAAAAAAAGGCAGGTCTAAATCAAAAAACTTGGGCCTATTGATAGCAGAAGATGGGAAACAAAATACAGAAATAACACAAGTCCTAATCTGTGAAGGCTTTCAGTGCATGCAGTACTGAATGTGAAAGCACATGGACACTAAAGAGCCAGATTCAACTTTGGTCAGGGGATTTCTTCTACTGATTAAAGTAGAACTTAAAATGGCATGCTGACTGTGTGTCATAACCCAGCACATTTGTTTCCTTGGCAACCATCTGAAAGGAGAACCGCAGAATTTTACCTTTTTGTGACCGATGTCCTCCACCTGGACAAACGTTCACAAGACAATCTTTTCTCCAGCTTCCTCATTCTTCCTCTATCAGGCAGAATAAAAAATGCTGAAGCACCTCCTTTGTAATCCATTTGCACAATAGTGGAAGACAGCTGCTCATCATAGCCATGCTTGAACAGGCCCATTCCAAACATCATTGGGACTTCAACTGCCTTGCTCCCATCCACAAAAAATTTGCTCATTTTAGTGTACTTTGGATCAAAAGGCTTTTCCCATTCAGCTTGAAATATAAGAGACAGAGTTACGGGATATTTTGAGGACATAAAACCATACGACATATTAACATAGGACACATTCTTAGATGACAGAAACTGGCACAGTTGGATCAGCTTCAAAGACAAACCAATTTGCAATGATCACTTGATCATACTAAATGCCCAGAATAATTCAATAGCAACACACTGTTGGTGGAATGTGATGTAAAAACACTCCCTTAGATCTTACAGCAGACTGCAAAATCCTTCATGTAGATGAGTTATCAAGGGTTCTAACTTGCACTTTTCCTCCACAATAGCAGTTTTGAGGAGCCTGTAAAGTCCTCATATAACTCAGATTTTATCTAAGCCCAAAAGAAGATTCTCTCATTTTCTTATTCCCAGACCAAAATATGATTGTGAAGGGTAACATGAGGGATGAATTCTTCAACGAAATTAAGGGATTTGGGTTACTTGCAGAGAGGTGTTGATACCTCACATTAGCTGATGATGTATAGAGTCATGAAGAACTTAATTTTATGAGACTGCTGAGTTAAGAAACAAAACAGCAACAGCAGAAACCTTTTCAAATGTCATCTTCACCATATTAAATTTTCAAAGGTTTCTCACTTAGTCATGGTGAAGCAAACCATCTGCATTGAAACTCTGAAAGATTCTTATCCTCAGTGGAGAGGAATTTCAAAGCTAAATTCTAGGTACACACATCATATATTTCAGAAGCTGAGAAAATTTTTTAAAAAGGGGAGAATTGTGGAGTTTTGGAAAGTTTTTTTGTTGTTTTTAGTTATTTATTTATATATATATATTTTAAAATCTTGTTGCTCTGTAGTAAATTTTTCCCTCTAGAACAAAACTAACATTTATCAAATGTAATGGGCAAAATCTGAGCATTGACTCCAAGTAAAATAAATGGCATCAAGAAAACCATGAAACAAGGTGCAACCCCTTTTGACTTCTGATTTCTATTTGAACACTGATTACTAGGCAACTTGTTACAAATGAAATAATTATCATCTGCTGTTTTCACTATCTGACTTAGCCTGCACTACTAAACAGCTTTTGAAAAAGTGAAATGAGACTTCTTCCTTGCATGTCTTGGTCTCTAAAATCATAGATTGACAACTACAATAATCTGAACAGGGAAAAATGCTACCTTTATATATTTCATATACTTTTACATACTTCATTAGTAGTGACTTCTATCATCAGATATATAACACACAGGACTTTTACATTATTATGCTTAAGGGGAAAAAAAAGCAGAATGAATAACAGAAACATGAATGACACCAGTCCTGAAAAACTTTAACAACATTTATCAATTGATTTCAAGAAGAACTTTGCTTGAAAACTGTTAGGACCTCTACTCTGGGCTTCAGGAGAGCAAACTTTGGCCTCTTCAGAGATCTGCTTGGGATACAGCCATGGAGGGAAGAGGGCCCCAAAAGAACTGGTTTGTCACAACAATCTCATGCTGCTCTACAGGCTGGGGCAGAGTGGTTGGAAAGTGTCCAGAAAGTGGCCTTATGGGAAAGAACCTGGGGGTGTTGGTCAATGGCAGCAGCTGAACATGAGCCAGCTGTGCCCAGGTGGCCAGGAAGGCCAATGGCATCCTGGCCTGTGCCAGCAGTAGTGTGGCCAGCAGGAGCAGGGCAGGGATTGTCCCCCTGTACTCAGCACTGGTGAGACCACAACTCGAGACCTGTGTCCTGTTTTGGGCCCCTCACAATGAGAAAGACATTGAAGTGCTGGAGCATTGAGGCAACAGAGCTGGGGAAGAGTCAGTCATATGAGGAACAGCTGAGGGGGCTGGGGTTTTTTAGGCTGGAGAAAAGGAGGCTGTAGTGGGGAACACCATTGCTCTCTACAACTGCCAGAAAGGAGTCTGTAGCCAGGTCAGGGTCAGTCTCCTCTTCCAGGCAACAAGTGATAGGACAAGAGGAAATGTCCTCAAGCTATTTTAGGGGAAGTTGAGGCTGGACATCAGGAAGAATTTTTTCACTGAAGGGGTTGTCAAATATTTTAACAGGCTGCCCAGGGATATGGTAGATTCATGATCACTGGAAATGTTCAGGAAATTACTGGACTTGTCACTTGCACTTGACACTATTTGCACTGAGTATTTACTATATAATATTGGAGATACTGGAGGTCTTTTCCAACCTTAATGGTTCTATGATTCTATTAATATTCAAGGATGACCTCCACCAAGTACAGGAGTGATCTTCCTAAGAAGTTGGGTAAAAATGCCAGGGGGCCTGTGAGGATGAAGAAGGAGTTCTTTGGTGATCTCATACACAAACAGGTGGCCTACAGAGGGTGGAAGCAAGGACAGGTAACCTGGGAGATATAAAAAGAGATTTTCTGAGTCTCCAGGGATTAGGTTAGGAAAGTTAAAGGTGTGATAGAATTCAGTCTGGCCAGGGACATTGAGGGCAACAAGAAAAGCTTCTATAGGTAAGACAATGGTAAAAGGAAGACTAGGGAAGATGTGAACCCCCTCCAGAAGGAAATGGGAAACCTGGTTACCCAGAACATGGACAAGGCTGAAGGTAATCAATGACATTTTTTGCCACAATCTTTACTGGCAAGTGCAGGAACTGGGAGATTGAGAAACTGTCCACTGTAGAAGATCAAGACCACGTGAAGAAACTTAAGATGAACTTGTTCATGGGACCTGATAGAATGTATCTGCAGACCCTGAGGGAAATAGATGGAACATCTAAACCATTATCCGTCACATTGGAGAATGATGGCAGTCCAGTGAAATTCCCACTGACTGAAGAAGAGAAATGAGAGCTCTCACTTTTGAAAAATTAAGAAAAGGGAGACCCAGGAAACTACCAGTCTTTCTCACCTCTTTGAGTGGCAAGATTATGGAGCAGATCCTCCTGGAAACTATGCTAAGACACATGAAAAATTAGGAAGTTATTGGTGACAGACAACATGACTTCACTAAGGGTAATTTGTGGTAAAGGAAGAGAAATTGGTGTCATCTGCCTGGAGCTGTGCAAAGCATTTCACACTGTCCTGCATGACACCCTTGACTCTAAACTGGAGAGATGGGTGTGACAGATGACCTACTCAATGGATAAGGAATTGTCTGGATGTTTGCATTTGAAGGCTCGCAGTCTTGTTGTCCAAGAGGAGATCAGGGATGACCAGTGCTCCTTGGAGGTTGGTATTAGGACCAGTGCTGCTCAATATCTTTGTTGGTGAAGTGAACAGTGGAATTGAGTGCACCCTCAGAAAGCTAGCCAGTGACACCACAATGATGTCATTCTGTTGACATGCTGTAAGGAAAGGATGCCCTCCAGAGGGAAGGGATACCACCCAGACAGAAAGGGTGCCATCCAGGGAGAGTGAGACAGGCTTGAGAGGCCCCATTAGAATGTCATGAAGTTCAACAAGGCCAAGTACAAGGTCCTGCATGTGGGCTGGGGCAATCTCAAGCATAAATACAAGCTGGGGAAAAAGTGCATTGAGTTGAAAGCAGACCTGAAGAGAAGGACTTGGGACTGTTTGTTGAAGAGAATCTCAACCTGGCACAGCAATGTGTGCTTGCAGCCCAGAGAGCCAAACAGATGCTGAGCTGAATCACAAAAATTGTGGCAAGCTCCACTTGTGCTTCACTCTGGCAAGATTCTGCCTGGAGTTCTGCACTCAGCTCTAGTGTCTCCAATAAAAGAAGGATGTGGACCTGTTGGAGTAACTCCAGAGGAGGGCCATGAAAATGATCAGAGGGCTGGAGTTCCTCTCCTATGAAGACTGAGAGAGTTGGGGCTGTTCAGCCTGGGAAGAGAAGGATCCAAGGAGACCTTAGAGTTCATCCAGTGCCTAAAGGGGGTCTATAGAGGGGGAAAGATTTTTTATACAAGCAGATAGTGATAGGACAAAGGTGAATGACTTTAAATGGAAAGAGGGAAAATTTAAATTTAGATTAGATATAAGGAAGAAATCCTTCACTATGAGGGTGGTGAGGCTGGAATAGAGAAATTGTAGATTTGATCCCTGGCAGTGATCAAGGCCAGGTTGGAAAGTTCTTTGAGCACTCCAGTGTAGTAGAAGATGTCCCTGCCCATCACAGAGGGGTTGGAACTAGATGATCATTAGGGTCCCAAATCAAGACTATCAGTTAGCACACAGATTAGACAGAGATGATATTCATTAATACTTCCCTCATATTTCAAGGGCACTCTTATTCCTGTTCTCACTTCTGTCTTAGGGGGATACCTTCCAGGCACCTTCCTCAAGTGCTTCACAGTGCTCAAGCGGCAAAATGAAATTTGAAGTATTCTTTGCTTTACCAGCTTGACTAAGGCATGAAAAGGGATTGATGTAATATGTGGAATAACATGTCTTGTAGGTCAGATTCAGGAAAATATGGTCAGACTTTTGTCCTTGAAGAAGGAATTCTGTACTGTGCTACACCACTAAAAAAAGTCACTAGTAATGTGCAAGAAAGCAATGCACAAAAAGAGGACAAGCACCTAAAAGACTAGTTATACAGCTAAGTAAGGTTTAGAAATCCTCTCCAGATTAATCCCAACTCTAGATAATTAACCTACTCTTGATTTCAAGATTTTAAAAAATGTTATTATTGCGATTAATGCTGTTCTTTAATCCATTTGTTTTAAAATTGGAGAGCTAAAACTGAAAATCCACCACCTTGAAAAGAGTTAGGAAATCTTTGCAAAAATAAACTGGAAACCTCAATAAACCCTTATTGTTAGAACATGTAAAAGTTAACTGTAATACAAAATTATCTTTAATACAAGATTTCTTGGGCTTTTGTCCCCATTGTGATACTAAATTTATTGCTCATTCTTCAAATAGCTTTCAGTAAAAGAAAAATCAACAGGTATTTTGCCTGTTCTGAAAGATGTACCTGATGCTTAATAAAAGCCTAAATTAAAACATTATTTGAGATAAACAGGTAGTTTAAGTAACATCAATCATCTGTACTTCAATCAGCTACATTTGGTTGTGGCCAAATCTTCAGACATTAATACAAGGAGCAGAGATGAAGATGGAAGGCAAAACAAAACAGAAATAGAGTTCTTAATTATTTTCAGGGGAAGCCTCATATTGGAAAGTGCAAGCATCCAGGTAAACAGTTCTAAAGGAGAGCTTTCCTTTTAAAAAATTGCCTAATAGGCCATCTCCTTTTCAATTAAAAAGCTTGAAGATATTTTTATCAGATAAATTACAGAATATTATTTTTCTGACTACAAATACTTCGCTTTCAGCATATAATCAGAAAGAGAGAGAAAGTTTGAAATAAGATGCAATATCTGTTATTAGACCACTGATTGAGCCTTACAGCCTTGATCCTCTTCTTCTCATTAGATCAGAAGTCTGAAAAGCTCTGGGAAGATCTGAAGACTGTATATAAGCAGACTGCACAAGTTAATTAAGAAAAACAAGCTTATTGTCAATAGGCTTGTATTTGATACTGGTGGGTCCGTCTCTTCACTGGAAAATATTAGAATCTGCAAATCAAAAAAAAAGGTTGAAAACTAAGCCTCTAGACACACCAGGACTACAGATATGCTATTGGCAAAGGCACAGTTAGTGAAAAAAATAAGGAGAATATGAATGCAAAAGTAAAGCTATTGTAACATATTTAGTTTTGAACACATACACAGTAACAGCAAAGCTGTTGTCTAAACATATTTTCTGTTTGATAAGATGCTAAGTTTTCCTTTAATAGCATTCTTCACGTTTAACTCTGAACTTGCTGAACAAAACAAACCAGTTGGATTGAAATTCACAGAAATGGATTTCAGCCAAGCATTCAAAAAACTGCTTGAATCCCAGTAGATTGTATAGAATTAGATGTTTTACTGCCTAGAGATGCCTTCCTCAGCATATATTTAACTTAATTTTCTGAAGGAAAGAAGTTTATATATTAAAAGATATAGGAAAATTTGCCATACATTTTGCTAGGAGTTGTCAGTGTCAAGTAGAACATTATTTCAAATAGCTTTGTTTCTAATTAAATATAAGTGAGGACCAAAAGGAAAACAAGATATGAGCCCATCTGCAAAACCATACAGCAAAAAAAAGATGAAGTCCAAGACTGACCTGAGGAAATAATTTATGGAGTAGAAGAACATGATATGTATATCTTACCGTTAAAATAAATATAGCTAATAAGGAGAATTTCAGTGAGTGGATCTAGGTTATTTATGAGGTCCTTGATTTTTCCATTTGTTCTTCTTGCTACATATTCATTGATCTTAAGCTGGGCTTGATCAGCCTTCTTGAAGTTCATAGGATAAGCTTCTCCTTCATAGAAGTTTCTGAGATTACTTAAAAATTTTTCTTGTGGCTTCAGTTGATCAAGCACAAACAGAACATTTCCCATATTCAGCTGTAACCCCCCATTCCTTCTGTTTACCATTTGCATGAGTTGACGATAACCTTCATGTATGTCATTTTCAGAAATCTGACGTGGGTTAAAGCAAAGGACCCTAAGAATCTGTGTCAGGGTGTCTGACCTGGCACCCAGAGTCAGCATTGCAAAGGCGGTAGAGATGCTCAGAGGAGAGAAAAAAACATTCCGATTGTTTTCACGAGAAGAAATCTCTTTGTAGAAACAACATGCAAATTGACAAACACTGTTCCTTACACTCTGCCATGGCATGTTTCGGTTTTCTTGCACTCTTTGATTCTGGTTTCTTACCCCTTGTTGATAAAGCTCATAGCAATAACTGTTGGAATGGATTCCAACAAGTAAAAGACACAGGAAAAGCAACATCTTCATATTTCTGTGATTCTGTAATAGAAGAAAAGTTACATTTGGCTTACAAATCTTTTCACCTTGTGTTTAGCAATACATCAATCCCTTCACTTTGTAAAGCTAGCTTATCATCAGTGACTCTGAGATGCTTGAATTGAGGGAAAATGAGCTTTCTATTTCAAGGAAGCAGACTCTGGAAAATTACTCAACCTACTGAAGAGGTTATGAAATAATGAAAATTAAAGTCCAAGAGGGATGAGGTAATTCCAAAGACGCCCTCATTAAAGTTTAGCTACAATTAATTTTAAACTGTTTTTTTTTCTCCAATATTGTTTTCAGTGTGGCTTTAAGTGATGGAAGAGTCAAAAGTACAGGTTTACAGAGCAGAAAGCAAGGGAGACAGACAAGACTAATCAGGTAAATTTGGACATTAAACTGATGAAAAATCAAAGAAGAAGAAAGGCCCAATATACCTCTTTTGTGAAAATTAAAACACATATTTTTGAATGGGCTGCATGTAAATCCATATGCAGGCACCTCAGAGAAAGTAAATGCATTTGTTAATGAGGAAGTGATGAATATTTATGGTGATTCCATAAAAGTTGAACAGTTGAGCACAACTAAAATAAAATAACTTCCACAAAAACAACAAAAGAAAGAAATAGCAATTAGGATGTTATGAAAGCCCTGGGAATACAGTGCTGCTTATAAAGAAAGGGATAATGGATATCTGCTTAGAACAACAAAAGGAAGTGTGCCTGCTGCATGCAAAGGCATGCCCAGCCCAGTGACTGAATCAAACCACCTAAAAATAAAAATTTAAAAAAACCCCAAAAAGTAGACAAATGTTAGAGCAATCACTGTCTTTATCATCAGAAAGACAGAAAAGGATGATTTGGAAGAGAAGCCTGCAATGGTTGGAAGTGAAGATGAGTGAGTGAATTCTCGAGGAACAAAGACATGAAAAAATATAGATAGAACAGGAAAACCTTTTCCCGAGCAACATGAAAACCATTCATTCCACATCTATGGTAATACTTTTACTTCTAGAAATTAATACTGTATCACAATTGGTTCAATAGCTTCTCTCAATAGAGAGAAGTAAAGATGTGGAATATCTGGAAATCCAAAACATCCTCCTGTGGTATGTGATCATTTGACCTATGGAACCTTTTATAAAACAGTTCTCTCTAGGGGAAAAATATCTGTTCTTGACTCACACTGAGAAATGCAGCTTCTGCCCTGTAAAAGCTCTGAATCCTTATAAGGCCCCACCATGATCCCACCTTTGTGTTCTCCACTTTCCATCATTTTGTTTCTCCAAAACCCAGTGAACTCAGGACGCTGATCTCAGCTTTAGTAACACATGCTCTAAATATTTCTTAATTTACACTCTCAATATCGTGGTCATAGAAATACTACTATCTCTGAAGTATCTCAAGGGCCTGTACCCCATGACAAATCACTTTCAGACCGCACGCTTTCAAATCTAGAACACGTTTAAATTTAAGTACTGATTTGTTTGCAACTTCTTCCACCATCACTCTTACCCTAATTCTTTTAGCCACAGTTTCTTTTTTTTAAGCTCTCTAGGTGCTTTAGAGGGCAATCCTTAAATTCCCACTTCCATTTCATTTCATGCCCTACATTTATTATTATCATTAATTTACTTAATTTAAAACACTTAAAATGCAGTTTTCCTAAGGAGAGTCACACCTCATGAATATGCCAGTCTCACAGAGAACTAATTTTTCTCTTTAAAAAAACCCAAAAATATAATGAAACAACACATGAAACTTTAAGCCAAAACTTGAATACGAACATAATAATTTCTCAATTGATTATTCAAAAACCCTGAATATAATGTTTGATAATTTTTCCACATTAAAAAAACCCCAAAACATTACTTACAGTGAATTCAAAAATCCTGTTGTATTCACCAGGTCTGCACGGGTCCTTGCTCAGTTGTTTATGCTGCTGAATACAAAGCAGGGTATCCTCTAGTAAAGGTTAAGATCATCTAAGGGCTGTGACTCACACATTATAATTTTAGAGATTAGTATGATGTCGAAACTAGTTTTACTGGACACTTAACTTTACTGAATATGTTTCACACATGACTTCTTATTATTCATGACTATCTGATCACTCTGGCTAGATTCAAACTCATTTTCCTCAGACTGAACCTACTGTTTCTTAACATCAAACATTCATACACATCTCAGTTGCCTGAATCTACTATTTTATGAACTAGTTACCAGAAGTAGTAACTACAGATTAATATTTTGAACATAATTTACATAATTTCCAATAACATTGCTGCCACTAAGGCAGAAGGACAAGGCTTGATGCACCAAGACAATCTGAATTTTTATGATCTACCATGCTTTGACTCCTGCATATCCACGGCTGGGGTTGATTGTCTCCAGGTGAAGCCAGTGATGATTGTAATAGGTGCAGGGTTTAAAAAACTGTTGTGCTACACTAGCAAATGCTGTCAGATGTGTACCTGGCTATCCACTCCCAGATTGGGAATCCACTGGCAGTAAGGGTTGTGATATTGACTCCTGGGCCACTTGTATGGGCCCTGTGCCTAGAGAAGAAGAATGTGGCTGGGATGCCATGGAACTCAGGTGATCACAGTTACAAGCTTGGCCTGGGGACAGGGGGTGGAAGCTGAGGAACATGGGTGTTAAATAGAACAAGTCTTTAGATCAGCTTACTATTTTATAATCTGGGATGAGAGGAGCAATCTCCTCTGATGGTGTGCCAAGTTCAGCTGGGTCAGATCAGACAGGCTGGTATCCTGGTACCCAGGAGTAGAGACAGCTCTGCTCCTGGGTGCAGAATGACTGAAGCATCATGGAAGGCAGCTCTGGGGACCACACAGTTGAAACCCTTGCTCAAACCAGGTCATACACATTGGGTTGCTCAGGATGGTGTCCTGCTGGGTTTTGACTCCCTCAGCAATGAGACTCCACAGGTTCTCTGGGCAATCTCTTTATTGCAGTCTTTGACAGCACTGACACTAAAACTGACTAGCAGGTTTTCTGTACATTTAAATGGAACTTCTTGTATTTTAATTTGTGCTCATTGCCTCTTGTCACTAGATGCCACTGAGCAGAGGCTATCTCTGTCTTTACTCATTTCATCAAAAATTGGGTGATTATACATTGTTGAGACCTACACAGGTCTCTTTTTATCTGGGCTAAACATTACTAGCCTTCACTCTTTTAGCCTCTCCTCATATGTCAGATGCTGCAATATTTCAATGACCATTGAAATATGAGTATCACCAATGAATAGCACTCTAATGGACTTATTCCGGTATGTCCATGTCCTCCTTGCACTGTGGAGCCCAGCAATGGTTGCAACTCTCCAGATGTGTATGGCAGGGGTGAGTAAAGAATAAGGATTGCTTCTGGTGACCTGCTGGCAATGCTTTTCTTAATACAGCTCAAGTACACGGAACTACAGACTAGAAGAATAATGGAATGGTTTGAGCTGGAAGGGACCTCAAATATCATCTATTTGCAAGGCCCCTGCCATGGGCAAGGATACCTTCCACTAGACCAGGTTGGTCAAAGCCCCATCAAACCTCACCTTGAACACTTCCAGGGATGGGGCACCCACAGTTTCTGTTTCAATATCTGTCTAGTCTCACAGTGAAGAATTTCTTGCTTATATCTAATCTAAATCTACTGTCCTTCTGTTTAAGGCCTTGTTCTATCACTTTGTAAAAAGCTCCTCTGCAGCTCTCCTGCAGGACCCTTTTAGGTATTAGAAGGCCACAATAAGGTCACCATGGAGCCTTCTCCAGGCTGAACAAGCCCAACTCCTCCAGCCTGTTTTTGCAGGAGAGATGTCTTTGCAGGAGACATCCAAGTCCTCTGATCATATCTGTGGACAGGTTCTCTTCTGGACAGATGTGCATCCTTCTTGTCTGGGGGACCCCAGAGCTGGATGCAGCACTGCAGGTGGGGTATCATGAGGGAAGAATAGAGGAGCAGAATCCTCTCCTTTGCCCTGCTGCCCACGCTGCTTTGGATGCAGCCCAGGACACATCTGGCTCTCTGGGCTGTGAGTGCACATTGCTGGGTCATGTCCAACCTCTCATCCATCAGCACCCCAAAATCCTTCTCAGCAGCTCTGCTCTGATCTCTTCATCCCCAGCCTGTGTTGGTACTGGGGGTGGTCCTGACCCAGATGCAGCAGCTTGCACTTGGTCTTGTTAAACCACATGGGATTCCCATGGGCCCACTGCTTGAGCTTGTCCTGGTCCCCATGGATGGCATCCATCCTTCAGGCATGGCAAATGCACCACTCTGCTTGGTGGAGCTTGCATTTCCTGCAAGCACTTACTGCTGTCTCCTGGTCTACCAGGAGCCTCCGATCCCCATGCACAGCATCTCTCTTTCTAAAATTAGGGTAATATTTTCTCTCATTTTCCCTTCAAAATGCAACCATTTTCAGGGAGGGACCAACCCTTACTACACACAAATAGAGTGCTGATCTCAATGCTGTTTCTAAGGACAATTGAAATACTAAGCCTAATAATAATTCAGCAATATTTTCTGTGGGGCAAAGATACAGCCAGTGAAAGTTGATGATATGACCTATCAAGAGGCTGAACAGATTGCAGAAAACCCCTTAAACAAGTTGCTTATGAGGTAAAACTTAAGAAATAGGCAGCTTTGAGGCAGGATGCTGGACTCACACATAGTATGTTCTTCACACACACCACTCACCTGAAGGAGTACTTGAGATACTATTTTCACTGCTTCTTATATAAATAAGAGCAAAGAATCTTGCTTAGAGCTGGCTTTTAATAATGGGCTGCAGTTTTCATGGTATATAAAAACTGATTTCTGATGAAGGAAGGAAGCCCAATTAAATACAGACGCCATGCTAATGACAAGGTGACGGATGGATGACTAAGACATATTTGAACACACCTAGGCCACACCTCAGGACACTTGCAGGAGAAAGCCTGCTGCTGAACATGAGAAAGGTACCCTATGATGGAAAGAAGGAAGAAAAAATCAATACAGTTTCAATTTCTATGAATAATGTGAATCTATGGACATTAATATTAAAGAAAGTCCAGATTTTGTTTTCATATGTTTCCAGTGTCAAGCCATGACAGGAAGGAAGGTAAAGAAAAGGGTAACAGGTCTAGACCCAGCTGTATAATATCTGTATTTGATGAAAAATCTTCAACAACCATCAACAATGATTTTTATTGAAATTATAAACAGAATATTGATTTACAAATAGTTTAGCCATTTTGCTGAGTTTGAAGATTGGGTTATTTCAGAGTAATGTTGCATATGTTGAAGACATGATACAGATAGTGAACAGGGAATTTTCTCACACTAGGGACTTTTCTAAAGGTTCTACAGCTCTTACACTGCTAACACTGAACTGTTCCTAGGTAGCTAAGCCCCAGCTGACAAAATTTAATGTAAATACATGTGCTTTGAGCCAAGAAGTTGAAAGAGGTTTGTTTATGCATGGTTTCTCTCTCAGCTATATATAGTAACCATAGGTGACACAAGCAGGGTGTTCTACTGCATAAACAAGGCCTCAGAGACTCTCCTTAGCCTGTGCTAAACCACAGATACCAGGTGTGTATACACCTTCAAAGAGATGGAGGAATTTCTTAATTTGTTGTCTCATTGAAACTAAAGCACTTCCTCATAACCATAATTAAAAAAGGAAGGCAACATGGACTGGAAAACAAATTTATATTAAGTTGTTCTTTTCTGAACCTAATAATACTTTCTCCTGGAAACATAATAGGGGAGAGTGTGTGGCCTTTGTAAACAGTGAGGTATGATCAGTCTGATTTAGGGCATCTTTTTCCTTACAATAATGTAAATATGATCCTTTATAGACAGCTCAGGTCTTGAGGAATCTCTCAAAAATTATTACTTATTAAGTAGAGCACTGTTAGAGATGACCCACAGAGATAGTAGGCACTGCAAGGCATCTCCATTTAGTTATGGGACTTTTCACAATTCTTTTAGTCCTAGGACTTCCTACCAGTAAGTCTATTACACTACACAACAAACAGGTAGAAGAATTCACCAAACTAACAAAGTTTGGGATAGCTTGGAATTGACTGGCATGTCTACAATTTCTGTTCCCACAACTATCTGAAGCATTCCTTCACCTGAGAGCTTCACCCTGACAGCATTTCTATGGGCAAGATTCTCACACGCCCACACTGTTTGAGTTCAATAAAATTAATTTTCTTATTTTAAGCTCCCTTAGAAGGAAATTATAGGGAAACATAAATCCAAACAATTGACAAACATTACCCCTGACCCCGCAAAGACTGAAGTGTTTTCTTCCTTCAAAGTATTTTTATTTTTCCTTCCCAAGACTTTTCTCAATCTCTCAATCCTCTCTTTCATCACTCAATGAAAGAAAGAATATGTCGTCCCCAGAATCCTGGTCAATGTTCCCTTAATTTCCAGTCTTCTCCTTAGGCAGCAGATTGAAAGTCACATTTTGCCTACGTTCTCTCTTCAAGGACCTGTGCTCTACATGAACAAATAAACACCTTTTACTCTTCAATATTTCCTGAATACACTTTGTGATACCTGTTACTGGACATGCATGGCTGTATGTAAGTACGTGCAACACTCTTGTACCACCACTACAAGCTTTTCTTGAATTAGGTCAGCATTTGCAAACCCAGCAGTAATTTGTCAGAAAACAAAACACTTTATTTCAGGAACAGAGCAGAAGTGGCTGTGGCACAGCAGCTGTTCTCCCTCCTGCCCAACTCCTCACCCTTCTTTCCTTGGAGAGGACATAGGGAAGGATCCCACCCAACTTCTCCTGTCATCTCTTCGTCTGCAGAGGATTTAACAGAGCCATGCAGTATAGAATCATATGTTCTATAGATAGAATTGTATGTTCTATAGTATGGCATCACAGAGTCATAGGATGCTTTGGGTTGAAAGAAATCTCAAGGATCATCTAGCTCTAATCCTCTTGCCATGGACAGGGGCATCATCCACTACACCAGATTTGAATTTCAGGGATGGGGCATCCACAACCTCTCTGAGCAACATGTTTCAGTGCCTTATCATCCTCACAGTAAAGAATTTATTCCTAATATCTAATCTAAACCTACTCTCTCTTAGTTTGAATCCAATGACCCTCTGGATCAGACTGTCCAGACAATTTCTAATCCATCTAACAGCCCATTCATCAAATCCATCTCTTTCCAATTTAGAGAGAAGGATGTTGAGGAGGACCATGTCTTGAGGAGGACCATGTCAAAGGCTCTACAGGAGCCCAGATAAATTACATCTGTGACCCTTTCCTTACCCACTGATGTAGTCACTCCATCACAGAAGGCCATAGGCTGATGAAGCAGGACTTGCCCTTGGTAAAGCTCTGCTGGCTGTGCCAAATCAACTCCCTGTCCTTGATGTGCCTCAGCAGAGTGCCTAGGAGGATCTGTTCCATGATCTTTCCCAGGCACAGAGGTGATGCTAACAGCTGGGTAGGACCCAGGGTCAGTTTTCTACCATTTTAAAAGATGGGTACAATGTTTCTGTTTCCTCTGTACCTAGGTACATGACTGCTATGACTTTTCTAATACCATGGAGAGTGGCTTGACAGCTACATCAGACAGTTCCCTCAGGAATCCCTGACTCCTCTATCCTCTTTTGGCTGTTCTTGCTTTCCTAGCCAGAAGTAAGGGTGCCAGGGAAGGAGGCAGGAAGGAAAAGGAAGAAATTCTAGATTAAATATAATACCTCTTCTACTTAGAGAGCAAATCTCACATTCCCTCACACACAGTCATCTCCTCAAACTGAGTCTTTCCAGTCCTTTCTTCTCACACCCTTTTAAATCCCCCACCAACTACCAGAAGCCCTCCAAGCACCAACCTCACTCCTGCTACTACCTCCTCAAAAGACCCACTACTAAGTTCCCTTCATCTCCACTGACACCTTTTACCCCCAGCTTCAGCATCTCCTTTAGAATCAAACACAAAGGAAAGAGAAAAAGGTCAGGACAATATGTAGGTAGCAGTTTGCCTCAAGAAAGCTAAAGAACCATCACTTTGAGGAACGGGTGTTGGTTTACTTATTGCTTCTCCTAGAAGCCCTGGGATTTATTTCTCCCATGAAATTAGCTGCCTTTCCCCTCAGCAAGTCCTTCAGTTAAATATGACTGTCCTTCTACAAAAAAAACCAAATGAAACCAAAACAAACAAAATACAAACAAAAAAAACCAAAAAAAAATTCCCTTAATTTTTCTCTTCCCAAGAGGTCAGTGAAACACTGACCCACAATTCATATCCCTGGATATCTAAATGGCTTTCTCTTGCAAATTTTCTTTGATCTGCCTTTGGTAAAATTTTACAGCTTTTAAGTTTCTATCTGCTGAGAAAATTCACATATTTTTCCTGTTGGTTTCAACAATCTCATTGTCCCATAACACCTTGACAGCAGACACTAAGGTTTTTGAATTTCTAGTGTCAGTCCTTATCACCAGTTTTTGACATTTTAAGTAAATGTGGAGGTAAAAGCACTACTGAGAAAATCCCCTATATTCAAAGTGAGCTGACCACCAAGAGAAAAATCACAATATTAAATTAATAAACCATACATAGACAGTCATACCAAGAATATATTGATTCTTTTTTCTTACTTCCTCTCTCCAGTTTTACTTCCCTTCTGAATGGCTTTCTCAAAATAATCAAAACTAAAGAGTCTTGTGTTCTGCACAGATAATCAGACTGGTGGCAATTCTGTAGTCTTCAATTACGTTAGAAATATGCACCTGGAAAAAAAGTTTACTCCGGCACCAGATACTAGCAATAAATCTCAAGGCATTTCATATCAAAGAAACATCAATAGCTGTTTTTTAAAGAACATGCAGACAACATGTTCTTTACAGCATTACTCTATCAACACAAACAACAGAAACCAAGGAAGAGGATGACAGACGTAAGAGTTACTTTTGTGAGGGACAAGATCAAATTCTGAAGAGTTTGGTTAAATGTTATCTGAATACCATCGAGTGTCAATTATCAAATTACTTTGTAAACAAGTGTAAGAATTTAGTTATAAACTATTGCTTATGCACTGTATTTGATGTTTGATCCATCAGTACTTGACACAGGGGCAGGAAGGAAACATCAGAGATTAATCTGGACTTCAGCATCATGCTTTCTACTAGAGCTACTTCTACTACACATGAAGCGACACCTCAGAGATTACCAGTTGATGAGGGCAATTAAGAAGCTGTGTCTCACAAAGCAAATACTGCTTTTCATGTAGGACTGAAACATGAAAAGGTGACTTTTTACTGTGGTATCAAAGGGAAAAGAAAACTAAGAAAAGAGCTGACAAAGTAGGGCTGAAATATAAATTTTCCCGCTTGGGGAATTTACCCTCGAGATTGCTATGTTGTGCAACAGATCACTTTGTAATGCCAGAGCTGAAAGCAAGACAGCTGAGACAGTGAAATGCTGAGAGGTGCAGGGCTCTAGACTTCAGGCTAATTATGCTGATGTGGCTGCACTACTGCTCAAATGTGACAATTGAGCTCTACACAGCATGCTGCTTGCTCCCTTAGAAATCCCTGAAAACATCTATTTTACACAGAGTAAACATACTCTGGGAAGTAAGGGAAGTAAGGAAATCTAGCTCATGATGCCTCCTGTGACAACCAGCCCAGGGCAATGCAGATATTACAATATGAAGAAAGAAGCAAAACTGTGATATATAACTTTGGAAGAATTTACAAGCCACAGCAGTTGTACCAGCATAGTAAGGTCCTTGTCCTTGCTGACTTCTAATGCAAAGGATTTTTTCATAGAAGCACTAGACAATGTTGCACCTATTGATAATTAGCAAACAGAGAAGTCATTGCTCTTTGTAAATTGGATCCTGGTGCATAGACCTATTTGATGATTCAAACTCTGAAATTGCAACTAAAATACTTTGGGGATTGAAAATAATAGAAGTGAAATCCAACAAACTGATGTGCAGAGATGAGATATGTGAATTGCATGTATGGATAAATAAATTGAGAGAAAAAAGTGTACTCCTTCCTGAAAGCAGGGTCTGTAAAAATATGTAATACCCTTGATCCCCAGTCTCAGGACAATGAACTGATTGGAAAGGGAAATAAAACAACTGAGTAAAAACTGGAGTATGTGTTCTTGAGTAAAACACTCCATGGAATGCAGATTATATCTGAGAGTTGACCTCCCAATAGGACATACTTTGAACTTAACATACTTCTTAGCAAGGCACACTTTTTACTTTACAAGAAGCAACTTCTTCCCTTTTGGAAAGTTGTAGTTGAAGATTTATTCATACTGATTGAAAAAATAATGTGGATTTTTTTTCCCAAAGTATTATTTTCACTCCTCTGAAATAGCCTTAGGGTGAAATATTACATCTACGAAAGTTGTTGTGCCACTGGTCCATCATACCAACTGTATGAGGAGTTATGCTGTTTCCAGCTATGCTGTTACTACTATTTGCCATTGTAGTCAGAAGACTGAACCCCATTATATCTGCTCTGACAGAGTGAAAATTTTAGTTCTGATCTGGACTTTGCACTTAGCAATCAGCAAGCAAATGAGAAAAATGGGATTTGTCAGGTGCAGATATTTAATCTAGCAGAAAACAAACAATCTGAATACCTTTAATGTCTTTAAGACATAGCCAAGGAAACATTAGTCCTGCGCATATCTAAAGAAATTAAATTTTTTATTTCAGATACTGAGTGCATCCCTCACTTTATGATCATGATGAAAATCACACTTAGAAACTGATGTTCATAATGAGCACATGTTCAGTGATACATGGAGATCATCACCTCAGGACAGACAGATGTGCTGAGGTTTAAAGGACATCTCCAAATTCTGAAAGAAAAGGGTATAGGATTTGTTGTTCTGCCTTGAAAAGGTTTGTAATGGACAATTTTGACAATAGCGAAGAAAATGAGCTCTAGGACAATAAACAATGGGAATAAATATCAGTGATAATGGAAGAGGGAGCTACATGTCCAGAAGACAAAGGACCTCAGGGGTGCACTGCACTTGGTTAGTCAGGTAGCTAGTAAACCCTTTCTGGCTGACTGGATCTGTTTTGCAGCATGTCTCAATATGTCTGATGGGGGAAGAATAGGTCTAGTGATGAAAATTGTACTTATAATAGTTTAACTTGGTGGACACAGAAAATGTGGGGTGTAACACCAAACAAGTAATGTGAGTTAAAATTGTGGTACTAAATGTAAAGGGAATTGCATTCATCATAATTGCCATGTAACACGCACTGGATGATGTATGTCCCAAATGATTCAGCTCAATTATTTCACAAATCCTTTTATTTTTACAGTAATCTATGAAAATCTTCAGAAGCTAAGTATGCCTTTAAACCTGTTTGGAAGCAAAGTGATTATAACTGCATTGACCCTGGGCATGGGAAATCTGGGTGACTTAGGATTCTTGGTAGAGACATGACCAGCAGCACAGCACAGCTGCCACTACTCTGCTGGGAGGAGGATTCAATATCCTTACTCTGGACATTTCCATTGCTCCACAAACAGCATTTCAGATCTTGTATGCATAGGCACCACCTTGTCTTGCTGGGCACCTTCCTCTGTCACCTCCCCTACCTGTCAAGTGTGTTCCTGAGCACAGGAGAGTATGTGGGAATACCAGAAAGGTGAATTGGCTGGGAAAAATTCTGAAGTATCAGAAGGGGAGAGACATAACTTCCAGAGAAAGAAAACAATAAGAAAATCTGGTAAATTTGTTTTCCTCAAGCCATAATGAGACCGAAACCTCCCACAGACACCTGCCCCTTCTTCCCCTTCAATCAGTGTATAAGCCAGTCATTGAAGAATGTATATATTATAGATCTATGTATCTATGTATTTTAGTTGCTTAATAATGGGCCGTGGCCCATTGAAAGGAAAGGAAAGGAAAAATACAACAATTGCTCAAGAGCTGCTAAGTGAAGAGACACTTCAACAGCTACTAAAGCAGGAGGAGCTTTGGCAAGTGCAGAGCAGAAAAAGAAATAAAATTGCATTTTGGACTCATCTGGTGGCGGCTGCTGCTTCCCAGAAAGATTCTTATCCAAGCAACCTAATGACAATACATGCCCTCCCTCATCCCTGATTTCAGCAGGGTCTGGACTATGTTCTTGCTGCAGCTCCTCCTGAACTCCCCTTGGCTGCCTGGCTGTCTGCAGGGCAAACTCCAGGGCAAACAGTTTGTGGGATGCCAAAATTATGCTGAGATTTTACAATTTGCCTCAGCTGTTCACAGCCTGAAAACCTGCAAGGCTGTATCAGCCTATTTTTTGCTCCTGAAAGACAAAATCAAGCTCAAGTTGAAGTCAGCAGTGAAAACACCATTTCTTACGGCTTTTCAAGGATTTTGAAGGGAATGAAGTTGAAATCTCTAGGAGTTTCCATCATTTAACACAAGCTTTACTTGTGGTTTTGCCCATTGCAATAGTTTTCTGCACCTTTCCATATTTCTATGGAAATTAGAGCAGGTTACTGCAAGATAAGCAAGGCAGGAAGTTTGCAGGCACCAGATACTCTCCTCTAAGGTCGTGTATATGTGCTCAAATCCTGTGGTAAAAATGCGCTAAATTTTCTTTTCTTTCATTTTGGTGCAGATTACCTTTCAGTCATTTCAGGCTAACAATGGTCACTCATGCAAATGTAAATATGGCAGAGTCCAATGAAGTGATTCTCATACTCCAGTGCAGACACTGCAACACAGCAAGAAAAGTGGGCAGCAGCCCCTGTTTTTGTGGTGAGATTGGTCCCAAGATTACTGGAGCAGTTTTTGCGTGCTCCTTGAGAAAATGGGCTGTATATTACATATAAAAAGGTATGGCAGTGCTGTTCTTCACATCATGTCATGATTAACGTGTATTTCTAAATAACTCCAAAACACACATTTTGTTCTTGTCCTCTGCCAGTTTTAATCCAATGGGTTTGGAAGCTTAAATGGATTCCTTTCATACTTCCTCCAAAAATACCTTCTAAAAATACTCTTCCAATTATTAGTCTTTTCTAAAAGAAAACCTGGGCTTGCCAAAGTCCACATTCTCCAGATAGAGCAACCATTGTCAGCAGTCTCTGCAGTTTGGCTCAACATGATAAATGTTGATGGGAAGGCATCCTGCAAAAATGTAATAATGTTTTCAGAGCCTATGTCCTATTTTCAAATGTGAATGAAGTTTTAAATGCCCGATTTTTCAAAGGTATTTGGTATAAAAAGAAATTTAAGTTTTCATCAGCATATATGCAGGAAAAGTAACCAATTTGAACCCATTAAAAGCAAAGGACACCTATTTTTATATGCATAAACATTTTCAAAACCCCATTCCCTGAAAACTGTTGTTCCAAGGTTTAAAAAAAATGGATTCACAAATAGGGAAATATTTTGAGATTTTTATTTTTATTTTTCAGAAGTAAAGGAGAAAAAAGAGAAAGGAAATCTGAAGTTACAAATACAGTTTTGTAACTAGATACCCACCAATCATAGAGTATAATAATTAAGCCATAGTTACAGATATTTCAGCACTAACAACTATAGAGATAGATTTGATTTGATTTATTTTATTTTATTATATTATATTATATAATTTTTGCTGTCTTCTTTGACAAACCAAAAAATATTGGTCAGGTGTTATAAACATATGTAAAGGAGAAACCATTGAAAAGCTAAGTGACAACAAGTTAGAGTGAATAACAGAAAAATAATAAAAGAAAGGAGGGAGAAGCAGAGAAAACAAGGGTCTTTTGAAAATTAAGTTAAATATGTTAGCCACTTCATACAGTCAGTTTTATAGCTACACAAGATGAGTTAAACCTTCTTAGTAGTGTTGTTTGCTTCCTTAAAATCTAATGAAGAACTTTGTAGAAGGAGATAAAAAAATCAACCTTGGTTTAAGATGCACAAGTTTCTCCAAATTTCTCATTAATTCATGAAGTATAATATTAAATACATTTCTTTTCTTCTTGCAATAACTGAATAACTCAATGTCTCTAATCCATGTAGAAAAATATTTCAGTAAAAAATCAATATAAAATATTACTTGGCTAAAATCTCTTCCTAAAATTTTCCTTGTGGCCGTTTCACGGCACATAGGGGTTTCACAATAACAAATATGCTGCACTACAACGCAAATGCAAATATGCTTTGCCTCTTACCAGGACGATACTGAGTGCTGGGTGCAGGTAATATCCTTCTAAGCTCCCTTTCTCTTTGTGTGCAACCTTTCTCTTTGGCAAGTGTGTACCACACAAACAAGTTGCCAAGAGATAAGGCAGATTGTGAAATTACAGTACACAGCAGCAAAGCATCCAACACACATCCATCTTCTCTCGGATGCCCATGTAATCCCAGCCCCACTGAGGAGAGTGCAGTTTGCATCTCAGTGGAAGGGAGGCAAAACCTCCATACACCCTAAAGAGAAGCCGTCGGGTGGAGTAGGTAACGTGCTGTAAATCCACACCCTCACTTGCTTCATGGTGATTTGTCCATGAAGGTATCCTTTGGGTTGCCTGGAGATGGATGTTCTTTCCCTCTTCAAAGAAAACAAGGAAACTGTACCTGATGAATGACAAAATTAAGTGTTTATAGAAAGTGCAAGACACTTCACTTGCACTAAAAAGTGAAAAGTTAGAAGCCATAAGTGAAAATTTAGCTCTAGGCAGACAGCTACTTAAACCTAACTTATAACAACATATTTTTTTCCATTCTTGTAAAATTGAAAGCCAATTTAAATATCTTCTAATAGAAATCCACATTCTGATTTTCAAAATTAATTGTTAGATTTTGAAACAGTTGTGGACACAGAAGTCCCTAGCATGAAAGAGAACTGACATATATGAGGCTGATGATGCTTCCTCACTCAAAATGACACAGTTATACCCTGAATGACCAAGCACTACCCTCTGTAGTAAACCAAGTTTTTGATATTGGAAGTTTGTTAACTAGGCAAACTGTGTTTTATTTTTCTTGTGATTTATACATATATTTATCATATAGATGAGTCTGTACATATAAATGAGAGAGTAGTTTTTATTTGCTTGAGATTTGAGGGGTAATATTTTTATACTAAATCTCATGGCTCTGAAAAAGACTCTGTTTTCCAAACATAGTTGTATTTGTAAGTGAAAGATTACCAGATTAATATTGTCATGCACAAAATTAGTATGTTTATCAACACAGATGTTCATACATCTGTGGACTAAACTCACTTTGCAGTTGCACCTACCTGCAGCTGTGGTTTTTTTTGATACACACAGCTCAAGTTGTATTTAGTTGATATTTAGTTATAAAAGCAGATCAGATTTAAAGATCAAAAGCCAGTGGCCAGCCTTTTGTCATTCTTTAGACAGCTTTTACCCTTAGAACAGCAATTACCTCATCTCAGTAAGTGTTGCAGGAATCACCCTAAATTTTAAAGGCTATTTTTAGGTAGAAAATAGAGTAGAATCACAGAAAGAAACCACTCAAAATGGTTTTGAAGCAATGTGTTACATGTTTTAGCTACTCCTCTTACTTAAGACATATCTCAGATCAAAGACATACCCTGTAGAGTATTGCACCAATTAGCAGCTCACAGAAGGAGGAAGTCAGGGGAAAAAAAAAAGTAAGAGGGAGTAGAGAGGGATTAGCAGAAAAGTAAAAGAGTATTTATTTGAATGCCGGAATCTTCCAGCCCACACAGTCTTAAACAGGCTGACTAACTACATCACTACCTTCACTTGTTAACTTGGATATTTTTTCCATGCAGATTAATTTGTTATGCTCCAAGAACTCCCTCGTTTTGTGTTGGAATTTTTATTTGCTTGAAAAGCAAATAAATGCCTGGTCATTCAGGAAATATCATGATGCTACAATGCAGTGCAAAATAACCACATTTGAACTACACAGAAACCCGTAGTATGGAAGGCCAAAGAGAACAACACCTTCCATGACCTCAACAAAGCTACAATCATCTGCTCTGTGTCAATACAAGGGCACAAAGCAAGGAGCACAGAGCCAGTTCAAGGTCTACAGTTAGACAATCCTCACATACAAGGCTTGGTTCTAACTCCCTCCCAGTGCTGGAGTGACAGACACACCCACATGGATGACTGGAGAGAGATTTACTTAAGTGAGGCATGCAGGGCCAGTAGGGCAGGATAGGATACAAGAGCACGGTGTACATCATACACTGGGCCATACAAAACTCTGTAACTATTTGAAGAAGTTCCTATTAACCTCTTGCTTCATCCTGTACCACCCTGCAGGAATGTGTTTATGGCACAAGTTAACAGGCCTGCCCACACCCTTGTCATGGGGGAAGGCACAGCCCAAAGAGCATGAAAAGAGGTCAAGCCGCAAGATAAAGCCCACAACAGAAACAAATGGCTAAAATATGTGCTAATGCCGACTTCAAAGGAGCTAAAGCAATGTAAGGCACAAACAACATGAGGCCCAAAGATACCATCTGATGTAGCAAATGTCCCTGACTTGCCTGTTGGCATTATGGTAACAGCAGAAGTATGTCATGTGCCTACTAACACAAAGGAATACAGGACTGCACAATTCTCCTTGATAACTCCAGGTATAACTCCAGGCCTATTGGACTTGAGTGGAGACTGATGTGTATCTGGACAGCCTGGAGAGCAGTGCTTCCTCTTCTTGTGTGCTCCAATCTCCACCTGCTTTTATAGCCCAGTCTGCCCTGATCTCCATCATATACTTCCTCATCACTTCCTTTCTACCATGCATAGCTTCTCACTCTCCCTTGGATTATCCCCTCACTTGAGCTTACTTTGACCACTCCCATTATAAAAACACCCCACTTGAGCCCGCTTGTTCCATCATATCACTCCATCTTCTCTCCATCCTGCAGCTCTTTGAGCACAGACTTTATAGTTTCTACCTGGGGCTTCTCTGCTTGTGTGATTCCTTCTCGTTGCAGATGAAGATGTTTTTACCAGAATATCCAATAATTCTTCTGTAGGCAAGGGGTACATCATCAGTGATTTATGGGAAAGGAGGGAGGGAGTCTGTGTACAAGATCTACATTCAGGTTGATGTTATAAAATTGTTAAAGAACTCTTGAATCATGGAAGACCTTATTATATGGGGAATTCACCATTTGTTTACAAAGGCTGCATCAAATCTCTTACAGACAAAGCCCAATAATGAGTTGTTATAACTTTAATTATAGTCTTTTCAAAGACCTCTGGCACAATTAGTTGGATGAAGTCTAAAGAAACCAACTGAATAACTATTCTGCATGAAATGCAGAGCAGAACAAAGGAAACCAGGCCTTCAAGGAAGGAAATCCTATTCAGAGGGTGGATAGAGTGACATTAGTAAAGAACAGGAAGCTTGGGCAGAAGTGATGCGTTCTGCATAGCTGCAGAAACTTAGTCTTAAATAATTACAAACTAAGCAAAATATAAGGGACAGGGCATCTCAAGGCTTGAGGGAAAAAGTATTTTTCTCCCTGGATTTCTAGGACTTGATCTGTTTCTTTTCTGACCTCCTTAATTTTTCCTTCAATGCATTCCTGAAAGACAACGTCCTATAACTAAGTTTAGTTGAACAACTCCTTTTGGGCTACTCACCAAACTGATGTCTCAGGTCACAAGTGCTTGGTCTTTCACTAAACAAATCCCAGAGCAGTGATAGAAATACTTGGTGCTGGTGTGGCCACACGTCAAATCCTGTGTTCAGTTTCGGGCCCTTCACGACTAGACAGAAATTGAGATGCTGAAGCATGTCCAGAGAAGGGCAGTGAAGCAGGTGAAGGGTCTGGAGCACAAGTCCTATAAGTAGTGGCTGAGGGAGCTGAGGATGTTTATCCTGGGGAAAATGAGGCTGTAGCCAGGTGGGGGTCATTGTTTTCACCCAAACAGGTCAAAAGGGAATGGCCTCAAGTTGCACCAGAGGGGGTTTATATTGTATATTTGAAAAAATCTCTTCACTGAAAGGGTTGTCAAGCATTGGAGAAAGCTGCCCATGAAAGTGAATGAGTCACCACCCCTGGAGATATTTAAAAGACATGTGGATGTGGCACCTGGGGACATGGTTTAGTGGTAGACTTGACAATGTCAGTTTAACGGTTGGACCTGATCCTAAGGATCTTTTTTAACCTAAATAATTCTATTATTTAATTACTATTTTTTTAAATCTTCCTTCTATTTTCCTCTGTTATGATGCTTCCATGGTGCAGAAGAGAGATTATGCTGCTCATATGTTTGCGATGTTCAGTCCATGAGAACGGTGCCCCTGGCCAGCAGAGTCTCATTCCTGCTACTGGTGCTCATTAACCTTTCTCCTTTCCTCTAATGAACTAAGAGTTCCTAGGCACAGGTTTTTGTTTGTATTGGTGATTAGTGATGTCAAAACCAAATAGTGATGACATACCACTACACAGTAGAAGATGCAAGGCCCAAGGAGCAACTATTTTAAGCTAGTATGTTAAATACATGTGGCACAAGAACCATGCCTGATTTCACTGAAGATAGAAAGGGAAACTGCTGGTATCAATATTGCAAGATGGCATCCTTAAGCACTCGAAAGCAGTAACAACATCCAGATGAGCAAGCGTCTTTGTGATTCATTCCTACCTGCTTGTTGATAAAGAATATTACCAGCCACTATTGTGATTATCACCTTCTCTGCCAATCAGTAAGAATTCCATCCTCACTAAGGCTTGACAGTGAGTGAAGGGCAGTCAAAGAAACAGGAATGTTAGAAGTTCTTACATTGCTGCAATGGACCTCCAAATGGAGCCTGACATCTGTGCACTTTCTCCTCTGTGGTTTGCAAAATACTTTTTTTCTTTCGTTTATGGCACTTGTACTGTTTTCCGTGTGTGTGTAGATGGGATGTCATAATATCCTTGTCTTACACTGCACTATTTTCTCAGAGCTTTCCTACAGTTTCCATCTGCTTAAGACAAAGCTTGTTTAACACATGGTCTTATTATAATGAACTTCATGTTTTCATTCCTTTCACTTCTTGTTTTTCTAATTTATTTGAGAACCTGCCTAAAACTGGGTTGCAAGTTCACTGGGTCAGATATTTTACACTGCTTTTGACAAGTGCTTTGTGCAAATTCTAGGTAAATGATAAGCAGCAATTACCACTATAATACTAATAAATGCAAATTAAATGGTGCTTCAGGAGCTCTTCCCTTAGAATATTAACAGTGAAAATTTATGTAGTACTTCCCCCCTCCCCCCACCCCCAGACTGCAAATACATTTGTTAATTACTTGAGGGTTGATGACAATGCCATAATTAGCCAAGCCCAGGCTGCTCTTAATGGTGACGGGGCTACCAAGAAAATGAAGGCATTTATGATTCCAAGAAAGCACCCATTTCTGCTTCACTGGAAGGAATGAAAATATCGTTTATGCACATAATGATTGGTCCTGTGACAGCACTAACTCCATCCAGAGTTGAAAAGAGCACAGGAAATTAACAGAAAGAGCTCACATCTTTGCTCAGCAGCTGGCAACCACTACACTTGAGGTGTAGAAACAGCGTCTGAACAACAGATCAGCTCTTCATTAGCAGAGGGGACTACCCACAGGGTAGTCACCTACAGACTGACTATTTATGTGTTGTACACACCATATAGATACTGAGTTACTCTTGTTAAGGAACCATACATCATTCAGGATACACACTAATCCTATCATGGACTTGGAAACTGGCAGAGAGCAGATTCATCATTCCTCTTTTGTTAACCACAACCTACCACTGACCATCTATATCAGAGAAGCCTTTTATTTTCCATGTACATTTTCTCTTAGAAAATGTTTTTAAGACACCAAACAACCAACAAGCTACTAAGTCTTATCACTTTGAAGAAACCCCGCTCTTTACTTATGAAGCTGATTGCGTCAAATCAGCTATATATAGCTAATGGCTCTATAGCAAATACAAATCAAATTAATCATCCACTTGGGGCATCACAGTCTCTGCAAGCATTATACTCCATAGCAACAGTGTTGTATTGTCACTGTGCTGCCTCCTGAAGTGGGTCTATGCCAATCTTATGTAGGATGTAACTACAAATAAGGAATACTGCAAAAGTTTGGAGAGAACAGGAGTGATTCAGTTCTGATTTTCTCACCTATACAAATGATATAGTCTGCATTAGGGAATAATACTGCCAGTTGTGCTGTCATCACTTCATACACACTATCCTCATATTTGGTGTATGTATGATTACACAGCTGACAAGGAAGGTCATGCTGCTATGCTACTGCAAAATAAATAAAGGTTTCCTCTGCAGGGTCCTTTTCTCAGTGCCACAAACAAACTAACTTGGGACTGCCCATTCACTGTCAGCTATGTGCAAGCCTCCCATTTTGAATGATTTTGCTCAAAACCGTGATGTGGCTTCACTTAAACTTCAACAGGAGCTTGTTGAATAAGGGAAAAAAATTACCTAAAGCCATTGAAACAACTTCTGATTATCTCTTGCAGGCAGAGAGATCCTCTAGGATGATTAGGAGGGTTTTCTCATCTGCCACAACCTCAGAAAAGCTGTCAATCATATGTCTCTGCTGCCTCTTCTCTACCAGAGAACAGCAAACTGGAAGCTGCAAGCAAGCAATGTGTGCCTTGTCCAGGCTGCTCCTAATAATGAGATTTATCCCCAGGGGTGCCATTTTTCACAATCTTTACATATGATCTGTAGATCTGTAATCTGATCTTTCTTTCTGGTCTTTCAAATAACAAAAGTGTTCAGAGATTTTAGAAAAAAAATCAAAGTTTTGTTGTCATTAGCTTCCAAAATTTTAACCTTTTCTGCTTAGTGCTGCAACAATTGACTGCAGAACATGTCGTGATATGGAGTAAAAAAACCAATAAATGTTGTTAGAGTCTTATTTTCATGTAGGTTGAAATCTTGCATGAAATGCATTCAGAAACACCACTTGAAAAGCTTGCAACTCTCAGCATCTCCATGGCTGATATCATCAAAAGCTATGAAATAAATCAAGTCTGGTGATAATCCTGGCACTAGTGAAACACCATGAAATTATCAAAGCACCAAATCACTGTTATCACCAACTGCTGTTTATCTTGGACACACCAAAATAATTTAAGCAAACAGACCTTCTGAGCTAACCACCATACACAAAATTAAGCTATATATTTTGCATGTACCTACGGAAAAATAAATAATCTACTGAATATCCCCTGTATACCAAAGAAAAAGAACTGACTGAATATAAACTTTATTCACCAGAGGTTCATTTTTGCATGAGAACAATTAAAGATAAATCAATTTACAGTTTCTAAAATATTCTTTGTATGCTACTTTATCCTTTTTATCATAATGTTTCATACCTTCTCTAGTTGTAAGGATGGCAGAAACTTATATTGCTGCCTGTGTGGACAGCTGCACTGGGAAATAGCAGGGAGATGATCTGTAAGGCAATTTCAGTGGAAGTATTTCCGTTTTCCTTTGTACTCAGTTCTTTCCTTCAGTAAGAGAAGGTATTTTGCCACTTTCCCAACATCTAAGCATGTTCTGAAGGTACCTTTTGCTTCCCAGAGGATGAAGGGAGATGCTACTACATTCTGCCACTACCAGGTGAAAGGATACTAGGCTCCAGCACAGAGCTACCACAATCTTCATTAGTGAAAAAGAGGTTTTCTATAACTATTTGATGCAAGAACATGAAACTATAGGTGACAAAGTACAGCAGCAGCTTAGTGAATGAGCTGGCCTGAAAAACCAGAAAATCAGCAAGCATTCCCAGTAGAAAGTAGGCTTTTAAAGATATGCTGGAGGATAAGAAGTTCACTTGTCTCTCATCACTCATTCTATATGTGATACACAGCCTTTTGTGAACCCAGTATCTGATTTGGCAAGACGGATCAGACCACAAAATAAATGCAGAGACAATAGTGAAGATGCTGATCACACACCTGTAGTCTGACTGCCATTTGGATAACCACACAGTTACAGTATGAATGAACTAATAGAAGCTGGACTGTACATGAGGAATCTTGTTGTCACCAGTGCATCCCTCAAGTTGCTCCTAACAACCTACTGGTAATTAGTAACATGTGGTACCACTGTCAGATTGCTGCACTTCTACTGTTTTTGAAGACCAGGAGAGAGGACATACACAGAATATCTATGCAGCTTAATCAATGCAATATCTTGCCTTATGCTGCTCACAGTTAAAATTATGTTTTCCTGCATCTTGCAACAAATGCTTAAACACAGGCACACGCATATTGCCCACTGTCACTGAGTTTTGCTTAAGATCTCTTGGTATTTGCTGTGCAGAATCCAGGTATGTGTGCATACCTGTATACGCACACACACGTACGTATGTACTTCCTACTGCACTTCCTATGAGTTCTGCTGAGAATTTTTGTGACATTCCCCTTCTTACTCCCTTCTGCAAACTCTTTGGTTGCATACAGCACAGACTGGACTTGGGGATTTCCTGTTCAACAGGAACCTACGGGTGGAGCACCACTGTCACCAGCAGTACGTCCTGTTTTCTCTCCTCCTTTAGGCGTAGTCCCATCTCTGATTATCTACAAGACTTTATCATGGTGATTCCTAAACTCTGGCATTGCTCATCTGCAGCTGCTGGCTCCTTGGTGTTCCGCTGCACACCCGTTCTAACCAGAAAGTCAAGCACTGTTTGACCTTACTTCACCACTTTAGGAGCACTTGGAACCAGTGAATTGCTCCCTGGATATATTCACTGGCGGGAGGGTGTGGCTGGGGAGGGGCCAGCTCCTGAGATAGAGAAAGTGTCCCACTGATAGGCACCACCACAGGCATGGAGACTGCTGGTACTGAGGGGCTGGGATGATCACAAAATCTCGTGACAACTTTCTGCACTTCCTACTTGGCATAGTCCTTCCCTCCAGGAGTGCCTGTTAGCTTGCTCATGTATAATGTTCTCCATGTCTCAGGCTTGCTCAACAAGCCCCTCTTCCACCTTCACGCACGTTTCCTCTACTCTGAATCACAGAATGGTTGATGTTGGAAAGGACCTTTGGAAGTCACCATGTCCAAACTCCTGCTCAAGTAGGGTCACCCTAGAGAATCTTAACTATGTCCAAATGGCTTTTGAGTATCTCCAAATTATCTCCAATATCTTCCTTACAAGCACCCTTCAGCTATTTATACACTTGATGAGATCCCCCTCTGAGCCATTTCTTCTGCAGGCTGAACAATCCCATCTCTCTTAGCCTTTCCTTATAGGAGAGATGGTGTACTCCCTCAATCATCTTCCTAGCCCTTTGCAGGAAGCTGTTCAGCAGCTCTGGGTCTCCCATGTGCTAGGGTGCCCACAGATGTTCTCCAGGAGTGACCTCACCAGTGACCAGGAGAGGGGAAGGATAACCTCCCTTGACCTGCTCCTTCTCTCTCTGTCCTTCCTTGTTCCCCCTTATATGATCCAGCCTTTTCTCATTATCTTTGTGTCTATCTAAATCCTTATTAAAGACATTTGTAGAACTAGTATGCTGTCAAATTATCACCTTGTTTTTTGAAGTACCGTGAATTCTTTAAAAACCATGAGAATTTCATATGCGAATTTTGATCGGACCTCAAATAACCAACTTTTCTTGATGCTAGGCATAAAAGGTAACAAAATGTTTACTCTGAACTTCCACCACAACCCTTAATAAAACTAACCAGTAAAAAATCATACTCCCTACAGATTTTTTTTCTCATTAACAACTTTTTCCCCTCTTCTGTTAGAAATTCTTCATTGGCTTTGCCAAACAAAAATATACATAACAATAATGATGCAATCTACCCCCTTTAGCAAACACAACTGAATTTTTTTCTCAAAGATACAGAGTTCAGCATGAGAACAGGTATGTCTTTACTAATGTCCTCTCCAGAGCATTGACTTATATGGATGCACCACAGGCATCTACTTTCAAAAAAGATAACTAGAATTAACAGCATCTGTCTGATTTCTAATCAATGTTGGGAAGTAATACAGATATTAGCTCCAAATAATTGTACAATCCAGTTATTACTGGACTAGTACTGCAATAGCATGCAGCAGGGTCTCTGTGCCAAATACAGGCAATGAAGAAGCAGTAACCTCTATCAAAAATTGGTATGGGGGTGCCTTGGATTGGGTGTTGGACTAGGTGATCTCCAGAGGTCCTTTCCAATCCTGACTACTCTGAGATGATGGGAAAAAGCTTAGAAACAAGACTATGGGAGATAAGAGGGCAGGAATACAAATAAACAAGCAGTAAGACATGTCAGCAGTGCAGCTGTTTGTGCCAAGCAGAGTACATCAATTAGTCTTAGTACCTATTTCTGGACTAGCAGAGTACCTTAGAAAGCATCATGCACTACTTTTTTTCTGAGTAAAACATCAGTATTAATGTTTAAGTAACTTTATTAATTAAAATGTATTGCACATTGAAAGAGTTGCATTATTAATCTCAGTTGGTAAAGTATAGTCAGATTTAAGCATAAGCATATAGTATTTATAGCCACAGTCACTACAATATTTATAGAGTTTTCTACCCTAATTAATCCACAAGAAAGACTGTGATATGGGAAACATAGCTTCAATATAATATAGAGAGGAAGAGGTTTAAAGGAAATCACATACAATTTAAGATTAGATAGGTTAAGATTAGATTATAATTAGACAAAATTGTTTATGGAGATTAGACACCAATAACAGACCAGGCGTGTACCTAAGAGCTAAACTATGCAGAAGCATTTTGTGTGCTCACACCATGGGAACATTCAAAGCATGTCTAACACAAGATTTGTTTCACAACATAAACTTGTGTAGTTTAAAACATGCCAGTAGAGCTTTAGATCAGGCACGATTATGTAAGAGGCTGTCAGATGAAGTACATTTTTTGTGCTGCTGTAAGCAACTTCTGACTTGGAATCTACCACCACAAATTCTAAAATTTCATATTAATTTTAAATTATACTGGTAAGTAGCATAGCCAAAAAAATTGCTATATATAGATTTAATTTTAGAGCAACAGAGATATAAATAAAATACCTAAATATTTAAAACACAAAATTCAGAAAAATACGGCGTACATGAAACCATTTCAGTTTTGCCAAAATCACCAAATTTCTTTCAGAAAATCTGTTGACTTTTAATTTTTTTCTTTATCCCCCTTACTTCTTTTTTCTAACTGACTGCAACAAATTAGTTTTGGGGATTCATCCTTCCTTTGTTCTTTTTGGGCCAATTAAATGTCTTGAATATTATCTCAGTTTGGAAGTATTAAAATACCCACCAAATATAAGATAATAGGGAGAATAAAGAAAACAGAAACTAATTCTGAAAGGTATAAGAACTGAGTGTTATAGAATTACTACTCCCCTTTACTACCCTACACCCTTTCCCAAACCAGAAAAGCTATAACATAATTCTTAAATATTTTAGAGAGTTACAAGAAAGTTCCAGAAGAAGAAAATTAAAATAAAGAGAGGGCCTAAGGGAAAAAAGAAAAAGAAAAAGAAAAAAAGGGAGAAAAGGAAGGAATGGAAAACTGGAAAATAAGCTCATATATTACATTAAGTGAAAAAAAGGAGAATATAAAGGAAACAATAGACCAAAATTCAGAAAATTCAAAATATTTGGAAATACATTTTTGAAACAAACTTGAAAACTCTTTATTATCTACCATTTTAAATGAGAAATATTTTCTTTTCCCCTTCAGCATTTTGATCACATGTATAAAACTGTTTGTATTGATCACTCCTGCCAGCATCTCAAGACTTTTTTATGGTGTTCCCCCTCTCTCCTTACCAGGTAAATGGAGATGAATTTTTGCTAACTGCCAGTTCCATAAAAACCTCTCATTTTGTTGGCAGATAAAGGAGAGAAAACTTTGAAAACAGGACTTGCATTTAACAGCCCTTGGTTGAGCTTGAGCTGGAAACAAGTCACAAAATCATCAAGGGTGGAAGAGACCCTCAAGGCCATCCTGTCCACCTGCCAACCCAGCACACCATGATCACCCCAAAACATACCCCCAAGTGCCACATCCAGACCTGCTGGACACTTCCAGAGGCAGTGACTCCACCACCTCCTTGTGTGACTTATCCCAATGCCTAAGCACTCTTTCAGGGAAATATATTTATCTAATAACTAACCTGAATCTCCACTGGTGCAACTTAGGGCCATTTCCTCTTGTGCTTTTACTTGAGACATGATGATCATGAACAAACAGGTGCAGAGTGACTGCTACTGGGAGGTTCTGGAAAGTCATTTAGCAGGCTTCATCCCTCTGTACCTAGGAAGAGAGTTTAGCTGGTATTAGCTGGCTGGCTACACAGATATAGAGGATTTCAGACCTGTTATTTTATCTTGGATATTTACTCTTCAATATATATTCACAATACACAAATAGCAGCAACAATAGAGTTTCACTGAAAGATCACCTGCTCTTTGTTAAAAGCGTACAGAAATCCAGAGCAGAAATCTACCCTATCATGATCAGATAACAGACACCTTGATGGCTAAAGTGTCTTTACTAAGGTTGTCATTTACAACAACCATAAACCTAACCCAAAACCATGCAGACAGCCTCAAGCTACAAATCTAGCAGTGCTATAAGATATCCTGTTTCCTCAGATTTGCCCTGTGGCAGAAGCCTGGACAGCAAGTACACAGAGGAATTAAAGAACAGCTGAGAGAGCATTACCTGAAGAGGTAAACTCCATGGTTACTTCTAGGAGTGTTCTAAATGGTATTTGGACTTCCATGAGGTTCCTTTTTTAAAAATTTGTTTTGAGAGAAGTGTCAAAGGTGAAACCTTCCCAAAGGGTATCTTTGTATCAATCTCACAGCACCCTCAAAAGCTTGTTGCCCTACCAGTTTCGGGAAAAGACTAGAGCTCGGTTCATGGTCACTGTAACTCCATACACTGCTCCAAATATATAACATAGTACCAATTCAACTGCCTGTATCTGGATAAACCCCCTGAATATACTGAACACACGGTGCTGTGAGCATAGCACTTGAGCCAAGGGTGCCATTGTGCTTCCATGTGTAAGGTGTACATATGCATGACTAGTGTATAAAAACAATTCAAGTGCTCTGCAGCAGATTTAAAATTAAGTTAGTGTCTAGTCTGGATAGCCCAGTTTGCATTTTTGGCCATGTGGAAAAAGAAGGAATGTGGTACTTTTAGACACAGCGGGAAATTTTAAGGGCAATATTCACACTTTAGAAATGATTGAATGCGTATGCCTTTGCCTGGAAATCAGAATCAAGAAGGGAATCTTCCAGACCCTGCACAAATCCATCCCAGCCCTACACCCCCATTCTTAATTACTCTTATTCTTCATTTCCATTATTATGCCAGTACCTCTGGCACCACTGCTTCCTCAGGAACTGCCTCTGCCTCCACTTCCCGCCAGCTCCGTGTATACGAAACCCCTTCCACCTCATGGACAGGGAAAGGCAGACACCCTCTTTTTCATCTTAATCCCTCGTAAAGCACCCACTGAGCTTGCCAATGCAATCAGAAATGGTGCTACGCAACTAAAAAAATAATCATCAAGCTTTGATTATCATCCAGGATGGTTTTTATGTGGTTTTTTTTCTCCATTCGCACAGTGAATCTCATGAGACTGAATTTGATTTTCCCTGCTTGCTGTGAACATTTAAAAAATAGTCCCATCCATAAAAATATCCAAAGCCTTGCACTGAAAGGCTGTTCTCCTATTTAAGCCCAGTTTCACCCGGGCAGTACTTTGTGCTGCTCAGACTATCTGCAGTGTCACAGTTGTAATTAAATTTGCACAAAATCCTTCATCTTCAAAGAATCACAAAGCACTTTTAGACTTTAAAAGCACTGAAATACACCTTCTGTTTACAGGAATGGAAAGTTGTTTTCCCATCCTTAAAACCCCATCACAGTAGATAGGGATGAGGTCGGAGGTCAGTCTCAGGAGAAGTGCAGACACTGTCCATCACATTTTGCTGTCTGAACTCTGGCAGAAACCCCAGAGGAAACCTGTCTGCCCAGACACGCATCTCTTCTGCAACATAAATGTGTGCTACTGCCATCTGCCAGCCATCCAAGACACCCACATCACCAAAGAGGAGTGACTTTTTTGCCTTCTTGCTTTTGCCACTCCTGAAACAAATATCTTTTTTAATTCAAGTTCCCATCTTCCACACCTGAGCCAAGTCAGAGTCACCTTCCATAAGATGTGAAGTAACATCATTTAAAGGATGTTTGCATTAATAACGTCTTCACCTCTGTGTTGTCTTTTTTTGGGACTTTTGAGTTTCTCTGGAATGGACATCACTCCTGAGCAGCTCCCAGTTACCACCTAAGCTCCTCCAGGACAGTGACACACACACTGGCAGAGGTCCCAACACAGCCCTCTCCAGTAATGGAGAATAAAAGAGCATTCAAGCTAGAATATGACTCAAACCCAGCTTTCACATGCTGTTGGCAAAATCCTGCTTTCTCCACTGACTTCCTTGGCCAAAGAATGATATATTCATTACACACAAAGAAAGTAAAGGAATGGAAGAAAGGTCATTATTTTACCCTTTTTTATTATATGGCATGACGTACTGTTTTCCCTGGTAAGAAAATGTCCTCATTTAGCAGCTCATAACTGGATAAATATCTGTCCAAGTAATATTGTCTACAGTTCAAAGGAGTGTTCAGTTCAAATATCACTACAGTTCAAAGGAGACTTTAAAAAATTTTGTTTATGAAAGAAGAAATTGGCTGAGAGGGTTTTTTACCCCCAAAATAAGCAACTATTGATCAGACCTTCAATGAACAAATATATAAAATTGTTTCAAGATCTTGTGTTATTATTCCAAGTCCTTTTACCAAAACAATTTTTTTTCATCTGATTATTGATTGCCTTTTACAGAATAACTAGGTTGAACTGTAATTCCTTTGTGTTGAATAACAGAATAAAATTTATCTTGTCACACTGAAAAAATCAAATATTGAACAAGCCCAATTATTATATCCAGTTTTTATCTTCTTAGAATCTTCTCCTCTTTCAGGGCTTATCTTCAGTTAGGTCATACAAAGGCTTCTGTCTTGTATGCTAAAGCAAATGTGCTGTGATGTTGTCTGGAAGAAACCTACAATGACAAGACTTGGAAGAAGTCCAAAGTCCCCAAAAGTCCCCAAAGTCCCCAAAGAGGGGGACAGAGAGAAGATGAGCCATGGTGGGTTGTCAGCAGGATGGAGACAATACCTGAGAGCACAGGGAGGTAGCTGCCTGACCTGGGGCTGTCCCCTTGCTCTGTAACATGGCCCTGTTTTGCAAAGTAAGGAGCCAATCCATCCAGTCACCAGGGCTGGGATTCCCCATGAAAAACTTGGCCACATGGTTGGCAAGGGAGGGGTAGAGGATGAAGCAAGAGTTCTGTCAGAATCACTCCTCCACATCTCAGTGTGGGATGAGCCTTCCAAGATACAGAGCCATTCTCCAAAGTACCAAATGCCCTGAGCTAAAATCAGCCCAATTAAAAGGAGCTGGCAATTTAATGGATGAAACTCTTCACCAACTGGTATTTAAACAGCTGAAATGAAAGATTTAGTGTGAGAGTGTGTTCTCTCTCACAAGACAAAACAACCCACCCTACCGACGAAATAAACAAACACAAATCTGCTCTCTGTGCAAGGCAAAGTATCTAGAGACAACAAGAGGATTTGTAGTCATGAAACCAGGACCAGATCCAAACCCCTGATTGCATTGGCATTTCTGCTTAGGTCTGAATAGGCCAAAATCCAGTCAAAATCCTTTAAGACACATTGGCAAATAAATTATTTCAATTTAAAATCCCACCATCAAAATATAACACAATATATAAGTGCTTCTTTCTGTTAATAATTTTTTTTACTGGTCTTGATACCATAAATAGAAGAATTTTATTATTATTTCAATCCATCATTTATTCAATGTACCCCTTATACATAATCTGAAACCAAACCAAGCTGATTTGTGCCATCTACTGGTAAAGCACGGATTTCCAACTCCTAAGTATTTCAATTTCACTACCAAACTTATTTTTAATCTGTTTCAGTTATTAACTATATACAAAGGTGTTACTTCTTTGCAAACAATCTCATATGTGCCCTATCTGATAAAGAAGACTGCTCACATTATGTGAAGGTGATTGATAAAAACGGTTTGGACAAATTAATTCATGGGCAACTTTAATTAGAATGACATAATTATGATACTATTGAAAACTAACATTTTCTCCCAGTAAGCCTGAATACTGGATAATACCTATTTCTTAGCTTGATCTATCTTTCTTAAGCATAAAGATAAGATAATATCTTTCATAAACATTTCTGCTTATGAATTGCAGCCTTCATGTTCTGATGAATGCAAGTATGCTCTTACACATCTGAGTTACATGTGTGAACTGCTGTTCTCAACAGAGGTGTTCACATCAGAGTTGAGCCTGGGCTGCCCCTCTTGTACAAGGCCCTGGCAAGACCTCACACTGGCACAGTGGTTAAAACTCACTACTCATAGCCAAAAAGGCTGAACCCAAACTGTGACCAGCTTCATCTGAGAAACGCATCCCTGGAGAATGGAGATGCCCTATAGGAGAAAAATAAAAATTACCTAACTTGAATAGTGCAGCAGAAAGTGTAAACGAGACATGCTATCTTTGCATCAAGGGATGGAAGTGAAAGGGAGAGAAAAGATTTTTTCAGCTTCAGCACAGTGTTGGCAAAAGGAGAAATGGGCGTCAGCTGGCCATGAATATATTTAGGTTGGAAATTAGAAGGCTCCTAACCAACAGAAGAAGAAGTTCTGTGACAGGCAGCCAAGGGGAGCGGTGGGGGCACACAAACTAACTAATTTTAAGATAGATCTTGGTAACTTAATGAAAGGGATTATGAAACATGGATGTCTACAACAGTAGAAAACTGGACTTGATGACCCAGACAAACCCTGCTAGCCCTCTATTCCCACGTTTCCCAGAATGTTTCTCTCCTTTGACTTCAACATGGTGTCCAGCTTCTGACAGAAGTAGATTTAGTTGCCTGTTAGAAGGCTCCAAATTACGGAATAGTTCTGTTGATTCCAAACCCTCTCATTAGTTGGGATATGATTTGGTAGGAGTGGCCAATTGTCTTTTGTCTCTAAATCTTACGGTGCATTTGTCAGATCTGCCTTCTAAAGCTTTTAAACACAGTTTGTATTCATTTTTATAGTAGGCTGCAAGCAACTGGTGAATCAAAAGTGAATTAAACAAAACCATCCTTTTAAGAGTACAATAGCTAAGGGATCAACTAAGATGTAATTATCTGTCATGTTTAGCAGAAATCACCATGAAAGAAAAAAAATGAGGTGGGAAAGTAACGATAAGTATGATTTGCAATATACGTAACTCGGTAAAAGATGATAATTTACTTCTAAGTTACCATACGTTGCTTTTGAGTATGCTTCCATATAAATGAGATACTAAAGACTCTGATGGGTCAGAGACATTGCCCAGTATCTGCACACATTGGATAGTTGATTTAAACATAAATAATGTTCTATATAAAAAGGAGGGGAATTGGCGGAGCACCCAGACTTCCACTTGTAATGTGCAGAAATGGTAAACACTGGCTGACCTCTAAATAAAAGAAAAAATACCTAAAAATTCTCAAACTGAATTCTCAGAATTATGTGTCCCTTTTGAAAATTTGGTTCTAAAATAAATATATAATTAAATATATCAGCCGATACCATTACAAACTCTGCTTTTCTCTCTAGGTTTCCATTTCACCCTCCCCAGCTGCTACAGATACAATTTGAGTATAACAAAGTAGTAGTTCTGTGCTCAGGAAGTGATGTGGGGGTGCCTGTGAGCCCATGCACAAAAAAGCAGAGGAAACGCAACACGTGCGGTTCCCCTGGTACCTGATGGAATTCTGCACCTCCTGTTGTCTGTGACTAAGCACACAGCAAAAAGTTTTTATGAGGATCCTCTGAGAATCGTTTCATTTTCATTTCCTGAAGTAGGAAAATGTCAGTGTACTTGAACTACTTCGTTCAGGTGTCCAAGTGAATCATATTTAAATCAGAAAAAGTGGAAATACAAGAAAGCCAGCACACTTTCAAATTATATTTAGCTGATCTTTCCCTTTTTGGAAGGATTTGCTGTTTGGAAACACCCTGGCTGGACTCTGTTTGACAGCCAGAACATACAGAAAGAACAATCTATCAGGCATCTCACAAAAATATTCCTCTGATGTGTCCAGCTGAACTTTCCATGCAGAGTGGAATAATTTGGGATAGAAGAAAACTGGCTCTAGATGAGGTCCTCTGGCACTAACTCTCTATCACATGGGTGTGTAAACTTACTGCTTACCTGAGTAAAGTCAGCGACATCATGAAAGTCCATTGAGCTTAGTGGGGAAATTAGTACAAGCAGAACTTGAATCTGTAGCATTGTCTTTTTGCCCAAAGGTCAACACCCTCACCACAGCTGCCCCAGGGCAATAAAAGGAATAAAGACATTAATGCCAGCCTGGTCATAGCATCTGGGGAAAAATGCAGTTGCCTTTCTCTACAAAAATCTTCAAACTTGCAGCATTTCTTCCTGCTTGGTTTCTGCTTCCGTCCCTTCAGAGTCATCAAAAAAAAAAGAGCTGCTGGGAAATATAATGCAGGCAACAAGTGGGCCCTGGGAGTGCTCCCAAGTGGGTCTTCAAAATGGTTCTGTAACTCTGCTCCCCTCCACCAGAGAACAGTTTGCTATTGCTCTATAGCCATCAATTATACGTGGTATGCCTTGAAGCACCCAGAAACTTTTCCCACCTGAATGATCACTTATTCTCCTCACTTTTTCCTTTTCAGGAATTGTTTATTTCTCTACAAAACATGCTGTAGCATGAATAATTGAAAATACCTTTAGCAATGATATTCTGGAATATACAATTTCCATTTAATTGTACTTTTCATGTTGGATTTTGTGACATTAGCATCCAAAAACTTGATGATGTCATTCTCAACTTTATCTGATGTTTCTTCCACAGCTTAGATGTTGCTGATACTGTGGTTTTCTTGTTATTTAGTACAACAGCAACCTAGAAGACTGCTCATGCCACTTACAAAATTGGGTTGTGTCAAAGATGCTTGCAGGTGTGCAGATCTTATGATTTGAAAAATCAACAAAAGAAACACACAGCTGTGATTGCCCTATATTTTGAATGTAATAATTTTAACCTAAGCCAGGGTAATTGCTACTTAATGCAGATTCAAGCCACTAGTTTCACTCCCATGCTATGACCACAATAACTGTAGCTTCCCACTTTATAGCTTGCTTCCTTTTTTACTCCTGTTCAATTGCAAAAGCTGGCAAATATGTGTGGGTTTTCTTTTTCTTTATTGGTTCTGAAGGAAATCAAGATTTGCAAATTTACAGGTATTTTTCTGAGGTCTCAAATGTTAACTTTTAATTTCTTTATTCCACTACTAAATTAGATTTTACCACTGATTCAATAATGTTTCTTGTCACTTCAGATATTAAGACCCTGTAATCGTGGAATACAGGCAAGAGATCAAAAGCAATTGGATTATCTTAGTTGAACAGTTTATCACTTAGTGCCTTACCTAATTTTTTGCTCCTAACCTTTTGCCTATGAGAGGGAGGAACACAGCTTACATCTCATCAACAGCAATTCTGGATGCTTGCATTTGCAGCTCTTTATCTTAAAAGCAAAACCATAGATTCTGGCAAACACAAAATGAGAAGACAGACTATAAAGAGAATGCTGCAATGACAAAAACAGGTTGAACTCTTAAGCAGCATAAATAGAGTGGGTAGGCCTACTGAGAGCACTCACCTCTTTCCAGGAGACACACAGTTCCTAATGCAAAGGTAGAACCTTTCCACATGATACATATTCTGCCACTTTGCCATCACAGTTATTGAGTGTATTCACAGTCTTGTTTCAGAAAAAAAACCTGCCCACATTTCAGTCCCAGCTCTGAGCACAATGTAGATGATAATGTACATACAAACATTATGAAATATTCACTGCATAATGTCACACTCCTGTTGGGACCAGAGTGTTTTAGAGATAGCTCCGTGGGTAAGTCTCTCTTCTAGCACTTACTTAATTTAGAACTCATCAGAACATTTCTGCATGCAGAGAGGAAAAACACTCTAAATAATAGCTCCGCAGATACCACTTAAAATTTTCCTTGAACATATTCCATCTAACAGGGACTGTCTTTACTTTGAACTATACGAAGCAGCTGGTTTATGTCTACATGAAGCAACAGTAATGTGAGTGAGTGGCAGGCAGAGGATTCCTGTCAGTGAGAGGTTTGCTTGATGGCACCTTCTCTCCCTTTAATATGGACATGAAAGTTAATGAAATTCATTAGCCTTACATGTTCTCAACCCATAAATTAAGCCATGGACAGAAACCCAGGTTGGAGTGTGAGGGTGTGATGTGGCTGTTCGCTACACAGAGTGGTGGAGCTTGACAAAGCAAAAGCCCAGCTTCCAAATCTGAGTTTATTCAAAAAATGCATTGGATTGAATGGACCTTCTGAAAAGCTGAGTCAAAACTTCCAGATCAGGCTCCAGATAATTAATTTCCAGTAATTTGGCTTGGCAGGCTCTGTTGATTTCCAGCCAAGTACATGAATAGCAGCAATTCGTTGGCAGTGGGGGCAGAGAGGGGGACTGTGTTAGGATTCCTAATTATCTGGAGAAAGTTCTTTTATGCTGTGATTGCAGATTTACATGATGTTCAGCCAGCACCAAAGCAGAAAGCACTGGTACTGTAGTGCACTATTTAAAGGCGTGTGCTGAGCTGCAGCCACCTCCCCTGCAACCACTGCAACCACACTGTTTGCAACCACCAGTTCAAAGCACTCCCAGCTGCAAAACCAGATACAGAGGGCAGATTGATGGCTGGGTTCTCTTCAGCGTGTTTTGCCACTGGAGAAATCTTGATGCTTCACACTTCTGTGGCATCTTAAAGAATGAAAATTCACACCTCACAAAAGCATATTCAATTTGAGCCAAAATACTTCAGTGATAATTCTGGTACATTCACTCGGGCCAGTGAGGAGGAAGAGAATTCAGTTGATGAGAATTCAAAGCTTACCATGGTGGCTAACTTCTCCAAACAGAAGAATTTTATTGACAGCATCACTTTAAACAACATCACATTACACAATTACTTTCTTGAACTTATACACTGATGAATGGAAAATATGACAGATCTGCTTTCTGCCTGCAACACATCTAAAGCTCATGAGAAGTCAATGGAGAACTGTCTTTGTTTTTGCATGAGAAAAGTCAGCAGCAGGAACACATGAACTGTAAAAATGCTGGCATGGCATTATTTGACTTCACTCACCTTGAAATCGGTGTTTGAAAGATACAGTATTTTCCATCCAAACCCCTGATTATAAAGAAAGCAGAGGCTCTTTCTCTGTTTATTTCCTGTTTTCTTCCGTATGTATGTGCATTTTGAGACCAGGCATAGTTCCTTTTTCCAGTGCATGGAAAAAATGAAAAGAAGGTAGAAATGCTTGCATCTATTGTTATTGATATAATAAACAGACAATACCTGGTAGGAGTTTGCGGCAAAATTCCACTCACAGTTTTACCCAAATATTTTTATCTTTGGAGAAGTTATGGCAATGTAACTCAAAATTTGGGTACAAGTTAACAGTAAAATTCTATTAAGAGGAATCCTTTTCTCGGCTTTCAAGACCTGCTTATGGTTTCAGGAAGAGCTTGTATGATACAGTAGTTATACAAATGACACAGAAACTATCTGCAATGGTGGAAGACACAGAGGGGCTTTTAAGAGTTTTTTTTGTCAATATTCTATGGTTAACAGAATTTATATAAGATTTGTAAGTTATCATCCTCATTGTATCCATTCTTAAAAATCCAGTGCCAGAAAACACAAGGAACTCTGCTCTTTCCAGAGAGAAATTTATTCTGGAACTCCTGTCTAATGCAGATTTTGTACCTCCACAATATTTCCACCCTCCCTTATATATGTTATTTCCATTAAGTCACATGTTTTGAGGTCTAATTCACATGTGTTTCTAAGGAGCAGACAGCCATGGAGTGACTGTTTTGTGTAATGACAAGTAACAGCACAGAGCGGAGCAGTGCTTGCCAGCAGGAAATGCAAGTTGACAAATGGCAGCACTTAAAAGAGACGGGCAGTTAGCTTTGCATTTGCATTCCCTGCGCCAAGAAGGGGGAAGCAAAGTGTTTCCTGAGAAAGGGTATGAAATGCGACTTTTTTCCTCTTGCTAGACAGGTGTAGTGCCATCAGGCTCAATCCTGTCAGCACTGGCCATACAGAAAGAATCTCTCTTGACACCTCCCGTAGTCATGGTTAGCTGTGCTAATCGTCATGGGGAACATCTGGCTTGCCACTGTGGAGGTGCAAGAAAAGTGGAAGGACCATTTTGAGGTCTCATGCTGGTACCCAAAGGCATCTACCCCATCAATTTCATATATCCAAGCACTGGCAAGGACATGGGTTCTGGAGAACACAGAGCTATTACAGACACATGATGAAAATATGGTGTACAAGGGAAAAATGGAAGGGAAAAGGACAGCATGGATTTCTGGCATGTAAAATTTTTCTTTCAACTATAAGTGGATGTATATGCATTGAGAGGCTTATATGGGGTTTGGAACCAAATAGATAAATATAAAGCAAGTAAGCATTTGCAGAACTGAAAGGTATGTCAAAAGAAATTGCTTTCAGAAAAATATGTAGATCAGAAACTCATCTGCAGCCTTCCTGCATTAGAGATCCAGAGGCCACTTAGCAGCTGCCAGCAGAATGGTTGGTGGGAGCTTGCCAAAGAGAGCCACATGCTGTTACTGGGAAAAATCTTTCACAGCTGAGCTTGGCATATATGCCTGGGACTTCCAGGGAGAAGGAGAGACCAGCTAAACTGCACACCTTCCATTGACCGCAATTAGTGTGAATAAACTTAAAACCGGGAATGTAAGTGCAAGCTACCAGCAGCCCTGCAGCTCATCTGTATGAACCTCTGTCTGCAGTTTAAGTGCTGTCCAGGTAACACCCGAGGAAATGAACTGATAGATGGACAGAAAATGAGAATGCAGGTGACACAAACAGTGCCAGATCCCCATGCTCCCTCTCTTGAGAAATGCGAGGTCTGTGTTTCAGCTGGGAACTGGCACGTAATGACAAGAACATGAGTTGCTGTGTGAGCACAACATCTTCACTGCCAGTATGAAAAGATAGAGAATGCTGACTGATAACTCAGACTTGGAGCCTTTGGTCATCATGGGTTTCAGAGAAGGGCTTATGTCAGCCACCACCCAGCCTCATTCTTAGGGAAGGAGCAGCCAGGGTACAGATGTCAACAGTTACAGCTGTCGTACGCATGAACTATGCAACAGTTTGAGATTACACATTTTTAAATGTCTGAAATACCAAGAATGTTTTACATCACTCAGGTTTATTCTCTTGGTACTACATGAAAAAGCTCTCTCCACAATTGACACAGGTGATATTCCTGTAGCAGCTGCTGTAGTCATATTCCATAATATTGGTGGGAATAAACATGTCCAAAATGCTTTTCAAATAAGCAACACAATAGCTTCAGTCATAATGAAGACTTGTAGCACATTCCCTGAATACACAGATTTATTGAGAATCATGATACAGATATTGCTCTAGACTTAAAATCTTTGAAACGCACATAGTGAATCATAGGTCATTTAGACAGAACAGAAGATTGTAGATTAGATCATTAGGGGGAAAAAAAACAAAACAAAGACCACATATATGAGATGTATATACAATATTTTCGACTGAACTTAATAGGAAAAATATGTCTCAGTCTCACAAGCAAAGAAAATTGAAAATGTAACAGGATATTCCATTTCTTACACTTGTCATGATAGTTTACACTCTGACAGAGTAGAATATGGTAATTTCTCTGCATAGACAGAACAACTTCCACTATTTCTAACAGGAAACATTCATTTCAAGTTACCATCTCAAGAAGATCAATCTCCAAAACCTTTCTTCAAAACAATTATTTATGCATGACATTCAATCAGCAGTATCCATTTTTTCTGCAGAATGTTCCAGACATGACTTTCAGATCCCAGTTCTTCCTGTTTGAAAAAGCTGAAGTCTCTTTTACCTTTTGAAAAGAAATTGCTTCAGCATAGATTAGTAGGTTCTGGAAATCATCTCAAAAGAGCCTTGAATGTATTTTACTGATTATTTTGACTGTACTCACAAGGAGTGCCAATTCCTCACTCAGAAACTGCTAAAGAACACACTCAAAGAGGGCTGTAAGAAACCATTCCAGGAGTTGTACAGATCCAAGTATGTTATAATACTTCCAAATAACAGAATTATTGCCATTCAGCTTTACTCATATTCTCACTTAAAGACCAGCATAATAATCAAGATTCAGGAGGTTCCTGGCCTTAAGATTGGATGTCTTTAAAAACTGGCTTTGTTTCATCTGATTTCTATTACCAGTTATTTTAAATGATTGCCATGAAATGAGGTGCCACATGGATACCAGAAGATGCTTTAGTAAAATTACATACCTAATAATCCACATGTTTTACTAAGCTTGCTGAAAGTTTGAAAGTAGATACGAAAATGAGTCCATATTTTTCCTTTCAAAGTTTCCAGGACCTTTCTTCTTCTAAGTGAGCAGATATTGCCACTAAAACATTTCTGCTGTAATATTTGACAAAAAAGAGGACAGATAATAAAAAAAAAGGAATTTGGTTAAAACCACAAGTGGTAAAGGCCAGTCACAGTTCACCAGACAATGACTTCTAGTTATCAGCATGCTGAAGAAAACATTCACATGATGGCCTTGCTCTAAATTAAAATAACCAGATCTGTGAAATGCAATTTGCATTCTGTTAAGCACACTGTTCTTGTCTGGAGCTTTCTAGGCTGGCTTAATTGCCTGGCTGAGGAATTCAGTGTGATGTTTCCCAGACCCTTGCTAAGGGACCTTCTACCCCATAAGCACTTCTATGGCTGAATTGCAAAAATTGAGCCGAGACACTTCTAAGTCAAGCACTTACATACCTGCTCTGGCATTGCCAATACAAGTAGGACTTAAATTTTTGTTTATGCTGCACCTTTGGTCTAAGAAAAGATAGAAGATTTGTATGTAAGAACTTACACGGAAAAGAAAATCTTACCTCAACGATTACAGATTTTAAATCTTAAAAAGAAAAAAAAAAAAAGAAAAAAAGAAAAAAAAAAAAAGAATGACAATAACTGCATTTTTCATCTTTAAAGCACCTCATAATGTTAATATTTTTAGCTGCTGAAAAAGCAAGTATAGAAGACAAATAAATAATATCATTGTTGTTTGACACATAATGTAGAAGAGGGACCTGAAATCAATTTCAGCCACTAGGTTACCTTCATACCATGACTAGAATTCAGAAGTTTCCATGGCCTTACGTAGCACTTGTTGTTTAGTCTCCTCAGTTTTGGTGCTTGTCTGCAGCACAGCTAATTAGAACAGAAGGATATCATAATACACATAAACTGTGATACATTTTCTTTCTAGACCAAGCAATGAATCCTACGTGTCACAACCATCAAGAGAAGAAACAATGGTGGGTTAAGCACCAGCTTATTACGTTGATGGTTAGGAGCAATTCCTCATACAACCTCTTAATTTCATTGGTACCTGATAACACAAAATTAATCCAGACAACAAACTTCATTAAACAGAAATAATAGGAATAAAAAGGACAGAAGTGAGATTCAAAATAGGCTTAAGTCTGGTAAAAGATGTACCTACCTCATGAAAACAAACCAATAACATTATTTACAAATTGCAAGATTAATATTAGAAAAGTATGCGAAAACTTCAGAGGGACTTGGCAATTAAATCACCCACATGCAAAGGAAATTCAAACAGAATTTTTGTCATTTACCAAGTGCGTTACGCAAATTGCTAAGCACACCATAGGCATAATAAAACGACAACTCTTAAATTGATCTGCCTGCAGGCTACTGCAAACCGCTCAGTCCCACCCTTTTCTGCAGGTCCTATTGCAGTCCTGGCCCACACTTTGTCTCAGCCCTGGCAATTATTCTGTTTCAATGCACATCAGATCATATCACTAACCTAATTTAAATCACTTCTTAATTTTCAGTCAAATTTCATCTGGATGAGCTTTCAGCTTTTCCCACGGCCTCCTGGGAGCTGGAATGGGTGTAAAGGAAGAGGCAGGAGCTCATGGCGAGGGCAAAGCTGGATGTTGTTGGCAGCATTGCCTTGCATCAGCCCAAGCTCTTTATGAAACTCTGAGCGTGTGAAAGCAAAGTGCTTACCATAAAAGGCCAGACAGATGTGAAGTCAAGAAGATCAATTTAAAATCAGTTTTAATTGTTCTTAATGACTTCTGAGTAAATGTATTTTATGCCACTGACATACTGATGAGTGTTTACTTATTACAATCTTACCATAGTTTTGAAACTGAGTAAAGTGTTCAAACATTTGGTTGTTTTGCACAAGAGCAGGGTCCTTGAAGTCCTGCTGATGTCCTTATAGAGCCACCTCCCCATCCACCCTGCCCTGCTTTTCATTTCTTCACACATCCTTGCAAAATCATTAATAAAGTACTACATATTTACAGTGAAGCAGGAATTAGTTCCTAATGAGACATTCACAATAATAAACAGCCATCTTCTGCTGAAATAGGCTATCTTACTGGAGACAAAGCGATTGAAATTTGGAATAGCTGGGTTTGAGAATATTGTATTTTTATAAGTTTCATAAGTTATTTAATACATATTAGTTAAAAATCATGTAAAACCTGAACCACTAATAGAAGATAACATAATTTTATATATGTCAACAGTAAAGAAATAACATAAAACGGCACAGGCACTCTTTCAAAGGGAAGTTTTTGATAAAAAGTTAGATAAAAAGCCCAGAAAACTAAGATTAACTTCATGTACAACTCTGAACAAAAAGGGAAGTAAATCCAAAAGATAACCAGATATGAAGAAAAAAAATATGCTCAGTGGAAGACCTGCCAACAGCAAACAATATCTGAGTCATTAGCAACAAATCATCCACTGCAGCTTTCATCACTGAGATTGAGGTAGATGACATTGCAAGCCTTGTACTAACCAATGATTCTCCACCCCACACAAGCAGGACAAGCCATCTCCCAGCACTATCTTTCTTCTCCACAAACATCACATTTGCAAAGATAGGTCCCTTATGTAAGACTAATTCCACTGGATTAGTTTACTGAGCAATAAAACCAGATTGAATACCATAAATAATTTAAAGATGAGTCCAGTGGTACTTCAATATGAATACTCAGGAAAGATCTGTCACTCTGGGCCAGCTCAACACACATTGTCAAACATGGATGTCTAAACTGAAAGTTCTTTTCTCTCCCTCTGATGTCCAGAAGCCACTACTACTCCTGCTCCCAAGGCCTAACACATCTTTTGTCAATGCTGCATTTCAAGCATGGTTTTTATACACCTTTAAAACATTAAGATCCTAGAAACTGAACCACAGAAATGTTGGATGACAAGGGACCACAAGAGATCTATTTTAACTCCTAGTTATGAAAAAGAAGTGTATCAATGTATGAATGTGTCAATGTGTGTAGGTATCTGAAGGGAAGGTGGCAAGAGGATGGATCTTGCTCCCTGGTGCCAAGCAGTAGAAAAGAGACAATGGGCAGAAACTGATACACAGAATCTGCCACCTGAACATGGGGAAGAATGTATTTTCTGTGCAGGTGACCACGCACTTGAATGGATTGCCAAGAGAATTCGTGGAGTCTCCTGCACTGGAGATTTGCCAGAACGATCTGGACACAATCCAGTGCCATGAGCTCTGGGATTATCCTGCTTGGCAAGGGATGTTGTACCAGATAACGCACTGTGGTGCCTTTCAACCACCCATTCTGTGATTCTGTGAGAAAACTCAGACTGTCCCTGACACTCATGTCTTCTTAAAAATTCTAATCATGGAGATTCTGCAACCAACCAAACCTCACCTGTCCAACTGCTAAAGTATCCTACCAAAAAACTTTTATGGAATTTAATACACTTTTATTTATGTCGGTTGATTATCTTTGGCCTTATCTCAGCCAACAGTGGTAATATTTTACTGTTGACCTTCTTGTCAAAAAGAAATTTATAAACAACTGCACCTTTCATAATTTTTCTCTTTCTGAGACTAGTATAGGGTAAAATTTTAGATTATATCTTTCATTTTTTTTATTTTACTCTCTGGGCAACTCAAAATTTTCCTAGCCATTTTCAAAGAATAATGTTCCACACTGGACAGTAATCCAGATGAGATCTCATGATTGACAAATTAACAAAATAACTATTATTTATTCCAACATACACATTTCTGCTAAATTTATTCCAGAGATAGTTTTGATGGTTTTGCAAAGACATTACACACATGATTTAAAAATAAGATGTGAACCAATAATCCCAAGGTTCCTCTCAAGGTCCCTTCTGTGGCCTTTCCTTTCAGATTTCCCATTATATCTCTGTGTTGGATTTTCACTGTCCTAAATTCAAGACTTCACACTGTTCTCACTCAGTTTCAGCATATCCCTTTCAAACTGTTTCTTTATATGATGAGAATTATTTGCCATTAGAATATTGCTTTCTCCTAGTTTCTTGACTGTGTGTCAATTTCATTATAGTGAAATTCAAACTCATAAACTCTGATTTTTTTTTTGTTCTTGAGAGAAACTTCATTAATAGCTGGAACTATGGAATCAACACTTGTCAAGCAAGAAACACTCAAGAACCTAATTCAAATAAAGATTTATGGACTCTGACATTTTGTAAAACTCATTTCAAGGAAAGAAACACACTACAGACAAAACAGAGAGTGCAGGACACATCCTTAAATAAAAGTTTAATGGACAGAAAGATAGAATCCACATAGCACATATAGAATCCACATAACAAAGGTCTGCTGATTTGATGAATAATCATTATTATTCTGTATTAGCTGTGCCTCCTCATCACACACAAAGGTGCCTGCCAGGTGAAGAGAAAAGATTATGTCCAAGTGCTAATGAGAGAGGACTGAAACAGACACAATCTAATACCATTAATTCCTCAAAATGTGTAATTTAATGAATACATATGTAAATATGTAAACAAGCCAAGGAAAATGTCCCACTAGACTCCAATGAAGCTGTTAAGCACTCTGCCCATGGCACTCACAAGAAGGTCTGTATCTAATGTACTGCAATTGTTTATGCAGTTGAATGTAGTAGTGTGCAGAAGTCACTATCAATCCAGCTTATCTCTTTCCTCACTTATTATAGCGAAGTAAAAATATCTAGTGGTAATCAGGTCTTGAAACAGTCAACAAGCCTGTCAGAAAAGACTTTTCCTTGTCCTTCAAAAGTACAAGAGCCAAAAACACACAGAAGAAAACGTTCCTTGTTGTGATCATCCAAACCTCCAAGCCTTTAATTCATGAGAAAGCTTTTAGGAATGGTAGCTCTTGTCTGTACTCAGAATCCCTTATGTGAGAGTGTATCTCACACAGAGCACAACCTGAATGTAAGGCCAGGAGCTGTAAATTAAATTTTAGTGAAAATATAGTTTTATTTCTTTCTATAAAAGCACACAGGATTCAGTACCTGTAATTCAAATAAAATACTGCTTAGACACCCAAGAAAGACTAGCAGTCTTTCTTTAGCAGACCAGGTAGCCCTCTAGAGTGAGTGGACTCCTCCAGTCTGAAGACATCTGATGATAAATATCAATGAAGAGCCATTACTTCCAAGACCAGGAGCTCTTTATCTCTACAGAGCTCTATATGAAACTATAGGTTTATTTAGAAGCTCCAGCTGGAAAAAATGCCACAGGACATCCTATGAACAGCACAATCTGCCATAAAAACAACTGATCCGCCCTCCCTTCACTTCACTGGCCACATTAGCTTGCTCCACAAAAGTTCAAAGTTTTTATCTTTTACCTTGAAAATACTCAACTTTCTGACAACATGCAATAGAAGTTATTTCAGTTTAAATATGCACTTTTAATATACACTGAAATAAAAATATAGATTCTTATATTTGAATTTTTTATACTTACATGTTTATAAACTTAAAGGGAAATAAGCTTTGACTCACTGTAGTTCAACTACATTGCACACAGGAAGTAACAAAGATGTTATTTTGCACAAGAAATGGAACAAAGTAGAGAATTTTTATAGAAAAGTACAGCAAGAATACATCCTAGATAGGCTGAATATTTGACTCAAAGGATCCTGCAGAACAGAGAGGTGAAAAGGAAAAGGACAGAGACACAGGCCTGAAAATTTAAAAGAGGAGGGCAAAGAATATGAGTAATAAGCTTGGTCCTGGACAACCTACGAAAGGAACTAGAGAAGATTGGGATTGCTTTATCTTCAAAAGGAGACAAACAAGCAAAAACTTAATAAAGTATCAGATACCTAAGATCTTTTTGTCATGTTTTGTAACAAAAGTATCTGAGTAAAATAAACAAATGTTTTAAAAAATATTGAAACCAATATTAAAAATATATTTTTAATGGGACATTGAAATTCAGTAAAAAGAAATGTCTGTGTATAGGATGACTGGTAGGGGAACTTTTACTTGCAAAAAGATAATAAGGTTGAGAAGTTAGATCAAAAAGCAACTATGTGTTTATGTTGGTAGCAGCAGTTCCATAACACAACAATAAAAAATGTGTGAGGATTATATCAGACAATGTGTATCAGGTCTTAATCTTTTAAGTACTAACAGATAAAATAAAATCTATGGATGGGGAAGACAGTGCCATGGCTTCTCTTGTTCTCTGAAACATCTGGAGCTCGCTGCTCTCAGATGCATCCCCTGGTCTTAAAATCAGAGTTGGTATGGCAACTCCTAATATCATGAATAGACAAATTCATGACAATGTAACACCGAGTTACCATCAAATTTAATTGAGCTTTACAGAAAAAGAACACCTCTAGAAGATTTACTTGTGAAGAGTAGCTGCATTTCCCTCTGACCATGCTCAGAGAGATCCTCCTACGTATTTCTTTCCAATATTGTAACTCTTGAAAGGCTCGCTTCCATCCTCCAGGTAATATTCTGATATTGCAGACAATTATCCAAACAGTTAAGTGAGGGTCAAAACATTGAGCTGCCCAATTCATTACAGCTTCTATCTACGTAATTCAAAGGCTACTTGCCCCAAAGGACTTTGTTCATTTTGAGGATAGTTTTGATGGGAAAAAACTATTGGAAAAGAACAGGAGGAATTTACTGACATTAAAAATTATTCAATTAATAAAATATATTCTTTTTATTAAAAAATAATTATAAGGTTTTTTCTACCAAAAAAGTGATATTGAAAATTGAGGGTATGGTTTACAATTAATTCTTATCCATATGAAGCTCATTTCCAAATTCACTTTGATACTATGTCTGAACTAGAAAGAGCAGAGGTTAAATAGAAATGAAACAGGAAATGGAACAACAAATAAAAGCTCTGAAACAAAGCCCTATGTTTTCTGTAATCTGGTGACTAATGGCTTTATGCAGCAGGAACACCACACATGGCAGGGGGGGTATGGAAGGCAGCAGACTCTCGTGTATCCAAATTCTGCCAACCTACTCAGCAGAAACCTGGCTGGTGTCCAAAGGTCTAACTAGGAAACACAAAAATGCAGTTCTAAAAAACCAACCCTTTCAAGCTCCCTGATCCACATTGCTGAGTTTTTCTTTTAGACATCTTTTTTTTCTTTTCTTTTCTTTGCAGAAACAGCTGCAGAAACATTCTTTTTCAATAATTCAGAAGTTTACCCCAAAAATGGATTAGAAATGACATATCTGCTTAATCTTGGACCAGAAAGCTTAGGGCAGATTCTTTATAGACATTTCTGGCTACAGCTCATGCCCCCACAAACACACAATGCTCATGCACGGTCTCTTGGCTGCCTTTACGTGTAACCATCTGTTCGGCAGAGTCGCCCATTCACAAGCAGTTCCAGCCTGTTTCACAATCGTCCTGAACCCCAGCAAATGCTGGCTGAGACACACAACTGTGCTGTTGCCACTCGCAGGAAATATCTTTGGCCTGACTGTAATGTCAATCACCCTGATCTCACATATTTCTGTAGATTTTATCACGCGTAACAGAACTTAAAGCCAAAATGAGCAATGAGTGGATAATGTGAAATCTGCTTTGTAGGCACTTCTAGCTCTGATGTTTTGTAGGAGAAGGTGCTCAGTAATTTAAGGAAATTAGGCAAAGAAGTGGCCCCAAGAGTCGCTGACTGATGGGCAATGATACTCATCTAATCCCACCTTCAGCAACATTAGATTTTAAGCTTAAGTAATTAAATCTCACATGGCTATAAGCAACACGAGAACAAACCATGAGCTGCGTGATTGTTGACATGGGACCCTAAAATAGAAGTTTCATGGATATCTTTTTAATGGAGGTGTAACTAACTAAAAGACTCAAATGAGACCCATAATTATATTTTAGTAAAATTGACAGCGAGTCTGTGAATGAGACTAGTGTTTCCTGTTCTTTCAAAGACAGGAAAATTTTGCACCACCTTTGATAATGATGCTAAAAACCTCCTCACAATTAACATTTACATCTTCACTGAAGTTTCTCCTTTAAGTGGTTTCTTAAACAAGGGAAGACAGATGTTTGAGAAACATAAAACAAATCCTTCCATAGAATAAAAAGTGAAAGACTTTTTATCATTTCTCTGGGACAGATCATTCTTCCCTATTTTTGGTAAGGCAAAACTTGCTGTGTAAGGTAATACTTTAACTAGACCAAGTGGTATAGCTGGAAGAAATGGATATGCTTTCAGTAAGTACAAGTATGTTAAGTACTTCCATGATCTGCCTGCAGCACATGGCAGTACCTCTGATTTTGGAGGTTCACTATTGCCAGGGCTTACCCAAATTTGGAGAAGTATTTGGGCATATGTCTGAAAACTCAGTGCACATTATGCACAAAAGTCCTACAATCTGGAAAATAAAACAGTTAAGCAGGTGTTCAAGGCAGTCATTACTCTCAGATAAGTGATTCTGACAGCGGCCAGAGACCCGAGGTGCTCCACCTGTCTGTTTTCCTACACCAATAAATCCTGTGTTTCCTGTAAATCTTACCAGTCTTCGCAGTAGACAACGGCAGAATCTTTCTGTGGGATGTCTCATCTATGGCTTTGTCCTAGCCACTCTCTAGGACAGCCTGCCTGCTCAACAGTGCTTCTGTAATGTCTTTGTAAGATCAGGTGGGAACCACAGAAAACAAACTGGAGGTTCTCTTCCCACTTGTCTCTAAGCCTGACTTCAGTGCTCTCCTATCAGTGAAAAGTGTGAGGGAACAGTGAATTTGGCCTCAATCCCAGCCTTCAGACCACTCTTAAAAGCAGGTGAAGATATTCCTACTACATTTTGCTGGATTAGGGCCAAGTCATTCAGTACTTTGCAGGAATATCCAGACCCTGAATCAATTTAGAAAATTTCCTTGAACTTAAAAAAACAGACTTCTTAATGCATCCTGAAATATGGACCATTCTTTAGGTTATTTGGTGACATGGAAGTCAATACTGTCACGTCTGATGTCAGACCAGTCTTAAGTCTTGCCAGCTAAACAGTAGACTCAGCTGCCAAAACTCATATTATCTTTATTCTTGAGCAGAACTCCACTTCTTTCAGTTGAGCATACTAATAAGCATCCACTCCAATTCATTAGAAAAATGTAAAGTTCCTAATTGCACACATCAGTTTGACGTTAATTTTTATTGGAGTTTTTCCTCATCTTTAATATAGTCAGTCTATTCATCTGAAAGAACTGCATATTTTGGAGTTTGTCATCTGACTTCTTATAAACTTCTCATTTGGCACTAAGTGCAATGACCATGTTGATTAGAGCAACCCTATGACATGGGGCTGGAATTGCTGTCAACTCATTACAAAAATATATAAGGCCTCACTTTTAATTACTCACTTAGTAACAGATTAGTTCTTATTGCCTGCCAACAGCATGACCTCTCTCTCTTTCAAGGTCAACATAAATCAAAAGAAATCTGATGAGCTTGAACTTGTTGTTTATTCACTTCTAACCCTTTCATAAGAAAATCTGTTTAACAAAAAAAAAAAAAAAAAGCAAGTCTCCATTCAATAAAGAGACCATTATTAGGGCTAAAGAGCCAAATTTCCTGTTGTGTTTTTTTTTTCTGAATAGCCTCAAGTAATATTCCAGGAAAAGGGCTTTGGTACTGTTTTCTTTGTGGAATAAAAAGAAAATCAGCATTAGAAACATTAGATTGCTTACAGGTTTCAAATACCAGTATGAATAAGGGTTTCCTGGTTCCATGTTTTAAGGATTAACTGTATTAAGCACTACAAAATGACATTTGTCATGTATACTTTAGCTGTCTTGATCTGACAAACCTCTGCAAGCCTTATAAATACAGGTTGTATGTGACTTTTCTGAGATTGCTGTTGAATAATGCAAAAATATACAGAATGCATCATTTAATCTTCAAGGAAAAGACTCAATAAATAAGAATTCTTGAATACAATTCAGTAGTACAGCTTGAGGATTAATTATGACTTAGGGATAGGAAAGACTTGGCTGCACCTGCTTGTGTCAACAAAAATCCCTTCAAGATTTTGTTGTCACTTTGATGTTTACCACCTAGGTTTTTCATTAATTGTAAAATTATCTTTGTGGGCTTTCTGGCCATGAAGAATGTGCTTTACTGGCCTTGTACTATAGACTGGTTTTACAAAGAGCTGCGTATTTATCCCAGTGCCCAGTCAGTTCAGATCGAGAGCAGGTGCCCAAAGGCTTGGACCTCATGATGTTTTTTGTTTTGTCATAAATATTTTGAGTAGGTCTGTCTTTTTGTTTTGTTGTCTTGTTTTTTTTTTTTAACATAAATGCTTATTTTGGCCTATTCTATAGAATAATACATTCTAACTTCTGCTAAAATTGTGCCTCACACTGATCAAACTTATTTCCAGCCCTTTAAAAGGAAAAGTCCACATTAACAGAAGTACAGGCATGCCCCTTATGTGTCCAAGTCTGGAAATATATTTGATTAACGTTGATTAAATCGGTCTTTATTCACAGGACCCAGTGTGCTAGGCCAGGTTGTGGATGCCCATGAAGCTAGAAGGAGAAACCAGATCGGTTTCCCAAGTCTTGGTATCCACATCCACAGGAGTGTGAAGGATTTGAAATCTGCCACTGTCCTTCAAAGAACATTTACAAGGTAAGTGGCATTGGATGATACAGCTTAAATGTTAGACTTTATGAAATAAAAGCTATGTAATTAACCAGTAAAGAATACAGATGATATACAAAATGCATTGAGGGATACATTCACATTTATCTTCTCAGATATGCTGGCAATTACTAAGGGACAATACTTTACAAACACAGACATCTTCAACTCTAATGTTCAGATGTCAGACTATTAGTGAAGCACCTGACTAATTTATTCATGCCTGTATTTCTTCATGTGATTTGCAGGTTAATTTTAGCAGGGACATTTTGATGACAAACATATAGACAAAGAAGAATACATTATTAATATATGCAATAAAACCATCAAATGTATAGGCATGACTTATTGCAATGCAATATGTATGGCCTTTTTTTGGCCAGATGATACACCAGATGTTTCCTTTCCTTTAGATTTGAGAAGTTCACATGCAGCAGAATCAGTTCCTGAGGGTAAGGGTGGGGCTTAAGTATTTAAAGTTAAGTGCATGAATATTGACAAATAAGGAAGTATTTTAGTCATAAAAATAATCTTCTGCTTTAGTCTTATTTTTTCCTGTTTACCTCCTTAGAAAAGTGTACAAACCATAGAGGCAGACTGTAGATAGTCTTGATTAAGGCTTTTTTCCTTTTACTGCTCTCTCTTCAGTTTTTCTACTTTAAAATAAAGGTAAATCACATCTGAAGTAGCTATGAAATGCATAACAGGTAGGAATATATTGCTTTTATATAATCATTCCTTTTGCAAAAAAATCGGGGTGGGGGGGTGGGGGGGTGGGGTGGATAAAAACCAACATATTATTTTAAAGTATCGAAGACCCATCTGCTCTCTAGATACATTTTGCCCCTCAGAAGTATGAGCAGGGCATTGCATAGACACAAACCTGTACTTTAAGCTCCTGTGTCTTTCTCTGTATCTCCAACTGACATGTAAATAGAATGTGGGCTCAGTCCCACCACGCAGAAATCGTCACAGTAATAAGGCATCAGTGCATGAAGTACAAGAAAGTTGTGGAGGAGTTTACTGCCAGTGGAGCGGGCAATGCACTCAAACCATCACTGAACCACCAGACAAGGCAAGAGTATTGCCAAAACTTTCATTAGAAATAAAACACATTCCCCCCGTTTATTTACATCCTCTGAAACAGAGGGTGGCCACGCCTGCTCCGCTCCAATGAAGTGGCAGCTTTGGGCTGGCACCTTTCCACATTTCAACAAAATTGACAGTAGCCACCAGTCGTCCTATTAGCTCCACAGACTTTTCATTGAAAATTCAGGAATACTCAGGGGCAGCAACTAAACCTGGGCCAGTCCCAGCAAGTGCAGAGGGACTATAAAACCCTGCAACATATATGGATCCCACCTTTCCTTCCTGGCAAAAACTGCCAACCTCTCAGGAAAGAGGCATAAGAAATCTTACACAATCCAATATTTTACAGTTCTAAAGGGGGCCAATGGGGTGTAAATTCCAGCTAGTCCCCTGTGTGTTGTTAAATTTTAAAGAGATAGTTCAGCAGGCTTTGCTGGGTCTTACAAGTGCCTACATACAGCTTCCACAGGCATCCCAAAAGATGGGGAGCAGAACAGGCTGGGGTTTATTTTTTTCCTGATTCCATTTGCCTATCCTGAACCATAACAACATTAAAGCCTGGAAATAGAACAGACCACAATGGAAACTGTATTAACACTGCACTCTGCTGTATGCTACATGCTATACATCTTTTCTATGATTTCTTCTCTGTAACTCCATTTAACCTCAGGGAGTATTTTGAACTGTGGTTTGTGTCATACCTGTTATACACAAAAAAAAAAAAGTCATTGAACACACTTGTGCTTGTTTCTTTAGGTATCCAGAAAGTTTCTTTTCCCACCAAATGGATGTTGATGGATTAAGCTTAAAGTATTCTGCAAAGCAAACGGCAGATGAAAACCGACTGTTCAGAATAACAGCTCTCCTAATTGTAGGGATTGTCCCTCATTAACCCCACTCATCTGTGAAAGGGTCTCCGAGTGTCTTCCCACACAGAGACTATCTCTTCATTGTCTGTCTCCGAAATTCTCCGCAGGTATTCAGATCAAGACGCACTTTTACTTTCCAGTCTGAGAGAGGCTCGATTTGTAAGTCCAGTGCTGTTCTATGGGGGAGAGAACATTAAAGAGCAAGGGGGAAAAAAAGGAGTGAATGCACTCAAAATCAAAGCAGCACCTTTAAGCACTAGGTGGCAGCACAGCAAACGGTATCTCTTCCTCCAGTAATGAAAGACTTTGGAAACTTCAGAGGGATTTAAAAATCAGTGTATTACTCTTAAATCATATTACAAAAAATTTGAAAATAAAATGAGTAACAGTACAAAAAGAGAGAAGACAACACAACAACTGCTCTCCCTTCTCTTAAGATTACTGCTTTACAGCTTGCCTCTTCCAAATCTGGATGGCAGCACTACTGCCCAGCTACAAAGATCCAAAATGTACTCTGGATGCATCTCCCCTTTCCTCAGGGTCCACACATCACCTTCAGACGACCTCTGCCCCAGGCTGCTGCTGTCCAGACCGGTCTGGACAACATGGGTGTCTACAGCCTACCAGCTTTGCCTTCACCAGAAGGAAATTGTTCCACAGAGAGGATAATCCAGGGACACTGGGAGAAGGTTGGTGGCCATCTACAGTCTTAGGCCTGAAGAAATAAACAATGCAAATCATCTGGGACTGAACCAGAAACTGTTTTTTTCCCTTATCTATTTTGTACCCCTAGCCTTGCAGTTCCTTTATTTTTCTTCCCCTGACTATTTAATATATTTCTTGTGATCTCATATACTCTAGCACCATGCCAGGATTTTTCAGAAGCATGTAGAATGCACATCCCCAAGAGAGCAAGCCATGATCAGTCCTGGCTCTGGCTTAAAAACAGACTCTTTTGAAAGTAATCCTGAGCTTCAGCCTCATCCTTTGAGAAGTGCACATGAGCATACACACACAGGTGTGTAGATACACACATGATATAATCACATGGCTAGCATTCAGTTTAATAAATTAATTCCTTTAGTGCTTACCTCTGTGGCTCTTCAGCTGGTGCTGCTGAAGGTGAAAGAGCCAGTGTAACTTCAAAAGAATCTTATGGAACTGAATGTCTGAGAAACTGAGCAGCAAATGTAGCTCAGTGTCAGTAAGTGCAGTGCAGGATGGCGAGGGGAGAACAGCTACTTAAAGGTTCTTAAATATGGGCCAAGATTGTTGTAAAAGGTTCTCTGAAATCATCAGCATCTTGCTTAGCAACAGTTAAAACACAAAAAGGAACAGGAAACCAAAACAGAAAAGCAAAATAATAGAAAAATGTTAGAAATCTTCATCATGACCAATCCATCCATCCAATGAAAACAGAAGGTAAAACAAAACCAGAAAGTGTACAATGTCTACAGAAATAACCAAGTACATGAAACTGTTTCCATTAGATGAAAGATCAGTTAGACTATTAGCCTTCAGCTTAGAAAGGAGATGACTGAGAGGAGATAGGATAGGCAGCTTCAGAATCATGACTGATATGGAGAAACCAAACAGAAATCGATTACTCTGCATTTCTCAACATCTTGGAATCAGTGGGAATCTTTGTAATTAGAAAGGATCAGGTTTAAAGTGAATAAAACAAAATAATTATTCTCATAGTAATCAGGTATAGCTGTGCAAGCTGTTGCCACAGAACACCATGAGAAATCAGAGGGATTTTAAAAGGGCTGAACCATTTCATGGCAGATAATCCAGCCATGACTGTGTAACATGATGGCCCAGATGCATGGTGGGGAAACTCATGCAGTTTATAAACCATCAGTTACACAGTGCAAAGAATATGCACTAGGAAAGGATTACTCTAAGAATCCTGATGATAATAGTTTCCCTAATTATCAAGGGCAAAATTCTGTCATTGACAGACTGCTGGTTGCAGCCAATAAAGTTCTCCTTGAATGTTATACTAGAGAAAACACTACTTGTAATGCATATAAATCCTACAAATTAAAGATTACAAATTTATGGTTAAAAAGAAAAAAAAAGAGAGAGAAGCAAGAATAACAAAACAAGCAAACAAGATGAGCAAGGCAAAACAGTGAGATCTGGACTGACTCACTTTTGTTTTCTGACATGAACACTTGAGTCAGTCTAAAGGTATTAGTATTGCACATGAACATCCAGAGACATAGTCAAGGGCTGATGAACACATTTGGTCAAACACTGGCCTTATCAAAGTAGTGGATTTTTATAAATTAAGTATATATTTGAGGCAAAAAGCAAAAGCTGAATGGTCTAGTTCCCAAAATCCACACTTATAACATGTATTTTGCCCAACTACTATGGAAAAATCCAACTTTATTCACTATTCAATAGACTCTTTGCTCCCTTGCAATTTGACCTATTTCTCCAATTTGAATTCCAAATGGGAACTTGCTCCAGAGCATTTCCAAAAGCTTGTAAATTAAAGCATCTCAAAGAAATACATAGGTTTTTTGGCTGAATCCTTGCAGATCCAGATGGTACACTGGAGATTGAGCAGGATGTTTTACCAGATCAGCAGTTTATTGTCCCTGTGTCACCATATTTAGTGATAATCAGGGAAACTACTTTCTTTTTCAAAACTTTTCCATCAGGTAACAAGGCTTGCAGGTTTATATTCTTTCCATGTGCCTCACTCTTGCAAACTTCATGAAGCTATGTGCCAGGCAGAGGCATAGAAAGGCACTTTATTTATGTTTTCACAGACAGAGAGGATACAGAATGAATGGAAAGATCTTCTTATATGCCAGAGAACCCAGGCACAGGATCACTGTAAGAAACCTGCTCACAGAATCCCCTGTGATGCAGTGCATCCACCATATGGAGAATTTTAAAGGAAGAGAGTCAATACACAGGGCCTGTGTACAAAACACACCTGTATTTCAGGGAGTACACAGGGTTTGGTACACTACTAATTGTTCTGAAGACTAGAAGACACTACAGTGATAATCAGAATAATCCCCTGTTCACAAAAGGAAAGCAGCATTATTAACTCCTGCCTTTCACTCCAATCTCTACATGAGTTATAAATATGATTTTAAGAAAAGCATCCATATTTTGTTTTCAGGTGTTCAACAGTGAGAAACTTGCTAGGCTGTTCCAAAGTTTAATTACATTAAATATCTGGATCTTACTAGATTGCTAACAGCCGGACAGAACAACCAGTTTAGACCCTCAAAAGGGTTTTCTTGTTTATTTGTAAGTCTAACTCTAAAGACTTAATTTCTTGTTTAATGGAAGAAGATGAACTTGTCTTCTGAGTGGAAAACATATTTCCCAACTCTTTGGATCATCCTTGTAGGTTCTCTTTGAACTCTGTCCAATTTTTTATTTTTTTTCAGTTAGGCATGTCAAAATTTGACCTCATGATCCTGATGTGATCATACCAAATATGCAGGTAACATAGCTTCCACATACTTATTTAATAATCTTCACTCTGTACATCCAAGGGTCTTTCTTGTTAAGCGCTACTCTCTCCATAGGAAAAGTTGGTGGTTTCCAGAATGCTGGAAGAGAAAAACAACTGTAGCCTTATAAATTTTACTACTATAGAGCCTTCAAGAGTCATTCTTGTTACTGCTACCACAGCCAAGGAAGGAATCACAGGCACTGTGTGGCAAGAACAGCTGGAACGAGGGCTGGCAGATTCCAGCAACTGCTGCTGTACCTCTCTCACCTTCTTCATCCTTCCCTTTCTTCCACCTATTCCCTATTTCAGGTGACAAGAAAAGCTGTGAATCTTGCCAAGTCTATGACTTGGCATCCCAGATTCACTTCCTCCACAACTTTCTCTCTTTTTTCTGACTGGTTTTAACTCAAGTTTGACCTAACTTTGGATCCCTGGGTTACCATTGTTCGTTCTCCTCCCATTTCTGACTCTGGGTCCTTTGGCTCCCCGGATACTCACATACAGTTAAATATGCACCTGGGCCATCAGGACACAAGCCACGCTAGATAGATGTGCCTGACGTGTCCTTTTCCTAGACAGCTGAGCCTGCAATTCACAAAAAGTAAACTCATTTTCCCATACTTAGGGCTGAAAAGCATCAAGACTGCAACTAAATAATGGGACAGTGATACATGATGGGAAGGACAAAATGGTATTTACTACTAAGAAGTGAATCATATCTTCCAAAACAATTATAAAAGTATGAAGTAATATATTTTTAAATTACTAAGATGCAAAAACATTAAGATTTGTAAGTAATAACAATTTGTGCGACATCTTGGTCACCTTAGTTGGAAAGCTCTGATGTAATAACTACTCCAGGGTTAACTGTATTTGAGAGGAAGGAAAAAAAAGAAGGAAAAATACCATTTGGAAATCAGACACCTCCATCTAGAAAACAGTTTAAAATATTTTCTAAAGACAATCTAACCAAGGTATCTACATATCAAGAAGACATTTGTCTGCAAGATGCAGCTGAGCAAGTAGTAGGAAGAGGGAGTTGTGGTGCTACACCACTGCTTTGGATATGACTCTGTCAATGCATCACTGAGGATGGGTGGAAGACATTGAAGTCATCTTAGCTTCTGTTCCTCCCAAAAAATCTGCCCAGATGCACTGAAGAGGAGCATTTTTGCCCAACAATGTTCCTATGTGTTCAGTGAATCTCACTGCAACCCTAAAGGAGAGAAAATTGGTCTTGATCTGGATCCATGGCCACACTGCCTACAAGGATGCAAAGAGGTTTATGTTGAATGTTCCAGTTTTGGATTAACTTTGATTTCAAGTGTAAGTACATCTAATGCTCCTCATGTGACTCAGTGCATAAGAGTTCCTCCCAGTTTTGACCCAGTTGTTATTGGAGAACTAGTTTTTCAAGCTGTGAAATCCACTTTATAGCAATGCCTTAAAACCTTGGCAATGTCTTTGAATGACAAATGCAGGCGTCCTCTGAAATACATTTCAGCTATGTGACCCTGATTTAAGTTAAAATTCATAGACTGTTAATTAGCATGTGGAACAGGAAGTTTCTAAATAGCTCACCAGGTATGTATTTGGCAGGCAGTACAACAACCCTTGAAGTGTGGTTAAAAAAACTCACTCTTTTACATCACTGAAAGTTTAATAAATATTTATTTCTTCAGGGACCTCCTATGTTAATGAAACCTGTCTGCTCTTGTTTGAATCTTTAAAACCCATGTGTTAAATAGTAACGCTGAGGTAGTGTCTATGAAATTGCACTGCTAACAGCAGAGCAAATACAGAGCATAAGTGTTTTTTCTGTCTATTTAACAGTTTTTATGTGTCTGCTAAGTGCTTGTTTTCTGTTTTGTTAATCATTCCAACTCCCATAATAATTACACAAAAGAGGAAATCGCAGTTTCAAATGCTACCGTTTCTCTGGTTCTCTAGAGCTAAAAGGAGGAAGCAGGATTAGATGGCTTTCTCAAATGTTTTTTTCTTTTGTTAATCATGTCAAAATCACATTTCTGTGCACATTAAATAGTCAGATAGCCCATCAAAATGCTGTGTTATTTGTTTCATATCAGGAAACAATTCCATTTACCATATAAGATAGTAGTCATTGGCCTGAACTAAATTTTTTATCAGTGCTATCATTTTCTAAGACCTTTTGCCCTATCCTCAAAATCTGTTCAGCTACTGGTGCATAACTTGCACTTCTGCAGGTCAGCTTTCCAGCCCTGGAATGGCACACTACATGGCAGTACTGCCAGGCAGCCTCACACAGACATAAGAAAGTGCCTTTGGTGCTGAGTGCCACGTGCCAAAAGAGACAAAAGTCACAGAGACCCATTCTGAAAGGAGCCCCGCCCAGATCACTCTCTTTACAGCAGACTTACTCTCCACATAAGTTACGTCCGGACTTCAAATCGTGCTTTAACTTGATCTTGAATTTGTTCTTTCTTGTTTTGAGTCAACGCCTGCATATTTTATGTCACTGTATTACCTAGATGATGTCCTGAGGCTCCTTCCAACCTCACCTGTCCTATGATCCCATGGGTGCTACTGAAAGAAAGCCTGTAACACTGTGGTTATTCCATGTGGTTCATGATCATTTACACTGGTCATTGTGTGAGCATAGAGATGCATTCATTAGTGCATAGGAAATGTAAAGTCTGCTCCTATATAAAAGTGACCCGGTGAGAGATGACATGGCTGGGCTCAGGGAGGTAAAAACTATCTAATTTTCACTTCTACTCTCATCTTTGTATTACACACTGAGATTTTATTGCTTCTTTGAGCAAAGATTTCACACAGCAGTGGATTCCAGGAGATCTGGAAACCCAGCCTTTGCAAAGCAATATTGACTACAGAATAACTCAAATTCCTATAATCCTATGAGAGATTTAAAATATTGGAGATTCAGCTTCATTTCTATGGCCTTTCCTACAAATGAAACCTGCAAGTAATACTCAACACTTACTTCCTACTCCATGAAAAATATTTCTCCTGTAGTTGTAAGGCTCCTGAGGCAGCTAAAGTGATACTGGAAGATATTCCAGGAATGCCAATGGAGAATAAGAGAATAAAATAGCCATTAATGGGAGTTTTTGTACTAAATGTCATACAATTTTGGTTCTTGGTCACACCAGCTTCAAGGGATGTTGGTGGTACCTCATATTCTCTGACTAGAGAAATTCACTTTCAGTCTGGAAAAATTCATGAGAGGTGGCGGTGAAGGTGATGTTCAGATTACTGGAAATCTAGGTTCTAAATATTTATGATGTACTGATTTTACCATTTGAGTGCCACATTTTACCATAGCAGGAAACAGGTTGAAAATTTTCAGCTCAAAGCTTGGTTGTCTAGAGCTTTCTGAATTTCCAGCTTTATGTCCTGAATGTGTCTCTTAATTTATCCAGACTAGAAGTACATCTGTTCAGTATTTGGCACATGAAATATTAGGAAGCATGGACTGAGGAAATACCCAGAACAAGTTATCAACCTACATATAAAAAAAAAGCCAAACTGAAATTTAAGAGCTAATTTTTCCTCTCTGATCTGTCTGGAAGATCTTTTCACTATGACTCTTGTCCAGGACACACATTTCCATGATGCCAAATGAGCTTTTATGTAAACAAAGGCAATAAAAACTGTGGTGAGGTTCACCCAGCAGACATAGTACTGATGTCAATGATCAGCTGGCATGGGATTAAAGAGAAGGAAAATAAGATACTTTTATGAGGTTCACCCTGCAGATGGAAGAAAACACCTTAGTACACATCTCAAAATGACAGGTAGAGCAGCTAATTTTGCATTTCAACATATGAATTTCCATTTATTATAGTGATATGTTTTATAATGAAGAAAACATTTAAATTCTGCAATCCATTTTCATTGTTCCATTTTCACTAAAAATTAGCTGATATCTGGTTGTGCCATAGAGACATTTTGAAGAGGAGCACTTGTTCTTCCTGTTGAGAGGAGATAAGAGTGACACATACTGGGACTTTCCCATGCCAGAATGTCTTAATATCTATTTCAAGCACTTTATATTTCATTCACAAGACAGCAATCCTTGTTCCAAATAAATGATGACTGAACCTAACAACCAGTCATCAAGCTTTTTATCCCATTTTATAGACAAACAATATTAGATACAGCAATGACTTGTCCAAGTGACTGCATCACTGGCAGGACAACACTTCTCCAACATAAAAAATTACAGTATGAATAGTTTCATGTGCCCCAAGTTAATCTAGTACTTTGCAAATTGATGCAGTTATAACTGCTTTAAATAAGCATCAACTATTTGGCATAAGTGCTTTTCAAAACAAATGTAGCGTATAAACCCAAATTTATGATATTTTTAAATGGCATTTTAGGAGAAGTTCTAAATTGCTGAACAAATTAATGCCAAACCTTATTTGAACAGACTGATATAACTTCAATCATCAAAGTGAAGGTTCTTTTGCTCTATACTTTTTGAAATGCTGGTGTTCTAAATGTGAGCATTTTGATGAGATTGTACTGGACTGACAACATATCACATTCAGTCTTTTAAATTGTGTCTGCTACTAAAAATATAAAGCAAAACAAACTTGGAATGTTTGCATACACGAGTAATGAAGTTCATGTGAAGTGTGAAATCTGGAGCTAAGGATTCCACTTGTTGCATCACATCATGCCCTGTGGGGCAATCTGTACCCTTGATACAAATTCTTGATCCTTCATAGGGAAGAGTATTCGATTTCCATTTTCTTTGGGCACCTTATTGAAAGCCTGTGGTTCTTGACTTACAAGTGTAAGATTTTTTGCCTGAATTAACAGGTGACCAGAGACCATTCCTTGTAATACTATTTGCAGATTGATGCTATTACTACAGAAACTAGAATTAGCTGCAAATAGCTTGAAGTCTAAGCAACAAGACTTTTTTTTCTTCTTCTTCTTTTTTTTTTTTTTTTTTTTAATTGAATATGCCATCCTGTGTTTTTATTTGCTGGTTTCATCTTTTGCATTTTCCTGAGTGATGGGTGTAACATAGACCTTGTATCTGATTTTTTTTTTTTAACTTCAGAAAGGTGCATTCTGAATTCTTTACATGCAAGAGTATTTTCAAGTTTTTACTTTAGAGTCAGAACCATCAAAGAGTAGAAGCTTGCTGTCTTAATTCTTTATTTGGGTGATTCAAAAGTAGTATCTGAAGAGTAACTGGATTTAAGATTTCATGATTCAAAAGACAAATGGAAAGCAAAGACCATGAAAGAGATGCAGTCATGACTGCAGTTCACACTGTGATCCAGTCAGGAGATGAAGATGAATACAAACAGAATCAATAGCATTCTGAAAATGATGTGGAGTATTTCGAGTCCTGTTCTCCTCCTAACAAAAGTACATCACTTACTGTACTTCAACATGCTCTATTGAGTCACCCATGGAAAGGGCTGATAAAGAATGTGTCTTTATCAAGTTTCTTTCAATGTTCAGAGCAGTGGAACACAGCCTCAGAAGGACACCATTCTGTCAGCTTAGTGTTAATGGCACATTGGAACATGTATTTTAGATTTTCACACTGTAGCACATGTTGTGACTAAAACATGTGATCTAGAGCAAGCCCTAGAGCTGTAGATATGAAGAACTCTCTGAGATTCACAGTGAAGAAGAAAAACCAAAGGAAACTCTGGAATGAAGTAAAAATGGATTTTAAAGATGACCTTCAACAATTTTTGGCACTGTTAAGACTCAATAGGAATTGCTACTGAAGGCTGCCAAGACACTACAGACAATGAGACACATCTCCATAACATCTGCACATGCTTACTCATCTGCAATAGGATCATACACAAGTCAAAATTAGGACTGCAGCTTTCTTCTGCTCCATATTGTACAAAAGGGTCTGCAGGTACCTGAGAAAGCAGCCAAGCTTGCAAATCATAAAGACAAAGAGCTCACTCTGCTCTCTGGTGCCTTTGTTCAGTTGTATTATTTCATTCAGATTTTGAAGGAGCAGAAAGGTCAGTTTGGACAGACATCTTTGCAAACAGATGTGTAACAGTGAGAGCAGGATCCACGTTGGGCTGATGTTTACCCACTCTGCTGGTTCCTCACAGCAGCAGCTGTGACAAGGGACTATAATAAATGAAAAGGGGTGGCAGCAATAAAGGGACAACATGGCTGTACAAGTCTGATGGTGACAACCACCAGTGTCTAAATGGCATCTGATTAATTTTCTTTATAGAATTCTAATGAATAACCCATCCTTATTTCTGAATGCTCTGTGAGGCTAATATCCAACTGCAGTATGTTAAACTATGTGTTTTTAGAACGGATCAAGCTGACACACCTCTCTGAAATAAATGCCCTCCAAAATTAGTGGGAAAACGGCAACCATCAATGCTGACATTTGAAAAAAAAGTACATAAATAAATGGAGAAAGGCAGTGAGCCTTTTAAATTCTGTAGCCTTCAAAAATCATCCGTGTCTCCCCAGTAGACCACATTATATCCTCAATTTTCAAACAAAATCCCTTTGACAGCACAATATAGCTTTTAGATTGACCAGCTAATCTATTATTTGAGTAATCAAATGACTGCCAGTTATGATGGCAAAGATGACAGACATCATGTCTTCAAAAACCCCTTCCTGTTAGGAAAATTAGCTTTAACACATAGTGAGTATTACACATGCTGCCTGGAGACAGATAAATAATTCTATAATTTTTCAGTGAGAAAAATGTAGACAGGGGGCTCAGTTCTCACCTCTATTCTACTCTTGCCAGTGCAGTTATTTTAATAGTCCTAAAGAGGCTCAAATATGTACATTGCATCCAGTTCTCATCTCTTAAATATTTTTATCTCTTAATTTAATGGTCTGAAGAGCATGAGATAGTAAGACAAAATTCTTAGTAATGTTTAGCAGTTTTTTCACCTAAGTGCAAAGTACATTTCTGGATTGCAGAGTTGTTCTAAAGAAGAACTTCACGTCAGAATCTCTTCCCCAGTACAAGACACAGTATCAGCTGATACAAATCTCCAAAATTCCACTCATTATGTGGGTTACTTAATAGAGATGGCTGATAACTTTGAAAATTTCCTTGTTTACTGGTCTATGCAGGCCTCAATTCACATGTCTAAATGTACCCCTATTACGGAAAAGCACTTAAGTGTGTGTTTAATTCCCAAAGCCCCAGGCTCAAATGCTTTCCGCAGTAGAGCTGTTGTAACTGTGATCGTCTAAAGAGGCTGCTTTCCAGAACAGGGGTGTTTTTTCTGAATGAAGGCCACAGCTCATTTTAGAAATATGCAGCTGTCTTACTGAAATAAATGGTGCACTGTTGTGCTCCCATACCTGGGTGAAGAGACTACGCTTCAGTTGGGCCGTTTACCCCCAGATTCCTTACAGCAGCAGCTGTGACAAAGCACTGCTACTGAATTAAAAATCTGCCTTAATTTCTGGTCATCTGTGGTCTTAATTGCATGACTTCAAAAAGGGGGGGGGGGGGGGAAGTCAGTGTTTCGTAGCTTTCTGACTTCTATGATTTTCATGATTCTTGGAAGAAGTACAATTTTATGAAGCTGCACTAGCCATTGTCAATTTAAAATTAATATAAAAACATATTTTAGAGCTAAATTTTCTTTCTCAGAAGAAATGTTGCATCATTTTTTAACCATAATTTATGTAATTCCATATTGCAGTTTGGGGACCTAGAAGCCAACTTCTTTTAAACTTACAGTAAAAATTTCTGTATTAACAACATAGTTTCTGTTCATCAACATTCTTATTTCCATTGGTTTTTTTGGGTTTTTTTCCTTTTTGGTTTTCAACTCTATAAATCCTAAATGTGCCTTCCATTTGATTTTTCCACACTTTTAAGTACATCTGTTCAACATTTGGGTCATTATATACTAGGAAATATGCTCTGAAGAAATATTCATTTTTCTTTTCAGCCTACAAAGAAAATGCAACAAAGCTGTACTAAATTTTTTCTTTTCAGTAGCTCACACTTAACCAGCTAACTCCCACACTTACTGAAAACAGAGCTGTGATTTAACTGACACAAGGATAACTCTGTGCCAAAAAGATTTACTAAAATCTCACAGGATCACAGGATCTTTGAGTTTGGAAGAGCCCACTGGAGGCCGCCTAGTCCAACCTCCCTGCTCAAGCAGGGTCCCCTAGAGCACTTTACTCGGGATTGTGTCCAGATGGTTCCTGAATATCTCCAGGGAGGGAAACTCCACAATCTCTCTGGGCAAGCTGTTCCAGTGTTCACTGCACCATGAAGAAGTTCTTCCTCTGGTGGAATTCCTGTGTTCCAGTTTCTGCCCAGTGCCTCCTGTCTCATTGCTGGGCACCACTGAGAAGAGCTTGGATCCATCCTCTGGGCACCCTTCCTTAGGAAAGTCATAGACACATTGCCCCTCAGTCCTCACTTCTGAACTGGAATATAGATCCCCATTGCTAACTCTTAGAATCCTAGACAGCATTAAAACAGTATTACAATGTCTTTAAGCTATCTTATGGCATGTCACATCAGTTAGAATTTATTTTAGTAGAAACTGTGATCTCTTTCATTACCTCCCTTACTGAATATCTCACTCTGTGTGATACCTGTCAACAACCTCTATACTGGGAGGATGATGTTCCCACCTATTAAAAAAAGAACACTCCTTCCTTAAACAAACAAACAAAAAAATTAAATATTATCTCCCTCTTTAAATAGTGCTAAAGAAACATTACTTATAAATCTAAAGTTATTAGTGTCATTTTGTTCTGTTAAAACCCAGAAAATAGCAGAGCAGATGTACTAAATGCTGGTGGAAGACACATGATTTTGAATGAAGAATGGAAAGTAGCAATAAATATACTGTACACTTCATGCTGCAAATCATGTCACCTCCTCAGGGCTCTACTCCAAGCTGCATCAAAAAGGGAAAAAAAAAAAAAGAAAAAAAAATTAACCTGTATTCATCTAAATTCTGAATTACAGTGAGTGTGACATCAGCATAAGTTTTAGTGGAGCTGCTTCTTCAGGTGTGGGATGGAATAACCTGGCCAAGACACTGACTGTTCTGCAGGCTGATATAAATACACAATACAATACACAAACACAAAAAACCTGCAAATCACACCTTTGCACACCAGCCAGGCCTGATGACACACAGAATACAGACTGAAACAGAGTGCAGGCTGACTTCTCAGACTGAGACATCTGCAATGCCTCCAAACAAAATCTGCCTGCTGCTGTAAGAGCCCTGAAGTTCTCAGGTGATTTTGCTACTTCTTGGACAGTGACACCAACACAACTGCATGTTGCTTCAGCCAACCTTTTTTTCATCTGAATACAGCATCCTCTGGTCCCAAGCTAATTGACTATATGCAATTGCCTTAGAAAAACTAAAATGGAGGGGAAAGGGAAATGTGTAATCTACTTGAAGTCTCATGCAGATTTTCAAAGGGCTGCACTTACCCTGCTGCCAGATCCCTGCCTAAGATTTCTCGTTTTGTTGTGACAGAAGAGTCAGACTGAGAGTGCAGGGTACCAGAGGAAGATAGAGCTCCCACCCATAAGATAACAAGGAAATTCCATGGTCTCTGGAGGAAGAACCATAACCTGCTGCTGCCAGCACTGAATGTTCTGCAGATCCCACTGGTGAACAGTTTATAGCTCTGTCTTCTCTCCTGGATCATTTATCTGTGTTTCATTTGTGGGGGATTGCAAGTAGTAGAAAATAGGGAACTATGGATCAGAAATTTTACCAAGTATCTCCATTACAATTTGCTTTGGGACAGCTGGATTCATTCTTCACACACTCCTCTGCAGAGAAAAGTCTAGTATCAGAGACAAATCTCTGTCTCTTCAGTTACCCTCGTTATTGCAAATAAAAAAAGAGAGCATGAGATCTCATCAAACTCTCAGTAATTTCATCTTACTGCTCTAATGATGGGTGTATTATTTCTGAGGGGCTTCTATATATAAGGGATCACTGGATCCCTTCTGAAAGAAAGAAATTCACAGAATGGTTTTTGTTCTCCTTTCTGGTATGATATATTAAGTGCTATGCAGTGAAATGGTTCAGTTACTAAGGTTTAAGATTTGTTCTCTGGTTATATTATTTACCACTAGGCACTGGTGTTTTCTGTAGGGAAAACATGAAGCTCACCAAAAAACCCTAAAAATAATGGCTCTATGAGTACTTAGGGAAACACCATTCCCCTTTTTAACAATTCTTTTCCTGATAGGGAAAAAAAAATCAAAACAAATAAAACCCAAACCCCTTCAGTTCTGCCATTTGAATATCATATAAAAGCATTTAATTTTTCCCTCCTGGATGTAAAACTGTGGTAATTGGTTTTTATTTTTTTTATTTTGATGTGGATGTGTAACTGCTTGGATTAGTAACAGTGCACACTGTAAGCCTGTTACTTAAAACTGCCCGCTTCCAGCATCTATGAGAAGTGGAAAACACCAAACTGAACTTGAGTAACTCCTGAAGAAGGATTACTCAGAATTCCATCTGACTGTGACTGTTTTCCAAAAGATGGCATCAGGATTTATTTTCTTCTTTGGATTTGGCAACATCATATTCTCAACAGATTGGTAATTTTCCCTGATCTCCTTTTCCAGATTTTTATTTTCACTTCTCAGGGTTTCTTATTAAAAATACTCCATCCATTTATTGACTTACAGAAACATTTATTGACTTACAGAAATCAAGATTGTTTTTGGATAGAGTTGGTAAAGAGTGTTGGAAAGGTGGTAACCTGAACTCCCCAAGTAAAATAAAATTTGCAGACAGATATTGCTGTTATAGGAGATAAGAAAGAGAGTGGTTTAGATATGATGTTATTTTTATTTTCATAGTATGCCACCAAGTGCTGCATGCTCAGTTATCATGAGGTACTCTGTTACTGAATTCACCTTTGGGAAATACTAATGAAGAAAAAAGATTCAAACAAACTGTACTGGACGGGTTCCACTAAGGGTCATGACTATTCATCTGCCTCCTATTTGAAATATATTTTTATTATGTGTACTCTCCCTCAAATAGCTCATCCACTCAGCTACTTTATAAACACAACTGGCCTTATACACAATAAGGCCTGGAGAAAAAGCTTTATCTTTTCTTACCACACCTCTAAGCATCCACAGGGACCCCTATGGGTGTCACTGCTTCCTACAGCAAACCATCAACAATCAGCTTATTTATATTCTTAATGAATCCCAGCATTGTTTATGCTGGCTGACATGCCACACTCCAGAAGAGCAGCAAAAGCTGAGACACACACCCAGAAAAAAAATATTCAAGCATATGTATTAAATCCATTGTTGCCTGTTTGCATGAGCCCCTGTGGAAATGCTGACTTGCTGCAGAAGAAGGGAGCTGTGTGGGCAAACACACTGCAGTCTAGAAGCTCTTTGGGACTGCTGCTCTCTTCTCAGAAGAAAGGCTTTTGGATGGTATGTTGTCCTATGCAGCTCCTGCTGAACTTCCATCTGATGCTGCTCCTGCTCAAGGGTTCTTTTTCCTTCATCCACTCCTTCCTGGTAACAGAAGAGAGGTCACCTAGGTGGGAGGTCCATTTAATTTATTATTCAAGCATTTAGAAAGGTATAGGTTCGGTTTAGATATCTGGTGAGCCAACAGTCACACCACTTCATTTGAAGTACAAACATTTTAATAGTCAATATTTAGCCCCAAATGTAATCCCAGTAATTTTTCAGTGTTCCTTATAGCTTAATTTTCTGTTACCATTTAGCAAAATATACTAAAGGTTTCTGGATTACAAATTACCTGAAAACCACAACATTTAATGACATTAGATTAAACTTACCAATTTTTTTCCCTTACAAAACTAAACATAGTATAAATTCTTTTTAAAAAATTTTATTGCACATTTTATGCTTTGAGAAGCACTGAAAGTACGTGGTTTCCACCAAGCACACGTGACTCAAAGGAATAAAATCTGCAGCTAGGCTTGTAAAAAGTATATTATTTTTAAAGCCCTAACCCAATGTAGCGGAAAAGTCTTGTATGTCTTTACCTCTTTTATAGGCAAATATTAAGTGCAACCCCAACTCTATATAACAATGTATCATCTGTTTCAAATTGGAAGGAAATCAACTCTCTAATATGGTAAAATAACATATAAGTTAATTTTCTAATTGAACTCTCTGGTCTTGGACTGCCTGCAATAAACCTTGACAATCTGAGACCCAAGCAAGCTCTGGTGTTGTGGAGAGCGGGTTGAATGTTACTAATTATGGATAGTTGACTATTTCCACCAGTATAAAAAAAGACCAGTTGCCTGCACACTCAACATTCAGGGCAAAAAACCGCAGTAATGCCATATTATAGTTGAAAACTAAAACACACTGTATTCAGGAAATTCTGAGCCCTGGTTCTCATAGTAATTACAGCTCAGCAGCATCCTCTCATGCAGTGTCAGGAACCAGCTAAAATCTCACCATTAGCATATTCATAGGACTGAGCTTTTCAGAAACTAGCAACCCTTGGGGTTTTATTCCCCAGACAGTGTTAATGACAAACCACTGTGGAATTCAGGTGTTTGTGAGCCAGCAAGATTGTGAATGACATTCTGGAAAGGCAAAATTTCACAACACCAGTTGTAGTTGTGGTGCTATTTAAAGCCTATTCTCCTGAGCAGTGAGAACATGCATGGTACCTTTCCATGCATGTCCCTGACTGCTGGTTACAAATTATTGTTATGAAGTATGTGCACTGCATGGAGTATGCACAAACACTAGACAGCAAACAGCTTAGGAGGACTTCAGCATGTCCCCATTTTTGGCAATGTTGACACTCAAAGATTTCAGGCACTCCCCATATCTAACTAATAGGACTGGGATGACAAGGAAGAAAACTATATTCCTTGTTGAAAGGCCATTCTGTCTCCACTCTGCAGCCAGCCAAGGTCTAAAACCACAGAACATCGCCTGATGCTCTCTCTCTCCTCTGTGCACTGGAACACCTCTTCCAGAGGAAGCTGCTGGCAGAAACCCCAACAAGCCATATCATGGAGGTCACATGGAATTAGACCTATAACTGCCAATAAGTTGTCAAGCATGTATGAAAACAAAGTTTGGTTAGAAGGAGGGGAGCCACACTGAAATGGTTACACAGAAAAAATAACATGGGAATGCATTTGTGTGAGCTACTTTGTCTTATGTAGGGCTGAAAAAGAAATAAAAAAGATATTTTTCCTTTAGCCGGTGGAGGAAAGACCTCTACTGTTCTGATAGACAGTGGCCAAGTACACTGTTACCACTTATAAGTCCCCCAGTTAGCAGGAAAAGTCTCATTAATATTGTATATATGTATTGGCTCACAGTGGGCTTACCATAGCCCAAATATAAAAGAGAAGATTTTTTTTCTCTGAGATCAGCGATCTTTGGTTACATCATGGCCAAAACTTATTTCCAGTTTCCATTCCAACATCAGTTTAACAAATCCAGACTTCAATGATGGGTTTAAACAAGCTTCTAGCATGAGAAGAATGCCTTTATTAAAATATGAATATGTAGGCTTGTGCTCTGTGCAACTTGGTGTTCCAGAAGAAAGCTTCCTTTTCTCCACAAAAAAAGGAGAAAGTCCCAGAATTGGGAAAAAAAAAATAATTATTGATATGGCTATTAATCTGCTCCAGTCTTCTGAAGTGCCAATTGGGTTGCAAAGCCATTACCTATAGTTTGTAAAACACATAGACAAAATTTATTTCTGCATCCAAGTGAGGTTTTTTTTGTAGTTTTTTTGGGTTTTTACACTGAAAAATCAAGTCTGCTTGCTAATTTCTCTTCTTGGAGTAGGTCTGCTGATCCTTTTTGCACAGCTGTGTAACAATAAAATATGGCTTTTGATGGACAGGCAAGTAGGAATACCCTTTAAAAGTGAAAAGAGAATGAGACTTTCTTATCACACTACACTGATGAACTCAACTAACCCATAAGTTTACACAGTAGACATAAAAATTGATAGTCGAGGCTAAGGCGGAAAATGCATGGAAGAGAATTAATCCACAGTGGCATCTTCAGAAACAAAAATTGGTGCAGAAAGTGGACATCTGACCCATTATGAACAATTCCTGTGAGCAGGTACTGACCAACACTGTGCATTTCCTCATTTGCTGATTCAGAGGTTCGTACCTCTAGGCCAGTGAGGCTATTCATTAATTCCCCAAGTCCTCACTCATTTTTATCTTCCCTCTCAATCATAATTTACCACAGAAATTTATTTAATAGGCATCGAGTCATATGCTCATCTTGAAAGCAAATAATTTAAAGCATTTGAGTGAGCAGCTCCAGTACATCTTCTGTGGGAAGAAAAAATTAATAGGTGAGCTCCAGTCAAATTAGACTTTAAATCCCTTTTCCGTTGAAATTTGTGGGTTTTAATACCTGGTCAGTAATGCAAAATATCTCCAGAACTTTCATATTACTGAGATATTACTAAGTCCTACTTGAGCAAGGAGGTCCAGATAGGTAACTTACCAAAGTCTTTCTATGATCCTTCGAAGCAACAGAGTTCAGCTGAGTAGATGTTCTCCTGTCTTTAAAATAGTTCTTGAGTGAAAAGGAAAGATTAGACAGGAAAATGTAAGGACCCAAAGGTAGTTAATTCTCTTTCAAAAAAGAGAAAGCAGAAAAACACAGAAGTGATTGAATTGAAGAAACCAGATGGAAGAGGTACACAGCCTCACTAGTTCTCAAGAACTTCTGGCCTGATGGGTGAGTTTATTAAGGTTTCCTCTGCTGAACCTACTCACATCTTGGCTGAGCACTGATATATGGACCTGGCAAACAAGCATGATAGCCTCAAAGGAGCAGTGTTCCATCATCCATGGATTTAACTCACTAACAGAAATCCATGTTTGCTTCTTTCTCCTTTCCCCTCCAGAACTTCACATCATAAAATTCAGCACCAGAAATCACAACAGGGTCCTCCCCTCAAAACTCAGAAGTGGCTCTGTTAACTCAGGTTTGATGCAGATGGTTAGGACAGTACAGGGTTCTGTACTGTTATTGCTGTCTTTACTAAAAATAAAAGTAGGCTATGACTGGCAACCCAATATTCTCAGCAACTGACACAAGCAGAACCCTGTTTTTCAGAACAGTCAAGGACGCTGGGCTTGAGATGCTCAAAAAGCAGGGTCTTCTTTCCAAAACCAGCAATTTCTACAAGTTACACAGTATCCACCACAGAACTGCCTGTTCTAATCTCAACTGTAAAAATGCACCTAAAGAAACCTTATTGTTATTAGGACAATTTTTATCCCATACCAGCCCTTGAGCATCGCAAGAGTCAGGTGTGCCCAGGAAATTGTTTTTTTCCTCTTTAGCTTTCTTGTGGAAGGAGTAGAAGGGATGACAGATATACAGTCAAGTTAGTTGCTCATCTTCAAACAGCAACACTGGATTACTAGTCTGCAAATTAACAATCCTTTTGCATCTAGCAGTCACCAACACACCTCCAAGAAAGCTATGGAATTAAATCTATCAGAAACAGAAATTATACCAAAGGTAGGGAACTTCTATAGAACTGTCTAGTCAGAAGAAGGAAGAAGTGCTTAATATACTCACCAGCTGGCAAACAAACTTCTTTCTAATTAATCATTCTAGTCTGGGAGGTCATTTATCTCTGCATGAAGTTTGGTTTTTTTTAATGGGAGAAACAAAATCTGATTCTGTAATACTCATGGCTGTAAACACAGATAAAGCTGGGTGGTGCCAAACTGTAAGGACAAAGCAGTCTAGGTGCAGAGCCAACTGTAATGCACACCAGTCATGACCTTCAGCAGAAAAACACTGCAGTTCAAGAGATCAACTACAGTTTAAAATTTTATTGCATGAGCTTTTCTTTAAAAACCCTGTTTGACTTTATGATTCCTCTTTAGTGGCAGACTTAATATCTACAGTAAGACTGCTATACCAAAAACCATATACAGAAAAGTGAATTTTGAATGTGCTTTCAATGAAAAGCAATTTACAAGGCATCTTGGGGTGAATCTTCAGTGAGCTATACAGGGTATTAGCCACCTGACTTGCATTAGCATCAATAAGAAATGGTACTTAAATCTCTGCACACTGAGCTAAAAATCTATCTGCTTGTATTGAATCATCACATTTTAAATATGACTTCATAACAGAAAAGAATCCTGTTACTGGAAGTATGAAAGTGTACAGTGGTACAAAGTGATCTGAGCTGAGAGGATCTTGTAGTTTGTGTATTAGATATGTATCGATAAAGAGGTGTGCTTAGATTAATGTACAACAGTGACAGGCCCAATTATCTGTCAGCAGTAACCTCTACTGTTTCCAGTGCTCTGTGAGAATATTCCTTTAAATAACTTTTTACCATGCAGTAGACCCCAGACATGGTTAAAACTGCCCTTGGTTGTTGATGCTGGTATTTTGCAGTGACACCTCATTTATCCTAGAGGAGCATGACTGCACTGTCTGCAACCCAAAGCCATGTTCAGGTTACTCTTTTTAAAGTTGCACCGTGCACAATATTAGCAAAGGACAGGTATCTAAAAAAAAAAATTAAAAAAATAAAAATGTGGAGAGTTCACATTTCTTGACATGATTATTTTTCTGACACATTTTAATAAACACTTTGAACTTATAAAATCAATATTTAAAAGCCCATGTAAAACCAAAACTTTAGAGTGAGAACCACTGCACTAATTTTTCCATAAAAAGTGAGGTTTGACTTTCAGCAGTTAGAGGAAGTTGGCAAATATATTGCAAATTATATCATCATGCATTCCCAGCTGGATTAGGAAGTCCCTGGAGCTAAGATGGTCAAATGGGCAGAATTTAACTTCTATACAAATATTTACCACTGAACTCACTGCAACTCACCATTTCAGCAGAACATGGGACAAATGATTCTCCCTTTTTAACAGTGTTGGGTATATGCAAAATATTTAGGTTAGATCATTCTAAGGAGTTTGTGCCTTTCTTAACTGATAAATCACCTTGCTTATGATTAGAACATTTTGCACTGAAACCAAATCAGCATATTGAAGGAACTGTTAGCACATTCTTCATTGTAAGGAAGCCAGGCTTTTTACAATACCCTCAGTTAGTAAATTTTATTATCAAAAATATCTTCAGGTCTTTCTGCCACAGCCTATTTGTCTAGACTTCAAAGGACAAAGATGTAGAACAGAATCAAAGAGGAGAATGTTACTGTTTAGATTTTCCATTTTTTATGTTTTATTTGTCTTTTTAGTATGGAATAGGACATAAGTTCTGACCTTCCTTGTGGTCAACTCACATAATTACTGCTCATTTGTGTGGAGGAATGGGACAGGTCTGGAATATCCCAGTCAAGGCTAAAAGAAGATGAAAAAGTTTTAACAAGAATGTATAATAAAGGTAAAAGGAGAAGAACAACTGCTGACTGCAAAGCCCAGTTGATAGAGTTGATACAAGACAAAATGCTTAGGGAAACTGAAACCAGCTCATGAGAAAATTGTTCTATCATTCTCCGTGACACAGCCATTCCATAACCTGACTAATCTGCCTGCCCATAACAGTGAATTAATCATACTTCTACTTTTTGCCAAGAATGTGTGTTGCATATAGGTATAAATCAGAACAAAAAAAGAAACTTCACCCCCAACCTAACCTCCCTGCATGTGCTAAAGAGCCAAAGCAGTTCTCAATTTCTCCTGTCGCATATTCATATTATGATAAAGTTGTGAACATTTATGTACGCTGTAGCAATGGGGTGCCCTCATCTTTTTAATTCCCACCACCTGACCATCAGAAATATCCTTGTCTGCAGGCTGAGGATGTGGTACCCTGCTGAGATTAATTCCACCCAAAAAAGGGCCAAGGTAGAGGCACATGGGATGGTCCTTACACACCACTCATTATTCAATGCTAACTCAAACAAAGCACACGTCCCTCCTTTCAGGGCTGTGAGAATGAATGACAGGATTCTTCAAACACAAGGCAAAGGTGAGGAGAAGTGAAAGAATTCTTGTTTTATCCAGTGTGCTGGTTTTGGCTGGGGTAGAGGTAATTTTCATCACAGTGGCTACTATGGGGCTGTGTTTTGGCACTGTGCTGAGAACAGAGTTGGTCATATTAGGAAATTCCAGCATTCCCAAAGCATTTTACTAAATAAATGTCCCTACAACCTTGCTTCCTTCAGCAGAGTTCTTTGAATGTCTCCTGAGCCTTGAGTACAGCACCCCACAGTGGATGGCTGCAAAGGAACCAGGTGGCAAGCTGAAGCCGCAGTCTCTTGTCCACTTGTTGCTTCTTGCATCTACACCATTCCCCCAAGGAGACAGCACAATTTCCTGGTTGTATTTTATTTCTGTTTAAGCATGACAGCCATGCACCCTGTGACTGCTGCTCCTCCTCACCATATGGGTGAGTTTAGGTAGCTTGCTTCTGCTCTGGTCGAGCTGAGGGCCTGGAGGTCAGAGTGAAACAAGGACTTGCAGGCACTGTGCACCTTCTGCCTGAAAAACAGCTTCACAAGTGGATCATGCAGCTTGCCCAGTACTAACAAGTTGACACTCACCACCTTGTAACACTGAACACATGTATATAAATAAGTCATTAAAAGGGGCTATCCAAACAATGACATCATATTAACTGTATCCTGCTTCCACTGATTTGATGAAGATTATAAACTAATCATCACTGCACAGTGTTATTACATTTAACATGTTACCCAAATGTCCAGTTATTAATGAGTATGTGTTTATTTTGTTTAACTGGGCATGTATACCTTTTTCTCCTATCAAGATATTCAACTGGTGAGTAATTAAAATTAACAACCAATTATCAGAATTATTTTTGGGGACACCACAAATAGACCTTTGTAATGGTTTTAATGAAAGCAACAGCTGCTTTTATAGTTCTTTCTGGCTCCACGTCACACAGAGATTACTGCAACACAGCTAGAACTAAGTGTGATGCCATATCCCAGTCAAGCCCCCAAAATGTAAAATGTTACAACTGACTAAAAAGAAAGTGACTCTAAATAATCACCTAGTAAATAACTGTGAAGTCCCAGTGCAACCTTTACTGCAATATTCCAGATCTGGCACATTGGACTTCAAATAGTAATAATTTTAGGAAAACAAAAGCACTTTATTACCTCTTGTAGATGTGGGGATTTTTCGTCTTCCCTATGGCTTTAAGTCAACTTAAGTCCCTTAAAACAAAAATAATTCCTTGCATTATGCATTCTATTAAAATAAATAACAGCTAATTAAGTGACAGGTAAGACACAGTACTGAATTCCTGGTGTGAATGAATATCCCATATGGCACCAGGCTTTTTGTCACACTCGGGTAAAGCTAGATGTGAGAGAAAGCTTTTGCATAGCACAGCTGTGGGCACCCTGCAAGAGCAGTTCATGCAGAGCAAGAAGGTCAAGTGGCAGCTCAGTGGCAAAAGGTGGCCCACAGCACCACAGTATCCAACCTCACCCAGCCAGACACATGGCTGCTCGGTGCTGTTTGGAGAGGGGTCAGAAAGGGAAACAGTGTGCAGATGGAGTCTGGAAAGTTTCTAAAACTCAAGTGCATAAACGTGGCTGTATCTGGTCTGCCCAAAATACCTCCTTGGGAATACAGTGGCTCCTACACAAAAGCTGGCTATCCCTGCTGTGCATAGGCAGTGATGGGTCAGCCAAAAGGCTGTGGGATTTGTGGCAGCATACCAAAAGTTTTCCAGACTCTACAGGACCAGTTGTGATGTGCTGTATTACTGCCTTGCAGCCAAAGCAAAGGGTTTTGGGTGTAGAAAATTCCAGCCTAAATTTGGGGATGTGGGAATTCACCCACCATTACTTAGCTGTCTGCACAAGTGCTCTGCAAAAAATAACAATCTTCAAACTTTGTTATAAATGTGTTAGGGCTTACTACAGGAAAAATTCTATGCACCATTAGCAGGCCCAACCCAACATGCATTTCTGCACTTCATGAAAGCCAGTTAAGTAGATGACTATCAGACTCAGGCAGCAGTCTGCTGGCAGAGGGGAGCAGATTACCCCTTTATACGGTGTTTGCCAAGCCAAACCAAATCCTCCAGGGAATAGGGATTGGGACTAGGGTCAACGGGTTAGGTAAAGTGCTTATTTTAACCAAATATAAGCTAGTGTGCTAACACAAACCACCTAAATTTCCCTACAAGGGTGGGAAAAGCACATATGTTATTTATTTTCAAGTTCCACACTCTAATAATCATTTATCTTCCCGATTTATGTGCATGTATAACTTTGTATGCAGATTTAACGTATCTAATACTTGAGGATGAAGACAGGAAGGCAGGAAGGTTAAGAAAGAAATACATTATGGCTTGGGTATATGAAACACAAGGTCAGAAGAGCATAAGAGAGCTGAGATGGCCAGAAGCCAGAAGTTAGGACACAGCAGAGTAGTGACAACCAGAATTTAAACAAGAAGGTAAAGTAATAAAAGAAGATCACACACCAAGAAACAGAGCTGGGCAGACAAAAGGAGAAAGGGAAATTACCTTACAAAGGAAAAGCCTGAAGCATAACCAAGAAACACACTTAAAAATGCAAAATACCTGGCAGAGTTCCTTTGCATACTCAAAGAAAGGGGTATTACATGTGGCCCAAGTCCATCATCCTCTGCCAGCCTGGTTGCAGATGCTGCCAGTTTCCAGCTGAAGCTCTGACAGCCTTGAGGAGGATTGCAAGGGGCTGCAAGGATCCAGTGTTCAGCTGCACCTGAAGATACAATTATTGTTCTACAGTTTCCATTATGACTGGGCCCTCCAGAATCCAAATTATTAATGAATAATGGGGAAGAATACCACAATATTGATTAGTAAAATAGGCAAAGGGTCCATCTTCTTACCATGATGCCAGAAGTATAACAGGCAGCAGATCCTTAAATGAGTGGTTTCTTTATTTGTCTGTTTTTGTCCTAGCAGAAGTATTATGAAGCAATCCAAAGCAATGCTTAATTTAAGGATTCTCACCTGACAAAAGAGCCAAATTAATGACACTAAAAATGTCAAAGCAACATATCAACAGTTCTAACCATAGCAACCAAGACTGGTACTTTTTAATTTATTTTGGAGCAAGTGCATCTGCTGAAGCTCTGGACCCTAACTTGGTTATTAACTTCTGTGATGTGCAGTTTCTGCTGGAATTTCATCAAATATGCCCTTTTTTATGAGTCTTTATACTTATTTTTCTCTGCTTGATAGTGCACAGCACCTCTTCTGTTTATAACTTCCAGCCCCACTCTCTGTCCCAAGAGGATGAAAGTGTCACCAGTCTAATGCAGTGTCACCTTACAGGACTTTTTGACTGCACACACACACAGAGCAGAAATATCAGTAAGGAATCCACACCCAAGGTAGAGTTGAAACCTACCATGAAACAGAAGTACACCACACATAAATTAGTGTCCATTACTTTTCTGTTTAGAGAGTGTACTTCACATTTACTTAAATCATGTAAAACATATACCTGTATTGCAAGGGAAACACTTTAATCTGCACACTGGGCCAATCCTCTCTGAGTTTCTTTTCAGCAAAGGCAGGAGGCAGAAATCCTTCATCTCACTTGATCAGTCCTGCTGAAATCAGTTAGACAAACAGCACAGGCAAGAGCTGGCCAGGGTTGGCCCCAGCGTGACTTGTCCAAGATGGTCAAACTTATGGCATGCTAGCTTGCTCACTAATGTGTTTCATGAGATAAAGATTATTAGAACTCACATTTGAGGGGTTTTTTTTTGTATTTTTTGTGTGTTTCAGTCCTTATTTACACCAGTGAAAACCAGATTAGTGCCAGTTTAATAAGTATGAAAATATTTAATTCCTACAGGTTAAGGAACTACAGTATGTTTAAAAAGGTCAAAGTGATAATCCTCTGCAGAAAAGAAGAATGCAAACAAATATCTACTAATCAAGGAACACATACTGGTTTTTTCAGAATGCTAATATAAAGATTAATGGCTCTTCCTTGACATCCAAGTGCTTTTGGAAACTCTTCATGTTAAAACACTTTGTAAATCACTTTTAGAGAAAGAACATTCAGGGAGCTCCATTTAATCAAATTAACTACTAGGGGGCCTTGATAACATTGAATAAAACTGCATGTACTTAGAATTCTCATCTCTTTTCCTAGGATATGTAGTTGTTTGTGTTGCTTTACACCATTTTGCATTGCTGTGAAGCCTTGAGAGGGAATTAAAAATTTTTGAAAAGACTGTTCATTCCCCTTGTGTATGCTCATCTTGGACCCAGTCCTGGTCACAGTGAAGTCAAACTATTCCCAATGATTCCCTGGCAAAAATCCCAGAGCCTGCACTAGGAGTAAGAACAGATATGTAAGGCCTGATCCAAACCCCCCTGAAGCTGATGTAGGACTTTAATTTCTTTCTAATAGGCTTTGGACCCCTCCACAAAACTTGCCCAGAACCGCTGTTTTAAACAGGGTGCAAGGAGGCACAGGACAGATTTTGGTCCTGCCTGGCCCTGTCTCAGGGAATGAATGATATATTTGTGTCTAAGACCAAACACAGACAGCAACCACAAGGCAGTGCACTATGGAAGTGAGCTAAACCCAGATGAAGCACAGGGTAAAACCCAGAGCCCACAAGGGCAGGGATGCTTTTTTTCCCTCTCCATTCTGCTGCTCTGGGCATGATTCGGCATCAGGAGCCATGCAAATAGACATAGGAGCCTGTCTAAATTGTACAGTGGTCTCTAACCTCTCTAGCACCATTTGCTGGAAGAGGCAACATCCGCAAGGTCTGTGCAAGAGTGAGCCAGGGAAACCTCAGAAAAGAACCTGCTGGATAACTGCAGCCCCTGCTGCTGGCATGTGGAATATTCATCTCATATCCAACACAGTATCTCCCTCACCTTTCCTCGACTTTATTTCTTGTCACTTCAGGATTCATTCTATAAATGGCACCAAATTTTAAACTGACACCTTGAGAATATAGTTAACACAAAAAAGTTGTAAATTGCTGGACCCACTTCTTTTCAAGAATCACAGAGCTGTGGAGACCTGAGCTTCCATAAATTTTGTCACTTATTGTAAAGTGTGATTAGGCCTTTACCTTCCTCATGTCTCTATTTTTCCAACTGTAAAATAGACATGTTATTACTGAGCATAATGGGAAATTTTCAAGATGCCTTGCATGTTGTTTCAAGCATAAAAATCTCTGTTCACAAACCCGATGTTTCATTCTTTCAACCTAGATCTGGACTGGGATTCTGAAGTCCTGGGACATGTTTGTCTCTAGAGGTCTGCTTTGGCCAGGACCAAAACTCCAGACACAGAACTGAAGTTCTGGGTTGTTGGCATCCTGCAACATACAGGGTACATAGAAAAACACAAGCAGAAACTCAGAAGGGGGAAGGTGACAACAATATTTTACCCCATCTGCATTTCCCGCAACTGACATTAAAATATGCAGTGATGTATTCTTCATGAGTAGACACATAATCATTTTGGGGTCTGATGTTCCTCCCACTGAAATACAAGAGAGAAATTATATATCATACACAGTGAAGATTTTGACATTTGATTCCTCCCACATATTTGAACGAGAGGAAAGCATTAAATGCCAAAACCAAAAATGAGCATGCAGGACCTATCCTTCAAAACTGTAATTCGTTCCAAGGCACAGCACTCCCTTTACTTTTACACTGACCTGCATCCCACACAATATAAACCCAGTGGTTGTTTTTCAATTAGCAAGAAAATTTTTGCTGTTTCTAATGGAGCACAGAAGACTTATGTTCTAGCATATCTTCTACCTGTGTATGTAGGTTAAAAAGAGAAATCCATTATTTCAATTTCCTTCCAACTCTAATAATTTGTTGAACTTTTTCTATAAGTCTAATTTCTCTTTTCAGATTCCCTCAGCCAAACTGAAATCATGTAGATGTACAGATGTACAGATGTACAGATTGAGATGTACATTACATGAAAGCAACAATTAACATGGGCCTCTACCATATCTCCAAATACATGTGCTCAAAATTGTGCGTATGAGAGATTGTGTGTAATTTATGCCCTGTGTCTGTATTATGTAGGTAAAAATGTTCTTGTTTGCACTTTATAAATTTCCATCACCACCCTTTAAAACATGCACCCTTCTTCATTGCAGCACATTCTCAATGAGTTCACTTTGTCAACAGCACGCACAAAGTTTAGCATTAGACCATAGGACCATTACCCTCACCACCAAACAGGCTGATATTTTTGGCTAACATCTCAATTTGAAACTGCACTAATCATTTTTAAGACACTATTTTTCATTTTTAATGAGAAAAAAAAGGCTGCAAAGCATACCAGGAGGCTCCATGCCAAAATTAAATCTTCTCCTTCCTTAATTCTGTTGCTGCAGTAGCCTGACATTGTCTGATGTGATTTGCAGCTACTGATTGCTGCTGTGACATAAACAGACAAAAAACAACCCCAGAGCCAGGGATCAGGTCCCATGGTATCTCAAAATCAGTGGATTAAGGTCTTCCCATCTTAAGCTAAAAACTGCCATGGCCCTTTTGCCATTTACAGAAAAGTGAAAAGTGAAACAAAAATAATGCACCCACAGTATGCTTCCATAGTGAGCTTCTGTGTCTGCTAAAGCTGGCAAAAGCACTCTGAAGAGTAAGGACACAAACAGGAGCAAGAACTGATGTTCTTGTCAAGTTCAACTCCTCTGACTCCAGTGACATTCCCCTTTTTCTTCTTCAGGTTTGACATCATGTAGTGAATGCTGAAAAAGAACGCATGTCACATTTCCTTCCATTTTGCTGTCATTGCATCAGCTCTCAAAAGCTACTCAAACCTGGCATGTCAAGATTTAATCAAGAGATCTCCAGGACCTGCAGAAAGTGACAATAATCATGCAGCAGAGGAGCCCTATTGGCAGAGCTGGCTCAGTTCTGAGCTGACGTACATGTTCATGTGTAGCTCCTGTGACACTGCTGGAGTTTTAACATCGTCTTGCCAAACAAACCTAACTCCGCCTTAGCTCCTGAAAAACTCTCAAAACACACCACTATTGCAAATTTTGAGTTTACAAACTGAGCATAACTGAATGCACCTGTTCCAACAGTAGTACCTTTGCCATTGAAAGAATCTTTTGAAAGAAGCAGTTGTGGTGCACCACTGACATCCACTGTCCTTGCTGAAATGTGAGCAGAATCTGACTGAAAAGCCCACTGACTGGCACAGTGTCATGTCATGATTCAATTTAATATAAGGGAATGAAGGAATTTTGAGTCCCACTGACCTACAGAGGTAATATTTCGTATTTCAAGAAACCACTTCAGACTGACACTGTGACCTATCAACTAAGATAGCAAACTCAAGGTAACTGAACTCCAAAATATAGCTAAAATTTCTAAAGATAGCCTACGGTAGTTCAACTGAAACATATATTTCTGTCATGTAGAAATTTCATTGGGATGACATGTTGTTGAATTGCTTGTCTCACCTAAAATGCTAAGTTAAGGCAAATAGTGCAATCTCCTGAAAAGTACCAAAAAATATTTTTGCTTGGAATGTTTGTCTTGTAAGTTAGGATTCTGTTAAAGATCCTTCTCCATGTTCTCCAAGGAGCTTTCAAAATCCAACGAGGTTCTCAAGTACAGATGTTTATGAAGGGATCACCACACCAGTGTATGTATTTATACAAACATTTTTTGGCATTTGGCTTTCTCTGTCTGTTCCACATCAGAAGTGGGTGAATTTCTCCACCACAGGGATAGAACATCTCTCATGAGTAAACTGAACCTCACTGAAGTGGTTTGGGACAGAAGAAATTAAATGAGCGAGCACTGTGCCAAACATGTTCTCTTAGGCCAGATCATACCCTTTTGGAGCTCCACTATCTGAGAAGAGAGAGATGTGGATTTGGACCATTGCAAAATTTGGAAAAATATCTCAGAACAGGAGTTGAGTTCTGTAACCACAACCAACATCCTTTAAGCTTGATTTTAGGAGCAACTATGGTTGATGTAACCAGAATGTCCTCTAAGAGAAGAGTGTTCTTGTCTGAAATCAGAGATTTCTGGCACATGCAATATGTATGTAAATGCAACAATAAAATGCACCTATAGAAATTCATGCTTATCAGTTATGTAAGAATAACCATTCTGAACATGCTCATCTACAGATCAGTTCTCAGAGGAGGTGAAGTTTGTCATTACTAATTCTGTTCTTTCACTTTCAACTAGATATAAGAAAAGCTCAAACAGTAGCAAATCTGACCAGAGGTATGCACACTAAATCACAAATTACTTTTTAAATTTCAAGCTCTCCTTTTCTCTTGCCAGACTGACACACAGAACAAAACTTTGTAAGCTGATTTAGTGCAAACAGGTATAGTTGGGAAAACAAACAGGGAAAATTTGAATATTTTTTTTTAATTTTATTTTTTCTTTTATTTTGAAGGTCAGAAAAGCTCTACAGGCAGCAAAAAGTAAATCCATGCAGGAAATCCATGACATGGCTGGAAATGCACACAGGCTAGAGGTCTGCACACCAGAAACAGACTGAAACACGTCACAGTGCTAACTTCCAACTGCACTTGTATGCTGCTGGTAATGAAAGGACAAAGCACTCCGGGTATTCCCATCTTTCCTTTCTTGGTGAAAGCTGATACAGCCAGTCTGCCTTTCACCAGGAGATACTTGTCATGGAGAGATGAAGACTTTTTTCCAAGAACACCCTTGGCTCCCACCCCTTCTTCAATCACTTTTCCCTATCTCAGGTAAATTTCTGCTGGTAGCAGAAGTAAAACATTCAGTACACAGATGTGTTAAAATAAAATTCTCCTAAAAACTGTATTTTATAAATGCACAACAGTATTCTTTGTCATATTGAAATTATCCTTCTGGCCACCAGAAGACACAAATGCAAAGAACAGATTAATGATTCCACTGATATGAATCATATATACAAGATATTATGAGAGAATATGTGCTAAAAAGATGCTGCAAACCCACACCTGAGGCACCTCAGACACCCTGTGAGGGGAACACATGCAGCTCTGTCACACATTGAGTCCCTAATGAGCAGCAGCATTTCAAGAATAAATTTCTTTATTGTGTTTGCTCTGTAAGATATTTAGGTCACTCCATAAAGTTAAATAGCAATAATGAGTACTGATTATTTTTACCAGCTGACCTAATCTAGGCATGTATTTATGTTTTGCTGCATAAATATGTTGTGTTTACAAATCTCATCCATAATGTTTGCAATGTTTATAACATCTCAAGATGGAATAAAATGTTAACTACATAATCTCCTTACTGGTAGGAAAATATCAGCAGTATGCTACCTAGTTTTTAATTATGAGCTACAGAGTTAGATCACAGGCTAAAATTCAAGTCACTATGAAGCTTGTTTTGGTTTAATTGCTTCCTGAGGGATTTCTCTGGCATGAGGAAGTCCCCAGATGGACTGGAGCTGATCTCCTGCTATTACTGCAAAGAACACAGCAATGGCATGAGCAGGCTGAACAAGCTGCAACATTTGGCCAAACCCCAGCTGCTGTGTCTCCTGGATCAAGAACCTAGCTGTTCCAGAGCTTGGGTGATGGGAAGGTCACTCACCAGCCTTGTGAGATCACATCCATTTCACAGAGTTGCCCTGTAGTCAGTCCAAAGAGCTTATTCTCTTTACAGCCCTTTTGTTCTTAGCCACTGTCCTTTCTGTGAGGAGAGAGGGGATGGGGAAAAGAACTGGTCAGCAATATTGGACAACACTGTTCAACCATCCCTGAAGTAAGGATCATCTTACTTAGATAAAACACGCTGTTGATTCTGGTGCAAAACCTCCACACTATTACAAGTACTAATAGATTAAACCCCATCACTCCAAACAGTTGCTTTGAGGTTGCCATAATTTTCAGCTCAGCTCAACACCTGCCATGAAGTGGTTATCCACTTACCACAGTGAAGCATTACAGCCTTTATTTTGATAGGGAGCAAATGACAAGCCAAAGCAGATTTTATCAAATTAATGAAATTACAATGTGTAATAATAGTGTTTATCTTGCTGTTAGTGATTACAAGCACATTTGGTAACTATGCATTAGAAGACCTCTCAGTGGGATGCTGACAACACTGAAAGAAAAACTGTTGTCCTTGTAAATGCAAATATGGGCATACTCACTAAAGAGCCAGTAAAAATGTCACACCCAGATACAGATCATGAAGCTGTCAAACTCATAATTTTCTGCATTGCCAGGCTAGGGAAGGTGGTAAATCTTTCAGATCCATCCCCTCTTAAAATACTCATTGGAAACAGTTCAGAAAATAAACACTTGCAAGCTCTCACTTTGAAAAAACACATGGATTTATATGCTTCTATTCCCCCTTTACTCTTCCAATGTCTTCTACAGCCTTCCACTGTCCTTCCCCTAGAGGTGCAAAATATCTGACAGAGGGCCAGCCTATCCTTTCCTTGGCATCTCACGCCTGCTCAGATGCCTTCTTGATAAGATCTTAATTGTTTTAACCTTTCTTCAGAATGGATTTTAAATAATATGTCAGGGGAAAGTGACTGCTACTTTACAAACTTATCAGCCTGTTGCTGGTGAGGCAACAGAGGCTAAATCAGGTTGTGTAGCATTTCATTCTCAAGAACCTCTTTGATGTGGTATTACAAACCTATATCAACACTTTTATTTTCCAATCCAAAACATGTCTCTGTCAGGAGAGGAAAATGCTTGCCTAGAAGACACTGTGATGGAGAAACAGCACATAGCACTTGGTACCTATGGATATTGTTATATGTTTTCATTTTACAGATGGAAACATCTGGCCCAGCTGGGACAGTAGGCATTCAGAGTTTCTAACAGCAGAACTACAGATAAATTCTCTTCTCTTACTCCCATACTAATGTTCTATCCACTAAACTGTTCTACTTATTTTCAGTTTGTGCTGAAAATACTACCAATATTTTTAATTTCAGTCTCTGACCTATCTCAGTGGGGCTTCAGCCTGGAACACTATCCTCTGGGCCTCATGAGTATTTTGAACACTTCATTGTTGTTAATGGATTCTACTTTGTATCTGCCAGGTAAGGGTTCAAATCTGCTGCAACAGGTTCAAAAGGACCTCAGTCCTTGCAAATACAATCTGTAAGTCATGCATCATCAGCATAACCTTCCACAGGTTTTTTTTTTCTGTACAAAAGACACTTCCATACCAAAAATGATTCATTTACGTGGAACTCCACCTTTTGATTGTCTCACGTGCATAACCATGAGCCATAAGGAAGAAGTAGGGTTTCTAAAATAGGTCAGAAGGCTTTCATTATTTACAAGTTTAAATTCTTGTCTTCACAATTTATGCTGCAACAAGAATGGAAGGACTGCCAGTAAGAGTTTGTAAAAATAAATAAACCAAAACAAAAACATATGATGGTCTACAAACAACAATAATTTTGAAGTTTTTTGTTCCAAAAATAAATCTGAAGTGCATCTCATACCAATTTAAAAAAATAAAAACCAAACTTAACATTTCAGTTGTACAAACATAATTTTAATCAAACCTTAAATTGTTTTAATCCCCAACTGGAACCCTCAAAAGCTGTTATTGGCAATATTTGTGGGCCAATTCCTCTCAGCAAGTCACAGCCCCTGATAGATGTACTGAGTTTACATCTAGTTGACTTGGAAAAACAGGGAAATGAGGCTCTTGCCTGCTCTTCTCTCTTCTTCATACAGGGCCAAGAGTCACTTGGCAATGCAGACTGGAAGAGTCCTGTTTCCAGTTCATGCGATCTACTTCCAGAGGTGAAGATTAGAATATACTCCCTAGATTTGCTTTCTCCAAAAATGTTCTCAGATACTTTTCTATGACAGCTGTGTTTCTACTTTGTGATGATCCAAAAGTTATTTTAAAAAGCAAATCAATTTATTGGTATCAATAGACTGGCCTCAAAGTATACCAAACATTATTAACATGTCCAGTGGTTTTTAAGACAACCTAGACCAGAAACTGAGAGAAAAACGGGAAAAATGTACAGAAATTCAAAAGACACAAATTAATAGACTTTTTGAGACTATTTTTAACATCAAATGTATTGTCTTTGCAGTTTTTGTTTTAATTTTGTAGCCATCTGAGATGCATCTAGCCAATACCAAAATTTCCAGCATGCAACCAAAAAGACTACAAAGCTGAAATGGAAACTGCTTCTCCTCCTAAGACAGCTACTTCAAAGAGACTGATATTAGAAAGAATGACTCTACAGCACCTAATGTCCTAGCTCTTAGTGCTCAACGTGAATTCTACTAACCTCTTAACTGTGGTGTGCCTGGTGACTGAACAGTTTTCCCAGTGATCAGTCAGCCAAAGCATTAAACCGTCATAAGCAATATGGCCATAATCAGTCCCTGTTTCAGTGGTTTTTTCTGATGTCAGAATAATTTAGATGCCCGGATATCTGAAGCAGCTGTGCCAATGAATACGTGAGCAGAGAAAAACACGGCTGCTTTGCAATTCAGGAACGCTCTTCTGGGTTTCCTTAAACATCTGGTTAATCAGATGTTCCCTTAAGGCCAAGAGTGATAGGTATCAATAAACTTTTGTCTTGCCCTTATGTTGGTGGAGATAAGTTTCTGAGAGCCTAATGTTCCTAGTCAAGCCTCATTGCACGGAAAACACCTACTTCTATGTCAAGGAAACACTTGCCAGCAATATTGCTGCTCATTTAAAGACTGTGTTGTATTTGTGTAATTATTTCAGTGGAGATGGCTTTTACCTTAAAAGGTATTCACTAAAATGTTTAATCCAAATGCATTGGCAAGCTTATTCCATCAACACTACTAACTGCTGTGACCCAAGTGACAGAAATGCATTTCTGACATTAAAACTGCACATGTACAAAGGTGGGAAGAACCACTTTAGCAGGACAAATCAGAGTAGGACAGTTAGAGAATTTAAGGAGAGAAAGCTCCCCTGGGATTACTAATGATCCCTTCCTGTGTGGTTCTGTCCCTTTTGACCAGGGGTTAATACCCTCTCTTCACTGATCACCTTGCAAAGTAAGCACATCCATTGACGTCAGTGGGAAATATTATCAGCTCTAGAAAAAAGTTTCTCATTAATTCACAAAGTTTTTGGGTCAGACTTCCACATCATCCTCTCAGACAGGCTGAAGGAGTCTCAGGTAAGTTTCCCTGTGAAGAGCTGTCTCTATACCATTAGGGCAAATTGAAAGGAAAACACAGTATGTTCAAAAAATGTGTATGATAAACACAGTATAAAACTGATGAAAAAGTAATATTAAACAAATAAAACCTAATAACTTATGTAAATGAAGCCTGAGACTTTTTTATATAATGACAGGAAGCTCCAAATAAAGGGTGTTTGGTTCATGCCCAACTAAATCATTACAGTTTCCACAGAAAATACCAGCCTCCTTGAGGTTCTTAGGTTAGGGAGATTTATAGTGATAACAATAGCAGTAGTTTATTTGAGACAGTTAATCAAAATTCTAGCACTTATAAGCCCTCTGTGAACACTAGAGATTTAAGAAGTTGAACACTAAATATTCAAAAGTAAGCTTGCAATCTACACAAGTACAGTAAATTTCAGTTATGTGTTTCATTATACTGGTGCCTTATTGCTTTTAAGGGGTTTACAACTTGGCTGTAATTATCCACTGTGGGGTAAAATTTGGCATAAAATGAACTCTTTTCCATTTCTATTTCCTAAGAAAGTTACTTGCTCTCTGCTGGCACTGCATTCCTTGCACATGCAACACTTGGCAAGAGTTTTTGGGTGTGCAAACAAAGTAGGTTACGTCTCTGATTTTTGTGGCTTTTAAAAATATGTCTTTCATGCACCCAAACCATATTGTCCCTTTATTCAACCATATTCCATTAATTTAGCCTTCAATTTGGGTTCATGGACATTGAAAATATATGTAATTTGTTTATGAACCAGGTGAAATTACATATAAAATTACATTAACCATGAAGGCCTTATTTTCACCAGAAAAGTCAAATTTCCAGCAGGATAACAGGAAAACATGGTGATGGCATTAAAATCCACCAGTGAAAAAATGTCATCACTTCTGCTTCCCCACACCATGACAAAGACTTCTTGTGTGTCCCCCTGAGAGAGAGGCACCTCAGCACCTTCAACAGCAAAATGGAGCAACAGTAGTTTCCCACCTCAGGATCACTCTGAAAATTCACAGCTAAGCTCTTTGACAATTTGCCAGAATGCCCAAATAAGGAAATAAATACAGTTATGCTCAGGTTCTACACTAGTAACACCTTTGAGCCAAGAGGGATGCCAGCTGCAGATGTTCTCCTCCTTGTGCTCAGCAGCTCGTTCCAGCGCTGTGGTTTGCAGCTCAGTCTGTGATGCTTCCCTACAAACCAAATCGCTGAACTGACACCATCACAATCTGGCTCGCCATTCCTTGGCCTTTTTTGTTTCCAGAAAAGAACATACTGAGTCTGCCATGTCCAGAGGTGTACCCACCCTGGAGAGCAAGGGGAGAAGAAACTCTGCAAGCAGCCTGTTGAGTAAGGAGGCTACAGTCCACCAAAATTGTCCCTTTTGCTTCATGGTATAATGAAGGTGAAAAACCCAACACACACTGCAAGGAATGTACTCTGCAGTCACTGCATAGCAAGCATTTAATAAATTCCCTCAGAAAGGCTATGAATACTACTACTACTACTACTACTACTACTACTACTAATAATAATAATAATAATTTTGTACTTATATACACAAATAAAGGCAAACTCTGGTGGGATTTCAATGCTTGGAGTTTTGGGGCAGGACCCTTTTCCTGGATATAATGCAAAGGAATGATTAGAACTTCGAGGCTTGCACGTGTTCAATGTGTTTGGAGGTTTAAACTCCAAATCTTCAGGATAAGCCTGCAAGGAGTAGAAAAAAAATGCAAACACCAGTATTCAGACATCATTTAGAAGACAGAGGAGAATTAACTTTCAGCATTCAACTGTAGGTAATTCTATGCTTTAACAAGTTTCCTGGCCTTTCTCTTACTCTATTATTGTTTTATTCAGCTGTGCCTTAAGTCTTGCCTTATGTCTCAAGGGATATAGTCTCTGTAGACATCTACTCTACCCTGAAGACAAAAGCGTAAGAAGAATGTTAAATTCTAATTCTCCAGATTTGGGTTTCTGTATCTGAATTCTCCAGATACAGGCTTCTGCATTTAAAGTTGTCAGATAGTTTACAGAGATATGCCACTTTAAAGTTGCATTAATTTCTTAAAATCCAACACCTTGCAGCCATAATTGTTACCTTTGTGTAAGAGACTCCAATTAAATTCTGGGTAAGTGGCAACTCCAGAAAAACAGGGTAATTTGACTAAACTTCTCTGTCTAGGTTGAATCCAGGCTCACCAGGTCTCTGAAGTAGAAAAGCATAAATGGAATAAAACCCGAGGGGGGTAAAATATAAAACAAAAACTCTTTTAAATTTTTGTTCCTTTATGCTCCACAGTGTTTAATCCCAGAGAACCAATAAATGCAGATGGAGCACAAAAAATATGAACTCACCTTAATGTTGCATTTTTTTATAACTTTCACTAATCCAAATGTTTGCTTCACAAGTCACGTGCAAGAAAGAGTTTGCATGGTTTATATTCCCAGGATCCCATTATAGTAAAGCTCAAAAACAGTTCACTCAAGTATTAGCAAAACTGAAAGGTAAAAAAAGTTGAGATTCTCAGCTGATAATAAATCACTTCATGTCAAACAAAAAAAATTCTGACCTCTGCTTTGCAGCATTACTATTAGAAACAAGAACTACTGAAATAACTATGGTAAATAGAGTATTAACAGAAATACAACTTTCTGCTACCTAAATGCAGATGGCACAATGAAGATAGCACATCACATTACTATGTCTGCCTCTATCCAGAAGAAAACTTCTGCACTGGACTCTTACTACACACTGCTCTCCCTACCTTTCCCTTGCAATAGAATTTTGTAACTTCAGCCAGCTTGGTGTCAGAGAGATTTATTTGGCGTATGCTCCTTTTGTATAATTATTTAGTTATTACTCCTATAATGCATAGCATTATCTGGACTAAGTCTGCACACAGTGGTGAACCTCCAAAGTAGCTTACATTTCTTATAATCCCCCACTCAACCTAACTCCCTTGTGAGATCTGAGGGGAATATTATTCATTCTACAGACAGAAATCTAGAAAGAAAGAAGTCCAGCATTTCATTGAGAATCAGTAAGACAGCAAGAAGCTGAACTCAAGTTGTAAAACCCAGACTGTACCTCAGTACCATGAACAATACAACACATTTCAGTCCCATCCTACCTTCTGAGAATGTGTTTGCCCAAGATACAAGGTTGTAAGATACAGACAAAACCAACCAAATACATTTTCTAAAAATTTTCTTTTGGTCTCCTTTTTAGGCAAGTGATAGAAACAGAACCACAAACAACTCTTTCAAAGCCCCTTTGTTAGAACTAAACCTGCTGGAACATAGCACATGTTTGGGTCCCTTGCTTTGACTTGTTCCTCCTGCATGAACAGAAAGAGAAAATAATGAAAGCTGCTACGTGGAATTTGCATTTTAGCATGTAGGAATTCTCCTGAAATAAAAAGCCAGATATTCCATCTAGAGATGGAATATTCCAACAAAACAGCACGAGTGAATGAGAGATCTTATTAATACAATCCCCCTCACGTTTTCAGTAATTTAGTTTTCAACTTTCTTGATCCTTTTCATGCAACCTTCTCACTGCTTTTTCACTATCAGATTTCCATACTGCACAGAATCTCATTTTGTAGGCTAAACAGAGAGAAAGAAACCTTTAGGTTTTCAACAAACACCAGTGAGAAAAAGAATGAGACAGCTACTCCTATTAATGGCACAGACACCATTTTTAGTAAGTAAGGTTAAGCTTTTGGGTCAAGATTAAAATTCCTTTCCGATTTGATTTTAAAGTCATATTATTAACTTCAATAGACCTACACTTACATGTAGTAATAACAATAGATACCTGTGACTGATCAAGCTTATGGTAATAAAGAGTTTATAGAAAACTCAAAAATTAACACAGACAAAGGTACAATGTGATTTTAAATAAATCAGAGGTGATTTCATCACAATTCCATGGATAGAAACTGCAGTTTGGAATACAAAGTTTTGATTCTTACATCACATCCCATGCTTCCACAGAACAAACAGTTCTCCATAAATCCATAAACTGGCAAGTTCGGTGACCTGGAGCTTCCATGGTTCTCAATTGGAACCATTGCTCCCATTGGAAAAGTCTAAGTATCTTTAAATATATGTACTGCAACTTTCAGTAACTTCTCTTGGTAATCAAAAATACTTTTAAATCTCATTTCTTAAAAACCCAGATACAGTTAAACTCCCACATTCAACTATGCAAGCTAAGATCTTTAATAGTGACTTCCAAAATTACCAACCACACAAAAAAAATGCAAAACAAACCAAAATTTTTCCAAGCTCCTATTGTGGCAGTAGGGATATTTACACATGGAAATAATGCAAATATATAAGCATTTGTAAAGTCTTGGGCAATATTATCCTTAGACCTGGCTTTTATTTGAAAATTAAATATGTACTTTAAAACCTAACAATGACTAAATACAGACATGATGACATAAAAAATTCACTCAGTGAGACTTCCTGCGTATAACATAACAAAACACTTTTTTTAAAATCTAATTTTCAGTAATTTGAAAACTAATTTTTAGTGCTGTTGTATTGTAATTTAATATAGTTTACAGAGGTCAAATATGCATCCACAGAAATAGGGTAGAATCCCCAAAATACAATAACTCCATATAACCAAAACATTATATATATCCAAGAAGAAGAATCCATTTGCTTTTATCCTTCCTCCTCTGCTGCACTGAGGAACAAGAGGCTAAATTTTCTCTTCAAGAGAGCAGTAGCTGTGAAACTCTTAGCCCCCTAAAGAACTGGCTCAGACAAAACCACACTGAATTGCTTCCACGGCAGCTGTTCCTACATCTTGATGTGGTGAGAGATCGCTCAGAAAGAGATACCAAATCTAGGTGGAAACATGAACATTGAAAAGTTATCTGAGCAGACAGGTACAGAGACTCTATCACACTAACACCTGCAGTATGCCCCGTGTTACAACACCCATAAAAAACTGGATATATCACAAAAAGTAGAAAAAAGCACAGGGGCAAGCAACACAGCACCTTTCTGGTGTCACTGGAAGTAATGGTGAGCACATTTGAAAAAACAATTTGTCTAAACTAGCCAAGATGAATAGATCCAGGTGATATTTGCCATAATTAAGAAAAATCAGCTCCCTACCACTTAACCTTGAATGAAAAGCACAGCATGAAGTTTTTGGGCCAGAGATCATCTGAACTGGCTTTACACTTTCAGGTTATTTGTTTTAACTTTACGAGCAGTCTTTTAGGCGAGGAGCCAGAAGGGTCTTCCTAAACGCAGCACCATGGGGAAACTGCCGTGGTTCCTCTCTGAAAAGAGCTGGAGAGCTCTGAGCAGCTAAAAAAGCAAAAGGAAAACGAGCGTGTATTTTAAAGGGGGAATAGACGACTCTACTACGAGGCCCTCGTAGAGGGAAGAGTAAAACGAGACCAGGCTGTCACTGCTTTCGTAATTGCAAAAGTGCTGCCTCAAAGGGGAGAAAACTTCCATTAGCATCTTCCTCTGAAACACCCGAAAAAAGCAGCACCTAAGGGCTCGTACTCCCCTTACGTGTAATTCATCTGATTATGTCTAAAATTGATTAACAACAACTTTAAACACCGCCGAAGAGAGATGGCTTTTCTAAACGACGGTCAAAGACAAACGCTCTGGAAACTCAGCAAGGCACAACCGCAGGGAGATAGGAGAAAGCGCAGGGGGACGGGACAGAGTGACAAGTGTGGGGCCGGGTTTGCTTCGCCTGCTGGTGTTTCCCAAGGGCACGGTGGCCGGGCCGGGGCAGTCGCAGCGCTCCCGGGCGGGAGAAGCGCTGGGGCCGCGGCCGGGCGAACGGGCCCGGAGCGCCGCGGGAACCCGCCAGGAGCGCCGGGCTTAGCCGCCGGCCTCCTCGGGCTCCTACTGGGCCGCCCCCGTCGGGATGGGCCTGGCCGGGCCTCAGCCGCTTCCCTGAGGGTGCAAGATCTAGCATGGCTCCCCCGGCTGCGGGGCCCGCCTGGCAGCGCTGTCCTCCGCCGGCTTTCACTGCGATACCGCAGCGCTGAGCGCGGAACCGCCCCGGCACGGCCGGCTCTGCTCCCCGGGGAGCTGGGCACCATCGCTCCCTGCTCCCTTCTCCCTCTCGCAGAGTGAACAAACGCGCCGCCGTCTACCTGTGCAACACCTCCGCAACACATTTTATTTACATGGATTTAGCTCGGGGCATTGTACATTATATACAGATATTTTCCCCCTCCAACAAGGCAGATCTTGTGCAAGATTAGTAGCATCCTCTGGAGCGTATCCGACAGTCCACGGGAAATGTCCCCCCCACTTAGAAGTATCAGCTGTCAGAGTCCAAGTCACTTTTCCCGTCCTCTTGTCTCTTCTCCGGTGACGTTTTAGACGCTTTATTCCATTTTTGTGCGTTTTCTGACTCCTCCGAAGACGATCGCTTTTGCCTCCTCCACTTCGCCCGGCGGTTCTTGAACCAAACCTATTTATGTTAAGAAATTAAATTATTAGAGGGGGAAAAAATAAAAATAAAGGGATACAAGCCCGCAGTTGACCCGAGCCCTGCCGGGGCCGGTGTGCCGCGGAGAAAGAGGCGGGGGAAGCAAGCGCTCGGTGGGACCGGCCGGGTGCCTTCAGGAGGCACAGCCGCCAGCCGACAATCGCTCACAGCCCTGTGCCCCAAGGAAGGGCACTCGGAAATAATAAAAAACTTTCCCTCTGCCCCGCAAAGCGGTCGCTCTCCCTCCGCAGGCAGAGCCGGGCTGGAGCCGCACCGCGATACATCCGCTTCGAACGCGTTTGAGTGCCAGTGGGAGAGGGCTGAAGAAGGAAAAAGAAAGCAAAGTACCTCCACTTTTTCCTCTCTTAAGTGCACCCTTCTGGCCAGCTGTTCCCTGGTGCCCACGTCTGGGTATTTCGTTTCCTGGAAGAGGTTTTCCAGCGCTTCCAGCTGCTCGTCAGTGAAGATAGTCCGGTGCCGTCTTTTTCTCCTGCAGTGCAGCTGGTTCAGTAACTGCAGCTCCGTCCGGGACAAAGTGCCCACGTTCATGTAGGGCAACATCTGATGGGGAACAGGGGACATCAGGACTGACCCAGTGCCCTCGTAACCTACGGACAGACAGACGAGTCGACGATAGGCTTTGCATGAGATCGCTGCTCCCCCCACACCCGTCCCGTCCCGAAAAAGGAGCCCCCGGCTCCCAGCCGCTCTCCTGCGGGCCGCCAGCTCCCCGCCACCCGCTCCGGCCCCGCGGCTCCGGGAACAAAGGGGGCCCGTCCGCCCCGTCCCACGCGGGGCAGCCTTACCTGCGGGGGGAACGCAGGAGCACTGCTGGGCGCCCAGGGGCGGCACGGCCCCGCAGCACGAAGGGCCCACGGGGGACGCCGGCACATGCAGCTGCCCGTAGTAGTAGTTGTTGTAGCTGAGCCGGGATCCAGTGACGGCCGGCGGCAGCGCGGAGGCGGGAGCCACCGCCCGGGAGTAAAATCCGCCGTAGTCGGAGGCGCTGCCGTAGAGCGAGTCCCCGTGGAGGCTGGGGAAGACGACGGGCGCGGCGCTCGGGGGCAGCAGCACCGAGTCCTTGCAGCGAGGTCTGGCCGCCAGGATATTGTCGATGCTGAACATGCTCACAGGCATGCCCCAAACCGTGCGGGGCAGGGCGGCGGGGACCGGCCGGGGGAGGGAGGGAGGAGGGCGGGAGGGAGGGTAGGTGGTGGCTGGGGAGGGGGGGGGGGAAGAGGCTGGAAGGACACGAAATCGAAACTTTTCGGATAAATTTTAAAAAGGAATCGGAGCGAAAAGAACAGCGCCTTTCCCGAGGGCAGCTTGCGGGCAGAGTGTGCGTGTGTGTCTGTGCGCGTGTGTGCGGTGTGTGTGCGTGTGCGCAGGATCCACCCCTGGAACTTTCCCCCCTCAACTCTCGCCTGTTTACTGATCTCAACCCAGAGGGCTGCTCGGAGTATAATCCATCTGAACCTCTTCCCTTTTTTATACCCAGGCGACGTCATCCTGGATTTAGTTCCTGGTAATATGCAGATGACAAACAAAACCAGATTTGATTTTTTTTTCTCCCCTTTTTTGGTGGAGGAGAGGTGGGGGTTACACAAAGGAGTGAAAGCAGCCCGAGTCTGTGTATTGAGAATTAATGAAATTAACGTAATCCTTTCCATTAGTGGGCTTTTTAGAAAGGCCCCAGATTTAGGCTTGATCTCTGCTGCACCGGCTAATTGCCCAGGTTAATCTTATTAATGCCATTGTGTAGAAGTGGTTAGCAGCTCCTAGTCTTGTCTATTATGCGCCTACTTTGGTCGTGTTAGTTCACATTAGTGGGTGCGATTTCCTCTGTCTAAAGCTCAGATTCATTATTTATGCTTCGAACTGGTTAAGAAGCACTTTAAAAAAAAATAAACTGCCACATAACCATGCAACGCCCCCCCACTCCAAGTGTTTCTGTAGCAGGATTTGCATCTCGCGTCCCCGGCTCGGTGGACTGAAAGGGCATTGAGGAGTATGTGTTTCTCTGATTTAAGGTTTATGCAGTGAAGCAACAACGTCTTCACTAAGTAACTGAACTATTTTATTTTTTTTTTAATTTTATTTTTCTAGGTCACCTGGCGGAACGTGGATACGTGAATGTTGTAAACTTCTCTCTCAGCTTTTCCTTTTTTTTTTTTCTTTTTTTTTTCTCTTTTTAACAGATTCAGACAGGTATCAATTTTTATTTTTAAAACAAACCAAGAGATGCAAATGTTAAAGGCCAGTGTCATCTCAAATCCCCGGGTGTGGTAGGTATTCCGATTTGCTTCTGATCTATCTTGGTACCTATTTATTTTCTTTTTAATTTTTAATTATCTAGCTTAGAAAACAAAGCCCGTAAAGTTGCAATGGTACAGAGAACTTTATATTTTGCATGTTCGGTGAATTTTTAAATGGAGAAATTTTAAATCCCTAAAACTCTTCCTATTGAGAGGTTTGGCTCTCCTGGTAGCTGGCTCTTGTGATTTGCAGAATACTTCGTCTGTCACGACTGTCCCTGGGAATCCACAGGAGGTGAACTGAATAAGATTAGACTATTTACCCCATCAACTCTCCATCAAAGAAGGTAGGAAATTGTACGCATGAAATGAAAACAAGCCATTAGAGTCCGTTTACGAGGAACACATTATTTTTCCTCAACAAAGAATATCCTCGTTAGCGCTTACTCGAGCTTTATCTTTATCCTTCCTTTCCTCTATATTCCAGGATTTAAAATCGCACCTGAGAATGATCTGAAACCTATTCATAGCGAAAGACTCGTATAAAGGTTAAAGAAAAAGAATGGCAAAACTAAATTCTCGCTTTATTGGTACATTGCAGTGTGATTAATTAGCAGCATCGGTTTTTACTTCAATTTATCTGCCTAACCATTTCTTTACACCTTTGGCATTTAGACCTGAACTTCGTGCAAGTTTTTCAAATTTGATGGAAAGTGAAACTATTTGACAGAGGGTTCGGCGGGTTTTTTGTTAGATTTGGTTTATTCTTTTTTCTCTTGATGTTTTGAGAGTTTTCTTTGGGTTTTGTTTGTTTGTGGGTGGGCTTGGAGAGGGAGTTTCGGCTTGTTGGGATTTTTTGGTCAGTAATTCCCTGAGTGCAGCCGGTCACGCCGCATGCAGAGCAGCGCCTGCCTAATGCCACCATCGGGATGCTCGTTCACGTCCTCAGCGGCTCTGCAGCAATGCGCTGCAGCATCCCTCCCTCCGGCGGCCTGTGCACCCCCTTCGGGGAGCGGGGCTCCGGGCGAGCCGGGCTCGGGGTTCCCGGGAGAGCCAGGCCTCGGGGGAAGCAGGCATGGGGGCACGGCTGGCTCCGGCTCCGGCCCGGACAGGAACAGCCCGCGGGGGCCCGGGGGGTTCGGGACGGGCGCTGAGCGGCGGGGACAGCGCTCAGCCCGGGACTGCCCCCCTCGGGAACGAAACGGGTGAGCCCGCGGAGCCCCGTCCTGCGGGGGCTCGCAGGTGGGGACACGCTCGGCGGGGACACCCGGGGCCAGCTTCTCGAGGGTTTAGCATCACTTGCGCCAGGGCTCCATCTCCGCTCCTGGCCGGCTTCTGCCAGGTGGGAGCAGCACCGCGGGACACGGGCGGGCACCGGAGGAGCCGCGGGGCCGGCGGAGCACGAACAGCTCGGGCCGTGCCGGCGCTCGGCTTCCCAAAGGGCTTCTTGCTCCCCTGACGGATGATCCACCATGCCACAGCGCTTACCTTTATTCCTAATTTAGAAATTATATTTTCCAAATAACTTGTCTCCCCAGTGGGGAAGGTTTGTTTTGTTTTGTTTTAGCCTGAGTCGTTTTGCAGTGAAACCCCCGGTTTTGATACCCGCTTCGCAAAACTGCTCGCGGAGTTTCTCATTTCCCATGCTCTCTTCGCTAACCTGGCAAACGGAAAATTGTGTTAAACAAACAATCAGTTGTCACACAATGTCGGGGTGAAATTGTAATAACAAATGAAACACAAGCAAATTGTGCTGCATAGTGTTGCTAAGCAATTGTTTGTTACGGGAGGGTGGTCACAGCATGGGTTGAAAGAGGGATCTAAAGAGGAGCATAGCACTGGGCAGAGCAAGCTGTTAGGTATGAAATACGGTAAACACGGCGCTGATTTTCAATATTATTACCCAAACACGATTTCATACAAAGCAATCACCATACACAAGTCTATGAAAATGCTCTGGTTGAGAAATCTTACTTTTTTTTATATATATATTAATTTTAATATATTAAAGAACAATTCAGGGGATGCAAAGCGCCCCCAGAGCCTTCCCGGAGGAGTCTTTGACCGGCCTGGCGGCCGGAGCGGCACCGGGACTGCCGGCCCGGAGGGGCCCGGGGAGCCGCAGCCCAGCCCGGCCGGCGGGGCTCGCCCCGGGCAGCGGCTCCCGCCCCACTCCCGGGGGGAACGAGGGGTGAACCAAAGGTTTGGGGATGACCGGCGGCGAAACCCTCTCGGAAACGGCGCTTCGCAGCACATCTCTCACTTATAAATGCCATCACCCTGCGGCGTTCTCCACCTTTGTTTCAAATTGATTGCATCATTGCTTTACCAGGAAAAAAAGTATAAAAGTCATAGAATGCGAAATTACGGTAATTTGTTCCCAGAATAAACTTATCTTGAACTGATTAGAAGAGTCAGTCATTTGAAAACGAGGCAGAAACGCGGCTGGATTTTTTTTTTTCTGAAAGCTTCCCTCTAACAATATCAGCTTCTAAAGTTTTCATTCATATAAACTTTATTAATGAAGATCTTTTATTTAAATGTCAAGGGGATTTGAAATTTAGAGTAAATTATGAAGCATGCATGTCTTGCCAAGTCATGGGTCAAATGCATTTGTGAAAAACTGCTAAAAGAGCATATGGTTTTGAATTTTTCTACAATGACTAGTGTTTAAATAAATTGCTTGTACTGCTTAACTTCATGTATAATTTTGACAGAAATTGGCCTATAGCCTTTTGATATGTAAACATTTCAGGCTTTTATGCGGTATAAAAAGACACTTGCTTTTTGGGATCAGCTAAAGCAGTCACCCTGTAATTCAGAAAACTGGCACCTAACGTTACATTCTTGCTGCATTTCAACTTTCAAGTGGCAGCATAAAGGGGGAAGGAGAAGGGACATTTCAAAAGCAATTGGAATTAAAAACTGCGAATGAGGTGAGAATGTGCCACTCACTGTCTGATTGAAATGGATAAACCTTAGCACTAAGAGAATTCTCCGACTTTTTTTCTAAAAAACAACAGAGGAATCAGTGAAAACAGTCTTCAACGTAGCACAGACCTGACTCACACGTCAAATTAATGCCTTGAAACAAAGTCTGTCTAAAGCACAAATAGGTGTGATGAAGAAAACCCAGATATCCCCTCTGAATTCCATAAACTGTTTCTCTTCCACAGACTATCTTGGGCTGTAAAAATTGAAACAGACTTTTATACATGGAATATTGCATACAATGCATATAAATATACCACAACCCTTTGAAATGCCACCAAACTAGCTTCATGTTCACTTGTATTTCACCAGTTCTTAAGTCTTTTGCAGTTTTTGCTGCAGTGAACATTCCTTTGACTTCAATTAGTGTTTTGTTTAGGTGATGTGTTTTGTTTTTTTGTTTTGGGTTGGGTTTTTTTTGTGTGTGGGGGGTTGTCTGGTTTGGGTTGTATTTTTTTGTCTTGTGAAGAGGAGACTAGAATGTGCTAAGGGCTTCGGGATACAGCCCATAAAAGTAGTGGAGTCACTCAGTTTTAAGTCTCCTTTACTAAAATGGTTTTGTACATGTATAAATCCACCGAGCTACTGAATAAATTAATTTATTACTAATATATCTGTCTCACATAAATAAACCTCCTAATGTTGATTAGATGGATAAGCCTAGCACAGTGCTAGACAGAACAGGACCTGGATAGTTGCCTGGTGCCAGACAGCTCAATATGTTTATTTCCTGTGTGCTTTAGCAGCAGCTAAGCTGAAGTTGGAAAAAGGTTTAAATGAACTATATAATTTCAATCTGTTACTGTAGTACCATTTGTATTTATTGTATATGTCAGTTAGTCATACACAGAGTTCTCAAGATACACTACCCCCTTTGTTAGTGGTCAGAGGTGATTTCTTTTCAGAATTGTAACGAGTCAACATAGACAAATTCTGTTATAGACAATTCAAATGCTATGGCGATTTAAAAGCTGGTATGGATTCAGTCTGATTTGATGTAAGCTAGTGAAGAAAGTAGACTCTCTTCTAGGTTTCCATGAATTTGAACAAAGGCCAAAGAGATTTTTTTTGCAGGTTTCATATGTATTCCAACTAACAGCATACTTGGCAAATGAGGACATACGACATTAATGACTCAGCAAAAAAAAGACTTCTTAACGGAGAAATCTGAATCTAAACTGAGCAGATTGTTGCAAAGAAGAATCTTTTGAAATAGTGCATCTTCACAAGGAGACAGTGGGAATACACTTTGGGTCCTTCGCTGCAATTGCAGGCGTCAACAGGAGGATGCCCTGCTACTTGGAAATTTTGTTTTCTACCAAAAGCAGTTTGAGTGAGATATTTTACTCAAAGACACTGTGATCAAACCCATTTGAGCTCAAGAAAGTGGGATGATCTGGACACCTACATTAAGAAAAATTTCATTCCAAGGGACATGCTGGAGAGGCTGACATAGCAGATCTGTTGCACACACATGACTGACTTAGGTTTACAAAGTAGTTCTCAATCACAGTACAGCCAGCAGCCAAAATTTCTCCTGGAAACCGAACATAATGTAACAGTGTGCTTACCAGCTTCAAGAGAAGATGGCTTCACACTAACCTATTACTACTTCAATTTTTCTCTGTAAGGGTGAGCTTACAGTGAGTGAATTTTAATTCTCCATGTTATTCATACAGTCACACATAATGGTGGAGAGTGAGATATGTGTATCTGTTCCCTACCAACACTCTGCACAAGCTGTGCTCATTATGTTATTAGATCACTTTCTATGCCAGGGTTTGTACTATAATAAGTTGAGTAATTAAAAAACAAACCAAAAAAGCCAAAGGACCATTTCCACAATTGATAAACATAAACCAAACTAGGACTTCTGTTGTTCATTTACCTTTTTCCAATAACTGAACTAAATTTTTGGATCAGCATGTACCACACTGGATTTTAAACCATGACAGATCTTGAGAACACACAGCTATGAATCAACGGGAATTGTGTGTGGTCAGCATTTATTATTCCACCCAAGTATTACTACATTAGCTAAAGGTCTTCTCTGTAGCATAAACTGTACATACATAATGCCACCAGCGTCCCTCCTCTCTCTGAAAAGGCCCTGGAGGTTACACCCAAAGTAGCTCTTTATTTGTAATGCAAAGAAGCTCAAAAGTCTTTGCAAGGGAGTTAGAGCAACAAAGTCAGCTTTAAAAATAAATAAGTCAACTGTACAAAAGACAGCTCCTGCATTGTTTTCTGTAGCATGCACACGATGTGTATTCAGACTTCCATGGTTTTTTCTAGGAGATCTAGAGTTTGTGAATGTGACTGTAGTCTGATCTAACAGTGTTTACCGTGGTGGAACTAGAACTGGTGCCCAATCCCACACCTATGGAAGTGTGCTTGATTCTTGCCAGTGATTTTCAATCAGAAGTGAAACAGAGAGTATCTTCTAGCTAAAAGTCACATTATCATTTCCAAACACTAGCAAACTTTTTTTTAGTGAAGTGTGCTAGATACATATAATGAATACATATCATTTGTGTTTTTTATAAATCAAATAAATAATATTAGTAATGAAGGTCAAAAGTACAAAAATAAAATTACTAAATCTATAGTGAAAAATATATAATGAGGATTTGAAGTAGGCAAGGCAAATATGCCAGAAGGAATTACAGAAATACTATCTTGGTTAGATGACGTTTTGATAATATCATTGAAATAAATATCACTATAATTTGTTTCAGTTACCAGTGCTTGCATTAGGTGAAAAACAACCTCATCCAGTGAAGCAACTGAAGTGGAAGAATTATTGTATTTACCTACTAATGTTCTCAACTTTAATCTGTGTCTCTGTCACACAGTCAGTAAACTACATCCTCATTTGTGTTCTAATTTAGGCAAAAATAGCCTATTTCCAGCAAAGATCATTTGTAGAATTAAACACAAGACTCAAACCACTAGATGACAGAACTAAAAAATGTTTATATGATATTTTAAAGTTTGGATTTGTTTCTTTTTATTATTTCTAAAGACAATTTGCAATATTGATTTATTTCAGTGTTTTGATACTTTCCTGAAAGCCTCCAGAAAATGTTAAATTTAGATATGATTATATAACTTGAAGTCTGGATTAATTTATGATTATTCTCTTCCTAACAACTAACTAATTCCAAACTAATCAGGACTAGATTTTTGAAGTCCTGTGATACATGCTCACCTCTAGCTGAAAATTTGCAAAATGTACCTTTTATGCTTTGAATCTCATCTAAGGAGACAGGGAATTCTTATATAATTTGGGATTATATAACATTTTGGAGCAACAAGTATGTCTTCTGCTCCTATGAATCAGTAATATTATGCCAGTATTTATCCATTTGCAGTTGTCTCCAGACACTTTGCCTTTGGGTTTCTCTTTTCTTTCTAATGCCTATTCACTGCTTTCTCACAGCCCAGTCTTCAAACTTTTGTTTTTAAAGGGAACTTTGCTCTTTTATGAAAATGTAAATTCAGAGGTTTTTGGATGGATTTGTTCCAAAGTTTTAGTAAGATATGCAAGATCATAGTCTGGGCCTGATGCCTGTTTCAAGAGGTCAGCATGCTGTGTAGTTAGATGAAATTCTGGACTAGGAACAGAGCAGAGAACATGATACAGGAGCCAAAAGTCAGGGATATTTCCTTTTTCAGAAGTTTTATCGATGACATTCTCTTTATTTATGTGGTGATGTGGCAGAACATGCTTTTGGGAGTGAGGAAGAATCCTTACATGACTTTTGCCTTCAGTAAAGATTTCCAGGGAGGGAGAATAATGGCTCTTTCTCCATTCTTCCTCATGCAGTGGATATATCAACATATATTAGCAACAGATTTTAGGATTAAAAGTGCTCAAAACCTGGATGGATGGATGGACATCTGCATTTCTTGGGCCAATTCTTAACTGTGGTTTAGCCTCAGGGTAGTAAACATGCATTTGCTACCATGTTGAGAAAATCCAGTGGGCATAAGATATTTTAGGAAAGACCTAAGCAAGGAAGTCAGTGCATAAAGGATGTGAATTTATAGAGCACTCTGATCTACTCTGAATTTTCTCATGGAAATGTTTTTTACAGAGGGTATTTTGAGCCTTTCTGCTATCTCATGTGTACTGTGAGCATCTGCATAGCTTGAAGAACATAGTGAGTTGCAGATGTTTTCCCTACCTTTCTCCTAGAAAGATGTTCCTGGAGAGGCAGCATAGTTTACAGAGCAGGCTTCCTTTAAAGTAAGCTGTGAGTTTTTACCACTTCACGTTCAGAAGTGACTCAAAGGTAAGAAAAGGCATCCCACTTAGGATTAAAAGTCTTACTGAGATTCCAGATGTTTTGGGAACACCACATTTTAGCCCTATAACAGCTCTCACAATAACTGCCTCTACAAATGTTTTCCTTTCCAAACTTTTGAATTTCATGTTGGTTACAAAATTTGCTGTTTTGAACAGGGCATAAAGATAGATTTGAGACAGCAATAAGTGACAGCAACATCTACCCATTTTCATCACTTATTTGGTGCTCTATCTCAAAGGTTATCTACTTGTTTATCTTTAAATATTGCAAAACCCATGACAGGTGTCATGTGAAGTTCCTGTGTATATTCATTTTGTAACGTACATAAGAAAAAACTTTTAAAAGTTTGTGGTAACTTTCAGAGCCTTTGTAACCCAACCAATTTTCCAATAGACAGACATATTCTCAGTCTGCCCGAAGCAGGTAGTGCACTGTATTGGTTTCTTTTGATTGAAAAATATTTTCTTTACAAAGACATCTTAAGGCATCAGTCACCAGATGACTAATGCTTTAGTCTATCCATTAGAGTTTAAATGCCACTAATTTTAGGTTTTCCTAACCTCAGTCTGCCCTATTTCAGCAAAAGGAGACTGGCCCATGTTGAAACATTAGGAGGATCCAGGGAAACCAGAGAATAACTTTAAATATTTTGTACAATATTTGTACAAATATTCCCCAGTCTATACTCTGGCCCCAACAATTGGATTCCTAATTCTAAAATGATTTAAACATGGACATCAAGTTCTGGAAAGAGCTATGTTGAAAGAAATCTGACTTTCTGGTGCACAGAATGCCTTGACTTCAGAACTGGCTGTGGTTAACAAAAGCATTAGCTTGACATGTCATTTGTTTGCTCTGTCCTCAAAGAGGGAGTGATACACAAACTGTCAGACTGTATCTTTAATTTTCTGGGCTATATTCCACACTTGGTTGTGTTGCATGTTGTGCAGTCTCAAACAAGGCTCAAGGAGGAAAATTGAACATTCACTCTTAAGCAATCCAGGAGTTAGACTGTGCACAACAATTCCACCAACACACTTATTCTGAAATCATTGAACTGGTGCTATCTCTCCGTTAAAGTCCAGACAAGAAAATCTAGCAAGTGCAAATGCAACACCTTTAATTCTGAAAATACATTTGAATTTTCTGCCTGCTTACTGCATGTAGAGCAATTCTGTGCTTAGAGTGACTGCAATAATATAGACACTGTTCATAAAGAGAAAGAAACATGGGACATAAAGTTGTGTCATTTTTGTATTTCCTTTCCTGTGGGTTGCTTGAGTCCCACTGACCTGTCCAGCCTATGCAACTTTCCCTCTCATCCTCCCTCTGCTCTGTTAGCCTGGCTGCTGTCTATCTGTCACTTGAAACTGAGGGCTGATTTCAAACACCCTCAAGCCTGACTGCTAAAACACATGCTTTTCTCTGATGTGTCATTCACAATATTAATTTATGTGCCTTGCTCTTACAGATTGAAGGAAAGTAGAAGTACAGGAGGAGTCTATTGTTTTGGCACTTGGCTGCATTTTGCAGAGTGTTGCAGGGTGATACATTGATAAGAAAAAATACATGCTACCAGAAACAACTCAAAGGTTTTTTCTGTTAAAACCACTCATTGTTCTGTGGCACTGTATAAACAGGGCAGAGTAAGGGACAGTAAAAGGTGTTCAGGAAAGGAAAACACCTTTAGCATTCATGCCATCCTACACAGGACTTTAATACATTAACACATACAAACATATATAGTGATCACTACATTTCAGGCAAGAAGCAAGTGTCATCAGAATAGTGCACTCAAATTTATAGCACTAACAATCCACTCAAACAGAAACCACCACAGATTTCCTTGGATATGTCTGATTTTGTGAAGTCATGCTGTGCTTATCATGCACACAAACTCGGAATCCCAACTGCAGAAACTTGCAGATCCAGGCAGTAATCCTCAAGGGCTGCAGCGAGCGACGTGACTTCAGATACCATCACTTCTATAGCACTGGACTATAAAATCTGCTTTTTTTTCTGCAAGATTAAAATGTGTTTTGGTGTTCTCAGAGGCAAGTGGGAAAATTTGTGCCACTGCCTAGCCAAGGTGAGAGCTGAGCTGGCCTCCTTCTCCTCTCTTGTCGCTTTGTTTTTTGGGCTGCTCTGAAGCAGGGTAGGTGACCCCTGAGTGACAGGGAAGCCACAGCAGCTCAAGCTCTTAAACAAGCTACACTGGCAACAAACTGTCAGAGAGAGATTTTCAGCAAATCTACATTACCTTTGGTTTTAACAGGAGTTGGATTAGGTTTTAATTCAGATTACATTGCAAATACCTTCCTGTGGGATAACTGGCTAATTGCAAGTCTGGATGAAAACCACAGGACCTCGAGGGCAATTAAAACTCTCAGGAAAGCAGTACTTACTCTCAGGGAAATTATCTTGCTGTTGACATTGGGTGTAAACCACAGGTCCTCCTATTCCTCCTTCAACAGGGCATTAAAATTGGTTGGCAAACATGAAAAGAGCTGAACACTTTAATACCATTACAGAAAGCTCTGCTACACATCCTCCTGTTCAGGGTCCAAAGTGTCACTTTTGTTACTGAATTCTTGTTCTGTACTGACCTTTTAGACCATAGCTACAGTTGTGGTGGTACAACACGTTCTCCAGTAATTTTTTCTACCCCAAGCAAGTTGTAGATTATCAATATAATGTTAGTGTGATTTAATTTTAAATACTATTTTGAGATAGCCTTTGCACTGGCTAGGCACTATGAGCTACTGATTACTAGTTAAACTATGTTGATTTTAGCTGAATTCATTTGAATTAAGGAAGTTTTAAATCAAATTTGAACCAACCCCTACAGAAAGGAGAGAAATAATACTGGGCTCATACAAGGTTTTGGCTCAGTTTGATTAATCTATCATTGGAACAACCCTAAAAGTAGTTTAGTTGTCAAGTAGATTGGGTGGGGAAAAGTATTTTTTATACATTTTAGAATAAAGCTTTTGGGGGTTACTCTTTGCCAATGTATCAGTGGATTACTTCTAAATGCTGAAAGTATTTAGAGCTACCTTTTAAGAGAAGTGGGCCAAAATTGAAAGAACAGATCTGAACTCTTGAATTTTCGGGTTGGAATGTAATTCTCACACCTATTTATCCAGCCTTGCCAGACTTATTACCACTACTTGAGCCCTAGGAGTGAACCTACTTTTACAGCTTTGTTTCCTGATCAGATGCAAAATTGCAAGCCATGTATTTTATGGTTTGGGACTAGGCAGAGCCAAAACTTTGTAGAGCACCATTCCACTCAAGACCAAGTACTCTCATCAAGATCACCTAATATCCCAGGTCTTCTTATTTTTTTGAAGATGCTTGTGGGATTTTAACATGATGTAAGTGAAGCTGAGTGCAGAGCTGACACCAGAATCTCCAAACTCTGTCTCTGTCTGTTCCTCCCAGTAGCTGCAGCTAGTCTGGAAAACCAGCTATCTAGCGCCAATTGCTCAGGCAAACAAGCAGTGTTAGCAGTACTTGATTTCTGAGCTTTTTTTTTTTTACTTTTTTAAGCAAGCTATTCATCCCACACACCTTCCAGAAGTTAATTTTTAAGCCAGCAATTTATTTTTTTTTTTCCAAACTATATGCACAGACACAAAAGTAATCCTCACACTCTTAAAAAACATGGAAATTAGAACATGTAGGACTTTAAACTGCTTGAGAGACATTTGGGAAAAGAGAATACACATTGACTGTGAATAAAAGCGAGTTGCTAACCAATACAAACAAATGTAACCTAATCTATCTATAGCAGTACCCTACTGAACACCTTTGCCTCCTATTATACAATTCTGCCACAGCAATAAAATCAACTGTCTGCAACAGTTTTAGTTTGTTGTATGGTTAATACCAATAATGTACTCAAAATTGATGTTTAACAGAGTGAACTGATTTGTTAGAGTGTTAACAGCCACAGACTTTAACTAATAAACAGATCATTAACTGCTGGTAATAAACAACTTGCCAGGATCATTTATTATTTAAGAACATACTTTGTCTTAAGAAAAGATAGCCCACTTAATTCTATCTATGACACCTTTCTGGCTCCCATTCAAAGTGGGAGGCACAGATGAAGCTACAGAGAAGCTATGCTGCACACATGAGATCAAAATTCATGAAAAAATACCGGCTTTCATGAGAAAGTACTCACAAGAAATATAATAACTCCTTACACTGCTTAATAATATGGTCAGCATTTTATCAAGCTCTTGTTTTTAATACTTACTCCAAAGGAATCTACTTTCTGATAAAAAAACTTCTTCATCCTTCTTTTACCATATGGGATGCCAATGCAGCAAACATTTCCTTCTGGAAGTAGTCCTAAATGAGAGATACTGTATAAGTATTTAAAGAGTTTTCATAATGGAAGAAGAAGGAAGTTAAAGGGAAAACCATGTAAATTTTGTTACAAAAGAGGAAGGGAAAAGGATAGCTTGAAATCATTCATTCTCAAAAAACCTTTTAAAAATATGAAAACTTGTAAATACACTACCAAATTACTCTAATGATGACTGGAGTTTTGGAAGGAACAAAAGAAAGTTCTTGTCTCCCTGTGGTTTCTAAGCCATTCCATGTGTAATAAAAGGAAGTCACACAATTAGATACACTTTGCATATTGGAGTGTTCTAATTTTGTCAATATTTGAAGTTCAACAGGGTGGTACCACTACAGTTTTCTTTTGGTTCTCACTTCTGAAAGAGGTGATATAGCACAATGCCAATCTGATTGAAAAGCAGAGACACCTTCTAAGACTGATTATTACAATAAATTTAAGTTACCAGAGCAGCCAGATGAAGATTTCCTAACCTCCTCCCTGCATTGTTTCAATAACCTTATTAGTCAAGCCCACAAAAATACAACCATATGTTCTGAATAAGAGTGAGAGATGAGGAGCTCAGTGACAGTCTGCTGACATCCAGATTTTAGATCAAGAATCACAAAATATCAATTTATTTTCTAGTATCTTCTTAGAGCCACCAATATAAATTATGAGATTATTTTTTTTCTAAGCACTGTGTAAATAAACTGCACAAGTACCCCAAAGAAGCTATAGGCTGAATGCAGATGCAGTCTCAAGACTGCAGTGTCAACCTTTAACAGCCCTGCTGAAATGTACATATAACACTTTAATTGCAGACAGTTGAAGGATGACTTCTTTATGCCAGATCCTTACAAGTGAAGAAATGTAATTTAGAGAAAATTTTTCATTGCATTTTATTTTTTTTTTACATCCCTGTGCAAGCTCAGGAGAAGGCATTTTTAATATAATTGTTAAAATAATTCTGAGCTTAAATTAATATAAATTGGCTATTACTTGCAGTAAGAAAAAAATGCTGTATTTGCATGCTGGTTGGAAAAATGCTTCTATTTCATTGCTTGGGAAGAAGCAATTTATTTATAGACATACTGTGCAGGAGGAAATTTGGCTCTCCTACCATATAATAAGATGCATGGCGCTCTGCCAGGATGCTGGCTATCCCCGGACATTTGGTGTTCCATATACCAAGAATGTGGAATTGCACTGCCTATAAACAGAGAAAGCTTTTTTTCCAAAGACACTGTAAGGCATGACTTTTCTTGAAGGAAAAAAAGAAAAATTAATGCAATGGTTATGAAGCTGCAAGAGCAGAAACTTTCTTTTTTGTATTTATCACCAGTTGCATTATTCAGCTAGTGAGCAGTTAAAACAGATTACTTGTTACTCTTCCTTATCCCATTTAGGGAAGATGCTGAAAAAAACCCTCCTGTTTTGTGGGTTTTGAATATAATTCTTCTACATCAGGGTATTACACAAATATTTCCACACAGCAGGATGACTCACATAAATAAGTAATGCAAGACTGGGATTTACTAATCTGTCAGTGACAGTGTATCCAATTAATTCCTCTGTTTATTTAGGTAGGAGTTTTTTGCACTTTATTATCTTCAGTCTGTTTGACCACAGGGGAGAGAAGGCCTTGAGAGGGGGAGTGGAAATAGATTTTTGAAGGGGAGCCATAATTAGCTCAATTCTTGGATTGAGCTCAGGAATGTTGTTACTGCTAAATAGCTCCTTAAATGGAGTATTTATAAACTACAGGCAAAGCTGTAATATTAGAAGAGAAGAAAACCCAAAATCAAATATATTTAGATGTACAAGCCCTAGGTTAATGCCCTGGCATGATGACATAATCCAGCTCAAGGGACAGGGAATGAAGAAATAATTCCTGATGGCAAATCAGTGCGTTGCACACAGCCCTGCTGGAGCCCGTGGAGGGCACCTGGAGACCCTAGAGTTTGGATCCACCCTGAAGGTTCCTTAAACAGCACCTGGCTCTCCTGGAGGGGCTCACAGGTCCTTCCCAAGGACCCATGTGCACAGCCAGATGGAATCTGCTCTGCCCTGCAGCCACAGCAAAAGTGGGGTTTTGTTTGCCCACCTCTTCCCCTCCCTCCTGCCTTCCCCAGAAGCTGCTCCATACACAGCTTTCCCATGAGGGATTTCTACCCAAAACATGGGGAAATGAGGAGCATTTGCCCAGGAGTGGCCAGGCTACTTTCTGCCTCATTTTCCAGTCCTCTGGTAGCAGGCAATGGGGCTGAGCTCTACCTCAGGGTATTTTCTAGCTACCCTACCCAACAATAAAGATGTCTTTAACATCCTGCCCATACAGCCATGCCCTGTCATGCCCTGGACCCAGCCCCATTTATTCAAAGCAGACATATTTTTTTTATCACACACAGACTACATGGTCCAAACCAACTCCCCTGGAAGACGTTTGGACTTCAACAGGGACAAATTCAGGACGAAACAAAATAAATCATTAAGCTATGATGAAGAGGATTTGTGCCAGGCCTCCACACAAGGCTAAGTTTAATCATTGCAGATCAGGGTATTTGGGGACAACATCTATTTTGTAACTTCATCAAAAAAAATCAAATAAGTGAGCCATGGCTGGTCCAAAATTTCAAATTATTTTCCACATTTAAGAATTTTTCATAGAAGAACTTTGCTTGCAATGTAATATCCCAATGAAGCTTGCTAAATATTTTTCCAAGGCTATATGATCTTTATTAAAAAATTATCACACTGTCTACTGGACACAGGGAGAAAAGAAATAATCTCTTTTTCAGATTAAGTTCTTGAGAGCTTTCAAGAGAGGAAAATAAATTTTACAAATTCTCTCTCAATTTCCATATAACATATCCTTTTCCAAACACAGAGACAGTTGTCTCCTAGAGGTGCTGCAGCACATTTATAAATTACAGCAATACTGTTTCCTTGGCAAATCCATTTCAAATGCAATAAAAAAACTTAATGAGATTAACTTATTGGAAATTTAGTTGAAAAGATTAGTTCAATGGAGCAAAACCCAGTGTGTTAATATATTAAAAGTGCAAAACAAAATAAGGGGAAGTGGAAAACAGAGAAATAGATAAGTAGACAGAGACAAAATTAAAAGAACAGAGAAACAGACAGTCAATGATTGCACCTGGATGCAAGTGGCAGTGTAAGGCTTTCATCCCAAAGTGTGCAAACCATGCTCCACACAGAGCCTGCAGGCAGGGCTTCAAAGGAGCCCTGTGGTGCTGGAGCCCCTGAGCCCCTTCAGGGGAGAGCTGGGACTACCTGAGACTCTGGGGTTGAATCCCAGCATGGAAAAGCACTTCCCCCTGCTCACACCAAACAGATAATCTTAAAAGCTTTTGTCTGTCATTGCTGCAGGAGTTGGTCTGGCCAGCACAAACAGGGCTCTGGTGGCAGCCTGACACACGGTGCATCTCCACTACCACCACATCTTCCAACACCTTTACCAGAGGGAGGAATATTCCTTTTCTGAAATATATATACACATACAGGTGCATTTATGCATAGAGTCACAGAATACTCTGAGTTGGAATGGACCCACAAGGATCATCCAAGTCCAATTTCTGACACAGCACCATCCCCAGCAGTCATACCGTGTGTCTGAGAGCATTTTCCAAAAGCTTCATGAACTCTGTCAGGCTGATGCTACGAGCCCTTCCCTGAGGAGCTTGTTCCAGTGCCCAGCCACCCTCTGGGTGTGAATATACCTGTGTGCACGTGTGTATGTGTATCTGTTTTTATATATGTGCCTGTGAATCTGTGCATATGTGTGCATATAGAGATATACATACCAGGAAGTTTTCTCCTACAGTACTCCCTTTGACCATTTTATTTAAGATACAGAACTCATGGGGGAGGGAGGAAGAAGGGTGATGGGAATTGAAAGCCAGCTTCTTAACCGATGTTGGTGAGACTTGATGAGTGCAAAGAACATGGCATTTCTGACTTCCTCTGAGGAGCTATTGTAATAAATATAGTAGGTAGACCTTTGTGTGTACCAGAGAAAATGATCAAAACCCTGTAGCCAGCTCTGTTTGGTTTGGCATTACCTATACTACAATTCCAATTTTAAAAACAAGTTATAATTATATTGGTATAAGAAAAACAGTAGAAAAGAAGAGAAACATTTTGTTTGAAACTAATTCTACTCAGATACTTGAATTCCTCTATTTCTAGCAAGAAATTATTCTTAAGCCTTTTTTTGATTATTATTATTCCAGTACATCCCCTTCACTTGCTTAGATCTTCAAGAAAAAAAAAAAAAGTCAGAACTACATGGCTGGAATTCACCACATAGTTGTAAAACCTTTATCTGATACAGATACATGAGTTTAAATAGAATGTGGCAGGATCGTGAACTGAGTTAAATATTGATTGGTATAATATAAACATACACAGTTGAATAAATGTTGAAATAACACACTGTAGTAATTTATGAATTTTTCCATCAAAAGTTATTTCCGAACTGTTTTAGTATATGAAGATAAACACATTCCTGCATGTTTATCATTTGCAAGCATGTGCTTTTTTTGTGCTTCTTGCTGGTTGTTATTCCTCCTGGATGACAAACCACCTTGGGTAAGTGGTATTGCTTCTATTCTCTTACTGGAGAATAGAAAACAAGTCCTGCAGGAGACAACAATAAGAGTTTTAACTTTTTTTTTTTTTTTTTTGGTAAACCCTTTCATTAATACAAACAATTATGATCACATTTTAGTGAATAGGAATTAAAACATTTCAAAGCATCTTTCAAATGAATCTGTTATATCCATCACCCCTCCCCACTTATTCCTTAGCCATTCCTACACCCTCTGTGCACACAGCCAAAATTAAAAGATTTTCCTATCATAGTGCATGACTAATGAATTTTTCTATTTTAAAAATAAAAAACTGCAAGCACAGTTTAAAATTATCAAAATTATTTTATGCAAAATTCTGCTAGTATTTCTATGTTTTATACTGATAGATATAGAAATATACCAGGGCTTAAGTCTTAACCATAAAAATATCCTGTTCCTCTTTAGTTTTGTGGACACTTCTACCTCTGAAGTCAGTAGTGTATGACTTAAGTCTGGAGCAGCAAACATAAAGATCTACAAATTTGTGTTTTGTATATATATATAATATATAATATATAATATATAATATATAATATATAATATATAATATATAATATATATTATATATTATATATATAATATATAATATATTATATATTACGTATTACGTATTACGTATTACGTATTATCTATTATCTATTATCTATTATCTATTATCTATTATCTATTATATATATTATAGTTATAATTGTGCACACATATACAAATATGCATAACAATTTAATATATTTAAATTTATTAAAGATTTTTTAATCCAGAAACTTTGTAGCTGGTCTGCTATCAGCCTCAAAACTCAGAAGTTCTTGGTTAGAACCTAAGACAATTAAATTTACATTAAAATCTGAATTTAAAAGTATTTGGCCATTACCTTTACCTTAAGTCTTTAGGGCTCCAACTTGCAAAATTTCTCTGCAGCTACAAGATCTCCAGGCATTGCTTTTCAATGAAAGCTGAGAATCACAGGTAATGAGATGGAAAAACACCAAACATCATGAGACTTGTAATACAATGATGAATGTTGGAAGCACTGTTGTAGTCTTGCTTTCAGAATGTGATTCTTGTAAAGCACAAAATAGTTCATGCTAAACCAGTTTTTTCATATTTATATCTCTACATTTGGTGCTTACACTGGTAGGCTGAGAGTTATCTGGCTGTTTTTTTCATAACAGAGCAATTTACATAGTCAACACAGCAAACTTCAGTTGCTAAAAACTAATTATATATCAAAGACTGAGGAAGAAAAATTGTCTATTTTTCTGAAATATGACTCTTCTTCCATCTTGCTATGTCTTTGATCTGACTTTTCATCCTGGGGTCTTACCTTACGTGACCCTGCTATAGTAGGAACACAGCATTTCTTCTAAAAGGAGAAAAGTGCTTTGTGGGTGGCAATATTTTCCCAGAAAGGGAAAAAGTTGCAAGTGTCAAGCCAGGAAGGAAGGAAAAGACATCACATATTTGGAGCACCACAGGCAATAAATTTATTGTCAGTAGTCAGGTTCAAATCACATCATCTAGGGAAAAGTTCCCAATAGAACCACAGTGCAGATGAGGAAATAATTTGGGTCACTCATGTTCTGACATTTTTATGAATTTAATTTAAGGTGACAAGAAGAGACCTAGTAAAAATGGCTGAATTCCTACAAAAGGGAAAAAAAAACAACATAAAAGAAAATGAAACACTTTTTTTCAGAAGGAAGTCTTTCATGGCCGTTGGTGTGTTTCTATGTTCCTAGCTAAAAGTATTCATACAAATATTTCAGTAGTGGGACAATAAGAAAAAAACAGTCAAAAACATTTTGAGTAGCCTGATCTGAATTACTTTTAGATTAAAAGTGACATTGAAGTCTGAACTTATAACTGAACAAGGTAATGGGGGCTCTCAGTTTGATACATTTCTTTTGTGATCTTGGGCAAGTCAAGTGATTTAGTATTTACTATATTTTTAAGCTCAAATTTCCAAGCAGAGATAGCATACTTCTGCATAGAGAAGAAATCTGATGCCTTCAGAAGGGCATCCAGCTTTCTATACTAGCATTGCCTTTGTGTCCTTAAAGGAAGCTGTACTTTTTAATTTTATTTCCCTGTCTCCCCTCTCCCATTGATATATATTTCATGGGATTTTAAATTCCCATTTAAAAGGGAAGGAAGATGATCCTAAGTGATGTGTTTGAGATAAGGAAGGCTCTTTGGGCAAAGATTGATAACCACTTGCTGGGCTGTATTAGTGAGTGCAGTGTGGAACGCAATGGGTGTGATTATTCTTCTCCCTGAGGCACAAGTGTGATCAAACAGAGGGTGTTGTGTCCACTTTGATGCCCATCAGCATGAGAAAAAATTTGAACTAGTCCAATGGAGGGCCAACAATATTATCAAGGAGATGAAGCACATGGTGTACAAGGAGAGGTTAAAGAAATGGGTTTATTTAACCTAGAGAAAAGAAGGCTTATAGGAAATCTAATTGTTTCCCTTAGCTTCATAGTTATGGAGGAGATGGAGAAAGACCCTCCTCCAAGGTGCAGAGAAGAGGCCAAAAGATAGCAAAGAAGTTGTAACAAGAGAAATTTCAGTTAGATAGAAGAAAAAATTCCTCACAAAACTGTTACCCAGAGAGACTGGGGCATCTGCATACCTGGAGAACTTGATAAAAACCTGAGCAACAAAATTAGCCCTACTTTGAGTGGAGATATAGATCAGATGTGATTATGATTAATAAAATCTCCTTTTCATCCTCAAGATAGATGTTCATTGTTTGTTGAGGTTTTTGTTTTTAATTCTATACTATTAGAACAAATTAATTTCCACATTTTCTTTGGAAGCATCATGATGGTATTTTCTTTAAGTGTTACTACTGAATTTATTGTGCAACCTTCACTGCAGTCCAGGGTGTGATGAAGGTCTTTACAGATATACATAAGCAAGCTTCAAACTACTGTGCTCAAGATCTACTAGCTGATTAGTTGTATCAACACAGAGCTACTAACCTTATTCTTCAGATATTTGGAGTAATTCATGATGCTAGGTTTTGCAAAGGGATTGTTTTGCATGTTACCAAGGCCATGCATATTATCTAAGACATCTGGTTTGTAATCACACCTTTGACTGACAGATGTTAACAAGGTTGTTCTGGCACTACCTTCAATAAAGGTCTCCCATGAAGAGTGCCTAGAAAATGGGTTCCTGTCTATTTGTCCAGAAGCAGACCCTTAGGTATCAGGAACAATTAGATAAGTGGTCTTCTTGTAAAGCACTGACAGTACTGCAACTTTGTGTGGAGTCTTTAGTTTTGCTTGCTAATTCCAGAGGCAGCATATGCTGGGTACTTACTCAGCAGTCCAGTTGCCATCATGACACTCGGCTGTTCTGCTTTCTCTGAGGTATCAGAAAGTATCAGAGGTATCTTCTCAGGAGACTTGGAAAGCAGTGAGGGAAGGCTCAATATCCAATGAGCAGCAAAGGGTCTGACATTACCCAAGTAAATTCCTGATATGGCCTTAAGGAATAATGTCCTTAAAATTTTGAGAGAAATTAAAAAATTAAAATAAATGAAAGCATCTGAAGAACTTGTGATGTACTCACTAAGAATCAGAGATTATTTCAGGAACGTGGTGAGGATTGCTCTGGACTACCCATCCTACCACACTGGTATTTTTATTGCTGAAGTTATATTCAGCTTCTAGACAAGCCAGTCCCTTGGTTTCCACTGGATGGAGCACTGGATTTGCATCTTTACAACTTCAGTGGGTGAGGTCTGAGGTGCTTTTGAGCTCCTGGGTAAGCAGTCAAAGGCATCACTATTGTTGTAGGACATTGGCCTATGCCTTTTGCAGAGGCTGCTCTTGAGGGGGGCACACATGCCAAGAGGGGCCAGCACTGCTCCCAGTGCAGCACCGTCATTTCAGATGATCTGCAGCTCCCCATCCGCAGCCAGAGCTCTTGTCAAACAGCTGGCACGTCCCTGTGGCCTGCTGGGGGGTCAGTCACCCGCAGACCTGAATTCATTGCTGCAGTAACTGCACACAGGATTCCCCCATGTCCATTTAGTCTGAGCAGAAAACCATGAGATCTCGAGCCATGACAGAGATGGGTTCAAAAACTGTCTGATGAAACAACTGAAATTGTCTGGTGGACAGGAATTATTGGCATCATGAGAAGCTGTTAAGGCCCCATGTGAGCATATGATGGATCTAGGAGGAAAATCTGGCTCTGTGGAAGACCACAGACTTGCCAGAATAATTTCACACCAATCTTATCAAAAGTGACTGTGAATTCTTTTTTAGGGCAAGGAGTGGCAGTGCATTGCAATTGCTTGAGCCCCACTGAACTCTGGTCAAGGCATCAAGTTTCTGAGAGTTGTAGACAACACCCGAGTTACTGCTAGTCAGACTGGATTTTCTCTTTTTTTCTGACTAACTGTCCAGAATTTTCTGAGTGAATGAATAGCCAGCCATTTTCTCAAGTGAATAAGCCAAAGTAGATTCTAAGATGCTCCACTTTAGAAATTACTATGATCACTAGATATAAAAACTCTTTTCTTGGTAAATAGTGGCTTTTCTTAGAGGCATAATTCTGAATATCATTTTACTCTTGGTGATGATTAAATTTTCAGATTTCGACACCTCAACAATTGACCTTGATCAAGGTTCTGAATTGCCCGTCATGTGAAAAGAGCTTTAGACACCAAGCAATTATTTAGTGATAGCCATCAGGATAAATATTCACTGAAAAGAAAAATAGAATGAGTGCACATCTCAAATAGCAAGTGCAAAAAATATAATCAAAGTCAAAACTTAATTTGCATGTGTCCACAACTCTGCACTATAACTTTTCCCACCACAATTTCCCTGTATGGGAACATAGCAAAGGTAAAATTTAAGACTTCAAAATAAAATTACATCTTTTCAATAGCTATCATGAAAAGATGATGAGCTGAAATCTAATGTAAAATCAAATTAAAGCATATTATAATGCAAATTCCATTTACATTTTGCACATTTTAATACCTTGACTATTTACAAGGTAAAGAGACAGTATTCCACTTAGATACAGCTACTTCTGAAATCTGAGAAAAAGCACAATGCACTTGCTTCTCTTCACAAGCAACTGTGGTGTATTCAGATAGAGCCAGGATACCTGTTAAATTTGTTACATTGGAAGAAAGCTGACTACAGGTTTTGAGTCCCTTTCTTTGTTAAAGAAAGGTTTATGAGTTCTCAAACTGAAACTCTTCAAGGTGAAATAGAAACTCTGAAACCACTTAGAAGGATTCATACAAAGAAAAGTCCTGCCCATGTGTCAAAGAGGCTTTTAAATATTCAGCCTAACAGCAGGAAAAGAAGAAAATATCACTCATTGGACGTTATAGATCATCACAATATCTCTCTATAGATCAGTAGAAAGCATCCCCCTCTTTCAAGCAACAGCATATGGAACTAGCAATGTGCTTTCATATTCAAATATGAGAAAGGCTTTTCTGATAATGTCTTCATGCATTTCAGTTGAAAAGGGCAACATCTCTGCTTATCTGTTTCACTGTGCAGGAAGTTTAACAAGTCTGGTGCCATATCTGAATTGTCATTTGTTAAGTGAAAAACTTAGCAGTATGTAATAAAACATTCATACTTCTTGTGGCAGTGAGGAAAATCTCAAGTGCCTGTCTCAAGTATTTGGTGCAGTGACACATAAGAACGGATACAGCTTAAAGAGGGACAAACTCCTTGTGTCAGCGAGCTGCTGCCTGCATCCACTGACTTAACAGGACAGACTAGCATCATGAAGTGAGGGGCTGGACCACAGGGTCAACCAGCATGGATGAGTTAATGTGCATTGTAGTTAGGGGACACTAGATTCCTTTAGTTACATCTCATCTGCAAGAGACCTCAGAACAAAAACAAGCAAACCTCATTCCTGCAAGAGAAAAGCAAATGTATAATTTTGTGCAATGGAGTTCTTTATATTGACATAACAGCACATAGCTCCACTTGAAGTCCAGCCTTGGTAGTCAGAAAAGTGAAGAACATGACAACATGTGCATCCACACCGACCAACATGTGTGCATGCCAACAGATAGAGAGAAGGCTCCAGAGGACTCAGAATAGGGCTCTGGGTGAACGTGGGGCACAGGACACTTGGGTTCCAAAAGCACCCACCACTGATCTCTCTGTAGAGAACACAGCTCTCCCTTCCCATCCTAGAAAGATGAGGACAAACATTTTAGCAGGGCCTGTAGGGATTGGACAAAGGCTAAGGTTTTAGGCTTGGACAGTGATTTAGATGTAAGAAAAAGTTTTTTTACAATAAGAGTGATGAAACACTGGTACAGGTTACCCAGAAAAGTGACAGATGCCCTGTCTCTGGGAACACTCAACATCAGGCTGGATGGGGCTCCCAGCAACCTCATCTTGTTGAAGAGCCTCATTGCAGAAGGGTTGGACTAGATGTTTTTAAACTGACTATTCCATGACTTTATGATCAGGTGAAGAGCAGGCTATCTCTGAAGCCCCTGGCCTGTTGAGGTCTTCAGTATCTCCCCTTAGGCTGCAAAGGAACACCTGTTTGGTACTGAACTTCCTGTGGACATGCCACTCTCATTCTCCAGAAATAACATAATTTCTACAATGCCCCACTTCCTTTCATCAAAGATTGAAATACTTGAGTCGAATCAGGCCTACCTGCTTCTTTTGGGAGACCATGTTGCATGTCCTCACCCTAAAGTGCATCAGCATGGCCAGGAAAGCCCATCATTTTAAGTCTCATTTTCTTGTGAGTTCCATATATTTTGCAATGACAAAAACAAGTGATTACAACTACCCAAATGGAGGATGTAGCAAGGTGGGGGTTGGTCTCTCCTCCCAGGTGGCAAGAAATAAGACAAGAGGTAATTGCCTGAAGTTATGCCAGGGGAGGTTTGGTTAGGATATTAGGAAAAATTTTGTCATGGAGAAGGCAGTCAAACATCGAATGGGCTGCCCAGGGAAGTGTTGGATTCACCAGCCCTGAAAGTGTTTCAAAATGTGTGGATGTTGTGCTTAGGAACATGGTTTAGTGGTGGACCTGGCAGTGCTGGGTTAATGGTTGTACTACATGGTCTTAGAGATCTTTTTCAATCTTAATGATCCTATAATTCTATATCTGTTGACACCAGTAAATGTTTTCTCAGTCTCATCTTCAGTTCAGCTTTTTACTTTAAGTACTGTTCCCTTAGCAATGATTTCAGTTAATCTGAGGTGTCTTCACAATGATTCATAGATCTAACCTTCGCCTGAGACTCTAAAAATGTCTTTTCAAGATTTTTTTATTATCTCCCTTAGTCTAAAGACCAGCTCTGGATGACTGCTTCTCCTTCTGTGAAACTGCAACATCATGACTGCAGCCAGTCATCCTGGCATTCCTGTGCTCCAAAGGTGAGATCCTTAGCAAATCTGTTTTCTAGAATGCTAGTGAGCTAATGCTTTGCCGAGTTATTCTTCCCCTTCACAGTGGGAAGACATTGTTATTTTCCTTTTCTGAATTCAATTATGCATTGAATTCTGCATAACTCAACCAATACTCAGCGGTTATTCTTTCTCCTTGTCACCCAAAGTACTCCCAACAGAGTAACTTCACCTTCACTTCTCTATGCAACTTAAATTCTTTCCTTTGAGTTCTTTCTTTTGGCTTGGATTCAAATAATCTGACCTTTTTTCAAAAAGACTTCTTTCAAAGACTTTTTGAAAATGAAGGATGAGGATGCTTCACATTAATCTATTTTTTTCTAAAACCTCATTATAATGAGCTACCTATTTAACATAACTCATGGTTTTTTGATACCACACAGGTTTTCTCTAACAATGTTTTTCCTGCTGTCAGCTGGGCTGCCCTTTGCAACAAAGCATCTCACTTATCAGTCCCAAGCAATGAACAAAGCTTTAGCAAAATTTATCTGCAGAACCATATACAGACACACAACTAAACTAATATAATAACTAATATAATAATAACACAAAACACAAACTAATATTTATGCTTTGCATATGTTAAACCTTATCATCCATCGATATTTATTCTCACTTTTCCCTACTGATTAAACCTACTAGTAGGTTTAATCCACTTCATCTCTGTTTCTCACTGTCTGTGACCATAAAATAAGACAAGGACACAAGGACAACAATATTACCTACCACATGGTCTTTAAGATTCATGGAAAATTCCTGAAAGTGAGAATTTTTCCTGCAGAAATAAATGGCAAGATCTTCTTGTGACATTAGCAGGATCCTCCACTATGTTAGCAATGTGCTCAGTTAAACTCATTAAAGTTGCACTATTACAGGAAACATTCAAGTTCAAGAGTTTGTCCTTCTAAACTGACTTGTTAGAGCTTGTTTTTGTTCATTTTCACCAGTCACAAGAATTGTTTCTAAACATTAAAAAGTGTATAAACTAACTTTTAATTTAAAACACTCCTGCAGAAAAAAGTGCCCAAGGAAAATAGTTATTCCATGCACAATAGTGACACAGTGACTTACAATGACTAATTAATGAGAACACCTGGAGTATCTTTCAGAGCTAAACTGGAAACAAAATACTGGAGATTAGGTTTTCAAGCTACTGGTGGTCCCAACTAATCTCTTTCAGGTGTAAACCACAGTGTACGTGGAAAGCAAATTCTGACTCATTCCTGCGAGACAGGAGGTCTTCGGGCTAATAATTGCAGTATGTAGTTTCCATAAAATTTACGAGGTTGGCTTTAAGTTTTAGTAGTGGCAGGCCTGCAATAAATGCCAATGAGGTCCATCAAAATGAGTATTTGTGTGTGTCCTCATAAAAATAGATCAACCTTTTTAACAGACTCCATGCAGAGGAATTTGTATAATTACAACACATATCTACAGCTTTAGAGTCCTTTCCACACCAAAACCAACATGCTAAGTCATAAATGCAGAGGAAAAATAAACACAGGAACATAATAAAAGAGATTTGGTTGGGTTAAGTCGTTCTGTCTCAGCTGCCATGCTGTAGCTAACAGAATTTCCACTAGGGGTGGGCAAAGGGATTATTTTCCCTGTTTGTCAGCTCTCCCCTCACCTTTGCCTCTTGCACTCTTGGGAATGGCAAACAAGTCTGTTCACATAAAGGAGAGGAAAGGGACAACCAAAAAGGAGGAAGGGTCCCACCACACATGCATACATTAATTTCCAGACCATGCATTAACTCTTATCCTGCTGGTCTTGATGGAAATGCTCAACAAGGAATGAGAGATGCTAGGCAGCCCAAAAGAAAGGACAAATTAAATTTACATCTTGTGCATTGTGTCTATAACTTGCCAGTTCCATGGTCGCAGCTGAATTGTCAATTCCAAGTAATAAAATATGGTTTATGTCTGAGATTCCCCACCATGCCAAGTTTCCACAGAGTTCAGCTGAAGTGGAAAGGCGGTTATGATTCACTGATTCTCTCCCCAGCCCAGCCACAGCTCTCATCCTCATGAATTATCCCTTCCAACAGAGAAGAACTGGAGTGTTATGTGTCACATACAATTCTCATCCAAGACTACCTCTGCTGCCAGGGACAAGACCCACAGAGCATGGAAGCAGGGCTGTCTGGAGGGATGAGGGGCAGAAGCCAGGGAAAATGCTACTTGGAGGCCTGGATGCATTTTAGGATAGTGCTCTTCCTAATAAGAGTGGGGCAAGGGTTTATAAGTGTTTATACATCTAAAAACACAGATGGGCATTTAGTGAGATTTTCAAAAATCCCTATGACTTTTATAGGAGTTAGGGAAACATTAAAAGATCAAGAGGCGCCTCTCTACACCTTTAGTTTTCAAGGGTCTGGTCTAAAAATCAGCCAGTGCTTTCCAAATTGGCCTTGTTTTTGAGCAATTTCCATTGCCATAGCATTGCATTGTTTTAAATGGATTTAATGGATTCCACTTTTGTCTAACAGCCAGAAAACAGAGACTATGTGTGGGACTCGGTTTGATTTACTCTAGGCATCTGAAAATGAAGGGTGAGTCTCAGTTAGTTGCTGATCTACCTACTGAGAGAGCAGACACATGGGAAATGGATGAGTCTATTCCTGGAGGTGCCTGTCTCTCACCCTTGACCGTGGAGGGAGCACAAACTCAGATTAGACATCTAATTCGTAATAGCTGAAGCCAGATGAGATTAATTCCTCCTCCTCCTCCAGTGATTTAGCTAAAGGCACACAGAAAACAATGGGAGAGCAGAACACTGAATTCAGCCTCCCAAACCTCTAGACAGGGTTTAATCACTGAACTGAGCTTCCCTCTTGAGAGGAGATATTGGAGACCCTTGCCAAAATAAACCCAGTTGGTACACAATGGAAAGCAATGAAAGTTCTGCTGACCAATAAATACAGAGTTGGGAGCTGCAGGGAACAAAAGGGCCATAGCCAAGCTCAGAGGCTTTCTCCACAAACTAACCAGCTCACAAGAGCCATGGCACCACAGATATGCAGAGGCTGCAGCCACCCAGGGAAGTGCAGAGGAGCAGGACTGCCTGGCCATGGGACCTGACAACAGGAATCCAAAAGCAAAACGAGTTTCAGCCAACCAGCTGTGCTAGTTTTCTCATGACATATCTATCTCACTACCCTGATCAAGGTCAAAAAGCACACATTTTTCTCTTTAAAAATATAACTGTTAATAATAAGGAAGAATAACTGGCAATACTTCAAAATCCTAGTGAAAGCTGAAGATAGTCTGAAGTTTTGCAGCACAGCACAATGCTAAATCACAGTGAGGCACATGAAGGAATAACTCTTAAAAAACAATGCAGATAAGCAGTACTTGTATTAAAAATTTGTATTAAAAACTGTTTCATTTGAAGTTTTCATCTTTTTTTCATTTCAACTATTTGCTACTCATTCTGATGAAGAAACTGTTCTCTCACTTATGACAAAAAGGGTTTTAAATAACCTTAAGAGTAGATGTTCCTTCTTGAAAAATTTCTTACATTGCCTTCTAGTTTTTAAATAATAAAAAAACTGAATAGCACAACTTCTCATTATAGAAGCAGATTATTCAAAAAGTAATTGTTTCAAGAGTTATAGTAGAAAGAAGTAAACTATTTCTAGTGGCTATGAAAGGCAAGAAAAGCCTTTCAAAGAGTCTCCTAATTATGCATTCTTTCTTGCTCTCTTTGTGCTGTAGATCTTGTCATAACACTCCTCAGGCTCCCCCCCCCATGCCTTTTAAATGACATTTGAGAATAAAAAGCAGTTAAATATCTACAACAGCCACAAACTTTTGCCTTAATGATAAAGTCACTGTCAAAGTCCTAGCTGGTGTCAGTCTGGCCAGGCCTTTCCTCCAGCCATGGCTTGTGAGGTCCCAGGCAGAGCTCAGGCACAGACTGCAGACATGTCCTTCAACACTGGGCTCTGGCAGCAGCTAGATGACTTTGCCAATAAGTTTATTATGGTCTTCTGAACATTTATTATGGTCACACTTGATCTCAGAGGCTCAGTGTGATGTGCAATTACTCTTATTCCAATCACAAAACCAGCAACCAGCAATTTAATGTTATCTGTGTTTCAGTTTTCCTTGTGCCTCCCTATGGCTTTGATGTTCGGAATGCTGCTGGTCATGGCAGTAGCTGATCAATGCCTCTTCAAGGTGACACTGCAAACCCCTGCCTGCAGTCCAGCCTTGCAAACAGCTGGAAATTTTATTAATCTTTTAACTTTCTGCAGGACATTTGCTACACAAAAGCTTCAGCAGAGCTTGTGCTTGCTATTGTCAACACATACAAATGGGCAGTAGCCCAGAAGGTTTATGAAGAATTAGACAAAAAGTTGTCAAGTAGACAAAATAGCATTTCACTTTCAGACCCAAATAGCTAAAAAATGTTATGGTCTTGTGGGTTTTTCCATAAGAAGGAGTTGGCAGTTGTCAGGTGTCTCCTTGACCAACCTGAGGAACCTGTAAAGCACCATGCTTCAGGAGGCCAGCAGTTCAGGAGCCAGCTCTCAGACTCTTTCCCAGTTTGCTCTTTGCTGAAAACCTTGTCCATTTTCTCTGCTTCTCACAGACCTGACTCTGACACTCATTTTGGCAGACAAAGCTCTGAATATTTTTCCCTCTTTTCCTAGGTTATTTTCCCTACTTATCCTTCCCTGTCAGGAGCACCCTAGGTCAGCCCCAAGTGCTGTTTCAACAACCTTTGCCCATCTTTGTTTCAGACAAGCCCTCAACTTATGGCAGTAGCGTTCAAAGCAAAGCTCATCACAGTGATTTTAGCCCCAGTGTCTGTCACCACCCAGACCATGCCCTGGTGCCTTTAACCTAAGCAAACTGGATGGCATGGGAGGGTGAATTCTCACCTATTTCACTCCCTTGTTGACCTACCTATTCATAATTAATAAAGGAAATAATTCTGGGACAGTGTGGCATGTCCTAAGTGTGTGTAAAGAATTAATCTATTTTAATTGCTATATATCCAGAACAGATTTGGCTTAATTAAATAATAGTATTGTAACTTTCACAGCTCTGCACCAGTCTAGCCCGTTGTGAGCTGCAGTGGCTGCTGTACATGAAAACCATCACTCCTCAGTACCATTGCTCCTTTGAGCTGAGATTTTCTTTCCAGCATATACTGGAGCTTACTGTTAGCTCAATAAAACAGCTTGCTGTATCTCCAGATCCTAAATTTCTGTTTTTCTTTTATGTACTCATACAAGTAATTAAATCTTTTTCTGAAATTTTGATTTAAATGCCGTGTATTTTTCAGAAAATTTGAAATCTTTTGAAAGATGCCTGATGATAAGCCTGACAGGAGCCCACACGTTGTGTCTATAGAGCAAGGCAAAGAGGTCAAGTGCTTCCACCGCCAGGGAAAATCATCTTGGTAAGAAGGAGCCAAATGCCAACACTCCAGCACTGCGTTTTCCCCTAGAGCTGCCATCTTAGTGCCAATTCCCATGGCCCTTTTTATTCACACAGGTTTTGCACCTTGAAATGGTGTAACAGGGGAGGAGGAGACCTGGGGTCATGTCTAACAGGTTGTACACACAAAGCCATCAGCGTTGCTCACTCACAGCCTGGACTGCATTTTAGCAAGTGAGCTAAGGATGAAAGGTTTTCTGTTCCCACTGGAAACCCTCAGAGCCATCCATTCACCCTATCATATGTTCACTATCAGAAACTGCTCTTCAAAGCTGAACAAAAACTACTGTGCTGCATATAATTGACAAAGTTAATTGTATGCAGCATATTTCCTCTACCATAAATATTCCCAAACACCATTTGTTTCTGGATTTCACTGTTCTCTTAACTAAAGAACAGCCACATTATTGTTTCATCTGTAGCCCAACTGTTTTCTTTACATTTTACCACTAAATTGAATCTACTGCCAGTAATCTAATTTACATTTAAAATGCACAATATGCCAACATGACCAGACTTCAATAAAATTTTTACTAAAACTCATAAATGCCTTGATTCTGGTGTTTATAGAAATTTTAGACTGTTCATTCCCTGAATGTTATGTCGCTAGCATCCTGAAATCATTCCCATATGAAGTAAGAAACATTCTTACATTCATGCTGTGTCAAGAAATACAAAATATAATGTCACTCACCATTGCTCTCAAAATCAAAGATTTGTCATCTCCCAACAAAATGATTTGGATGGTGTGTCCAGCCTGCATTAGCATGGGATACTAGCTCCACTCACCTGCTTTTGTTATTGATACAGAGCATCTTTTTCCCTGCATTTCAGATTGCAAATATTTCTTACCATCATTGCTTCATTTATTTTTTTCTTCCTGTGCACACAATTGCTTGGTTTCAATATATTGCAGAATTCTTCAAGTGTCTTATGAGCACTCTCCATCTCCACTGAATCTACCCAGAGGCATCTTTCCTGAGTACCTACCTGACAGTACCAGGAAGGTCGTTTCCTAGAGGTTTAGATTACATTTCTCAGTTGGATACTGATTGTCAAATTTTGAATTTTAGTAAAACAAAAATTATCAGAGTTTCAGGTAAAACTGGAACAAGATTTCAGGGTGGTCTACCTTTTTTTGTTTGCTTGGGGTTTTTTGGTTTGAGGTTTTTTAATGTGAAAATGGATTATGGAGTAGACACAGCTCATTTTTGTACTTACTAAACATTTTGACTTCTTTTTTAAAACAGTATTTTCAGGGGTATTAGGCTAAGCAGAGTTTTTAGAAGAAAAAATTGAAAGCAAAGAATACATTTGCTTCCTATTAAAACTCTTTTTTCTCTTGCTTTGAAACAAAAGGGGCGGGATGTGTGCAGGCAGGCACATGCTCCTACAAAGGGAATTAGAAAGGGTTGAGTTTTTTGAGTCAAACCCTCATTACAGCCCCAAGCCTGTATGAGTTCAAGAAGCATTTGGACAATGCTTTCAGATACATGGTGTGACTCTTGTCTCCTGGCCCCTGTGCAGGGCCAGGAATTGGACTTGGTGATCCTGATGGGTCCTCCTCAGCACAGTCATAGCTTCAGTCAGTGTCCATAAGCTGTTCTACTCTGATCCAAAGACATTAAACTTATTTATTGTAGAATTATAGAATCAGGGACCCTAAAGATCACCTGCTTCCAACCCCTCTGCCACAGGCAAGGAATAGCTTTGACTAGACCAGGTTGCTTGGGACCCCATCCAACCTGGCCTTGAACACTTCTAGGGATGGGACATCCACAAATGTTTCTGGGTAACTTCTTGCAGTGCCCTACCACTCTCACAATAGAAAATTGCCTACTAATATCTCATCCAAAACTCTAATATTTTCATTCAAAACCATTCTCCCTTGTCCTCTCACCCTTTTTTATAAGCCCCCTTTAAGCACTTAAGTCTCATTTTTCAGTTAGGGCCAAATATGGATTCTTGCCTCCTTACTATTGGCTGAGAGAGCACACTGGGCCATATTCTACTTTACATCTCATCTCATCTCATCTCATCTCATCTCATCTCATCTCATCTCATCTCATCTCATCTCATCTCATCTCATCTCATTTCATTTTGAAATATTAGTATTTATATGCTGTTATTACCCTGTGGAAAGGGAAATGATAATCAAGAGTTTGTCTAATTCAGAGTGGCAAAAATGTTGGGGAGGATGAAAGAGGGAAAAAAAGCTGAAGAGATGTGAACTAAGACAAAGGCTCCTCTGCACTTAGATATTGGGATTATAGTTGATTTAGGTAAAAGACAAGGTTGCAGCTGTCTCTTTCAAGGATAAATGAGACTCCTCTGGATATATTTGCTGTTTCACACCTAAATGCATATAACCAGCTTGCAGAAAACCTATCTGTACATTATATTCCTTTGAAATATCAGTTCAATTATGATTGTGCTTTCATACATTGGATCTGAGCATTGAATTCTAAGTGGTCAAATTTTGCACTTGGTGGATACATCTAAAAGATATGGCTTGGTTCTGAATAAAGAAAAAAGTGGGGACAACTAGTTTTATGCACAACACACCATTGCTCAAGCTGTATTCTTCTCCCAGGAAATTTTAATGGGATTTCTTGTGTACATTAGGATTGTTGTACTCCAGGGTGCAACTATTTATGTAAATATAATCATGCTATTTATGTAAGAAATTCAAAAGTTTACAGTAAGAATCAAGAGCAATTTCATCCTGAAGGAGTAATCATTTAATTGAGAATGCAGAGTTAAGATTTAATGTTTCCTTTTTTCCTTTTCCAAGTGGTTTTTGCTAGCATTCTTGCTATACTCAGAGTTACATAAAGTAAATACACATTGTAGCCAAGTCAAAACTGCTGTGCCAACAGAAAGCAGTACCCCACACCTGCTGAGAAAATCTCCCTTCTCAGTGCCTTATTTTTGCAAGAGCCCTTGTTGGGACATGGAAGCCCTGGATTGTCCTGCCTGATACGCAAGCACAGAAGGCTTTCTGAAAAGTGAAGCACTCTGCACAGTGCTGGGACAGCAACACCAGACAGTTAAATTCATGCTTAGAGCTACCCAGGAGATGGCAGTTTGGGGGTTTTTGGCCAATTTTTAAAATTTTAAATTAGAATTTCAAGTGTGTGCCCTTATCCATCTAGTCTATGCAACAATATCATAAAACTGATCCGTGTTTACCCTGAATCACAGCGTGAACATGACACAAAGTATGGGGTCCATTGCTCAAAACCCTTCTCTTGCTCCATTCATGTCCTGGGGACCAAGGTCCATGTCCTGTGGTCAATGTCCCCTCTGCAGGATGTCAGTGGTGCTGTCCCTGCATCCTAAAATGGTACCCTGGACAGAGGATTGACAACAGGACATGGCTGGCTACAAGATGGAGACCTTACAGTGTCTGGGGAGCATAGCAAGGCAAAAAAACTTTGAGGGTGTTAAACCAAAAAGTTCCTTCCTTTCTAACCGTCTGCAGACTTCAGCCTTGATGTCAGTTTTCCAAACAAGGCATTGAATAAATGTTACATTAAAAGTTTTAAGAAGTGTGATTACACCATCAAGGGACAGAGACAGACAATTCTTGAAAACAGAGAATTAAACTTAGAGCAGGACTCTGTGGAGGTCCAGTTACTGAGGGGTTATTGAGACAAAATTGAGTGAACTAAATGCATTCAATAGAAATGCACTATTAGAGAAAAACTCTCTTTTTCAGAGGGTTTAGACTCTCACTTGTGCATGAGTTCTAGTAGTAGAAACAGCTGCTGAAGATGACTCCAGCACTAATAGACTATTGGTTAAAGGACAACATGTGACAGAAAGGTAAAATAAGGTTGATTTGGAATTTTTTGCACAGACTGTGATCCCTAGCAGAAACATTTCTTTAAAAAACCTGTAGCAATAGTCTTAATTTCTGGGTAAATTTAGCTAAATGACACGTTTCAGTACAGTCAGCTTGAAAAGTCAGACATTCAAACTCAAAGCACATAGGTCTCATTTGTGAGCCTGGGAAATGGTAACTTTGGGAGGATTTGGGGAACTTTGTGGATATTCAGACAAACATCATCTCCACCACTGACTCTAAAGGGCTAGTCCTCCTCTGGAATGGGTAGTGGTGGGGCAACTGAATGAGAGGTTGTAAAATCCTATGCCTGGGCAGCCAGACAGCACAAAGTTGTCCAAGCTACTTCTGTCAAGTACCCATACAGGCCACACACATATGATGACAGGCTTTGTCAGTTTTGGAGAGGGAAACTGTACAAGATGAATCCTGACATTTAAATCTCAAAGTGAGACCCATTCACCTTGTGAGGGGATGCAAACTCTGCAAGGGAAAACGGATACGGGAATGTCACCATGCTGTGGGAGGCCTTCTAACACTGGAAACTGAAAACCAAGATTAGAAGGTTGGGTTTGGAGTTTTTTTTCCTAAAATATATGCTGTAGCTCAGCTAGTGTTGTTACTGGTCTTGGAACAGCAGTCAAGCAGTCAGAGCGCATTATCACAGTGGTCTTCTTTGGCTATGGAAATCTCTGAAGACAAGCAAAACACAAACAATGTGCCAGAGGCTTATTTTGTTTAAAACCCAACAATTTCAATATACCTATCCCATAATTAATTTGACTTCTTGCGTAGTACACCTCCTTGTCCTGCTGTCAGTCTTCCCTAGGGCCAGGGGCAGAGACACTGCCGTGCCCAGCATCCCATTCCAGACCAGCACACCTTCCCACCTTGATAGAAGAGCTTCCAGCATCAAAGTCTCAGACTGGGGCCGTTTAATTGAGCCAACAATTTTATATTCTGAATTCTGTGACTGTTGTTTAACCTGCAGACTGAGAAATTCAGCATGAGAGTCAGAACAAGGTTCATATTTATTGTCTGTGGAAAGCTGGTATCCTAAGGAGGTAGAGAAACGGTGTTAATGAGCCTGACATACAACTAAGCACTGCTGGCTCTATCCAGCAGAGGGAAGCAGCAAAAAGGGAGCTATGTTGGTTGGTTTATCATTTTAACAATCACATAATAAAATAACTAGTTACTGCCTAAAAAAATATATTCATAAAATGTAGCTACAGCCAAAGTCCCATCAGGCAGATTTGTTCATTTCTGTCCAGTGACTAAGATCATGTAAAAGTGAGATATTTCATTAGACAGAGTTTTTTCCTTTAAACCTGTTGAACATTTTAATATAACCTCAAATCACTGTAAGGAACAAATAATCCCTGAAGATGATACTAAACCTACACTTTTTACCTGCCCCTGTAAAATTGAATGAAAAAGTAACAGTACCACTATTGTGATTCACACATAATTGAGCGTGCCAACTAATAATCTTTAATATCCATTGCTGACAGGATGGAATTAACTGCATTTTTCCCTGTCCAACTTTCATTTTTTTCCTTATGGTGTAAGCCAGTATCTAATCCCATCCTTATATCATTTTGGCTATATTAACTCAATTGAGGAGAAAGTACTTAGCCTAAAGCAAGTTAGGGTGAGACCTTGAAATAACAATGTTTACACAAGCTAAAGATGTCTTTTGTTGAAGCGCTCCACTGATGCTTGCCAACAAAAGCTTTTCATGCACGAAAGAGTCAATACTGAATTATAGTTAAGCCATGTAATAATTATCCTCATTAGACGTAACCAGAGCATGGATAGGATGAATTCAGTTATAAACTCTGCTAATACTCAGGAAGCATATTCTATATGTAATTTAATAATCTTGGAAATAAATACACAAGTCTTTCTGTCTTTTAGCACAAGATCTTTTTAAAGGAGAGAGGCAATTCACTTCACAGTGAGAAGACCAATTTTTTCATTATTTGTTTTTTGCTTAATCTGGGGGAAGCTTTTGAATATGGTATTTAGGTGAGTGTAACAGGGCTTCCTGAGAGCAAGAAAGCTGGGGCACACTGGCCACCACACCTTGGGTGTATCATCCTGGTGCGAAGATGGGCATGGGAGGGAATTTCTAACCTGAGCAGGGAGTGCAGCTCTGGGTTGGAGTTATCCCTGTCTTCTCCTGAAGCAGGTGGGAGACTCCCCATGGAAAGATGCCTTGGGTGCACTGAAGCTTCATCTTTTCTTGTCCCTGGCTCATAATTCCCTATTCTTCTTGACTTCCCCTTGACAAGTTTTTGAGATCCTTTGAGTGCTTTTTGCAGCCAGGGTGGTTTTAGCACAAATTTCTAACATTCAGGTTCTGGCTAGAAGCTGCCAAACCACTTCTCAGGCAATTTCTGCCCATGCTCTTGGCAACACAGGGGTAAGGGACTACTGCCATCCCAGTCCCAGACCAGTTGCTCTTCCTTTGTTCCCCCAGTTCTACCATTCACTGTCTGCATGTGTTTCAATTGACACTCTAGGCAGGTGATCTTAAAAACTTCCTCAAACATATATTGAGGGAAGAGGATGGTAGAGAACCTTTTTATTTACCTGTTTTACAACTCTACAAGGTGAGCAGAAATAGGACAGAGGGATGGTGATTCTCTGGCCTATTATTTCTTTCAGTACCCTCATATTGGCAAGCATGGCAACCATCTCTTTGTGTTATTCACCCTGTGAACCCCCCTGATTCCACTGTGGGAAGCATGGCTGCTCTTTTCCCTGGGATTTTCCTCCCCCAGGACTGGAAGCCTGGCTTGGCTGCCTGAACAGAGCATCAGACCCAAGGACAGGCTGGACTCCCAGAATCAACTGGGGCTCTGATTCTCCCTGAACAGTTCTCTTGCAACGTCTCTAACTTTGCTGTTTCTTCTATTACAGGGGATAATATTACTTCCCTATCACTGAGTTAACCAGCTGTGCCTGAAAGCATGAAAACATCACGTTTTCCTCTTCAACATTTAAACCTGATGCCATTCTGTGAACAAAACCATCCAGAAAATTAGCTTTTGGAGGTTGAGAAACTTTGAGAGACAGGAGGCTCCTTCAATGCTGCTTTGAACAGTCCTCAGGAGAGTCCAGCAGAGAAGGGGAAAGAGCAGCAAATTATGTAAGATCTTATCCATACCTCATCTAATCTGTTCCAACCCTGCTGAACACAGCAACAGGCATACCAGTGAGAGGTCCATGGCAAAAGATACTGGGTGGTGAGACTATATGTACATAAATATTTCTAAATAAAGGGTCCAAACAAAGGCAGCAGCACATGTAGCTCACTGGGAGATACAGCATTCATCTCATGGATGGCACAGACCATGAGTGAAAACCTGTTGTTTTGTGTAAGTCAGCCTCCCCCATCTGAGGCTGTAGCAAAAATCCCATAATTACAAAGAGAAGAGATTCTGGTCCTTTCTAGTGATGGAAAGCTGACATAACTATCAAAGCTGGTGACAGTGTACTGATGTGGCAATAATGTAAGTCTAAGTCTACCAAGGTAAAGTAAAGCAGACAGGATGTGAAAAGAAAATTTTGTTAAGGGATTTATTTTTCCAAAGATTATTTACTTACTTTTGGCAATTTACAGAGTTCTTCAAAGAAGATTTTTCAACTATTGACACGTCTCACAGTGATAAAGTAATCAGCATTTCTCAGAATATTATGAAAAAGGCCCATGGTCCATGAAAAAGTCATATTCAAAACAACTGGTGTAAGAATGTGTTTGTGTAGAATGAACATTTTTAGCATTGAGGCCAGAACACTAAATTAAATAGCCATATTTTAAGTTTTCATCACAAAATATTTTGTAGTTACATTCAAAGTTATCAAATTTGAGGAATGATATAAATAAGACCTAACCTCTGTGCTATTAAATTAACTTGCTGCCAACATTATTATTGGCAGTAAAATTACTTTGATTGCTATCAGCTATAATCAAATATAGGAAAAGCTTGGAATGCTGATATGTTCCACAGTAGTATGTTCTGAAACAGTCATTAAAAAAGAAAGCTCTGACATGACATATCTGTTTAAAATTATGCTCCACAGTAGCAGATAAATAGCATAATGAATTCTTGGGTTGCTGCAGCCTATGTGCTTAAGCTCAAGTTATTATTTTATTTCCATTTGTCTTTTTGAACAGTTTAATGTTGTAAGTAAGCCACAGCTCAATATACTGAATTATTTACAAGCCTGTGGAGTGCAGATGCCTAACACAGCAGTTCTGGAGAAATCTCTCCCAGCTCTAGCCAGGACATGCATGCCAAAACAGAGAGGGCAGCTCTCCAGCACCCAGATCAGCCTGGTCCATCCAAGTCCTGCCCAAGACCAGGGTGAATCTCTGCTTACAGTCTGAGGCTAGGTTAATTCTTTCCATTAGGAGCCACTCCAACACTCCAGCAATGGAAGGCAGAGCAGTGCAGAGCAGAGCAAAGCAGCACAGCTTGGAGGGAAGAATCGGTGTGTGAAGAGACCCCTGGGGTGGCTGCTCAGTCACCACGTAGTCAGGCTTCAGACAAAAACTGCACACACACCTCGGGCTAAACTTGAGGTTTGTTCCATTGTAGCTGCCATAGAAACTGAGAGAACACGGGCTGAGACCATAAACACAGCTGGATACCAAAGGTTGTTCCTTCCCTGGCACAGCACAGTCTTCCCCTACCCCAGGACCTCCACCTCCCCTCCTCACAGGGACACTTCCCCCAGGATCTGTAAAGGCAGAGAGCAAGGGCCAGGACATGCTGAGTGAGGACAGCAGCCGCTGGGGATGTTCAAGTTCATTCCACACTCACCCTACAAGGGAAATCACAAGGCTGGGTCACTTCCCAGCTCTGCAAAGCCACACTACTGAAGCAACAGGGGAGAGAGGGAAAAAAAAAAAGTCTTCATAAAACAAATCCTACAGGATTTCCTCACAGTAATCCTCTACCCAGAGAGAGGTACCTGCAGTGCTTTAGTCACCTGCTGTTTTGAGGGGTGTAACTGCTGGAGGAACAGAAGGACAGACTTACTCAGTTACTTCCCCCACGTATTCTGGAAAAAACAAAGGGCTGCCTCCAGATACCCCGTCTCAGTTAGAAGTGGAAGCTAAAATTCTCCCCAAGGCTCATGCTTTAGCATTGAATTTCAGAAAGAAGCAGAATTAACTACTTCTTGCACTTGGACCACACCAAAACAGCTTTTTGCCCCTGCAAATCTTCCTGTGAAACCGCTGCAGTGCCAGCTGGGATTTTCAGAGGGTTTGCATGAGAGAGTGCCTCTAAATGCCTTGGAAAATCTCAGTCTAAACACAAATGGCAATCAACTAATTTGATGGGGAAAAAACCTGTCCCTTACAAGATATGCTTGTGCCAATTATGCTCTATAATCTCACCTCCAGAGATAAAATAACTTTTCTTTCCCAGATGATACTCAATGTATGCCATAAAAATTTCATCAGATAGTGGAAATTCAATGTATTATGAGACAACATACATGTCAGAGGGAGCCAAATTCAGTCTCAGAATAATTCTACAATAGTTGTTAGCAGTAGAATTAGAAATGGCAGGTATTTTAAGTAGTTATTGCTTTTTATTAAGTGTAATCAAGAATGTTGAAAGAACAAGCATTATTTTATATAAGCATTAAGGGAAGTGATAGACAAAATGTTACTTCTAAATTAATTTTATCAGTTGACCCTCTTCTTCAAATTATAGAAGGTTGAATTATGAAGTTGTATTTTATGGATCGAGCAGGTGTTGGACACAGGGACAGCGGGAGCAGCTGGACCCTCTTTGCCAGCGGTGGTGCAGGAGGAGCAGCTCCCTGCCCCACAGCACCCTGCAGCCCGGGCAGCTCAGCTGGGAGATGGCTCCTGACAGCGGGGTTGAACAAGCAGACACAGCCCTCTGCCCCTGCTCACCCAGCTGGACCCAGCTGATCATCTCACAGCACCCAGGCAGCCGGTCCTGCTGCTTAAAATGGGCAGCAATGAACGGCAGCATGTTCTTTGCACTACTTCATATTAAAAGATTTATTTTTTTACCTTTTGAAAAGGCAGCTTATATCTGACCTCATCACATGAAGGACAAAATATGCCATTTTCAGTTATGTCACTGCATGCTATGTAGGAAAGCACAGACATTAAGAGAGCCACAGCCAAGCACCGAGTGCATCTGCATTCTTTGTCTGCAGCCCAGGCTTTTCCTGCCTTGCAGTGACAGGATCAGGGAAGAATTTTCTGTGACTAATTAGGTTTTAACTTGCCAGAGAGAACATGGACATTGGCAGTCTATGGTACAATAGTGAAGCGAAGTTTGAACTAGATTGAACTTAATTTCCTTTTCACTGAAAGGAAAGAAAGATTAATGAAATATCCCCAAATCCATCCTGTTAGCTTTTATTAAATCAGCAAATGAAATTTAACCTCCAATTCTGTTATAAAATCTTTTCCTGTAGATTAAGTTTCTGAAAACATAAATGAAATAGACATACTCTCCCCTGCAACATTTTAGATATGAAAATTACATTATTTCAATCAACATCAATGTTACTTTAGGCAAATGCCATATTAAGGAATGATTATTTCTTGTGTTTCTTTTCACAGTGTTACCTAGATTTTATGAAATGCCAGAACTTTGCTAGTCCTTTCTGAAAACCACTTGCTGATATTCCAACATGTCCTGGTTCTTTTGGCCAATGGGACAGAGTTAACTCTTCAGGAATACAGTGCCTTCTTTTATTAATGTTCTACTTTTTGTCTTGGGGACTCTAAGTCCTCGAGATCCTCTCCCACTTTCTCTACTGCTTCTGGGTTCTAGTTATTGCATTAACACCCTGCCTTACCACTCTTCCCCTAAGCATCCCACAGAATTTGACAGAGTGACATCAGGAAAACCCAGCTCCCTTCACCTCAGCAGATGGGGACAGGCACTCAGGTGTTCCTTTTGGAGAATCAGTAAAGTGCTGTGCCTAAACTTGCTTCTGGTCATAACCTTGAAGGACCAGAGGAAGTGACATCTGTCTGGAGCATCCATAACTGCATGGCAAGGTCTATACCTTAGAAGCCATTTACCTGCAAATGTCAAAACAAATTAGTTGGGGCTCTGCTATTTCCCACTGGTTAGTAAGGCAGAGCTGTAAAAATGAGTGTAATGAGCACAGTCTGCATGGGGACCGCCTCTGTCCTTCTGCCTCCACACCTCTTCCTGCTGGGGGATCAGACAAGAGGCTCTGAGGGCTCTGGTGTGCTGCTGCAAGGGCAGAGCCATGCAGAACCTCGCCTCTGAAGATAGAGTCCTGCACTACCCCCAGGTGAGTGCTCCCACCGTGCCAAATGAGCCCTGCCAGCTCCAAGGCTTTGGAAAGCTCAGGGCTCTGCAGGGGGAGAAGTGTCGCTGCCATGGAAGTTAAAACATTAACACTGTTTACGTCAAACCGCCAGTGCTTGGTACTGCACAAGACAATATGAAACTGTATAAAATACTTGCAATCATTGCCAAGAAAGCAGACGCTGCCAATACTCCAGAGCACATCCTCTGGAACTGATTACTTCTAATCCTTTAGAAAATGTATAAATAAAATGATGCCAAGACTGATGGACAAGCCAGGGCACCTACTCATGTTTCTAACATACTGCTTTCCATCCACCCCTTTCCCTTCTGTGTACAAAATGCTCTCCTTTTTTAGTAACTTAAGTTGACAATCATCAAAAGAAATCAAACTGTATATAAACTAACATTCTGAAGCATGTCACAGTATGTCAGAAACTATAGAAATCTACTAGAAATCTGCAAAACAAGTATTTAAATCTTTTAGTAATGTTTTAGTAGAATGATTATTTAACTTACTAACAAGAATGCATTTAACAGGAACACCAGAGGCGTTTACCCTTAGTATTAGCTGCTCAATCACATAGCCTAATCCCAGAGGCCTAATCTGTGTGTTAGTGAGAACACAGCAATTATCTACATTCATTAGAAATTAGAAAGGGGGAAGGTGGAGAGAAAAATCTCAATGGGCAGATAATTAGTTTCACATACTCTCATTGTTTGCATGTGGCCAAATCCATATCGCCATTGAAGTCAAAGGGGCTTTTACTAGCCTGTCCTGCCTTTTCTTGCTGTCCAGACCACCAGCTATGATCATCAGAACTGCTTGTCTTAGGCAAGGAGACACAAGCTTGTTCTAGCCTTAAATATATTAGAATGGTCTTTCTTTCTCATAAGTGTCTAGTAAGCTAGATTAAGTGGATTTCAATAGCCTGCTTGTTGGTAACTGCAGCTGGTGCCTGCTTTGGGTTCTTTATTTTGTGCTTAACACAATACTGCTTTAGAACAGATGGATTTAGAAAAGCTTGCTAAGATACTAAATAAGAGTAGGGTGTTCCTAAAGCAGCTGGACACAAATTGAGTAAACATATAATGGAAGACCAGTTCTTTCATTCTCCATTCCCTAATAAAGACGTAATGATTTATCATATAGCTGGAGAACTGACATTCCTCTCAATCAAAAGGTAGTGTTATGCCTCACTATGAGTCATTTATGGCTGATCCCAGGCAGAGGGAGAGAGCAGGCTACTCTTGCAGCCTGATTTCTGCAAGCTCATTATAATTACAGCTGTCCTGAAGCTGAAGAATTCAGACATATTTTATGTCTCAAAGTTTTACTGTAGCTCTTTGTAGCAGCAGATCTGCATTCATTCTCGGTCAGTGTAGCAGTAAGATGTTCCATGGTACTCTGTACCCTTATAATCCTCTTTTATTCATGACAGAAATTGGTGAAATTAGTTTTGTTGATTGGTCTTTGGACTTTTCCAGTCACTCCAAGTGACCAGGAAACTGTGCAAACTGCATCTACAAATATTTATTGTAAGTTCAGGTCAGAGATGGTTATTTAGAGATGTTCTGTCTTCATTAATGCACCATAGATATAAATCTTAGGTGATTTCTAGCATGAAAAGCATGGCAAATGCTTGCAATTCTATTTGCTTTGAGAACATACATCTAAATAAATCTTACTTGTAGGTCAATTGACAAAGTCTGTATACAAGTGGCAAAAAAGCTGCTTGAGCACAACTGATTCTGAGTCTGAGCTGTAAAATGGGTAAGATCACCTTTGTATGAGCTTGCTCTGCTCAGAGAACTTTGAAGGACTCTACCACGCAAGGCAAAGAATAAGTGCTGTGTTGAGAGGAGGTTAGAACCAAGCAGGGTGTGATGGATCTAAACAAAACTATGTTCAGGGAAGTGTTTAATGCTGGCTGCATTGTGACTGCAGAAATGGAAGCATCTGCAGAGACCTGGTAGTGTCTCTGAAGTCATTTAGTGACTTTTGAGGAAAGGACTCCAGATTCTCAATCCATCTGCATAGGACTCTCAGTTGTGGCAAAGACCAGTAACCTCAATTTTACTATAAGAGAAGGTAGGGAGAGATGGAGGAAACAAAAGGCTTCAGAATGTTGTTGTGCTGAACAGAAGCTGAAGGATCACTTCCCTGGGTACTGCAGTGTCCAGCAGGGCCCTCTGCTGTGTGAAACCTTGGTAGATATCTCATCTCCAAGTGCTTGGTGACAAAAAAAATGCAAAATAGAAAGAGACAGAATAAATTCTAACCTTGGTGACAAAAAAAATGCAAAATAGAAAGAGCCAGAACAAATTCTAACCTTGAGCTGATTTTCAGGAGATCAGGGAGATTTTTTTTTTAAAATGCATGTAGGATGACAAGATAATTTGGTCTCGAAGAGGCCTCAGGAAGTCATCTAATTCAACCTCCTAGCAGCATCCCTACTACACACACATGTGTATCCCCTTTGACAGAGAAACTCCTTGTAATAGGGAAACAAATAATTAAAAGAATAGCAATACCCAAGAATTACCTTTTTCTGGTGTGTTGTTTCTACAGTTAAAACAGGCAGTAAAAGGCCACTCTGTGATGACAAGGAGGTGTAAAAGTGTCAAAGTCAAGGACTGAAACAGAAATTTATTGGAGTGATTAATTTGTAACAGAGCAATTAATTTATGAAGAAAAATCATACTGATATAATTTTGGAAGATTTTTAATAGGAATATACTGGAAACAGAGCCACCAAGTAGGAGGACAAACCCCTTCCAAGGAGCTCAAAAGCAGATACCATCTGCATGGCAGAAAACATGAATATGCTTCCTGAAAAAAATGTGAAGAGCTCAGTGAGAGCTCCTTTCCAAAATGTGTGTTGTTCTTCCTCGCTTTCTGGGTGGTGGTGGTTCTGCTGTCTCATGTATCAACTCAGCCTCAGACAGAAACTCATTATTATGTAAAATACAACATGCAAACTCAGAATCTAAAACCCTGTAATCTTAAAATCCAGCATATGGAAAATGTAAATGGGTGGTGTGGTGTGAGAAGCTGTTTTCATCTACTTCTGCCAGCAGTTGATGCCCAGAAGAACAAAAAGAAAGCTTTGTTTATGTGCCACCCTTACACCAAAACAATTTCCAAAAAGCCATTCTGTGTCCCAAGTCAGGCCACCGATTGTTTTATTCAGCAACCTTTCAAAGCACAACTTCAGCAGTGTGAGGAAATTAATTTAAAGAATTTTTTTTTAAATAGTTCTGTTCTCTCTATGGACATGGATACAAACCCACAGGCACCCATCTTGTATCTACTGCCGTCTTGTAATGAGAACTTATTCATTATGTGAGATGGCAGGGCAGTGAGGGTGAATCCTGGTTCCTTCTCCTGACGGTGTCTCGTCCTTAGGCAAAGGCAGCAGGGGAGGGCTTGACAACTTCCTAAAACCACTAATCTGATCAGGGCTTGGGGGTCACCACTGAAAGAGCTTTGGCCACAGCTAAATGATGGCCAGGGAGAGGTTCTGGGAGCAGTGCAGGTGGTCCTGCTGCAAGGGACCCAGGGCACAGAAAGGCGGCAGCATGCGGTGGGATTTAGAGGAGCCTGTGGGGCCAGGGACTGGCAGCTTGGACAGAAGGAAGGGATTTTGCAGGACAGCTGGAGAGAAAAACTTGGTGGAGACAGCAAAAGGTCTCAGAGTTAAGAGGCACCTCTCTTTATGAGGAACCTCTATCTCTGGTACAAAAATCTGCTTTAAAACAGTAACATTATGAGACAACTATTGTTTCAAGAGGCTTTAAATTGCAGGTGCTCAACATATCTAAATAAATTCTGTTGTAAGCATACAAAGTAATATACTTCAGCCAATACATTCCCACAAAGAGCCTGGGCTCTAGCAGTAAAGACAATGAAGCAAGAACCAGATAAAAGTATCCATAAAATTACAAATGCAGGAGCATCCCCAGACTTTCACTGTTACAAGACCCACAGCATTAAAGGACACAGACCAAGATTACAAGTATCATTGCTGTAGCTATGACAACATTTATTAATCAATTTAATTTCATGTTTAAAGATCTCTCATAGGTTTTTAATTAAACTTTAGAGGATCCAAATGATAGGTTTTGCTGTTGCACAGTATATGTTTACCATGAGATTACTTCTGGCTGATTGATGTTCATGCACTCAAGCCAGTTCAGAATATGCTGCTTACAAGGCATGCAGAATCTGCTTGTACTGTAGCATACCTCAGCCACAATTAGCTGTCATGAATTTCTTTTCATGGAAAGGCTACTGACATTAATTATCTTTAAAGTGCCGGGTGAACTGGTTTAACAATTATTACATTTCACTCAAACCTTTGTCCATATTTAGATTTTAACAAATTTCAAAATTAGCCTAAGAAAATGAGACTTGTGCAGTCATACTGTTTCTGTGTTTATTTGTATCTGTTTGCATGTCCCTGCTTTGGAGCTTTTGATCCCCTTAGCACTTTGCAGTAGTTAGATGTCTCTAAAACACTGCTTTTCTGTGTTTCATGCAAACAAGCAACCTGGAGAACACAAACTTCAGTATTTTCCTCACTGCTAGAAAAGTTGCTTTATCAGACACCAGAAAATCTACATATGAAAGATAATATAAACATCCTCAGTCACAAGAAATATTTCATAGGAATACAGGGTATTTCAGGGAGATAGTATCCCCAGAAGGGGTCTTCTACAATACCCTAGGCAAAGGCATGAAGCCAGAACAGATTGCTCAGGGCTTATACCCAGACAGATCTGGAGAACTTCCGAGGATGAAGGCTGCACAGATCCTCCAAACCACCTGTCCCACCCCTTTCTGTCCTCAGAGGGAGAAAATGCTCCCCTGCAACCAGTCTGAACCCTCTGGTTTCAATGTACACTGTTGCCTCCTCTCCTCCCACCCTGCAGTTCTGAGCACAGCCTGGCTTTATCTTCTCCATGACCTCCCTGCAGGTACCAGGGTTTGCTGTGTGGTCTCCTGAAGTTGTCCTCTGGTTGAACAAGCCCTGTTCCCACAGCCCTGTCCTCAGTGGGTATGTACTGGCCACCATCCCTACAGGTCCTTTCCCACAGAGCTGTTCAGCCAGGCAGTGCCAGCCCAGGTCTCTACCAGGGGCCTGCCTTCCCAGGAGCAGAGCCTTGTCCTTGCCCTTGACTGAAATGCCAGGAACCTTATGAAATACAAGCCACTGGCCACCCTGCTGCTGGTGTCAGAGCCTGGCCATGTGGGACAGTCCAGCTGGGCTATGCTGCAGCTGGAGTCTGGTGGCTTCCCAGCACACCAAGACCAATACAGGACATCTGCTCCCAGACAGAATGTTAACTAGGCTGGCTCTCATCTCCGTGGTCAGAGCCACAGCATGGGACCATTTTAATGTCTACTTACTTTAAACATATTTTGAAAGCAAAGTTTTGCCTTCACCACTTGGCAGAAGCTAGGAAATGGACTGACACGGGCTCATCTCTTGCCAGACTGCCTTTGCAGGACAGGACACACACTAAGAAGATTTTCACCATGAACAGTATGTATTGCCCATAGAGGCAGACCGAGAGAGGAAAGCAGCAGGTTCCAGATTCAGACTAAACTAAAGGAAATTGTACTTTGTAAATGTGCAGGTAAGTGCCAAAAGTTAACCCAAGTTCAAGCAGCAAGTGGATAAAAGAGAAAAATTCAGAGACCGTATGAGAAAATTTGTGTCTCACAAAATCCCTGATTCAAATCACTGGTAGATAAGATTATGTTCTGTGAAATATTTTTGCCTTGTTTGTGTACGTGCTCTCCTTACCTGACATCTGAGGTTCCCACACAGATGGGATACTAAACAGGATAGATTGGCCTGACAGTGTGATTGTGCCTGAACTGAACCAACAGCCAGGACTCACACAGACAGGACACCTGAACTGCCCCTGACACTAAAGAGTCCTTTCATGTCCTCCCATGCCATCCACTTTCTCTCCATCTCCCAGCAGCTGTGACCATTCAGGCAGCCTTCCCAGACCCTGTCCCATGATCAAACAACACAGCACAAGATCACACCCCTACCCATGTTACTGGGATTAAAGCTTCATTCCCATTTAGGCAGTAATTTAGGCTGTAAAGATCCTAGAAGCTACAGAGTTTCAAATGATACCAGAAGGCTGGGTGTTCAGTGGGCTAGTTCTCACTCTATCAATGTTTTGTGTAAATACATGTAGTAATGACTTGCTGAAAAACTAGACTATTTGACATTGTTTTGAAGTTCAGGCTGTCTTCAAGGCCCTTACCTTCAATTCACATGTTGTAAGCCTTTCGAGTCTGGTATTAATAATAAATATTATTCCATGCATCCTTATTTTTTGCTTAATTTAATTACAGAAAATGTAATAGCCTTATGAAAACAAAAGATGAGTTTTCAAACCTAATTAACATGATACAAGTGCACAGGTCACTAAAACAGTTGTTTTATCTGGAAGCCTTCCATGCAAACAGATAAAAACAAAGCTATATTTAATTCAGCAACTTCACTGTAAAGTTAAATCAAAGATGACTACTTCTTGCCTAGGGGTGCAGCCTTCCTGGTAATAAATGCCTTCCTCTTGTTATTATTTTAGAAAAAGAGAAAGAGATATGAGAGTGGTACCCCAGAGTTTAAGGTATGTCCAAGTCACCCATGACCAAGGCTAACTGTTAGAGCAGCCCTCTATCACCAAGGAGAAAATCAACCCAGATGTATTATATTATTTTATTATTCCAACAGCAAATTTTATGTTTAAGGTAAACCCACCCATTTCTCCCCCTCCTCCACCTTGGTATACCTTCTATACCACCCCTCAACACCCCAGTCTGATTCCACAGTTTGTTTGGGCCTGTAATGTAAATTAACAAGACCTGTGCATTCAATGAGGAAAAAAAAAACCCCTAAGATTTTACTCACATTTTCTTGAATATGCATAGTGTTTTGCCCTGAAGAAAAAAAAACGAATCAAGTTGATAATGGCAGAAGAGCCATTTGTCATTCAGGACTGGAGACCTGCATTCAACAAGTGGTTTATTGCTCCCAGACAAAGTGAATTGATTCCCTCATTTCTTGGAAAAGGGAAAAAAAATTCTCTGGTATCCAGGATGTCACATATCTGCCTACCCACAGGCATTTGTCTGTCCATCAGCCAAGGAGAAACAGCTGCCCACTGGCAAATAGACAGTGCAGTTTGACAGACATCAAGGCTGATTCATCCAAGGACTAAAGCAGGCAAATATTGTGTCTGTGGCAGTCGAAGGAGCTCCCGCCTGTGCAGCCTTGCACAGCTCTCCTGCTCCTGCACAGCTGATGAGCCCACATCTGAATGCATGGCCAGGCTGCCCATCATGTCCTGGGGGGACTGAGCTGGACAGCCTCAGCCTCGGGGGATTCTCTAGAGGTTTCCAAGGGTCGTGTCAGAACAGAGGGGCAAGAACAAGGTTGGAAACAGGGAACACCTGAAGACTTGTGTTCCTTTGGTGCAGTTTGTCAACCCAGCTTGAGGATCACATGAATGTGCAGCTCCACCCTCTCCTCCAGGAGCTTCAGAAGAGTTCAGAGGGTATGTGAAGATGTAAAAATCCACATATGTCTGTGTTCTCCATGTCTCCATAACCCTCATATTACAGTTACTTTCTCTCATGCAACAGTCCTTTACCAGATTTTTAGAAACGGGCTCACAGCTTTGTGAGCATGGAGCAAGTGTCACAACACAAAGGCTATATCCCTCCTTAAACTCAATCACATTTTTATTAAAGAGGGGCTCAAAATTTAATGCTGTTTTTCTGCTTTGTTCTTGAAATTGAACTTGAAACTCCTGAAATGAAAACATTAAAACATGCTACCCATTAAAATCTTTGCCTCTGAAATAGTCTTATAAAAGAAAATCATTTATTTCTGTACCTCAAAGTCAGGACCTTCATTATTTTTAAATTCTGTGAAACATCTACACCCAATTCATAATTAAATGACCTTTTCACAAGACTCCATAATGGCACAAGAGCAGGTTTTAGATGAGTACAGAATTTCACAGTGAAACCAAGCACTTTGGGTTTCCCCAAAGAAAGGCTGGTCATGTGGCCAGCAGCTGTGACAGAGCAGGATCCTTATATAATGTGAAATGTAGTAATAATTACTTCTTCCTGTGTTCCCCAATAAAATAACAAATAAATTGTAACTTAGAAGAAAAAGAAAGTGCTTCTTTGCAAGGATTAAAAAAACAGTGAAGATTCAGGAAAAGAAAAAGAAACTGAAGAAAAAATGAAAGAAAAAGTACTTCAAATAGGAAAAAAAAAAAAAGCTTTTGTACAATCATACTTCCCCAGATGCACAGAGCAGCTTGCAGTTTAGAATTACTAGGAACAATTAAAATGAAACAATAACAAACGTGCAGTCCAAAGGCAAGGCAATTTCCTTGCATCTTCCATCTCAGCCTGCAGCCAATCCAAAGACCACAAAGAAGTTTGTGCCCTGCAGGCAGGTAAAGCTGTGAAACATGGGAGAGAAAGCCACCCCAGGTTCACACAAAATGCATCTCAGTGCAGGTATCCCAAAACAAGTGCAGCAGGAATCTTGTGATCAGCATCAACATGGCTAAAAATCGATATTTCTTCCATTTGCCCTTCTGAGATGTACCCCTCTTGAGTCTAGAGAAAAAGCAGAAACCCATCCAGAAGCAGAAGCAATAAGGAATAGTTATCAACGCCAGGAGACTCCTCTGGAACAAGGAAAGAAAGATGTGACAAGAGCTACCAGCAGGAAGAGGAGACAGAACGAGTGATGACAGGACCTAAAATGGTTTGCAGTTGCTTCTGGGCTGCTGCAGCTATTCTTTGCTATATTTGAAGAGCCAATGGCCAGAACAGCCTTTTGGGAAAATATTCCTCTCACCAAGATGCTCCTGCACTAGAGGATGTTGCTGTTCATCAGGGGAAGGAGGCCTTGGAATCCATTTTAAACTAAAGGATTGCTGCTATGGAAAAATAAATCCAGCTATGAACTCCAGCAGATTTATCTTGTCAATTCTATTTTTTCTCTAAGCAATACAGTCTGAAGAAACAGCTCCTAAATTTTGGGTACAGAGATTATACTGTCATACATCACCAGTGGCACTTTCCCAGCCCTGTCCTGTGCCAGTCCCAAGGTGTTTGTAACCTTCACTCAGCATCTCTCTGTGGTACTCTCTGGCAAGATCTTGATCTCCACTGAGCACTCCAGAGTCACATGGCAGGTCTGGAAGCTCACAGCTTTTAGCTCTGGAGTCCCTCAATCAGTTCCACTGTGGTCAGTAGGGCAGGTGCTATCACATGGACACAGAGCAGGACTCGACAATCTTGCAAGGGGCATTCATCAGGGCAAATAATGTGTGAGATGAAAACATGTGTTCTCTGCCTATGGCACATCCTCATTCCTACTGGGCATGTGTGAAACTAAAATAACAACACAACAGGCCACAGCTTTTCTTCTCTTGTACCACTTTAGTTAGAATATGTCCCAAGGCAGCTTGGTTTTGGCAGTTTCCACTTCTCCCCTCTCATTTTTCTGGCATTTCTATTTCTTTTCCTAATCAAAATCTCTGAGGCTGGAACAGCAGGAAGGAATGAGAACTGTGGCAGTTTCAAATCTCAGCTAGTGATGAGGAAGCAAAGTGTAGGGTGAATGCTGTTTGCTATAATCCATGCCTGCCCGACACCCACAAAGGTTCAAGGATTTACGCTGTTACCTGTTCTGCTTAGATTTTAAGCTGAGGTGGCGTGCTGAAGCAGCATGAAGGGCTTGAATTTGACAGCAAAGAAACTTCAGGAGCATTTTTTATGAAGGTTGTGCTCAAGATGGCAGAAACCTCAATCTTTTGGCCATCTTCCCAGGAGGAACTGGCTAAATTAAGGCCCCTTTCAGTTGTGGATATAACCCTAAACCAAAAACCACAGGGATCTGATTCAAAATCTGCCTGCCTGAAATTGAGGCAGCTGGAATTCAAAGCTGGAATTCAAAGACTTTAGAAAGGAAGGTTCGGGCTTGCAAAGGAAAACCTAAATTTGTCAAACCCAAACAAACACACCTCAGTAGTAAGCTCTGAGCCCATCCTCTGCCTTTCCTCTGCATTCCTCACATCCCTCTGAAAACACAGAGCAATCCTGTTATCCACGTGCTTGCTTGCATGGAGACAAGGCAGGATGGAAAGAATTGATTGAGGGTGTCATTTTGCTTTCCAGAGACCAGCACTGCCCAGGCAGCAGTGGCAGGTGGAGGAGGCACTGCAGAGCAGCAGGGATGCCCCTCAGCTTGCTCAGGCACTGGCAGTGAGCATCCTCTGCTCAGAGAGCTTCATGCGCAGCTCAGCTGCTGAACTTCTCCCTGAAGCCCACAGGCTGTAGCACAGACAAGAAATATCCTCACTCTCCCGAACTCTATAAATTAACAGCGCGTTTGACCCGGATTTCTGAGTCTTGTTCATCAGGCACAGCTGGACTGAAGAGAAGGGAAATGAAAAAAAAACAAAAGAAAAAACAAAAAAAATACTTGCTGCAGCTTTGTTAAAAATATACTTTGGAAGCAGTTTAGGAAAGGGCATGTGGCTGCCCTTACAGCCCCCTAGGGATGCTGTGCTTGTGGGAAGTGCAGTGATGTTGGACGAAGTCTGTATAGCTCTAAATCTGCTGCAAACACCCTGCTGGGTCACAGCCAGGTGAAAACCAGGGCTGAGGTATAGAGTTGGAGGCCACATCTTTATATCCATGCATGTGGGCATGGAGTCCTCTTTTTTTAATCTCAGACTGATGGCCCTGATATCAAATGCACTGTACCCTTCTTTTCCTTAAACTTGCACTCTAGAAGGCTGAAAATATATCTCAGTTGTAAGCCTACATTTTGCCCTGTGGGGACCATTACTGACTGCAGTTAGGGATGGACCTGCCCCAAACCTGCTGTGTGTATTTCAAATACACCCCAGGCTCTCTTTTCAGAGCTGCAGATGCAAGCAGGGTGAGAATATAGGTTCAGCCTCTATTTCAACTTGGACTCACTCCCCACATTTCCACTTGGATCTATTTCTAATTTTAACTACATCCATTATAACATTTAGGGTTTGCTTTGCCTTTTTTAAAATAGTGAGACTCTCAGCTCCACAAACAGCCTTTGACATGTCTGAGTTAATGTGAAAGCACACCAAGGTATTTATGTTTCTGCAGACAAAGGTGAAAAGGCCAAATGCAGCTGCTGAAACTCTCGCCTGATGTGAGGGGAGTGAGGTTTCAGTGACAAAGTGACTTTAACACAGGACCTGCACTCCAACAGCCTGTTGCAATTCTCTTTATCCTGTCTTTCTGCCAAAGTCTGATCACAGAAGAGCACCTAGGGCAGCAGCAGCAGCTCCTTAAGGGATTCACAGAATTTGAGTGGCCAACATGCAGCATCATTAAACAAATAAGCATAAGGGAGCATCCCTTCTGGGAATGGTATCATGATAGCTCCCCCACCCAAATTCCCTGGGGCTGCAAGACTGCGCCTGTAATGATTGACTACAAAACCTGTCTCTTGAGTTTGGTCTAATTAGAAATCTGAGGCAGAAAATTAATTAAAATATATTTTTAATGCACTAAATATTTTTACATGAGCTAAACACATCCAACATGCACAGGAAACTACAAAGAGCTTTATATTCTTCATACTGTCCTGTGCAAAGTGTTAGAGAGACTTTGCTAGGATACTTCCCACCAATTTATAAAACAAACGAAAGTATTTATATAAAGAAACCCCAGTCCTGAATAAGAAATATGATCCATTATTATACAGCTCAGTAAATGCCATACATATATACAGTAAATAAAAAGTGAATTTACCAATGTATTGTCCAATAACCATTCACTATGGTCTGATTGATTTCCTAACTTTTCTCACATCTATCTTCAAGGATCATGTCTTTAGGGCAGGGGCCACCTCTTTGCTCTGAATTTTTCAGCACCTTGCAGTTCCTGTTCACTCCTAAGCACTGCAGTATTGCCACAGCATAACATTGAACTACAACATTGTTATTGAGTAATACAAGTACAGATAGTTACCTAGTCTGAAAAACATACATTAGCACCATCTGGCCTGAGAAACTGACTCTACTACAACTAAAATATATAAATTTGCTCACATGTAAAAGCACTGATATGATCAAAATTCTGAAACTGGCTTCAATTTCCTTTAATACAACACTGACCTCCAGCCACTTCAAGTTTTCAGGCCCAAAACTTAACATGTTTTGTCCTCTTTAGTTCCTGGGGCTTCAGCTGTCACACAGATCACAAGTGTTGTGTCAGGAAACAAGTATTCTTTCCCAGTTTGTAATATTCTGGACAAACTAAGAAATGTCCTGGACTGAGGTCTTGAGCACTTCCACACTCTTGGGAAATTTGGTCTTGTGTCTTTAGATGTGATTTCTTGACAGCAGGTGGTAACTGTATGTACTCCACACACAGGCTACTGTGTGCTACTTGCTTTAAAGATAAAGATACAGCATTTTTTCTAGGTGGTCTTTGCACCTCTGCTTGTATGTGACACTTACTACACAGTAAGCCTAAGACAAAAGGCATTACCTGTCATGCACACTAACCTGTAGGTCATCTAGAACTTAAAATTCTTTGTCAAAAAAAAGTACAAATTAGATTTCTATAAGGAAATAATAGGAACACAGCCAGCAGCTTTAATGGGATCTTCATCTCTGTCACACATATCGAGGAACGAGTCATAAATGTCCCATTTCCTTGTTTTGCTAGGGGATATTATGAGGCCATGGGAAGTGATCCAGCACTTGGCTGCATGGAGCAGTGGATTTAATCACATCTCAGTTAAAAGTTTTACTCTAAATATAGGGTGTGAGAAGTGCTGAGAATTGCTAGTGGTCCAGAAGTTTTGCTGATGGTGATCCAGAAGCTTTGGAAAGAATTTGGGCTAAAATCTACCTCATGTGAAGAGCAGCCATACCTTAAGCTTGAGCTGCAGCCTCTTCAGGGACTGAAGCCACCTTGTGCCCAGCACCACAGAGCTGGATGCTGGCAGTTTCTGCAGTTCAGACAATCGGGAGTAGTGGGAAGCTGAGCCAAGTGAGTGTGTTCAACACAAAATCTGTACATAAGAAATTACCATGTGGTCAACAGGTACCCCTTCATTCATCTGTGTGCGTCTAAAACAAGAGTTTCCAAGCCATTCCAAGAGGCTAGATATGCACCGAAGGTTTAGGGTTTTTCTGTTCCAGAGAAGAGAACTGGGTACAAAAATTGTGTTCCAAGGCTAAGACAAAAGCACCTCTTTTAAACTGAGTTTTGTCTTGAAGATCCTGAAATCAAGGGATTGTGCCATTCCTGAAGAGGAATTAGAGAGGTTCCATAGCAGCTTCAACACCACTCACTGCATCTGCACCTACTGCTAAAACTGGAGGCTGGAGGAGATTTGAAACCCGAATTAAACTAAATATTAATTAAAATTAAATTAATTTATTAATTAAAATTAATTAAATTAATTAATTAATTAAAAATATAGCATTATAAAAAGTTCCCAAACTGATTCTAGGAGTTAGGCTGTGATCTTATTCACATGGTTTTCAATGAGGATTCGGTCCAGAGGCTGCCTAGAGAATAATAATGTTACAGGATTTAAACTGCTATAATTGAGACCCAAGTCTGAATTACTGAAATTACTCCAGTTTCATACCAGAGAAACTGAGTAAATAATCTAGGCTTTCCTATCCCAATCTCACAGGGAGATGGGTGTGTAATGCTGGGCCTGAGAAATCTACTGTACTGAATAATCCAGGAGGTGGTCAAGTAACTACACTTACACCTTGGTTTCTTAATTTATCACTTCTATTCTCACAGTCTGTATTTTGACCTTTTCTGTCTCTGAAATAATAGTTAAAAATAAACACTTTTTTATGCAACACAAATATCCTATCTAAAAAGCTGTAAAAATTGTAATTTCTTAACCTGCTACTCTGGGAAACATTTTTGCTGTAATGCCAAAATACTTAAACACATATCAGTTCCAAATAACTTCATCTGTACTGTCAGTTTTCCCTGTTGGTCACATGAAGTCTTGGGGAACACATGAGCAGTTGTGGTACTGCAGTACAATGGCAAAATCTAACCTAAAGGAAGGAAAAAAATTTGGAATTAAATTCATTGAGTTGTTTCAGGCCTCCTAAAGGCAACAATGATCAGTCCATTGAGGATTTATGTTTGGAAGGCAGTGAAAACAAGGCACAGAGCCGATATGACAATATGGCATTTCTGCACATCAGCAGGTACCCACTGCTGATGCATGTCTGGTTTGCTTGGCCCAGGGGCTTTCAAAGCTGCTGTGGGTGGATGTTGTGTGTAGGCAGGTGAGTGGTGAAGGGAGATGCCAAACCTGGACTGTGGGGTGCAGAGCCACAGAGCTTCCCCACTGCTGCCTGGCCAGGACTCTCTGGACAGTTCATACACTGCAGAGCTTCCCTCCAGAAGATGAATTATTACAAATCAAGGAAAGGGTTCCTAATAAAGGAAAGGAAATAAATCCATCAACCTCTATTCTGTCTGGTTTAGCAGAGTCTTGTGGCACTTGTTAAAGTTTGTGGCTGAAATGGGACTGTAGGTAGGTTTTGATTTAATCTTGGCTCTGCTGAAGTAGATGGCAGAAAACTCACTGAACTGAGGAGGGGAAAGATTAATACATTAAACCCCTTATCCCCTAGCAGTTCTGCTTTGCAGAAGACAGTATCAGCACTTGTTTGACTCATGGGCAAGCAAATTCTTGCTGACTGCTGCTCTAGGTAGGCAGAAGGACTTGCTGCTCTGCCCTCTGCCTCCCAGCTCCTCCTTAGAATCTATCATGTGCCAAGCTTTTGAATGCCTTAGTGCAGAAAGCGAAAAACGAGTAATTGACACTGGTCCTAACTTCCCATTAGAGCAGTTTTCTTCCTCTGTGTCCCTGTGAAGGCAGCCTGGCCCAGTGGGTTTCTCAAAGCTCCTGTGCTGGTAAAACTGACCCGTGCCACCTCCCTTGCCTTGTCCCCATTTCACAGGGCAAGCAGGGAGCAAAAGACGTTCATACTTTTTCCAGTCAAGCTTTTCATTATGGGGGAGAAGCCAGCACTGTCTACTCACCATTTTATGCCCTATGACTACAGATACCAAGGCACTCAATTGCTCTTTTCACCAATAATAAACTCCTTTTAGAAGAATATTAGAAATACCTGCTAGATAAGCTGTTTTGTTAGCAGGTCATGGAATTATGTAATATTCCATCCATCAGTTGGTATCTTTAACCCAAGGATTTTCAGACTTTGGCAACACAAGCACTAACTTACTTTTTCAGACTTTCATGATATTTGGAAAAGCCTTTTTATAAGACTTGCCTTGAATGTATTGTCTTAATTCTCTATTTGGGTACAGTCCCAGTGGATAGCATTTTCCAATGCCTACTAAAGTATACAGAAGGGGCCAAAATGACTTTTAATTCAATAAGCCCAAAAAAACCCTGAGTAGATTCTACTGAAGAGCAAAATTCCATAAGCTGAGTCTTTATTTTCATTGTGTTCAGAAAAAGAAATATTTTTTTTTCAATATTAAAAAGTCCTGGGTTGATCAAATTGTTGCATATTTCTTTCTGGGTAAGTGGTAGTGAGTAGAGATCTCTGACAGTTCTATATTAAATGCAGGTGGTTCTGTGAATGCTATTCCTGTCTGATACACTACATTAACCATAACCTGCAATTTCTTCCAAAAGAACTGGAATGAATTAAATTGTTTCATAAAACCTTACTTACCTGGATAAACTCATTTCTAGTTTGCATTTAGGTTCCTCTAATGCATCTTACTAGATAAGTATTCATAACATAAAAAGCTAGAAAACCAAACATCGAGTATAATCCTGATAATTGTCTGAGGCTTTCCTTTTCAAGATGGACTTTTCTTTTATACCTTTTCTTGCTAAATTCGGAATTGCTAAATTAATTTAGCATTAATTGATGACTTCATTCCCACTTCACAGCTAAATTCAAGGCTCAAACACAAATTCTTCTGCATAATTTACATTTCAATGTACCTCCGTTGAATCTGCCTATAAACATAGATTTGGGCATTAAGGACATCAAGAGATTTGGAGATGGACATTTCTAGATGCTTTGTTTTGTTTTGGTTTTTTTTGTTGCTGTTGCTCAGTTTAAAGCAAATCCACAGAGTGGAAAATAAAATGCATCATCACAGATCTATACCTTAACAAGACCACCTCTTATTGAAAGCAAGGATTTTAACACAGAAGCAGTGCAAAGCAGCTACATTTTATCAGGAGTAAAAACCAAAAATATTATTTCACTTGGTGCATGGTGAATACAACAAAGTTAAAAATTTTGCTATTCCAAAATTTATTTTAAATGCCAGAAGTATGACTGGGAGAAGATAACAGCTTTATTTGTTTTCATGGTTAAAGCAAGCCATAAAATTCTTTGTATCTGAGCATGGTTGAAGGCAAAAAATGCAGGCCCTTGATTCCAAGTGTAGCATCATTTATATCCATAAGCAGATTAAATTTTAAAAGTTCTCTCAATACCACTGACCAGAGGAACAATGTCATTGTTAGAAAACACACGCACTGGTTACCTTATAATCAAATTTTCACTGCCCTTTCTGACAGGTTTTTAAGTTACTTAAGGGATCTATTTATATGTGGAAGCATCAACATCATGCAGTAAATCCAACCACAACTCAGTCACATATTTTATTAAGTTTAAGTTCAGTGAAAGTGCAGAGTAAACTAGGGCCCTATGTCTCTCAGTTACATCTGATTTGCGGTTGCTATAAAAAGGCCCACATGCCGCTCTTTCAGATGTGTTTTGGATTGAAAATAGGATTAATGTGCTAAAGTGTGATTAGAATGGTTAAACACGATTAATTGGAACAGACTTGTATTGCCAAGGGAGCTCCGCTGTTACTGGCCAGCCTCCAGTTTACCAAGTGAACAAAGCAGGCCAACTGTCCAAGTTTTTCCATGTCTTTGCTTATGTGCCTTTTCCTTTGCATTTTCTCATAGCCAGCTTGTCTCAGAGCAGATTAAATACAGCTGAGAATGTTGGTCTAGGTCTGCAGCGAGGATCCTCGGGGAATAAGCAGGAACCTCAGGCCCAGACTTGGCTTCTCCAGTGCTGGTTGAAAACTGCCATGCACCTAGGGCAAGGGTCCAGGTGGATCGACTAGGGAGTGGGAGTAATTTGGGGTTTTTAAAATGATCTATTAAACCCCTGAACTTTAATCAAGCTGCTACCATACTGACAGCTGTGATTTACTCACACATGGCTGCGAGGGGTAAAAGGGGCAAGGACTGCAGAGCTCAGGCACTTGTCCCCAGCTTCAGAGCACATGCGTGGGCCACACGTGCACGTCCCCCTCCTCCCCTCAAATTGGCACACTGGTGTGCTTTTATCACGGGCAAATTCAGCTGTATCTGTGCCATAGAAAATTGATTTAAATTATTGGTAGATACTTGGCTGGACATCCAGAAAATACTATCCCTCTCCACTAACTGCCCTTCCCTCCCCCCTCACCTTTTCCAAGCACAGATTAAGGATTTAAAGCTTAGGTAATCAAAGCTTTAAACTGATCCTGCCTGGAGAAGTCAGAATGGTTTAGTATATTGTTCTAAAAACAGAAATACCTCAGTGGTTTATTGCATGAAGATATTAAACTTTGCACAAATTAAACTCAGGAGTGCAGACATTTTGAGCTAAATTCCTGGCTATAAGCAACTAAAACCTTCACAGCAATTAAAACCATGTTTGATTTTTTTTTAATAACTCCAGGCGCAATTCAAATCACAATGGGATTGCCTTTCTCAATAACAAAATCATTGTACAGCTTGTGGAGTAATGGCATTCTATCTGGGAATGGGCTTGGAAAACACATATGCATGTGATCTCCAAGACAGCATGCACGTATGTATACAACTGTCTTTTAATATTTAGTATCCTTCTTTAAAAACTATCTAACCACTAGGAACAGAAGGGTAACCATATATTTATCCTCTGGGATTTGAGATTCTGAAGCAATTATTAGAGAGAAATATGGAAGATAAATTCAGGGATATTTCTTGCTGCACTCTAGTTCATTTACGTGACTGTACATAAATTTCCATCTCTCTGAACAATGCAAACAGAGAGGCAAACAGCATGTGCTATCTTTGCTCATAATTTACAAACTTGCCTTAGAGTCAGTTCAGTGTCACTTCCCCCTCGGGGTCTCAGCAACAACAACCTCTTCTCTTGCTTCCTTCTGGCTTTCCCTTCTCTGCCTTGCTATCTCCCATTCTCTCTGCCTCATACAAAATATTCCATTGCATTGGGTAGATGATGCTGCCTCAGGTGCAGAATGGATGTCCTTCAATTTTCCATTTGAAAGGATGGTAGCACATAAAAGCAGAGCTTAGTTTCTGTTAGAAGGCACCTTAAAGATTATTCTATGGGGTCTTTCACTAGACCAAGTTTCTCAGAGCCCTATCCATCCTGGCCTCGAGCACTGCCAGGGATGGGGCATCCACAGCTCCTCTGGCTACCCTCTTCCAGTGCCTCACCACCCACAGAGTGAGGAATTTCTTCCTAAAATCTAATCTAAACCTAGTTTCTTCCACCGTACATCATAGTATTCCAGGAAAAAAAAGATACTCTTGCCAAGCCTCTTCACAAGCTTTCCATCTTTCCTTCATGTAAACACATCATGTTCCTCCAGCACTGAACAGTACACACTGCTGGCAGCAAATCCCTTCCAGGGTCTGATTTTAAGCTGCTACCACATGTAAATTGGAGTCCTGAGGTTTTCTTGTATAGTCAGGTGATCATCACCTTTAAAAATTAACTGCAGTTGCAGAAGAGTTAATTATTGTTAGCAACAGCAATTGCAGAGGTCTGACACATTATAAGCCCTGTAGCCATCCAGGTGGTCCTGCTAACCTCATCATCTCAGTGTTTGCAATGAGTGACCCATCCCTCTAAAGCTCTCAGAGTTTCCTTTTGTATATTCTGGGGAGTTATTAAAGCCTTCTTGGCAATCTGGGATTATGCCTTTCACTGACCAGAGTTCAAGGTGTGCCACTGCAGCTTATCAAGCCTGCTGCACACTGACAGGTACAGTCTGCCCTCCCTCTTTGAACATGTGTTTGGTCAAACTTGTTAACCCCCAAACCCAGAGCACAGAGCTGAGCATTCTCCAGAAGAAAAACACATCCAGTATCACAGGCCAACCTGCCCCATCAAAAATGCTGGTTGAAAGTAAACTTCCAAAGCCCTCTGCATGGACAGTCCTTGGGAGTAGTCCAGTTTGCCACTGCAGCAATGAGGTCATCAGCCAGGTGCTTTGAAAATCTCTACTAAGGACTTGCTTCAATCAAAATACACTCAGCTCACAATGCTGTTTTGTGGCTGCAGAGGCTGTTTCTCCCTCCAGTACACGGATGTGGACAAGATGTGGTTCAGCAAGAATAGGAGCAGCCTGTGCCTCACAAGTTCTGCCAGTTCAAGTGGTGACAAATAAAAGCTTTTGATCCATACCCGGCCAAGTTTTGGTAACCTTGAGAAGATGGGAATATCAAGCAGCTTTCTTATTCAGAGGGCTTCAGTGTTCACAGCCTAGTACACAAACAAAAATATCAACATCTATTTCAGTTTATTTTACTGGGCTGGTCTGGGAACTGTCTCAAAACTCCCGTCAGGTGTAGCTGTTCTGGCTGACAAAGGCACCATTGCACTGACTTCCTCAGTCACCACAGCCTAACCTGACAGTGCTTGTGAGCACAGGGAGGGCACTGTGTCTTTTAGGACTTCCCTGGAAGGGAAGACTCAGCATAGGTGATGTCACATGGAGAACCTCTGGTGATCCGAGTTATACAGCTGTGTGGATGCCCCATCTTAAGAGCAAATATTTCAATAACATCTCCCAGACACCTACTGTATTTTCAGCTCACCAGAAGACAAAATGAAAGGTCAGGGCTTATATCTTTGGTGTGGTACAAATTGGAAACACCCATTATGTTTTAAACTACTGTGACACCAAACTACTAAAAGTTTCAGGAAGAGAAAATTCCACTGTCATATGGGTCTGCTAGTTCCCCTCTGCAGAATGTTGGATGTGACAAAATCATCAGACCTGTACCAGGTCCAAAGGTCCAGGCAGATCCATGTCCTATCTTTAGCACCAACTAGTTACATTTTTCATTACCAAAATTTTAATTGAAACCAGATTTTTTAATTCCTTCTGTCACACACTAAAAAAGCACGAGGTACAACCTGCCCTCTACACCACCACCATGTATTGGAAGCTGCCAGTGCTGAGAAGAAAGCTGCTGCTATGAGTCCCAGGGTGCCCAGTGTAAGCCATGTGACCATCCATCCACACATTGTGTCTTAATTGTACAATTGGAGATCTTGCCCTAGGGGAGGTTTCCATTTTTGTTTTTTTTGTCAGATATGATCAGTGTTTAGTGCATGTGCAGACACATATGACACCACTTCCAGATTTGTGCAGAACAAAACCTATCTCTCTGAGAGAGGGCTGTTCATTTGTGTACTTAGGGATGCTGTAAGCCTTGCTTTAGTTATCCAGCCTCAGTTTAGGGGAACCAATCTATCATCTCCTCACCAAACATGAGACATATCAGCAGAGAACCTGAACAGTAAGTGTTTCTACAAGAGAATGGAGCAGAGACATTTGGATGGAGGGGACAGAGATACAGGGATGTGGGTAGAAGCAGAATTGGCACCCAGGCTATATATAGCACCAAGGTAAGGCAATTCACAAGTTACAGTCTGAGTAGGATGCCTTGGTCTGTGCATGGCCATTGATTTTTTGGTGATCTACTGAAGTCACTTAGCTTCCCTTAGCTGTACATCCATAAAGCTGGGATTACCAGTGTGACCTTGCACAGCACAGTGACAATAATTGTAAGATGTGAAAGAATGATGGTAGCAGCCATTGTGCAAGTAGAATGGATATATCACATTTATTTTTCTACTAACACTTCCCAAAATAATACATAGACATTTATAATTCACTTTCCTGCGTCTTTTTCTTGCATAATGTGTAGCATTATAAAATCTTTATAAGACTGAGTACCATTACATGCATATTTACAGACAGTGCAAGAAAGAGAGCTAGAACAAAAACATGAAGGAGTAGATGCAATAAGGAGCTGAATGCTCCAACCCTGTTCAAGGAAAGCAAAAGCCCTGGTCACACTGAAGCCAGTGGGTCCTTCTTTTGATTTCAATAACATGTTTAAGTGTTTTGTCAGAAGGGGGCCAAGAGCCCTCAGCACCTAGCAGGGCTCTGCACTCCCTGTGTTTCCTGAAGTCATGCAGTGGAGCAGCAGCCAAGTGGCCACATTGTGGGAATATCTTCTCAGGCTTCCTGAATAGGACAACTGAGAAATTAAAGCTAAGAATGAGAGTCTGTCCCGGGTTTTACACAAAGCTCTGTGCACTCCAGAGAAGAATTTGTAGAGCTTAGTTACTGCTGGCTAAATACATATTCAGAGCAAAATTCTTTTCTGCATGCACCTGGTTTGCATGAATGCCAGGCTTGTGTATGCAAGGGAGGCGTGTGCACAACTGAAAAGAGAAGCCAGAAAAAAAATGATCCCTGATTTCATATGGCTCAGCAGGGGGAAAAGAGCAGCTCTACACAGACAGGTGTATATGACTTTCTTTAGATTAAAAATCTGGTATAGGACACTGAGGTCTGAATACGTTCTCTCTGGTTAACTGGAGTGAGCCCTTTCAACCTGAGAGTGATCCTCGCTCCTTTCAGCAACACAGAAGGAATACCCTGCCCTGTCTGCCTGTTAAAACAGAGGGAGGAAAATATTCAGTCATCCATTCTTTGATTTTTCTGTGTAGTCCTGCTAAATCCTTCCACTTTTGGCTAAACCATACCCTTTTGGGGAGTAGAGGACTATCATGACACATGTGGAAAACACGCAGATCTGGAGAGCAACATGTGGAGATGAGGAGAGCCGACCCTGGGACCAGCAGCCCTTGGAGCTGCTGACAGCCCCACTCAGGCATCCTCTCCTCCAGGGCTCCCCAGAGCAGATTCAGGTCCTTGAACGGGGGCTGAATGTGACGTGCAGGCATTCAGCAGCTTTTCATACATCTTTATCTCTCCTGTTGTAAGATTCAGTGCACTACACAGATTTATGGGAATTCTTTCCATGTTCACAACTTATAAGTATTAATAACCCGTCCAAGTTGGAAAATAATACACCATTCCTAACTCTATTAACTGCAGAAAATCTGGCTTCAGTTAAAATAAGATCCCCTTTAGCAATGCCCAATATCCAATAAATATTATGTATAAAAAAAGCCAGGCCGCATCTTATCTGACGTACGGTAACAGTAATGTTTTTGCCTGAGGCACTGCAAAATTCAGGCTTAAGAAGTCAAAATGACAGGGTGCAGATGATCACTTGAAAGTTATAAATTTTAACCTAAAGAGTTACCTTTAAGTATTTTTTTTTTTATCTAATAATGATTACAGACAGGCAAATTCAGCAGGCTCACAAATCTACAAAGAGATATTAAAGTTGTAGATAACATTCAAAAACTGTTTTCTTAATGCTTGTGTTTCTGTCACTGACCTGCAAGGAAAAATGTCATTAACATTTCTGCCACTGCTATATAAAAGTGGCTCAGAGTTTTCCAAACAAGCAGTTCCATCCAGTTATCAATGGTTTTAAAACAACTTGCCTTCAAAGTTAAGGCTAAATCCTTTGGTCCTTACCCTGACAAAACTCCTGTTGCTGTTAGTGAAGGCCTTTCATTCAATAAAGACTTCTAGTTTCAGGTTAAGGTCCTCTGAGATACTTAAATGACAGATTTACATGTTTTCAGTAGATATTTGGTACTTGAATACCCAGATGTGGACCTTACTGGTACATAAAAACTGCATTAGTGTGTTACAGTATCTCAGTATCTTTTGGGATTGAATATGCCAAGAGATGTCATCAGAATTATTCAGTGAGTCTTTAAGCTGGAAGTGCTTCAGACCAGCACAGCCTAACTAGAGCTTTAAACTAGCAGAAGTCACTTGCAAAGTCAGCTGTCACTTCTGTACTGTTGAAGATTGCTGGAGAATGCAAATTCCTCCAATTATTTACTGAGAGCAGCCTGTCTCTGCCTTCAGAAGTTAAATTAACCTGATAGACAATCAATTTAAAGTTAAAATCAAGTATTGCCTCAGGTATTCCTCAGATGCCCTTCACGGAGCCCAGTGACTCTGTTACCACATTTCAGCCTTTTCTCTTCCCCTTTGCTCAGGGAACCTGCAATGCCAGCCCTGGGGACAGTGTGGGGCAATGGCCCAGGAGCTGTCACAGACCAGTTACAGAATCCATCAGTACCCATGATTACTATTTGCTTAATTTCTGACATCCTCATCATGATTCACATTCATGATGTGAAAGCATCACAGCATTCATTCATTCATTCTTCCACTTTCTTGTTTTACTTTATGTATTAGTCTATAGATGTAATTTTGAAGAGTTAGAACCAAAATAATCCAAGATTTGTTTTTGAGAGTGTGGATGAAACTTTTTTTAAAAGGAAGTAAGCTAGTGATGCTATTCATGGCAGCTCAAGGATGCTTCTACACCTATGGATGTTAAATCCAGAACATTATTTGATTACATTTTTTGTTAATCACATTGCAGCACTGTCTGTCTCAGTATTGCTTATTTTAAGGAGATTTTTTTCTGATCAGAGGAAGTCAGAAAACTATCTATTCAGCAAACTTCTTTTATTTATCATGTTTGTCTGAGGCAGCACCTGGCAAGCGTAGAATGGCTGAAAAAACTCAGTTGAGAAACTGAAAGGTTTCACATGCATACCAGAAAGGAAACACGTTTTCAGAATGAGATCTGGACAGTTATCTCACTCTGAACATGACCTCATTAATTTGGCTGCTCCCACCCTTCAGCAGACTTCGAACTCTTTGGTGGATCTTTGGCTTTCTTTTCTTTGTAAGAGTGAAGGGGAACCCTCAATAATTTTGCAGGATTTTGCAAGAAACTGTCAAATCACTCATTCATCAGACTTACAAAGGGCCTAAACCTGCTGAGTTTTTTATCCAGTTAAGGTCTGTTCTTTGTCTATTTTGTTTCTGATTCTTCTTCTATTTGGTTCTTTTGGGTTTTTTTTTAGGCGGGGGGAGTTGTTTGGTTGGTTGGGTTTTTCCTTTTTTTGTTTTGTTGTTCTGGGGTTTTTTCCTTTTTTTTGTCTTTTTGCTGTGAATTGAGTGAGGAACTTTTTAGGGTCCCAGTGAATTCAAAGAGAATGGTACTTTTACCCCAGAGACACCATCTTGGCCAGATTTCACTACAGCTGAAGTCCCCAGGACCAACATTTTTAGTTGAATGATGTCCATTTGAAGCATCAGTCCTGTCACTGGCTCTAGCAGTGACAGATGCGCACAAGTTACAGCAGGGAGGTGAGCCTCCAGAGGTACTGCACACACTGCTCCCCCAGGGATGCTGGGCTTTTCTGCTGGTCCAAAGCTTTCTGATCAGTGAGAAGCAAGTGCAGGACACACTGGCATGGGTTCAGACACACCTCACTTTTCCCATATAAAATCTGGCAAAGAGAAAAGCCTCATGATGGTATCTTTCCACCTTTGCACCATATAAGCAGCAGCTTAAATCCTAGAAAAACTGCTATTTTTCCATATGACAAATGGCAGCTTTCCAGTGAATACCCTAAAATTCTGGTTGGTATTTCCTCTCACAGGTGTGCCACTTGGGAAAATAAGAAAAGCCTCTTGCAGCTTTTGTGTGATGTGGTGGCAGGGGGGTACAGCTGTCCCTCCTGCTCTGCTGCACCACACTGGTCACTCACACCTCTGCAGGGCATCACGGATAGAGGTCCTCACACTGCAGCCACTGAGGGCCATCTTTTTAACCAAGGGAGCAGGAGATTTGAGGGGCAGATGCTTCCTCTGTAAACTGGATGCTCAAGGGTGTCTTGGGAAAGAGCCTGACATCAAGTCACAGGCAGAGGCAGGGCAAGGCAGGGTTGAATAGAGCCTGTTTTCTTCTGAAAATGTTTGAGGACAGAAACAAAGGGCTAAATGGGAGTCTGTCAGGGTGGAGAAAGCTCTTATTTTTATTTCCTATTATAGCTTTCATCTGTGAAAGAGGTTTGGCCAAACTCATTACTTTCTGAGCAGCAGCAGTCATAGTTAGTGAAAAGATACTGTGAAAACTGTAGAAATTGAAAAATATATTCTTTTATAATACAGTATGAACTAATGGCTTGCTTGGGTCTCAATAAAATTGACAGAAATTTGTAAAAGACATGAAAAATAGTAAGAATAGGAGTTTGCTTTGATCAAGAAATCTTCTGACATTTGTATTTCTGTTATCCTAGACAGTTACAGCAGGTTTTGAAAGTCATTAAAGGCTCCCTTCACAAAAAGGGGTTTGGATTGACATTTCCTTCTAATAGCTTCCTTTCTCAACCAAGCAAAGTCTTAAAGAGTGTCTTTAATTATGACAGTTATTGTTGTTACCGAGGCCGGATGCGTTTCCTGTTAAAAATTGAAGGAAAGTATTTTATAGTTTTCAGTTTGGACTCGGGGAACGGATCTGCAGAGTATCTTAGGAGTAGGTTAGAGCTGGCTAAGCCCAGTGGCTGCCTGGAGCCAAGGCTGGTGTGGGGCTGGTTGCAGGGAGATGCTCCAGCCCAGCCCCTGCCTCGAGCCCCATGCCTAGCACAGCAATATCCCACCTCCAGCTGGCCACAGAGCCCTTTCTGCAAGAGCTCAAACAGCACCTGCTCCCACAAACATCCATTTTGTAGACAACATGAACTGGCTCCCTTCATCCTTGTCCAGTCCTGGTTTTCCCTTGGGAAGGAAAGCAGTAGCATTCACATTAATTTTGGGACTCAGACTAATAGTATTTAACTCACATACTAGTTCCATTGAAGTGAGCTGAAATCATTCACTTGTGCAGAGATCAAATCTCTTGAGAAGCCGAAGAAAAAATAAAGTCCTGCTCTTAATATATACTAGAAACATCCAGACTCCTTAAGCAGAGTCGTTTTTAGTAATTAATTTGCTATAGATGTAGCCAGCTGATTTAAAGAGTCAGATTTATTCTGATTAAAGCATTTACTTCTATGTCAGCAGAAGGAAAATTTACTGCCTCAGGAAAACATAAATGTCAAATGTGTGCTTGAATATACAGAGTATGGTAGATAGAAAGAAGATGATGTTTTCACAGGTCATGTGCTTAAAGGTCAGTAGGGTTAAAGAGTATTTTTTTTTTGTTGTTTTAAAGCTGCCATACATGAAGAAGGAGCTGTGCAGCTGAAGGGAAAATGGCAAGACGGAATGTGCTCTAATGTCCACGGGAAGAGAGCAGGCACTCAAAAGAGGCACACACATACAAAAAATAGCTGAATTTGCCTCAAGACTCATAAAGAAGACTTTTATATAATATTGTTCTGGTGCCAGAACTACTGTTTTTCTGTTCCAATGCACATTGGCACATTTGCTTTTTCAGACAACAGTAACCATAGGTTACTTCTCTTCACAGACTTGCAAGTCTAACATCACTATACTTGTGTGAAAAATTGCTACGTCCAAACCAATACTTATCCAGGGAGAATTCCAGTCTCCAGAAGACTAAGCCAGGAATATTTCACCTGCACAAATGCAGTGGGGACATTGGAGAGAAAATATTGAAATAAATTGAAACCAATTAGAGCCAGAAATTCCTGTTGGAACTTTGGGAGCAGTACTGGAGCTGTGCCCATCCTGGACCCCTGAAGATACCCAGGATGCTAGCACAAGACCAGCAGCAGTGACAGAGGGCTCCTGCAAGAGACTTGTGTCCTTATGGAGTGGTGTCTGGAAGCCACCTGTATTTAGGCACCTGAATGTCTCCCTAAATAATTCTAAGAACGTGAATTTTAAAAGCAGAAATTAGTACAGAGCCTGTGAAATTCAGGCAACTATAGACAGAAACATGAATGGGACAATGACTTCCTGGATTTTGTGTGTTCTGGAGACCAGCTCTCACTTTCTCACCACAAGTGCTGTCAGGGGCTGAGATCCTGCTCTGTACTCTCTGTGATTTCAGGTCTTGTCCTGCCTAGGTTGCTGCTGCTGGCTGTGGTCTGTTTTGAGAGCTCTCACCCAGCACCTCACAAGAGGTGTGCTGCAGGATGAGGCCATTAGCCTGTATTTACATTGCCTGGTAATGCCATCAAACATTCTACTTCCAGTCATTAGCAATCCATCCCTCCTGCCTTTCCTCTCCCTGAGGAAGTGCTCACAGAACCTGCCTCATGGATTTCTGCTTTTTCATTATTGTTGCAGTCTCCCCAGTTTATCTTGCTCTTTCGTGAAACAACAAACCACAGATACGGTTTCAACCCAACAGCCTGTTTGCAAGAAGCTAACCGTCCAGGAGCATATCCTTCCCACATTCTTCAAAAGTTCACTTAACATGATTCATTGCTTTATTCTTTGCTCAAAGCATGTTTCACTTACATTAATAATATTTTACCTTTCACTTATGATTCAAACACAAAAGTGGTTGCCCTTCTCTAAATGATCTTACACATAAAATATTACAAGACTATCACTTTCCAAAGGTCAAATTCTCTCATTTCCCTTAATTAGGATTCAAGATTTTCAACAATAAGCTGTTGCTGCAGAAGTATAGCTCCTTTATGTTTATTGATGCACATCTCTGCTTTTTCACTTTGCAAAGAGGAAAAGGAAATGGTTTTAAGTGGGATAAGTACACTTTTTTCTAAACAAAATTAAAAAAGGAAGTTCCAGGTATGGAGGAAACAGAAGTGATCTGATTCAGTACGAATTTACACAGAGTCCTCAGTTTTTGAAAAGTTTATCAGTCAGTCCTTCACACTGAAGTGGTATCAGCATCTGCTGTGCTGTGTCTCATGTGTCTGAATATACAAGTCAGAGTTCCTTTCTAATAAAGTTCCAGTCATTAAATGGATCTTCTCACACCTAAAACAGCAATACCAATATCTGGACTCCTAAGTAATTTTTTAATGTTATTGTAAGAGCAGACTCCATTTTTTGACTGATTAAAATAAGGGGTAATAGTTAATTATGAAACCATACCCTAATTTTTTAGATAATACCTGAAAGGAAGGGAGTTTTGTCTGGAGTGAAACAGGTGTGTTAAATCAGCCAGCCTGTCTGAGAGGACAAAGAAACATACCGAGCAGTGTGATTTCCTGTAACATGATTTTGCTACAACTAAATATAAAAATCTCACATAACAGGAATCATACCTTTTGTGTCCCACAAGAACCTTCCTAAGGGGCCAGAGAAGAAGTTTATAAATGTGCTCTTGCAAAAAATGTCTACTTAAAAATTAAAATTTAATAATGGAGAAAAGAACAAGCAGTCCCCACAAAATGTAATATCATTAAGAAATTTTCTTTATGAAATGCTTATTTTTCTGATTTCATGTGTATATGTGTTTCTAATATTTCATCTAAGCTGGCTGTGCTACAAGTAAAGGAAGCTTTTGTGCTTTGGTTACATACCTGGATTTCAGGGTCTGGGCTAGATGCCCACCTCTGTTGGGTGTGTCCATCTGTGTGTCCATGAGCAGGTGATTTCACTCTTCCCATGTCTTAGTCAGTCATTTGCAGGATACCTGGACTTTCCTGCTACAGCCCCTGGTGTAACACCACCACCACATCGGAGGAAAAAGTGTCTGTAAAGTGGGACTTGGACCTTGTCAGCAGTTCAAGGCACAGCAGCCCTTTATCTTCCAGCCTTGCAGATGCTGGTACCCTCAAAAAGCAAACTTCTTGCTGATGAGGTGGTGGGTGCAGATTCCTAACACCAATGCCAGCGCTCTGTTTGGGAGCTGCTGAGGGCCTTCTCAAGGTGCAGAAGGCTTCTTGTGCTCTGCCCTGGCATTTGACTCCCTGCTCTCACCTCCAGCCCCACATTTCGAGGTTTCCAGTCCCACTGAAGAGATGACTCAGCTGCCTGTGAAGCTGTGTCAAAACCATGTCATTTTACAGCCTAATGTAAACCAGCCCTGTCTTCAATTTACCTTCATATGCCAGCCAAAAATGGTGCCAATTCTGATGCAAGTCAGAATTCTGAGTCACTCTCTCATTAATTTCTAGATATAGGTTTTAGGTGCTTTATAACTTTCCTCAAATTCCAGTTCCCCCAGATTCCCAGTCACTTTGTCTTCTTTGAAGTCCTTCCAGGTTTTCTAGGAATTTTTGGTAGTAGGGTATCCAGCACTGAATGTAATTTTGCTTCCCTATATATTTTCTAAATCCTAGCTCTTAAAGCATTAGGGGTTTATGTGTGTGTATATATTCTATTATGTATTATAGTATATCATATAATATATAATGTGAAGAATTTGCCTTCCTATCAGTGATACCAGTTTTACTGGGAGAAAAATATTAGCAGGATTTCATTTAGATTCGCCAGCTGTTTTTTCTTTAAGGTTATTTATTTTTTATTGGTGCCCCAGTGAATGACTAAAATATAAACTAAGTTAAGACTTAACAAAACACCAGGATGATTCATACAAGCATAAAATTATATTGGTCCAAATTTTTCTGAACCCTCTCCAGAATGCTTGGAGTTCACCGGAGAGATTTCAGGTTGCCATCACAAAAGTGCAAAACCAGACTGAACATTCACAGATATCAAAGTTGCCAGTGCCATTTCTCCAATCAAGGGAAATGCCAAGCTTGGACAGAGGATAAACAACAGCAATGGTCACAGTGCAACCTCAGTTTGCAAATCTGAGAAAATCTTTACTTCAGGCCAGTGACATTAATAATGGACTTTCAACTAATTTCAGTGGGAATTAGCCCTTGTATACACAGACAAGAAGTGTTTATATCAGCAGATATCCTCTAAACTGTGATGGCTAACACACATTGACTCAGCAGATGTGAGTGCCTCTGTAAGAAAGCTGTGCCAACATGTATAATGTAGGTGGTGGAAAGGCTTAAGCAGAGATATTTCAGAGAGCTGAAGAAATAGAGAAAAGTTTTACATGAGATACACACTTCAATTCTGAATACCACAGATTCCTTGATGATTCTGGGCAACCTCCTTAGTCTGTCCCTGGATTTTCTGTCAAAATGAAAGTCTTCCTCACGTTTTGCTAAGAGGAGAGCTGTAGGATCCAGTCTTTTCTGACTGTGACTTTGATTGCTATAATAACAGTAATTGATTTCAGCGTCTTTGTTTCTGCGATAATTTGTCAGCATTTTGGTTTTTTCTTGTTTGGACACAAAACTTTCCACCTTTACTGCTTTTTTACCAAGCGAGATGCCAGCAAAGACCCCTTGCTTGTAGCTCACATCCAGCTGGAAAGAAGGGGATCCACAACTCCACAAAGAAAATGCCAGTGAAAACATTTTGGGTTGGGTGTGGAGAAGTGCCTGGAAAGCAGACACTGCCCCTGAGTTCCATTCACAGACAGAACCATCATCACACCAAGACAGCCTCATCCTCACACCAAGAGAGCCTGCTACTGGTGGCCTGGAGCTGCTATCAGCTGTGCTTTGGGGGTGCCAAGCAATGAAACCATTCACCACAGCACAGACCCACAGAAGATTTCCTGCACTGCCCAACACACCCAGAATAACAACAGCTTGCTATAAACTTGTTATATGAACCTGGAAAAGGACTTAACAAACTTAACAATGTGTTTTAAGATAGTAGTATTTCATTTTCCAATTAGCTGGAAAAAAATTCTCTGCTGTCCCACACCTTGTGAAACAGCCTACCTTAAAAGCTCACGCTAATTTTGCACTGGTGTAAATAACAGCAGAGAGTAATAAAAAAAACCAAAATTAAAAATATAAAAAAAAAAAATCACTCATTACCAGGATGAAAAGGGCTGCAGGGATCAAGTGCTGTTGTTTAGGCTGAAAGTCTTGTCTCTATACTAGAGAGAGCAGATGCTGCTGGTAACATCCAGGAGATCAATCCATGCTGAGCTGGCTATGTTTTCTGAATGCAGGATTTGAAGGTTTTAAGCAATTACATCTTAAAAATCCCACTTTCCTTTGCAAGCTACGCAGTTACATACTATTGCAACCCACCCTGAAACTATTAAGCTAAAGTCAAGAAATAAGAAAACATGAGGACTTTTGAGTAGTGAGAATTTGCACAGGGAATCAAAGAGGTTTCAAGTTCACTTAGTGCAGATGTTTCTATAATTGAGACACACTAGAAAAATGCATTAATGCACAAATCAGTCTTTCCTACAGTTATCTGAACCATAAAAAAATGTCCATAGCCAGGATATAATTCCCTATTAAATCCTATAGGATACTTTAAAAAAATAACATAGGTTCTTTTTTTCCTATTAAACTCTTCAGGATTTTTTCAGTAGGGGAGTCCACAGGGAGCACAAACAAACCTAAAATCTGTTGACCAATTCACCCCATAACCCCATTTCATACACTTGCCCACAGATACTAAGGATCTGAATTTTAATGAGGCCAGCTAAGTGCAGCTGGTGACCTGAAAGATTTATTACTCCCATTTAAACCAGTAAGACTTCCTTTGGAATTGGCTGGAGCTCCCTTTACTGTACGTGCCCAGCCATCCATCCAGCCCAAGCACAGAGTCCTGCACGCCAAGGCAGGAACTGCACCCACACCTTTGCTGCTGATGCAAAACACGCAGCCTCACAGGTAGAGGGAGAGCACACTTCTCAAACGGTAATGCCTGAAGCATTCAAAGGAAGGAAAATGTCTAGGACAGCTCCGAGGCAACCTGACAAGAACGTTTTTTCTGATCTTTCTAAGCATGACATAATCGTCTGATTTTAGTGTCCAACACATATAAATAGAACTGGCATGTTCTTCTCAGCAATAAACTGCAGCTCCCTACCCAAAGTCGGCAGGAACCAGCTATACCCTGCTATAACATCCTTGAGGAAAGATGCCTTTGGTGGAAGTCTAAGCCCCCAGGAGTGGCTCCTACCTGCAGGTTGCACATCTGTTTGCTCCCCGAGACCCCGCAGGCACACAGCCTCCTGCTGTTACGCTAAATTGAAACAAAGATCTCCCAGCCTCAAATCCAGAGGTCAATTAAGATTATCAGGTGCTGAATCCCAAACATACCTGTTTGCCCGGGAATGCTCCTCTAAAAGAACAGCAAACACTACTTTTTTTTTTTATCTCTTTCCATCCAGACTTGCCTTGATGGACTGAAATAACGATACAAACAAGAAGGAAATTGTGTATCTCTTTATCTCGGCCCAGCAGGAGGCAGATGGATAAGTATGAACAACAAATTACCTTGCAGTGGTTTCCACTAATCAGCCGCAGGGCTGGGCTGGTTTAGCGTGAAACCATTCTCAGCCTTTTTTGACAGTGCTGGTTCAGGCGCTGGGCAGAGGACCCTACCCCCCTAATTAAGTACCTGAAACAAATTGAAAACAGCTGTGAATAATTAGACAATTTAAGTGCTGTTAAGAAGGAATAATTTTTGTAGCCATCGTAATAAATCTTATGCTGTCCGAACCCATACATTTTATGTGAATTTTTTCTGCTGGTGGGTTAGTGCATTACTCATAAAGAAACAGTATCCCTTTTGTTTTGATTGGGCCTGCTTAATAACAAAAGAGCATATCACTATAAGTGGAAGTGTGATGACAAAGAGAATAGCCTTTACTTTTCCTAATTTTCAATCGTTGTGGTTCAAATCCTGTGTCAGATTCCTGGCATGTGAGTTTGGTGAAAAAAAAAAAAAAAGAATTCTTGATTTGCACTGTAAATAATATCTGAACCTAAGCTACTTAACATTTTTTAGATTTCTCTGGAAAAATACGTATCAGGAAAATACTTAAAAATTCAGCAACTGGCCCATTAGCTTTACGTAGTAGATAAGTTCTTGAAGTATTAACTAAGACTTAGGGAAATCTCTTTTTCTCTGAAATTTTCCACCTTCTTTTTCAATCTTCCGACTTGTCTGGAATTCGGTTAAAGTGTTTCACAGAAAGTAATTTGCAGATGTGGAGTTTTCATCATGCACTGCCAAACTATTCAGGGCCTGATTCAGCAACCCATAACTGTCTTCATTATAAATTAGTGCTAATAATTTAGTGAACAACTAAATTTATATTTAATTTTATGCTGCTTATAGCTTTTCTGAAAGCAATGTGTCTGCTCACTCACTTAATGGCAATGGCATTCTTAAGTTTTTGTGGGAGCCAGGCTTTGCTTGAATAATGGAATTACCTGTAAACAGAATATGGAAGGAACTTGATTATTTAGAAGCACGGTTTGGCTTTATTGCTATCTTAGAATGACGTACTAAGAATTCCTCTGTCATTTTGGTGGGCTTGCATCATGTAATTCCAATCTGAACACAGATTATGAACACCCAGTTTTTTGAGGATTCATGAGATGCTGTTTTGTTTTTCTTACATTTTCAGCGAAAGGAAAACAGAGCTCACTGTGCCAGCCATGTCTTCACAGTACTGCAAACCTGCCAGCAGAAATGATGCTGTGAGGGAGCACCTGATGCAAAGTACTTGGTTCTGCACTCCGGTGGCCTAGACTTAAATGCAAGGAGAGGAGACAAAGTATTGTACAAAGCCTCAGTAAATGAACCTTATGTGTAACTTTTTAAATTTTTTTTTGTTTCTTTTTTCTTTTTCTTGATTCTGCTGCTTTTCTTCTGTACTTTTCTTCACTCCTGGATTTCTCAGTCCCCTTTGGGCTGAGCTCCTTTTGGATAATCCCTCACGGGGAGTCCCACTTATCTTAATTCTCTGGTTCAGAGAAAACTCCCAAGCTCGTTAGGATCTTGTTTCTCGTGTTTATTAGGATGTTATCACAAAACTTGGCAGGTCTCTCCAGACTATCTGCACAAGTTCAGTTCACCGCAACCTGGCTCATTTTGCTCTGATGGTACAGAATGGCCTTGTGGCTCACTTTGGCTTTGAAAGCACAAAATGGCCCTGAACTACACAGTTTTTTTATCTTTATACTCATTCTTATCCAATTAACAGTAGACACATATATGATTTTTCTTAATGACCCAATGACCTATCACCTGTGTGCTGCACCGTGGCATTTTCTATCCAGTCACCTACTATTACCCAAAAACCTCTAGAAGAAGAACATGAAGAAGAAAGAAGAAAGAAAAGAAACAACAGTCTAAATCCTCCATCTTGCCTTCTGCTTTCTAAACTAGCTTAAACTCTAACTTTTTCACCCAGTGATTTAAGAAAACTCTCTAATCTACACACCCACACTTTTAGCTTTTTCTATCTAATTCAACAGTTGTTTTCATGTATCACCATGAAAACATGCTCATAAATTTCATGTTGTATGAAATTCAGTGTTCTTCTGGATTTCAGAGCTAGGTATCAGAAACAAGTGCACACACTCTGTGTTTCAGACTCCAACACTTATGAAGGTGGTGGGAGTGGGAGTAAGGGTGGAGATCTGTTTTCTTGATAGTATGTGGCAGGCCTCATAAGGCAGCAGGCAGCTCAGTCCTGGCTGCACACCTTCCTGCACTAGGTCCTAGGACACTTCTCTGTGTTCTCCATCTGAGATCTGCACATGAGATCTGTGGCGGTGGCTCCTGGACCTGAAGCTCTCCTTATCCTAGACACTATTTAGCCAAGGCCCTGGGGGGCATTTCTTCAACTCTGAATTACCCTTTTTATGCCCAAAGTAGCATGACTTCATCAGGATCTTGCTACAGGATGACTCCTTACCAAGCTTTCCATGACCCTACTTCTGTCCTTACATCAGCATTTGGATATTCTGCATGTGGGAACAGTGGCCCCACTGGGTTCAAGTGTGTATGAGGAGCTGAGATTTAAATTTCAGGTGTTGTATCATCTGACTACATGCAAGAATTATAAATCTGCTTTGTACTAAAATGTATTTTGGAAGTTGGTTTGAAAAATCTGGGATGCCACAAAAACAGGGCAGCTGTGCTGAGCCAGGGCAAACACTTCCATCACTGAAGTTATTTACAACATTCAAGTTCCTTTAGAAAAAAAAAAAAAAAAAGAGAAATAATGATTTAAGTTCTAATAATACTTTAAAAATAGTAGCACCATAAATACACTATCCTTAATTTTCTACCCTTCAGTTTTAATTCACCTATTTGCAAGCACATGTATGAATTTCTTTTTTCAAGAACAAAGATTGAAGGTCTTCCCCAGAAAATAGATGCAGCACTGACAAAGAAGAAATGAATAGATTTCCTTTGCATCCAGCAGGAGCAGAGGAAATATCAGCAGAGACATACCTATCTATTCATAGGTGCTTCTCCTCTTTCCTCCCTGACTGCTGCTCTCTTTGGAGAACTAGTGAGTAATGAAGATCCCTAGTGGTTTTCTAATTTTGGCCTTGGATGCAGAAGGAGTTTACAGTGGCCAAAAGAAGAATTTGGTGTTTCAACAGTACATCCTTTGGCAACACTGGGTTCAAGAAGCATATGGGCAATGCTCTCAGGCACATGGTGGGTGGGATTCTTGGGGTGTCCTGTGCAGGGCCAGGAGCTGGATTTGATGATCCTGATGGGTCCCCTCCAACTCAGCATATTCTATGATTCTGTGATAATCAGTTCAGGCAGGAGTCATCAGTCACATCCATGCTTGGGGCTTGCTGTTAACCCCAGGGATGACTTCTGGATGGGTCAGTGCAAGTCTTTGAGGGCAAACAGCCAGATTCAGAGGGAAGCAGATGCAAATTAAAACCAGCTCCTTTGGTTCCTGTTGGCCTTGATGGAGTTGCGGTAGGGAAGAGGCGGTTTTGGTCACAGAAGGAAATGCCTGCATGTCTCCCACCAGCAGCACCTCTGGCCCTCAGCTTCTCATTCCATAAAATGCAGCTAATAGTTCCTTACTCTGTACATGGCTGCAAGGCTTAATCGACTGAGGTTTATAAGGTGCTTTAGGAGCCTTGACTGCAAGTTGCTGCAGACTTGCTAACTACATTATTTCAAAATAAAATAAACACATTTTATACAATCAAAAGGAAACGGGGGAAAAAAATTCACCACCCCTTTCTCCCCTCCAAGTCAGCTTCTCAGAACTTCTCCAGTGTAAGTTACACTGCACTCCTTGCTCAAGGTTTCACAAATAGACATAGCTGGTTGGCCAAGAGATTTTTTTACCCTGGTGTTTATAATTCCAATTGGTGTAAAATTTCCTGATGGTTAACACATCCCGTTACAGACACTTTTGAATGAATGACTCATTCCCAAATAATTGACTAGCTTTGTAATTTGGGAAGTAAAAATCACATTTATGAGTCTCTGGGGGGAAGGACTATAATGTTGTGCATAAAAAGTAGATAAATCATAAAACCTGATTTTTTTTTTTTTTTTTTTCATTTGTAAAAGCTTCCATTAGCCTTTGTGTGCACATTAAAGCAATGCCCTCTAAATACGTGCAGCTGCTTTAAATCACTGGTACACTTTAAAATCAAGTCTTTTTATATCATGATGTTAAAATTACATGTTGGTTACTGTAATTCTGTCTTGTTTTTTGTGGGACATCCTTGGATCAAATCTGCTTCTGGGAAAACCTCTCCCTTCACACTAAGTTTTCTAATCCCACTAAGCAGAAGCCTAAGCATTTTGCAGCCAGTGGAAATGGTGTTTATCAGGTAAACAAGGAAGACAAACAGAAAGGACCAGTCAGTGCAAATAGGGCCCCATCCTCACTTAGCAGATGCATGAATTTTAAACTGAGGTTTCAAATAAATGTGCAATGTGATTCTAATGGGATTTGACAAGGGCATTTGATGGCTGCAAGGCAAATCTATTATTATCTACAGAATATTTAGTTACAAATGTAACCCCCAAAGGTGGTACTGAAACTACATAATATCTAAACTCCTGAATGAAGTGGCCATGCCATTTGCCTTGCCTTTGCAGTCTAATAGTCCCATACACCTTTATGCTAGCAAGGCCTTTTCCCACATTTTCAGAGTACTGTAAATTAGTTTAGTATGCTTGAAAGAACCTGTAATTGTAACTGCTCTTGTTGACACATCAGCTTGATGCCACACAGAGCACAACTGGGACCATATCCTTTGGTTTTGCAGCTACAGTGCATTTCAAGTGCTTGACAGGTCTAGCGCTAAGATGTTCTGAATTAGATTTGAATTACAACCGCTAAATGCCCTTGTCAAAGCTTGTTATGCCTGAAAGTAGCCATATACATTTAACTGACTATTCCTATGGAAGATATACTGCTTAAACAAAGACATGCTCCAAAGTTTCATACAGAATTGTCAAAATATAATTGAGTTAAAAAAACAACTAAAGCATAAGAAGAGCAATCTTTACTGCCTTTTCCCCCCTTTTCCTTCTTTGAAATAAATCCAAAGGACAATTTAGTGGAATCTTAGTGTAAAATAAAAAGAGTATATGCAGTTCCCGCAGAGACATTGAGATTTATACAAACAGCAGATTCATCCATACATTGATCCTAGTGTCAGGAAAGGCCATAGCAGAACTTCAGGATCTTACCCCATGAAAAACATTTCACATCATGTTGCTGGCATCAGAGAGCATCTGGCGCTTCAGGAAGAAAATGAACTAAAGCTAGCACATCGATGAGAATCAGGATCAATCCTTGCATTCTGGAGGACTCCAAATTCATGCTTCATCAAATAAGGGAAGCACGATATTTATACATCTAGACGTGTGTGGAAGCGTATACCTCCATGCACATATGCAGTATGTAGTGCATGTATGCAATGTTTATACAATTCAATGGAAATGTAATAGAAACTTCCTTCTAACTTGCAGATGCGTTCATGATCACATACTGGTGTACAAGGCAATAATCATACCTTCTTAGGCTAGAAAATAGCAACCAAAGAGCACAAAGCTGATTTTGACAGTGTTTGAAACTCAGTTGGTGCCATGGAGATGTCAGTAGCCCACAGGGCCTGCATTGTTAAACCCTGGGCTGCTGGCACCAGCTGTGTGATTGCTGGAGGGCTCTGCTGAGGCTGACCTGGCTGGAAAAGAAGTGCTGGTTGTGAGCACTGCAGTGGGCAAAGGAGATGGCCTAAAGCTGAAGGCTGCGAGGAAGGAGTGAGGACTTCCTGCAGCCTAGATGACTGTCTCAAACTGTTTCTGAGCACAAGAAGCAAGACAGGTTTGCTTAACCTAAACCCACAAAGGCTCAGGCAACACACAAGAGGGAGAGCATGCTATTGCAGCTCTCAAAGACAACGACAGGCCTGCATGTATATGTGAGTTAACATCATCAGCTTCTCTTCCAAATTCTCCTCCATGAATGAAACAAAACATCTTGGGAACATATCTGTTGCTTCATCATAGATTTCCTGTTTGATTTTGAAAGTCACATACTTCTGGAAGTTTCTAGACTGGATGGCTGGTCTACTATGATGTGCTCTCAGGTTTGCATTTGCTGATCTGACTGCAGACACAGCCCTTGGTGTCCTCACTTACTGCTCCTGCCTTTCTTACAACTGCGAGCTCAGAAGATTTCGGAAGGGGTTTGTTGGCATTCCCCAGCAGGGAGCCAGCACACAGCTGAGGTGTGTGTTCTGAAGGATCCCATGAACTTCCACCCACAGTAGATGTACTCCACATCAGTCCTTTCTTTCCACAATAAGGATAAATGTCCTTCCTGCGTGTGCCTTGGCCTGTAGCTTGTAGCTTCTCTGGGGAAGAGACTATCCATCCCTGGGAAGTGAAGGAACACTCAGCACAAAGGGACTGCCATTTCACCCGAGGCCTCTAGAAGGTACTGTAAGACAAACAGAGAATAATCCTGCTTTACAAGTGATAAGGGCTAGACAAAGACCAGGGCACTGCTCAGGGCTGTGTTCCCAACTCTGGTGGAGCAGTGGTGCAAACAGATTGGGAACACACAACCAAGATTTCTTCCTTCTGAAGCTGCCCTAAGCATTACCTCAAAATATGAATTCTCCAGCAGCAGCAACTACAAAAAGGTTTCTAACCCCATTCCAAGAGCAAAATGTGGCTTGAACTGGTCAGAACCTGCTGACAGCCTTAAGCAGCATGAGAAACCTGTTTCATGATGGCAGTTGGTTATTTTAAAACTGAGCTGAAAGATTAATGGTGAGATTTTCAAAAAATGTAGGCTCTCAATGACAGGAACTGACAATTTGCTCATGCAATTTCCCATCGCTGTGTGTGCAGTAGGGAGGAACGGGTGGGCAAAATGACACACGGCCATTCTGTGCCTACACTTTTTCTGGAAATCCTAGCCCTGAAAAAGCAATAAGCAAATAATAAAAGTATTTATATGAAAGGCAGAAAGATTTAGGCTGAGAAATACATTGATATTCTTTGTTAATTTTTTTATTCAATTAAAAGGCACATGCTGATTATTTTTAGCAGTGTCCCCCTGATACAATTCAGATGTAAATCACATTTCTGTAGTCAGCTGCTGCTGTTTAAGCAGAAATATTTTGACACTATAATTATAGGGTTGAAACTATGCTTTACATTAGTGTATAAAACACTCATTAAATTAAAATTCCTCCATGAAATCATGAAAATAAACAGTCTGTCTGAAATAGCATCAACAAATTCACAGGACGCTTCTGCGTTTTCTCAGGGCTGGCCTTCAAGTGACTGTGTTACAAGGCCCTTATTTAACCGTGAAGTGTTAAAGGTTCACATTCTTTTGAAGGTCCCATTCTGCTTATTTTTAAAATTATTGCTTTAATTGTTTTTACAACTTGTAAGATTTTAAAGCTATTAAGCCTCAAAGTTGTGGGAAAAATTAAAATTGTGATTATTACAACTTGCATAAGTCTGTGAGATGGCTGTGGCACTGCATTTTTTTCCAAGGTGGATTAAATGAAAGGTGTTTGTGGCACCATATGTGGCATGTCACTTTGGTCTATTATGGCTGAGAAGCAGGATACATAATGTATACACAGCACCTTGAGGGATGGAAAAGAAACCAAAAACTTGGGATAGTAATGTGTTAGGGGATCTTTCTTGTCCTCTCCTTTGCTCCCCACTATCTCCTTGTCTTTCATTTCCTCCCATCCATCATGAACCTGACAACAGGCCCAACTCTCTGCACCTTGAGGCAGGGAGAAGTTTCTGGCAGGAGGTGCCAGGACAAGAGCATCCCAGTGAGGTTCATCCACACTGCAGGAGTGGGAACAAGGGAAGGAGTGCCTTATTAACTTAGTGCCCTAGCCCTACCCTACTAACATGGGGATTCATTTACCAGGTCTGTTTTCATTTGCTTTGCTCCCCAAGGATAAGAAGCCACAAAGAGAGGTCACTGACCATGAGAAGAGGCAGTCTCCTCTGGCCTGATGGTCTCACTAGAGGGACCCACTGATGGGCAATTGCATCAGTCCAGGTTCCTCCACCACCCACCATGGGCAGAGCTTCCTGGGTGGGACCACGGTCAAGACCCCTGAGCCTCAGAGGCATTCCCTGAGAATGCTGGAAAACCTGCATATGCTGGCACACTAATCCCTGTAAGCCCTGACTGGGTTTTGTTTGTTTTCTCTTCATCTGTACAGTATCACTGGTCTTTAAAGTGCACCGAGCAAGCTGTGGCTGTGCTGGGCTTGGGAGTGAACGGCACGGGATCTTCAAGATGCGGATGATGTAATCACAGTGGTCTGAAACATTTTTGCTACATCTATATTCCACTGAAATCCACAATTATGGCTGACTTTTCTTTGATTGAAGATGTTCCAGAAAGATGGACTGCAATGGTAATTGCACCATTTTATCTTAAGATACGAATCTGAGACTGATCCCTCTGGTCTTACAAAATTACGGTCAACATGTTATTTTCTCCATTTGTGCATGAAATGTATATGCAACAGTGGTTGCTGAAATGTGTATTTAGCCTTAGCTTGCCAGGGCCATCAGTTAGAAAATATTCAAACCCTTCAACCATTTTATTAATAAGGATTATGCACAAGAAAGTCTGTTTCAGAGTGTAAGTTTTAGTACACATTGTAATTCAATAGTAAAGGCTTTTTTTAATGCTACAGTTGTTTTCTTTCAGCTGCCAAATAGATGATTGTTTTTTCTGTCCAGTATTACTAGCATTATGGTTAGCCCTCCTCTACCACAGGATGACATTTTCCACTCTGCATAGGAATAACCTTCTTTACAGAGCCTAGATATAATAGCCCAGTGAATTAAATTAAAGAAAGTAAAACATTTTACCACTGGAAGACATTAATATATTATTCTGGCTTCACATTATCATGATACCTGTGGGGTATGTTCAGTGTGATTTTGAGAAATCCCTCTAATAACAGCAGAAGTTACCCTTTTATTTTTGTTCCAGATCATTCCACAAAATACATTTAGTTCTCAAATTAGATAACTGACAATTTTAATTTTTTTTGCTTAGTATGTTTATTCAGATTAATTATTTGAACTCTTGGTCACTGGATTTTCAGGTTCTAAACAGTACCTCATGATGATTCCTTCGGATTTTTAAACACTTCATGCAGTTTTGTTGTTGAACAGGGAACAAGGAAAGAAAGCCCAGAAAAAAGCCCAAAGATACAGGCTTCTTCAGAAGAAGGACAAAGAATTTTTAAATTTTTTTTTTCTTGATAAAAGAAAATGCAGTCAAAAATATTTCTAGTAAGTTTTTAAAAATATCCAACATTAAATTTCTCGAACACATTACTTTTAGTGCCTCTGTTTAGATTACCACAGGATAGGTGTTAATGGACCCCTCTACACAATTATAATTTGCTTTCCGTTGATATTTTCTAGTGTCTGCTCACCACTCTTTTCCTAAAAACATCACTGTTAGCAAAGTTCCTCTCTACAACAGTCACAGAAGACAGACACAGCTGAAGTGAACTCGGGACTTGTTTTAAGAAAAATATTTTTCTAGAAATTCTTTGCTGGGACTATCTCTTAGTGAAGACATTAAATACATAAAATTTAGTGAGAAGTAAATGATGACACATTGGTGTAAGGGTGAGTGTAAACTCTGAGGGCAGAGTGGATTAAAACAGTACCTAGTGAAGGCAGCATAAACAGACATTAGTAAACACTTGCTATGATAAATAACCAAATAAATCAGATTACTCTGCAGTATATATGTTTATAGAAATAGTAATTTTAGTGAATTTAAGGCACATCAGATATTATTAACCTTATATTTCAGAGCTGTGTGACTGCCCACTGATGTCAGAGAATTTAACTGCCTGGTCCTACCTCTTCAGGCACAGCTTTTGGAATATTTTTGAATAACTCCACAAACACAACTCCATAATCTTCAATGGCTACTCTACCTTCCCATTTGCCCCCTGTGACAGGAACAGCTCTAGGGATATTCAGGAAACACAGGGCTACACCTGGTTGAAGAAGACCTGTCACTGACAATGAGAACTAAATATCCAGCCCTACATGTCTCAAGAAAGGCAGTTTGCCACCCATTTTGCATTCAGTTTCATCTACCTGTTTTAGCTTTGTGTGCCTCAGGAACAACTCCATTTCTCCTACCCTATGGCGGAGTGGTCTGTTTGTAGCATCTTACTTTAACAGTGATGATGGAGACATCTGAATTCTTCTGAGTCCAAGATCAGCAGCTGACACAACCATGACTACAGACTCATCTTCTTGCCTGTACCTACCCCACCTATGGAAATCCAGGAGTTTGTGACTTCCTCAGCTTTCCCATGGCCAGGAAACACCAATCCAGCCCAAACTATCGGGAAATATTAGCTCTTCCCCAACCTTCTTCACATCCTTCCATATTTTCTTGCATTCTCCAGGAAGTTGTTTGCTCTCCTCTACCTTCTCACACGCAGGAGCTGAAAGAGTAAAGTAGGGACTAGATCCCTGTCCTTCTTAAGACCCCAAATGATGACTGCTGCTATGGGGTGGCTCAGGCACCTGGGTGAGCACCATCAACTGGCTCTGCTGGCAGCCAACTCAAAGAGCACATAGCCGAAGGAGGCAGAATGAGGAATTATGACCAATGACTTGCTCATTCTCTCAGTAAAGCAGATTTCTGTAGGGAATAGGATTTTACTCTTTTTTTAAAGTTGAGGAAGCTGCAGCCTAAGTCTTCCAGTGGTACAGCCATCATCCCAGCTGGAAGGCCTTGGTGGGAGGTAGAAGTGGAGGTGATAGACAGACAATCTTTGGAAAATGTGAACGTATCACACACACACACACACTCTCCACCATGGTGACAAAGACAGTTAACAGAGGACCAGATCACTCTCAGTGTCACAGATGGCAGTGGACTTCAATTTAACGCTCACATTTTTCCTGAAAACTGGAGAGGTGCCTCAGGCTCCTCTATTTCAGAGACCCAGGAAAAATTTAGGAGGCAAAGAGAGGAGCCAGCCCCCTTTTTGTGCCCAGGACTTCTCCTGGACCTGTTCCAGAGTGGCTTGAAGACCAATTTCCATACAAGACTTCTGCCTGAGCAAAGTGCAAGGGTCTCCTGCAACATCCAGTGGAGAGCAAAGCTTGAGCCGGAGATGTAGTGTTGTACTGCTTCTCCTCCCTCTTGATAACCACCTGTGAGGCAGGAACAAACCACTCAAACCTTGGCAAAAATACCTTTAATTGCCACTGTGTCCCCAGGGGTTTGGGAGGCACTGGTTGCAGGGAAAGTGTTGGATGGTAACTCCTGAGCATAAAGGATAAAACCTGCAGGGCAGCACCCACAAAGGGGCATCTGGCTGCCCTTCCACCAGCTGGCTTCTGGCAACTGGGTGTTAATGGCCATCTTCACCTCAGCTGACTGTCCAATGATTAGGTTAGAGCATTAATAGTCAGACCGGCACAGAAAAAATTAGATGGGAACATTACTTGGCCTTGCAGACAGCTAGAACTCCCTCTCTCCACCACGTCCACCTCCCTCAGCCTCTCACTCACACGTCTCCAGGCACACTTGGAGCCTCTGATCGCTTTATTGGTTCCAAGGGAAGAGCATTACTTGTTCTTTGCACAGACCTCTCTGCCTTCCCCTACCTCTCTTTTTCTTCCCATCCCCAATTCCTGAATATGTTAGTAGTACTAAATAAGCAGCACATCAAATAGTTTTGAAGCTTCCTCTGGCAAAACCATAAAATCCGCGCTGGTAAAATATATATATATTTCTGTCCCAGATTCCCAATCTGTTTCCTTTAAATCCAATAAAATTTATATCATAGGGCTTAAGGGCAGAGAGCTTCATACAATTGAAACTGATTCAGTAAATGCAAAACATAAAAATACAGTATTGGCATTCAGTATCCCTATGTTTCAATACTGCTTTGATATTTCACTATGAAACTTAAACTGAGCTGGGGTTTTATGCATTCTTTTTCCCCCTCTTTTGTTCCCCCACTTTTTCCTTTGAATTTCATCTCTTTAATCACTGGACCATGGATCAGAAATTCTCACAACTTGTTTGTGGATGGCCAGAGTCTAAAGCAACAGCTTGTTTAGGAGTTATTTCACCATCTGTTCTTGCTTTTTCCATTAGATGGCTGGTTTTACACAGAGATTCATTTTATCGTTCTCTCTGTAGTGCTTCATCTTGTTTCATTCACATACTCACACAATTGCTCACTTATCTTCCTGTTTGTGCACAGTACCTATTTGCACAGGAGTGTACAGACTCCAACAAGCAATATTCTCCACAGACTTTCACCAGGACCACATGTGACTCATGGGAACCAGGGCTGGGATTTCCTAAAATTGTATAATAGATCCAAAGTTCTGGTGGCTGAAAGGGGCTGTTATGATTATCTAGTCTGACTTTTGATATAACAAAGGCCATAAAACAACAAAGACCAAGAAGCAATTCCTGAACCAAAAAAAAACCCTTTGGCTGAGCTGGAAAATGTTAACAGAGGTCTCCAGTTTGGGTAATCCATTACAGCTTTGGAGAAGTTGTTCCAGCAGTCAGAGGTAGCTGGCCTCTTTTTGTGAAGAAAACCTCACTGCCTTCTAAAGTTTCTCTTTGCAGACACTGATTTGTATTCCCTTTGTACTGATAAAATCAAAACCTATCTGATATCCAAAATTTTCTCCCCATAATGGATTCTGGGTGTGCTGGTGGCCCCCAGAGCAGGCACCCAAGCTATCCTTCTGAGCAGCAGTGAGCTGTTGGAGTTGTTCTTTCATCTGCAACCATGCCCAGTTTCTGTCTGACAAAATAAATAGGTTGCATTTCTTTCAAATTTTGCTATAAAGCAGGTTTTGAAGACTTTATCAGCTTATACATTTCTGAACATTTCTCAGTCATAGTCCTGCAACAGACCTGCAAGAAAAGATGCTGCAAAATATCCTCAGTGCTGGGCTGAGGAAGCTTTTTCAGCATCAAGGTGAATCACCTATTCCTGCCTGTATCACAGGAAGGTGTGAGCTCTGCTGTCTGAAAGCAAGGACAGAGGGCCATGTGGGTAGGTGATCACACACTTCTGATCACTGCAAACCCTCCACCTACATAGGAAGATGCAGATTAGACTCCACATGACATGTGAAGTTGATCCCACCTCAGCAGAGAAAGCTGGAATAATTAATGTTTTGAATTTGTTCCCAGCCCTGTTTCCCATGAGTCTAAAATACATTTAATTCACAAGACTGTGTAATTAATGTTTGTTTTCCTACCATCACCTGCATTCAGTGAGTTAAACATCTCCCTAAGGCTTCCCCAGGCAATTTCAAACAGCCATTTAAAATACATATATAGATATACTAGAAAAATCTTTTATTTCCACCAAAACCTTGAATTCTATACCAATATGATAATTTCCTGGCATATTCATATTTCAGCATTTAATGTGATATAGTCACACCTTTTCCATAACTAAAACTACCAAAAACTGAGGGGCTGAGAGCTCAGAGCCTGAGCTCTGAGCCTTGCACTGCTGGGAGGGTGAATGGATCTGGAGCGTGGCAGGGTCAGCCAGTATTTACCCCAGCCCTGGACTAAACAAAGGATTAGAGATAAAAACCGGAATGGTTTTAGCTTTAGGAAAACTATTTTTGATACAACAGTTCATTTATTATTTGATAAAATTTTCCACCCAAGAAGTGGTATTTGTCAATAAGCTTTTTTCAGAACATCTAGTCTTTAGCTTCCCAAGAAGGTCTTTGTAAGGGGAAGATTTGTACTGTTCACTGAGGAATGCAAAAAAAATAAATCAAGAAACATTATAATTTCTTTTTCTTGATAATCCTTTTGCATTCCTGACTTATTTAATCTTATGAGCTATTCTTGAAGTCACTAGGAACAGCACCTGGACTATGATTTCCTCTTGTGTGGAGGTGAAAGGATGTGTGTCACTTTTCTTGTCATACTTGGTGGCTCATGGAAATTTTTTAGGGTTTTATCTGATCTGGTGCTATTTTCATAAATTATTTTTTTCATGTACACAGAGACATTTTGCAATGGGGGTCTGAAAGAGACAGAATTCAACTGGAGTATCACAAATTCTGAAGCATCTTTTTAATGGCCAAATAGCTGACATCTGATTATTGGGAAGGAGCCCAGGACAATTCAGCCTGTTCTGTGGAGTAACTGCCATTTTAAGTCTTATCATGCCTGTTTGCTAGTGCAAATTGTTTAACACATCCAACTCTTTTAAGACAGCAAGAAATCAGTTTGACAAGCATTCATTATTCTGAAATCACATATTAAAGAGAGTAACATTTGCAAAAGTACCACAACTATTAAGGGAGAAGAACTTATATGAGGTATAACGTTACTGTGCAGAGGGTAGCAGAAGCATTAATAGGAGAAACCTAAGTGGAAACACTTGACAAAATAAATTAAAGCACAGCTCTCCCCTGAAAAGTGACTAAAAATGGCATCCTAGGGTCCCATGTTTATTATGTGTTACCAAGTCCAGATCAGATTTGCTCAGTGTACAAATAAGGGGTGAAATTCTAGCTGGGTTGAATTCAACTAGAGCTTTGCAGATTACTTCAATGGGGCCAGGATTTCATTTTAGGAAACTTTTTTTTTCCTTTTTGAGCAGTCTGTGGAGCCTTGACTTGGAAGATCACAAGACTGGTTGAAATGTGAAACAGAAAAATCCTAAGAAATTTCAAAATTGTTTCCATTTAGTAGGGCTGAAAACAGGCCAGTGTTTCACTTCTGTGTTTTATAGCTTAAGATTTTGCATGTGGTGTTTTTAATAAATCTTCTTATCAAGGATATCACTGACATGTTTATTACCATTCTTTTCTGCCAGAAATGCAGAATTTGGAAAAATGAAAAATCTAAATGATCATACTGGCACTGATCTTGATATGCTTCTCAGTAAAAATGTCAACAACAACAAAAAAGCCAAATCATGATGTGAAAAAGTCCACTTTTCTCTAATGATCTTGAGGAAAAGTCAGCTTTTGAAAGAGAGGAGGAGAGAGCAGCTTTCCCAAAACGCAGACTCGCACTCCCCAGTGGTTTGTGATTTCTCAGCCTGCAGCCCATGGAGGCTGGTGGCTGATAGCCCTGAGTGCTTTAAGACATTGTAGAAGCCTGTGGAGAAGGCTAGCCCACTGTGCTTCTCTCCTCTCTGGCACTGATGGGGCGCTGGATCGGGCTGGGGAAGGAAGTTTGTTTTGCCATTTCCCATGCTGTACTCTTTCTGTGGTTAAAAAGAGGCTCCAGACTCCAGAGCTGTCAATCTGGCACTTTTCACTAGCACTTAAAAACAATTTCAAAATCTATTAAAAAAATGAGATCCCAAACCTGCTGTATGTGAACAGACAACGGCAAGAGCCATATCAAGGACTTGGATTGCAGGCGAGGCTGGCTGGAAAGAGTCGGTGCTGTGCGGATATTGCATTTTATTCTTGATAGCACAGGACCTCGCTGTGCTTCTGTCATGTTTAAGCTGTCTGTTTCCATCAGGGAAAGGTCTTACAAGCACAAAACACATGGGCAGCCTTTCAGCCCTGTTTCAAATTTCTGCAACAAAATGAATCCGTTTGTTTTTATTTCTTCTTTCTGTAAACATTTCTCCATCTAACATAGTAACTGCTGTTTATACAGTGCAGTAAAAGCACAGGTCAGAGCACAATAAGATTATAGTCTTACTTCAATATGTCCAATCCACAATAAAATAAAACCTTACTAAATATCCAGAGGAACAGTTTGGGGTTCTCTTCATATTAATGCATGTCGTATGGGAGGGTTGTATTGGGGCATAATATTTTCCACAGCTGTCAGGACTTATTTAAAAGGCAATATCCTTTTTCTGGGATTTTATTTAGGTTCTGTTTATACCATGTGTAGGATTGTTAATCCCATGATGTATGACTCAGTGGTGTATGATTACTTGAAGGTAATATGTACAAAATGAGCTAAATATTTTGGGATAGATCCTTGGGATTACACACACCGGGCTCACAACAGAGGGGCAGTATGATAAGGAGGGGACAGAAAGGTAACTGCAATCTGCTTTTGTGTCCTGCTTGGCCTAAAGGCAAACAACATCAGTCCTGCTCCAGTGCATTCCCCATTCTCTGTGGCCCCTGTGCTCCCTTCCACAGGGAGGCTCAGGTACTTTGAAGGTCTTGAATCCTTTTCCTCAACTCTCTGTGCTATGCCCCTCTGGGAAGGAAGGTGCCCCCTTGCCCTGGCTCTGTTCCATTCACTGGGGCATGCCTGAAGAGGCAGAAATCCTAAAAATCCAGCTACCTCAGCTTTCACGGGTGAGTTAACCATGAAGGTTGATACAGCATTCTGGGGGCTATTTGACAAGAAACACAAAACATAGTGTGTTTTCAGGATTAAAGAACATGAAACGTGGGTTCATTTATGGACGGCATGAATGTACTGAGATGTGTTTTCGATCAGCTGAGAGTTCTTTGACATGGAAAACAGAGGCATACCTAAATCCACTGAGCAAAACCTGTCCCAAGTGTAACTTCATCGGCCTTACACCAGGAGTGTGTTTGGCCCGGGGACTCTGCAGGTACTTATTTTTGCCATTTAGTCAGCTTCTTTCCAAATGAATGGAAATGAAAGGGCACATTAAAAGGCCATAAAGGAGTTGTACTGTTATGTTGCTAATTTTCTTGTGCTTAGTGTGTTTGGTAACCAGCTTGTTTGGCTAGAGAATTTGCAGAGACACCAACTTCAGTACTCCCAAGCTCTGGGTATCCCTGGATAAAGATGAAATATGAAGAAATTTAGACTTGTTAAGGTGCCAGCCAGCACCAGAGTAACAAGGTGCAACAAGGCCAGAGCCTTGTAAGTATTCAAGAGCCTGGAAAAGAAGACAGACTCCCAAGGGAATTGTTTTACAGTGCCCATATACCTGACTCACCCAGGTCATGCAAGAGTGGTTGAGATGGGAAGGAGGAGCTCATCTTACTCATCCGAGTAAGATGCCAGGCCAAGATGATTTAGCAGCTGAGATCCAGGTTAGTGTTTTTGCCATTTTAATGCATATTATAGCCAGCTTTTGGAGGGTATAAAGCTGTACAAGTCTCTTAAAGGACAGGACCTGAAAAGAACTTAGTTGCTGGGTGCATCACCAGGAGGTATCCATGTGAAACCTTGACATCTCTGAGACCTTGGCTCATCCCAACCCTGCAGTTACCTTGAATGATGCTTTTGAGCTCTGGGCACTAATCTTACACAGCTCACAGCTGCATAAAACTACCAGGAACAACATGCACTGCTGTACAATGTTCAAGGTCTCCTACCAAAAAGCACACTGAGAGAGGTGCCCCACCAATGCAAGGCTGCTCAGGAGGCTGGGAGAAGGCTCCAGCCCCAGCCACGGGCAGGCAAGGGCAAAGAGGCAGCAGCAAAGTAGGAGCAGAGGAGATAACCCCCATGGCAGAATGGTCCTGCTTTGCCTGAGATTTAGGAGGCCACCTGGAGAGATGCTGTGTGTGGGGCTGGGAGGTACAGTCCCCTGCATTGCTGCTTGTCCTCACTGCAGGGTTGATCCACAGAGCAACACAGGGGCAGAGGGACAGAAAGCAGCTGGGAAGGGTTCATGAAATACTGGGAGAGCCAGCATGGGACCAGGATACTCAGCTGTGTTACCTCAGCATGAAGGAGTCAGGAAGAATATGGCCTGTTTCAGAGAAAATAGATGGGTTTGAGGCATTTTCATCACTTAAAGCCAGATTCAGAAGTATTTACGTATCCCTAGGTAGAAATCTGAAACCTGATTAGAGGGAAAGGCTGGAAGGTATTCAGTGCAGCACAGCTGTAGTAGGCTGGATTTGTACATTCCCCAGGTGGAAACTCGTGCTCAAACTTTGCTCTTACCATGGAATCATGTATTAGTTTGGGTTGGAAGGCACCTTTGAGATCATCTAGTTCCAACCTCCCTGCCATGGGCAGGGACAGTTTCCACTAGACCAGGTTGCTCCAAGTCCTGTCCAGTCTGGCCTTGGACACTTCCAGGGTTGGGGCATCCACAGCTTCTCTGGCCAACCTGTGCCAATGTCTGACCACCCTCACAGTGAAGAATTTCTTCCTGATATCTGATTTAAATCTTCTCTCTTTCAGTTTTCTGCAACCATTAACTCTTTTCAAGCTCGAAGAGGCCATACAGGCAGCCTTGGCACCACAGCTGAGGGCAGGAACTGAGAGGAGATTGTGAAGAACTGTGGGGAGAAGTGGGGAGATGTCTAGGAGAGCAGGAAGGGTGCTGAAAGTACTCCCTAGGCTGAACTAGATGAGCCAGGCTGTGGTTTCACTACCACACCACTCACAGGCAACTCAGTTCCACCAGCAGCACAAGCAGCAGCCTTGGTTACGGCTGAGCAATGACTGCTTTGATGGCCAGCAGCTCTTACTGGGATGAATTGGGTAACTGCAATTTTCCTCCAAATTGTCAGTATGAGACTTACTCAGCAGGGAAATGACTCTCAAGGAGAGTGGCAGAGGTTTTCTCACACAGGATGTTAAACACAGCAAGATGCTACATGGGATGCTACTGAAGCATCTGTAGGTGAGATTCCAACCAGCACACATTGTGCTGGTCACTGGCAAACCAGGGGGCATCTGCTGGTTCCTGACACAACCTCTTCTTCCCTCTTATTCCCAGATGATACACTGCGTTTAAAAAAAAAAAAAATAATAAAAAAGCGAAATGGGGAGCAAAATTACTGTCCTCATGTCAAAGTGTTTGCTAGAAAATTACAGGGAGACAATGTGAACCCAGAGATGGGGGAATAGGCAGTGGGATGTATGCTTCCTGTGCAGGAACAGCAATGAATCCTCATAAAATTGGGACAGTGGTTTAAAAATAATCCATGTGTTTAATTTGCTTAAAAATGCAGGGCAAGTGATGCCTTCAACCCTGAATAATGGGCAACTGAGCTTGCTTACAGCTCCAAAGTTTTCCATGTCACCATGACATCTAGAAATTTACAGTTCTACATTCAGAGGTTGAGGAATATTGATTGTTTAGGCGCTTAATTTTATTTTTTTTTCCCTACCAACACAGTGGGGCATTATGCAATATACTGGATATTATGATCTTGGGTAGCTTTTGACATCATGTCTCCTTAAATGTACAGCCGCAGTTAGAAAAAAATTGAGAAATCTTATGTACACTTCATAATCTGACAGACCTATCTCATTTATCATTTATATGGGCCAAATCCCAAAGATATTTATTAGCTATGGATAAGATTCTTGTTTATTTTTCAATGCAGATAAAAGACCTTGTCTCAGAGCAGGACCTTCTGCTGGATGCTGTACAAGCCTTCCTTTTACTTTAGGGAAAAGAACATTTACACAGTGTTTTCCAGACAAACATTGCCTCACTCTGCCCATGCTCAGAGCAGACTGAATGCAGTGGGGTTGTGTTAGCACAGTGTGGTATCTGTGCTAATCTACATTTCAAATAATTAATTTAGCTGCAGTAACCATCATTTCTGATCAAGACAGGCCATAGCAGAGAAAGTTTGTGTTTGTACAGAGGGACATTAAACCACTTCAGAAAATGGACAGAGCAAGCTCAAATAAAGGCAAACTCTACAAGCGGCTTGCAGAAGCTGTTAGTTTAAGATGGTGAAAGATGCAGAATTTTCTGCTGCAATTTAATATTTTTTACAAGTGAAACAGGCTGAAGACCTTCTGAAGCCGTAAATATGTCTGGTGAAAACTGTGGAAATTGATGGAAGTTTTGTCTAACCTTCCTGTAAATGCTATTTGATGATGAAAGCAAGGCCAGAGTAGTACCTGGTGTAGCTAACTCTTGTGGTTTGTTCTTTGGAGTTCCAGCACCACCCAAAACACGTGGTTTCTACAAAAAGCCCTACACTTCCTCATGCCCCATGTTCCCCTTCCCACTTTACTCTGGAGCTGACCTCTGAAGAGGAACTTGCCTGGAGAGATGATATTTGGAAGCTGCCACTGTGACCGTGTTCTAGGCCCAGTCAGAAGATGCAGTTTCCAATTATCTGCATTGTGCAGCACAGAAAGAAAATTAAGCTCCTGTGCTGGCATTCTTGAGGCAAAGAGGTTCCATGGTGTGCCTGGCATCCAAGGGCAGGAGCTTTCCTCTAATTCTCATTACTTGTGACAAGCTCTGGTTGCATGTAAATAACTCCTGCACACAACAATGCTATTATCCAGTAGTGTCTTTTTCTTGCCTTTCAATATCATTGTCAAGTTTATTTACATGGCCCCTTGCTCTTCAGTTAACACCCTTCCAGACATACTATTTTCTTGCTCTATAATTATCTAGCTATTGTAAAGCTGAATTGGCAGACACTATATTGTAATTCTGGCACTTTTAGCCTAATTGGGGATAACTACATCAAGAGAAGATGGTCAGTGACAAATGAGCACTTTTTTCCCTGGAAAAATAATAGTTAGCTGCTGCTTCAATCACTTTTTTGACAGCTCAACATTTTTATATTTTTTTAATATATATTTCTACAAGGAGAAAGCTATTACCAATACACAGACCTGTCCTGACCATAAATCCTTATTTTTTTTTATTACTGTAGAGTTTCACAACTCAAAAAGTGGGGGTGACTTTCTGCATTAATTTCAGTAGGCATGTCCAGCAAGAACTACAGCCTCTTCACCTGGTGAAGCAGGACCAAGAGCTGCTCAACATCCTGTGGGCCACTAAAGGGGTCGTGGAACTGCTTAATGGACAAACCAGAGAAGTCACAGACTTTTTCTCAGCTCAAGAGAAATATGTGATATCAGCAAGGTGAAAATCAGGGACTGCTGTCCCTGGGATTAAAGAGGTTTTTCTATACTCTGCGAAGTATTTCATCTCATTCATGACATATGGGCCTTGGGCAAGTCACAAGTCTTGTGAGATAATAAATATGCAATGCCTTGTGGTGACAAATGTACGCTGCTGAACAGAGGGTAAGAGGGGCCATGTCCCCTGCTGGATCTGTCCAGGCACACGTGTGGCATCCCAGGGGTGAGCTGTCACCATGCAGCCTGCCCACACCACACTGGCCATTTGCTTCCTTCTCTGTGTCTTATTGATTCCTTTAGCCAAAAAGCAAAGCTTGGGTGAGAAGCAGCTTGTTTTGTCACCTCTTTGTGGGGCTTGATGTGAGCACAGAGCTCAGTGCTGGAACATGCCAATGCAAACATTCTCCACAACCTGTCCAGCATCCCAGCCAACACAGATCACCATGGGCTGAAGTCAGAACAAACTTCAGATCCTCCAGAAAACTTCTCATGACACCACGAGGCCCATTGGGATGCAAGAGACCTTCTGCCTCTCCAAAGTCTTTTTTCTCACCTCAGGTCAGCTCCAAAATCCCTTTGGTGTGTGGGAACCCAGAGCACTCTCCATGAAACACTCTTTCATTTCACTTTTGTGTTGGTGTCTATGGCAGTACAAGAATAAAATTTCTCAAACCTTTCATAGGCCTTTCATCTAAGTGTTTCAACCTACACATTTGTACCTCTCTTAAATATCTTATTCCATCTCCAAATTTCTGCATAATCCATCCATCCAATACACCCTATACCAAATATTTTGCCCTGTCATCTCCTTGTAAAGAGAGGGTGTCAAATACACGGCCAGCTCATTGGACATAGCTAGGGAAACAGTTTAGTTTTCCCTGTGGAGTAATTAAAGAAATCTTCCCACCTAGTTGGTCAGCTCCAGCCACACACCTAATCAGCCAGGCTGGAAGCAGGAGACTTGTGATACACATGGACTGGAAGGGGAAGGACACACAGCACATGTAGTCATACATGGGGAATTCATGTTTTTGGCACCTGTGTTCTCAAGGATCCAACTGTGGGACTCAGTCTGAGAAAAGTGGCTCTGAGTACTGGAGAGCTGTTCAAAGGCCTGTGATGGATTCTCTGGTAACTCCTGCAGGGAAGGCAAATCTGTGAGCTCAGCTGTGGTTGTGTACATCATGTCCCTGGCTGATAAAATTGCTATCATTCTTTGGGCAGTAACACTCCAGCTGCAGTCACAAGCAAGAAATCTTGGCCACCAAAACAATAAGAAAGTTATCCAGGAAACTTCTTTTGGGCCAGTATTTATACAGTATAGTTCAAAAACCTTATTGTATCCCACCACATGCTTGCTACAAACTCTGAGCAAAAAGGATCTGATAACCCAAAGACTGGAGATTCCTTCTTTCCTCATTTTCTTGAAGTTTCTTTCTGCCCTACTTGGAGTTGTGCTGCATGTTAAAAAACCCCAAATTCTCCAAAATAATAATTGTCTGTTGTGACAATAACTCAATAACAAGTCTGGAATTTAATTAAAATCTCTTATTTCAATCCTTCTATGTACAAGTTAGTAATCCTTGAACTTTCTGTGAACTAAAAGTCTTTTTCAAAGAGCCAGGCACTTTGGCAGAGGAAAGAATGGAGATGAGTAAACTTGAGAAGTGCATTGGCATCGCTGTTCTTGCTGTGTCTTCAGTCCTTGGAGACAAAAAAAGGAACTTGACCAATATTGACAGACAACACTCATTTTTGCTTTGTCCCATGGTGGCAGTGCAGGAATTGATTCTTGTCTTTTTTACCTAGTACTAGGATTTTAATGGGCCTTATTTTTCCTCTTCATCTCCATAGGGAAGAATATTTCTTTCCCTTTCAGTTTTATTTCCATTTGCCTCACCGAAGGAACTCTTCATAGAAAAAAAGAGGAAACTACAACAGAATGTTCATCCTAATGTGTTTCTAGCATGGTTCTACATTTATAGATGAGCCTTAGCTGTGCTTCTCTATATGCTTTAATTAAGTCAAAGTGCAAAATCCCACCATACCCAACAGAAACCTTTGGCTTGGAAGTGTCACTGGAGGGAAACAAGGAATTCAGTGCAACAAGGTAGTCAGTGCATTAATTAGTGTCCCACATCTGCATCAAAAGTCTGAAAAATGTGATTTTGAGCCTGCATCTGAAAGGGCATGAGCTGTTCTTCCCTTTGTGCTCAGCCATATGTACCTGTCCCTTACTGTGCTTGAAGCAGGACTTGAGCAGATGAGGCCATTGGATGAGGGAACTGAACTGACTGATCCAAGAAAACACAAAGCAAAAGGACAGAAAAATCCAATAAAACAAATATGTCTCTAGGATGATGAGAAGGCAACAGCTGGCTGTAAAGCTACACCAAGGTACATTGAAAATAACATTTAAAACATCTGATCTATAATTATTTAATGCTGTGCATCAGCAGAATATCTTGTTAGTATAGAATAAATTCACTCTAGAATTCTCCTGCCTCAGCTCACCAAAAAATTTGTATATGTTTAAGTTCTCAAACTCAAACACAAACACATTTCTTTGAAGAGTGAAGTATGCTTGGAATTCATAAAAAGTGTTCTTGTATTATGGGTTTTAATATTTATTTTAACTTTCTGAAGAACCAGAAGAAAAGGCTCGTTTATCAACTGTGTATTTAAGCAGGAGAAATTTGCTTCCATAGGGGTGTCTGTCTGCTGCTGTTAGGAGGAGAAAGGCAGCAGGTTTCCAAAGGTTTGCCTATTTGTACCAGAGGTCTCAATTAGGTCCGAGTACCTCGCTTGGTGAAACAGGCTGCCATGAGATTTCCAAGCTGACATTCCTAAAGTGCTGTAATAGAAAGAAAAACTATCTGACTTGTGAACTGAAATGAGGCTTTTGATAATTGCAGAAGCAAAATACATCCTATTCATCAGTGATGTTCAGATGGGCTACAGTGTAAAACACATTTCATGATCATTGCTTAGACATCTGCCAGAGAAAGGCAAGCAAACCTCATAGGACAAGACATTTTTCAATCAGTAGGGCTCATAACACTGCTCATGGAAGCTGTTCCATTACAAACAGCTCTGTTTCCTCTGCTGAAGGTATAGTGGAAACATCTCATTTTTATTTAGCTGATCAGACAACCATTTCTTTGCAAAGTGCAGTGTGGTATAAAACATGCAGAATGAGGTCTTTTAGAAGTTATACATTTTCTTGGACAGTTTTTAATTTTAGATGTCTGAGTCTTATTACTGTCCAGTCAGAGCTTGCTGGCACTTGGGGAGTGCCAGGTTCCTTAGTGTTTGAAGTGACAACTACATGAACTGTGACATTTTAAAAGCATGATGTCTGCTAGGCATGTCTCAAAAGTTGTATGTATTTGTTAAGTCCATAAATCTTCATGTCCACTTGTTGCATTACAGTTTTAAATTCAGATTCCAACTTTTGCTTCTTATTGCCAAAAAAAATGTATATGCCAGTGTTTAATATTTCACTGCAAATTTATTAAAACTGGAAGAACTCATGTAGAGTAAGACCCTCAGACAGAGGGTGTGTCTGTGCTGCAGTCTGGAGGTGTGACTGTGACTTGAGCAGACAGCAGGAGTAGCTTTCATCTGGCTTGCTGGGTTCTGATAACAGTGCAGTGATGGCAGCAGAAGGCTGAGTAATCCATGGAGATCCATACACCTTCCCATCATTTCCAAGTGCTCTGAGGCTGCTAGTTTCAAGCTGGGTTGGAGAGTTTTCATGAGCTGCAATCCATTTTGGTTTTCTACAAGTGGACAGACAAAAGCAAAAGGAGATTATATTAGAAAAAGATACTTTTCGAAGTATATGCAAAGATAATTTTTATAATAGCCAATGGCCATTATGGCAGTCAGGTGAACAAGTCTCTAAAAAAGTTTTGAAAAAAGGTCAGAAATCTGCTTTTCCTTACACCAAAGGTCTTCAAAGACAAGGATGAGCTCCTCTTGCAAATTAAAAAATGGCTGGATAAAAGGTATGAAAAAATCCATGTGAATGTGAACAGAGGAAAGGTCTCCTGAGGACTGTGAGAACAAAAATAAATGCAACCTCCTGGCCAAGAAGTTTCCAAGCCACAGATATGGAAAGTATGTACAGAAAATATTGCAGTATAACACCTGGTTCTTTCCCTATGCCTCCACAAGCCACTATCAGAGAGTGGCCAAGATGCATTTCTGGTCTGATTCAAAATTGCCATGGTTTCATTCTTATGAAATATTTAGAAGAACTATTTTTTATTTGCCCAGAGGAAAGAAAATAGCCACAAGGAGTTGTCTCAAGGAGTTTTTCCTGGAGTTGTGCTCCTTAAGAAGGCTCAAAAACTGCTTAGGAAATAGAACTGGGATTCACTGTAGTTTGTCCTCTGAAAGTATCAGCTCTGGGTTTCACAGTAGTCTAAAGAGCAGTCATGAACTTGGGGTCAGGAGAACATAACCACAGTGCTCATTGTCCCACTGTGTAAATGCACAGTGTCCCGACGTTTTGAATCCCTGGTGCCATTTTGGCCACTCTGCCTTTAGCAGGATGCATCAGAATTCAAAAGGGAAAGGCAAAAGAATGTTGGAGAAAAGTGCATGGAGGGCAATGAAAGACAAGGATATTTAGAACTTTCATATATGGAAGCAGTCAGTGGAGAAGGTAGTTTGAAATTACTTAAGTTTGTTGGGGTGGCGAAGATGAGCAGCTACCATAGAAGTGGACAAAGTCACAAATGCTACAGAGAAAGTACATAGCAAAAACTTAGATCATTTGCAAGGTCAAGGAGAAAAGAAAGTCAAACCTACTGCATCTAGGGTTCAGAACAACAAATATTTGTGAGCCTTACTCAGCCCTGGTGAGGGGCATCTGTAGTGCTGTGTCCCATTCTGGGCTCCTCAGTACAGAGGGACATGGAGCTCCTGGAACAGGTCCAGCAGAGACCACAAAGATGATGAGGGGACTGGAGCACCTCTCTTGTGAGGAAAGGCTGAGAGACTTGGGCCTTTTCAGCCTTCAGAAGAGACAGCTGAGAGGGGATCATATCAGTGTATATAAGTATCTGAAGGAGGCAGGTCAAGAGGGTGGATCCAGGCTCTGCTCAGTGGTGCTAAGCAATAGGGCAAGGGGCAATGGGCAGGAACTGATTCACAGGAAGTTCTGTCTGAATTTGAGGAAGAACTTCTTTTCTGTGCAGTGACCACACACTGGAACAGAATGTCGAGAGGCTGTGGAGTGTCCCTCAACAGTATTCTTGAATGCTGGAGGGACAATGCAATCCAAGTCTGGATGCAATCCTGTGCCACATGCTCTGGGATCACCCTGCTGGAGCAGGAAGGTTGGACCAGGTGACCTGATGTAGTCCCTCCCAGCCTGACCCATTTTATGGTTCTGTGTCTCTTGCTGAGCCCATCTGACTAGAGGTGCTACAGCTCTTCTTTGGAAGAGGAGAGTAAGGGAGCAACAGAGGCTCTGAGCTGTCTCAGGATCTGCTGGGTGAAAAGGCAGGGTAAAGAAGGTCCAAGAAATGCCCCATGGGCCATAATATCTTGTGGGAATGACTGTTCACTCTATCTTATGGGACTGGGCTAAGCAAGCTCAGAACAACCAGAAGGAGGAACCTTCTTACCCAGAAGATGAGACAACATGGCATGACACAGCTACAGCATGTAGTGATGGCCAAAATATAAAAATTACTCAAGGAATAAAAATTCTAAATGTGTGTATAAATCCCTGTGGTGGGGACATAATCTGAAGCTCCACTAGGAATCCACAAGGTATGAAGCCCCCCAGTTAGATGGTTTACCAGGAAGGGTAACTTCACTAACTCCATTGCTTATGTTCTTTCCTCAGACACCTACAGACAACTGCAAAGGTCCCTCCTGGGCAGGGCAGCCTTCCATCCTGATCTGTCCTGACTGTTGTATGTAGTTCACCCCCAAACAGACTGCCTTCCTCCATATATATGTTTTCATTTCTAATGAACAATTTGCCAGTGAGATGAAATGACAACCAACCATTCATATAATAGCAATCTGCAAGAGTGACAGATCTGGGATATAATATTTTTTTTTACATTGTTTGAACAAGCAGTTATTTTCCAGAGCACAGAAAGAACCAGGGTGAGTGCTGCTCTAATAGCTCCAGAATGCTGCAGTACTGTATATTTAACGGGACACGTGCTTGACAGAGTGGATCAGACCAGTGGTCTACTGTCTTCACCAGTAACTATTCCAGGAGAGCTCATAGGAATGTAAGAGACATCCCAAAACAGACCACTAGAAAATAATTTATTCATAAGAAAACCATCTCCTTAACTCACTTTGTTTAATGATGTCCTGCCTACTTTGAAGGCTGATACCTTTTCCACTTTGGACCTCTTACTACTCATATAAATTCCTAACCCTGCAGAGCGGACGGCCTCAGTAATACTTCCTGTCAGAAAGTTCCACAGGTTAATTATGTGTTAATTATTTCCCATGTTCCCTTTAAAATACCTGCATCCAAGTCAAAGAGAATGCTCACCTCCCTTTGGTTTCAGTGGACTCAGGGGCTCTCAGCCTTGGAATTTGGGGGTGGCACTGACAAGGTGGTAAGGAATCCAGCAGTTTACATTAAATGGAGCATGCTCCAGCTGCCCTCATTTTTGATAGAGATCTGAGCACTGCAGAGATTTAAGGTTCCCCACAGTGATCCATCATGGCTCTAGACGCAAACAGAGCTGCATTCTGGGATGTGCAGCTCCCCGTGGAACACTTTTCCACTCCAACAAAGAAGTCATTGTGTGTGTGTGTGTGTGTGTGCGTGCGAGGTGGATGGGGAGCAGGGAGAGAGCCATAGCACACAGACTGATACCTGCAGAAGTATTAAGTAAATTGCTTCTGTCCCATCCTCAAGGTAAATTATTAAATGCTCCCTTGTGTCTGACATGAGGATGCTGAGCTGGTGCTTTGATTCGTGCCTTCATGCAGGTCCATTTTCACACCACACTTATTCTGACCCACAGGCAGCCTGAAAAAAATGGCCCAGCTCTCTCTCACCTGTTCACTGCCAACCACTTCCAATGAGCTCCTTGTGCTGGGACCACAGGGCTCGACTCAGACACGTCAGCTCACTGAGTAACCTGAGCAGCAGGTCAGCAGCTGGTCCTGGTGACGCTGCCATGGCTGGTGTGATGGGAGACACAGCTTGGGAGCACATGGCTGGAGGTCTCGCAGAAGCTCACAGCCAGGGGCAGGGGAGATTGGTGTCATCTCATACTTCCCCTGCCTCCAGCAGCCCTGCCTGCTCCCTCCCACTGGCATCCTCTGATGCAGTACTCCTGAAATCATGCAGCAGGTTAAATGAGGAGCCTGATCCAGCTTAAAGCTAGCATGACCTTAAAACAGGAAAATGCTTAAAGACAGGCTGTGATGAGAATAGTTTCCTTGCCCAGCTCAGTGTGCAGGCTGCAAACACTGCTGCTGGGGTGTCAGGGGCAGGAACACAGTGCTGGAGGGCAGGAAAGCAAGATTAGATGTCAATCTACACAGTGATTAGATTACAGGGATTGAAAAACGATAATCTTTTTCACCTTTTAGTCCTTTCATTTGGGAAACTCTAAACATGCTACCGACACAGCCAGCAGCCTTGGGTTTGCACAGCATGTTGTGCACAGATGCTGGCCCGTCAGTGAGGCTGAGTGCTCCCAGCACAGGCTGCACTGATCCCATGTGTCCTCCACAGCACAGGGGCAGGATGTGAACGGGAACATGAGATCCATCAGGAGTCCAGATAAGGGGAGCCTTGCAAAGAAAAGGAAAACAAGCAGCACAAGAGAGTTCAGGAACATGAAATCAGAGGAGAACCAGGTGAGCAAGAAGCAGATTTGTTTTTGAGGGTACTTGAGCTTTATCACAAGAGCTCTGAAACATCATATGTTTGCTTGTTCTCTCCCTCTGGGACAGTAGCTGCTCAGACATGGTGGGAGGTGACATCTGATAGCCTGGAACTTCTCACCCAGGTCTGAGAGACCAGACCAACCCAATGGCCCTGCTAGACAGGATGGGCATTTTTTTGCAGACCAGAACACCAAGGCTATAATAACTGTGCTTAATGTCACCAGAGTTTCAGTCTTATCTTAATGGATAGGCAGGCCCTATTTTTAGAATCAGTCAAGAATCCAAGATCAGCTCAAAAAAACCCAGTTTCCTTCAGCACCCATGTTACATTGCTCTCACTTTGAGGAAAGAGAATAAACCCAGAGACCAAAATTTCAAAATAGAAACACATGAAAAGGGATATTTTAGGATATAATTTTCACGGGTCATGGAGTGCTTGATGGATTTGTCTGATGTGTGCTAGCATCAGAACTGCTGGCTCCTGATCCAGTAGCCATTTCCCTCCATATTTCCAGATGCAGAATATTTTTTTCCATAGTGTTAGTGATAAATTAATGATGGCAGCAAAGGGACAAGGACCATTGTCTCTGTGCCTACTGGAGCTTTCCTAGGGAATGGTGTGATGACAAATTTACCCATTCCAGCCTTAAAGACAAAACCTGAAAACCTGGCCTTCATTCTTTCCCTCTGTAAATGTTGGGTTTTCTTAGCTAGCCAAAAATCATAGCACCTAAATACTTGGAAGAGAACAGTCATCAAGAGCAGTATAAGCACTTCTGCTGTACCTTGGCATTAGCAGTGACTGCACTGTTTTCTTTAGAAGCTTCTGAGTGGCAGAAAAGTAGATATAAAAAAGAAGAAATAGTTAGAAATTATACAATATTCAAGCAGACTGTAACAATGTTAAATACCATTTTAAAGCCCCTAAACTACTTTAAAAACAACAAAAAAGGGCTGATTTACAATCTGCTTCGCAGCTGAAGGGTGGAGTCCAGTAGGAATATTTGCCTTTGGATATGCTAGTAAAATAACAAACCTATATTAATCCAGTCTTGAACATAACTGCCAACATTTTGAGTGTATCCGTCTGTTAACAGTACAGCAAAACAGACTTTATTTTTAAAATGAATAAAAAGATGAAGGCACCACTAAGACAGAAGCCAGTTATTCATTATAATACTTTTTGCAGCAGTGCTTCACTTCAGAAGCTGGAGAGCTGGTGGTTTTCTTTGCTTTGTTGTCAGATGTTTGACATGCAAGTCATAGATGAACAAATCATGTACACACCCACTCACAGTGTGTCTGTGTATATGTGTATATATACAGATATATATGTACTTAAGACTGAACTAGTAAACATCTTTACTTGGGGAAGAGGCATGAGGTATAGACACAAGTCCCAATGCAGAGAGAAAATCATATTTCAATCATGGTTCATGGGCACCGTGGTAGAATTGGGTCACCAATCAAGTAGCCTCTTGTGACCAGCTAATCACAATGTCAATAGCTAATGGGCATGAAGCAAGAGAGCAGCTACCTTCAAAGCCATTGAACAGAACAGGCACGTTGGAATTGAAGTATTACATGGTGGGGCACAATCATGACTGGCAAGCAAAAGAGGGAAGAGTTACCAGCAGCTCCCACGTTACACTGCCCTGTAGGAAGAGATGAACTGCCAGAGCAAAGTGACTGTGAGAGACAGAACAGCTCAGGAACATCTCTGCAAAACTCAGCTGATCAGCTCATGGTGCTAACAGGTTTGCTCAAAATTGCTAACAGATTGCAATTATTCATACCACACAGAATACTGGGAGTGAGCCGAGATGTCTCTTATGGAAACCATTACAGAGCAAACCACTGGGCCCTATCTTCTCTGTATAAATGAACAGAGCTTGACTAAGTCAGCAGAGGTTCCCTTTTTAACATGAGCAAAGAATGTGCCCCCTGCTTCAAGCCCTCAAAACATGCCAAAACTGTCACCTTTAAGTCTGGGTGATCAAGGTTTGCTCTTTACCTCCCAAACAATTCTTTCACCAACTCCCTCAACATAGGTAAAGCAAAATAAATTGAAATATTCCAAACCATACTTGAACAAAAATTAAATAATAAAAAATACAGACTTACAGGTTGTACTTGATTCTTGGTACCAAACTCTTCCTCAGTGAGAAGTTTGTCTTTGTTTGGCAGGTAGCTGTAGACAATGTGGTGGAGACACAGGCCTGCCCCAGCACCAGTGCCTGGAAGATGACCCATGGCACATGACAGGAGGAAAATATCTTCCAGTGATGTGCCAGAATCTTGAAGAATCATGCTGCTTATTGCCTTCACCATTGCCAGTTGTTTGAGATGAAATAATAGCATCCAAAGATGTCAATAATAGCTTTTCACTGTGGGGATTACTCTAAAAATGAGTGAAGAAACCTTCCCTTTACCACATAGCTTCAAACACAAAAAGCCGAAGTCTAAGGGCATAAGTACAGGCAATTTTAAAATAAAACATTTTTTTATATCAAACAGCTCCCCTGCACACCTGTCCCAAAAAGAACTTGTTGGGCATCCCTCATTGTTCATGGCAGAATAGGAGCACTTTGGGTTGAAGAAAAGTGCTATCACCATGCTTTGGTTTTGCATCACTGTACAGAAGAGCAGCCCTCTGCCTCAGCTCCATTCTCCAGTTAGCTTTCTTCTGGTACTTCCACATTAAATTCAGGATGACACTGACACCCCAGCTGTCTTGGTCAGTCAGCTCCAAAATGACAGCTCTCATTTTAATGACAAAAATTTATAATTATGTGATAATTACCTATGACTTGGGCTTCTGGGTGTTATCCTTATGTAAAGCAAAAGAAAATGCTGGCACGCTCCTGAGTACACTGAAGCCAGTGGGTCTGAAGGATTGATGGGCTGAGGCCAACTCTATGAGGGTCAAGGCCAATTGCTGCATTTGGCCACAACAGCCCCAGGCAGTGCCACAGGCTGGGGACAGAGTGGCTGGAAAGCTGCCTGGTGGAAAAAGACCTGGGGCTGTTGGTCAACAGCAGCTGAACATGAGCCAGCTGTGGCCAGGTGTGGCCAGGAAGGCCAATGGCATCCTGGCCTGTGCCAGCAGTAGTGGCCAGCAGGAGCAGGGCAGGGATTGTCCTCCTGTACCCAGCACTGGTGAGGTCACACCTCAAATCCTGTGTTCACTTCTGGGCTCCTCAAGACAAGAAAGACACTGAGGGGCTGGAGTGTGTCCAGAGAAGGGCAACAGAGCTGGGGAAGAGTCCAGAACATGGCTCTGATGAGGAGCAGCTGAGGGCACCGGGGCTGTCTAGCCTGGACAAAAGGAGGCTCAGAAAGGACCTTACCACTTTATACAACTATGTGAAAAGAGCTTCTAGCCAGGTGGGGATTGGTGTTTTCTCCCAGGCAACACGTGATAGAACAGGAGGACATTGTCTCAAGCTGTGCTGTAGGAGGTTTAGATATCAGGAAGAATTTGTTCTCTAAAGGAGTTGTGTATTAGGCTGCCCAGGGAAGTTGTGGAATCACCTTCCCTGGAGGTGTTCAAGAAATGACTGGAGATGGCACTTAGTGCTGTGGTCTGGTTGACAAGGAGGTGATCAGTACAAGATTGAATTAGATGATCTTGAAGGTCTTTCCTAACCTAAATAATTTTATGACTCCGTGGTGTTCACCATCAGTATCAAAGGATTAGGATTTCAATCCATACTCTAGCTCAGACTATAAACTTTTTCTGGGCAAATTACTTAACAACCCATTTAATAATTTATTGCTTTTGGGAGAGTTACTTATTTCCCCCTGCCTTTGTTTTCTCCTCTTATAGAACACTCAGAGCTTTATAAACCATAATTAGCAAGTTTAGAAAGCACTTAGAGATCTTGAGATAACAGCACACAGGTGCACAGTGTATTTATTCTTAACACTTCAGGCCAGAGATCCTCAGCCTAGAAGCTGCAAAGCCATAGCTTACAGAGTTGGGTTGCAAGTTCTTTGGAAGCACAAATGGTTCACAAGCAGAAACCGTGACATGAACCTAGAAGTGGTATTGGGAGTGAGGTCACAAACCTTGTGGTGAAACCAGAAGAAACGTCCATCAGTTTTGCTAGTTTCAGAAGAGCTTAAAATAGCAGGCTTTGTGCTGATAAATATGTTTCCACTCAAGGCTACAATGCAAAGTCCCACAAATGTGCTCTTCTGTTGAGCTCTCCCTCAAGAACAGCAACAGAAAGTTCTGCCAATGGCAGTGATCTACTCAATTAGATTTTACTTCAATATGTGTTAAGAGATTGGAACAAGATTTAAACAAATGTTTACCTCCAAAAAGAGCCTTAACAGACTCAAACCTATATTTCCCATGTGTATACATCATCCGAATAATAATAATAAAAAGTCTCTGGGACATACTGTGAATATCAGTTTGGCTACCAGCTTTACTGCATGGAAAACTTCCCAGCAGGTGGTTGTAATCCTTCTAGAAAGGGACAGGGCTGGATCAGCAGCGCCTTGGGGTGTTAGGTGCCCTTCCCTTATTGGATTTACACTGTGATAATCTAAGCACAAAACCACTGCTTCTTGGGTTACTTCATTAAAAAGCTGACATTTTGGTTCATGAGGCCATGTCCAATCTAAGCACGTGGCTTGCATTCAGTTTATCAATGGTACACAACTGTTGTCTTCAGATTTTACAAACCTTACTGGTTTTTCCTGGGCATTGGACTCGCTCTTTGTCCTAAAAATATATTTCATTTTCCAGGAACATAATGTCCTGGAAAACATTTTTCATAGGCCAATAATAAATAAATAAAGAAATTCCCCTCCAAAGGGTTTTCATTTGTCACATATAATTTATGCCCACATAAGATTCATTTGTTAAAATAAATAGTGAGACCTCAGAGAAAGCCCTTGTTCAGGTCTGCAAAGGGAAAAAGTGCCGTGTAAATGGGAGTGGTGGTTCAAGTGCAGCCTGAGCCCCACTGGTACCCTCAGAGAGCAGAGCAGCAGACCGGGGTTTTTACAGGCCTCTGTTGTGTCTGTTGAACTGTTGCTCCGTCTTTAGTGAAATCTCAAGCAACAGAAATCCTCTATTAAAACCACCTGCACAGCTTTGTCAGCCGAGCTCCGTGCTGTCAAATGACTTAGCTTCTTAAGCCAATACAAGTCATTAAGAAGAAGGTGAATTAGAGATTTAGACGTTGCCGATAGTTACTATCTCTGATCAATTGATATCTTCCTCTGATAAAGCGGCGCTCCTGGGCCGACCCCCTTCTCTGCCTCATCCGTGCAGACCCCGACCACTGGATCTAATTACGGGTGAGGAACACCAGGCCCTCGTCAGCGCTGAAAGGCCATCAGTAGGCCTATCCATTAATAACTCTCCTGTGCGCTGTACATTGTAATTGTCAGACTGCAATTTACAGTAATCCTCCAATGCAAAACTTAAATAGCTGCAGCTGATTTGAAATTCATACAACCAGTTGAAAGAGAGAAAAACAAGATGCACGGGTTAAAAGGCCAAATTGTGCAAGTGTGTGCGCTGAGTGACAGACATTTTAGTACTAGCCTGGGACCATATTTTAAAAGGTCACTGAAAACTTTTGGCTTGGGCCCTCTGACAAACAATGAACTTTCCATATATTTATTTGCCATCTCTTTGTTTTTACAGCAAGCAGAATAAATGAGTTAAATGACGTTGTGCGGGTCTGCACATTGTCAGCACAGGTTATAAGTCATTATTAAACTCCATCAAATCAGACCAAACCCGGTCTAGGCAATGAGACTAAAAGTTATTTGCATTCCTTCTGTCATAAAAAATCATATCCCCTTACCCAAGACTTTCGTTTCTTTATTAAATGCAGCCACAAGAGTATTTCAGGTCTGGCAATGTGAGCTCAGGAAAACCTACTCTATATAACTCAGTGTAACAGCTTAGAACCGATTCCACTAAAATGTCCCAGTTGAGTGTATCTGGGCACTCAATCAAGACACACATATTACTTTTAAATAAGATTAGCCTTTATATTTTGCTGCTTAAGTTAAAACTTTTCATGTCATTCTCTCATTTTATGTAAACTCCAACATAATTCTGTTTTAGAGAATACTTCAAACAAATTAAAATCCTCAACTTGAATGTGTCTAGCAAAACTCGCCTAATGGCATAGCAAGCTGTTTGGTGACACTAAAACACTTTTAAATAAGATGAATTTTCCCTGCGTTGCCCTGGCTTTGTAATTACTGCTGCTGAACAGCAGACGCCTCTGGTTACAATGGCAAAAGCAGCGGCTTGTGCTCTGAAACTTATTTGACAAATAACTTACAAGTGACCTGCAACATCTGTTTAAAAAATCGTCCTTTCGTATCTGCCTCAAGTCGAGTTCAGCATCAATTATGAAATGCAAACATATCATCTGGGGCCAAGGGCAGCTTTTACACATACACAAGGCTCGGTGTGGGGAGGGGGCGGGCTCCAGGCGCCTTCCTTACGCCAGTCAAGGGGAAAGAAAATGTTTGGGTAAGAGTCCATGGGAGCTACCGGCTCGTAGCATCACTCTAGTGTGATCCAGTGACACTCAGCCATGGGCCTGATGGCAGTGGTGCTCAGGAGGACATGAGCCATGGTGGGATGGGACTTGCAGAGGTGGGCTGTGATGACCAGGACTTTCAGCCACCCTGGACATCAGCTGGAGCAGTAGGACCACAGAACCTCTGAAACCCAGCCATGAGCTTCGCTCATCTGGAAGGTGCCAGCAATGGCTAGGGAGGTGTGTAAGTCACGTCAACCCCTCTGGAGTTGAAAACACTACTTAGCAGGCCAAGGGCTCCACACTCCAAAGAACACCAGCACAAGGCTTTCATAAAACTAATGACAGCCTGGTTTACACTCACAAAATCTTAGAGTGATGGAGATGATGTTCTTCAGTCTCTAAAGCTCTCCTCAACCCTACCTCTCAACAGTTTAATACTGTGCTGCTTGGCATACCATCAGCTCAGGCTGAAATTTAGCTCATGGTACAAAAGCAGATGGAAGAGTGAAATAGAGCGCTTCTCTCTTCTTCAGAGATTGGAAGTTTTTTTCAAGTTCTTATAAGTCTTTTTATGTGGAAGTCAGTAAAAAATAAGAACAAGAAATTCTAACTGAATGTAATCCCGATTACATTATTTTGTAACTTATTTAAAAGCTATATTACAAAGTTTGATTCAAATAACATGTGCAGTACAGATATCCCTTCACATCAATACATATAAATAGTTTAACTATTGAATATAAACTTCTAGAGAACTATTTTATTATTGAAATCAAAATAGTCTGCTTCTAACTTATGTGGAAGCACATGTAAAATACAGGTTGAACGATACTGAAAATATTGATTTCTGCAGCTTTACAAGATATTTGTATGTAAGAGATCAAAGGCAGATCTAAAAGTTTACTTGTGCAGGGTCTCTTTTTCTTCTGCTTTTTTCATTTACCTTCTTATACATGAACTTAATCAGCAACCAAGCTCAACTATCAAGTGGTAATGCTTCTGCAGCTAATTGTAGCATATTGGAGTCTAGTAAGGAGTATTATTAAACTGTCCTACAACTCACGTTTTGTGTGAAAAACTGGGACTTGAAAAACACCTGCCCAAACAATTCATAAACACACAGCACAGCAAATACCTATGGTAATTCACTGGATTTACAACCGTCATATTATATTAAACATACAGTATCAAAATTTATCACCTATTACACAGATTCCTGTTTTAATAATATCTTGTTCTTGTACAATTGCACCTTCTCTCCCAGAGGGTCCCAAAGCACTTTAAAATCATACATACAGGAATTGCTTCATTCACTGTGGAAATACAGCTGCCTCTGGGGTGGAGTGGGGGTTAGGGGAGCAGAGGAATTGTGCACATTGTGCACAGCCATTATAAACGCTGACAGTCTAGAGAGAAGGTTGGGGACGGGGAGTGGAGAAAATTATACCAAACTCTCAGGAGCATCGTATAAAAAGCATGATCATGTTGCAGGTGAGGGAGGTACACAAGCAGCTGAGGCAGAACTTAGCACAATTTAGGGCATTCTTGCCCAAACCATCACTGGTAAGCAATCCTACCATCAGTGCAGGGCCAGCCTGCAGCCTTCAGCTCCAGCTCTCAGGCAGTGGGCCATGGACAGGCACGAGGCTCCCCGTGGTGCAGCTCTGGCTGGTGAGGGAGTTGTGCCGAAGGCTTGAAGGCTCCATCTCTGGTATCACCACACTGCACTGCCCAGATTCCCCAGAGACAACCCCAGCTGTGCTTCTAGGAAACCACAGGAAAATGGGAGTGCACTGATAAATATCTCTGTGCTGGGCAACTGGATGAGATTGTACAAAAATAATGCTGTATTAGAACAGATCAGGAAATGCATGGATTTTTGCTAGGATGTTTACTCAGTTTACTCTAGTAAACTGTCAAAGACTGCTGCTGCCTGCACCACTGAAAAATGTTTGTGCTCCTCAGCTGCCTTCAACTGCAGCTACATCTCCTTCATACCTGCCATAATTGCCAGTCTCTTGTTCCTTCATGTCAGCCCCAAATCTCTCCAGCTCACTCTCATTCAGGACCTTCTCTGACCCTCTTTGATCAAGGCAAGGAATCAACTTCTGAATTGTTAGATTTACCTTTACAAGGAAATCAAGTGAGAAGCTTAAAACTGGCCCCTGAAAATCACTTCCAGTGGATTTACTCCTGCCGACTAGGCTACTCTGGTTCTGCCTTTTTCCACCACTGCCAATCTCTTCCCCACAATGCTCACCCCTTTCTGGGAGTGTTATTTATGTGCTGGGTTGCCCAGGTCTGTTTCTTTCCTCTGTATATTTGAAGTGTCTCTGACTCTTGGCATTTCTTCAAGCATATTTTCAGTCTACACGTTTCTCTATTTGTTGATACATTTCAGGTGTTTATGCAGGTTCCCCATCACTCCTTGCCTCAGCCATGGCAGTTTCTGGGATTTCCTGACACACATCAACACACTGTATCCTACAGAAAAAGCAGCTGCTGTTTATCAAGCATGGACTACGTACTCACATCTAGTTTAGCTCCTACAGCCTATGTGCTTAAGGCTCTGCTGCGATTTATTTAGCTTCACCTTAGCTAACCTGCCAATAAACCAACATCACTTTACAAGAAACCTTCCACAGAGGTTGCTGTATGGTTATTTTACACTAAATTCAACAGCTTGCAATTAAATTTTGAGTAAAATAAGGATTTCCCTCCAAACGTGCAGGCACAAGGATGTGTGTTTGATTCAGCCCTGCAAGGTGGATGGGAAAGGTGTCACTTGCCTTTCTCTGCCTTGCTGTACCTGCTGAGAAGAGTGGCATTCTTTTGGAATTCAGCCCTCTGTGGCAGGCAATATATTCAGTGCTCTGTGCAGGAACTCTTCTAGATGACAGATTCCACAAAAGAACAACTTTTTAAAGTGCAACAAAGGCATTTGGTCCAGAAAAAAATGGTTACTAAATCTTCCACAGATCCCTTCCCACCTCCACCACAAGCAATTTCAACATCATTGTTGAGGAAGAGTCCTGGGAACTTTTGCCCTTGTTCCACACAAGGTTTTTACTGGCACAGCCCTGCAGAGCAGCCAGTTGGCCAGACAGGGAATACAGCTGCCTATGCCATGCTTGTTTGTATAATGAGATCTCTTTTGCCTAGAGCATATGTACCATGTAAAGCTGAGAAAAGAAGGTGATGAGTGTTGCTGGCAGGAGCATAATGCCCTGCTATTCCAGCTAGAATCACTCTAAAAGCAGTAATTTCTTAACTTGAAATTGGTGCTGCAAAATAGCATTAATTGGTACAGTTGTGTGAGAATAGGGCAGATCTTAGAATAGGCAGAGAAGTTGTGGATGTCTAGTCCCTGGAAATCTTGAAGGCCGGCCTGGATGGGGCTTTGAGCAAACTGGTGTAGTGGAAGATGTCCCTGATCATTGGGTGGAACTACACTTCAAGATCCTTTTCATTGCAAACCATTCTATAAACCCCTAATCTTAATTATCAAGCTCCCAAGGCTCTACTGATTTCAGGGAGGGTTCCATTCAGACACTTTAGACAGACAAGTCAGGTGGTGACTGGAGAATGAATGCACAAAAATGGAAATAACTGATCTGGGTGGCTGTTGTATAAACATGGAAGCAAGTGTCTGTGCTTAACAAGATGTGCTTGCTGCTTTTTTCTAATGATGGTAGTGAGACAGGCAATACACACAAACAGTACTGCTCCTCTCTCAACGTTGCTGTATAGATGAGAAACTAAGTAAAGTTACCCTAAAATTGATGTGACAGTGATACTCAAGTACTTCTGTGATAACTGCTTTTTTAAAGGAATATACAGTTAAGGACTGGACTGGTGATCCTGTAGTCTCCTCATGGAACTCAGTGCCTCAGTCAAGTCTGCAGCTTAGCACCAGCTTATTACAAATGCTGGAACAGCTGCAGCAGTTCATCCCCCCTGCTTCAGGCCAAGTGGCTGTAAAGAAGAGAGGATCATCCTCACCTTGGCAAGAGATGAGAGTGATCCTGGAGTAACAGGTGATTCCCTGGTTATGCTGCACTCTAATTAAATCCTCTTTCTCCTTGTTCCATCCCTTTCTCTGGAAAAACATTTCCAGCTTCAGGCTACTTTGTGAGACCCATGTCGTCAGCTGAGTGCCATGCTGAGGTTAGGGAGGAAGAGGCTCTTTCTCATTTAACTCACCTCATTCTGAAAGGGTGAGGAAAACCAAATGGTGCCCTGCAGCTCCACTGAGAGCATAGAAATGGGTGGGTGTTGGCCCCAACATGCAGAGGGGGCGCTTGAAGAAGAATCGTCATAGACCCATTGAGTTGTTTAGGGTGAAAAAGATCTCTCCAACCATTAACCCAGCACCACGGTGCCCACCACAAAACCATGTCCCCAAGTGCCACATCCACACACCTTTTGAATGCTTCCAGGGACAGTGATTCTACCAGTTCCCTGAGCAGCCTGTTCCAGTGCCTGATCACTCTTTCAGTAAAGAAATTTTTCCTAATATCCAACAACCTGCACAACTCAAGGCCATATCCTCTAGTCCACTTGTTACTTGAGACAAGAGACTGGCTTATCTCGGATGTGGGCAGCTGGTGAATGTGCCACATTTTAAAATTAAAAGCCCAAAAATACAGAAGCATAACAGCAGAGGCTGCCTTTGCACAGCCCTGTGTTTCTCACCTTTTGCTTGACATCTGGAATTTACACTTGTCATGTCTGAAGGACTTTTGTGTTAAATTCAAATACACACACAAGTTACAGACCCCAAGTGGATGTCTTCCCAGTGACTTCAGTGAGTCCAGACACGAACTCAGAACTACAGGAAATTTTCAAGCTAACAGAAGAAAATTACTTCAATTTAAAAGCTAGCATGAGACTTCCAATAAAATACACATAAAAAGTAATGTTAAAAATATAGTACAGGCCAGGTAAATGGATGATGGTTAAGCAGCGAAGTAAATGATACTGTTTCCATAAAACTGGGAAGGTTCTTGGTTATTTTGTTCACCAAAATGAAATTATTATTGTTCACATTCTACAATAGGGGAAGACTAATCACTGCTATGAGGAAAATAAAACGTGCTTACATGTCAGTACTGCCTGTGTCCACTGACATGGAGATTTCCTCTAAGGAACAGATCCTGCACCTGGACTCTGGCAGCAGTGTTAGGGGAAGCCCATACATGCACCAAACCCACTCCTCTGTGTTTCTGGACTTGAAGTTATGATTAGTTCTGTTACTGCTTCTTTTCAGGACAGGCATTGTCCAAAACTTACTCCCCTCAGTTTTCAAACTCCTTTTTTTGGGTATCATTTTACTTGAGAGTAGTAACAGCCAACCATATACATCTTATTTCAACTGATGCAATTATGAAACACATTTTTTCTTGCAATAAGGAGATGAGAAACCAGTACCTGTAGACTCTTCCTCAGATAGACAGGTGCATTCTCTCCAATTCCTATAGGGTGAGCACAGAGGATGGTCAGAAGGACAAATAGTAGAGCTTCAAACTAGCACTGAAAGGGGAAAGGGGCAAAACCAGGCTTGTCAGTGATGAGTGATGGGATGATGTGTCAGAACTTGAGGAAACGAGCACTAATGAGATCTCTTAGTCTGCTTCACCAGGCACTGGCTAAACTGCACCACACCTGAAATGTTTCTGCACTAATGCACACAGCATGAGGAACAAAGGAAGAGCTCAAGCCTTTGGGCTACTCCCATAGATTTGACGTCATTGGCATAAGTGGAAACTGTCAGGATTAGTCCTGTGGCTGGAATGCCCTTTTGGAGGGTTCCAGGCTCTTCAGGAGAGACAGGCAGGACAGAAGAGGAAGGGGGTGGTGCTGTAGGTAATAGAACGGGTGGAATGTATGGGCATCACAACTATGGCACAGTTGAGAGCCTCTGGGTAAGAATCAAGAAGCAAACAAATAATGTGGATATCACTGTGGGAGTGTCTAATGGACCTCCCCACCAGGATGACGACAATGACAAATTCTTTGAGGAACAAAGAGTCACTTCCAAGCCAACTTCCCTTGTCCTTACGGGAACTTCAACTTGCCAGGAATCAATTGGGAGCATCACACAGCTAATACAACCCTGGCCATATGATTCCTAAAAAACCTGGATAACTTTATGAAACAGGTCCTAAGTAAGCCAGCTCAGAAAGATGCCCTCCTTGATTTGCTGCTTGTCAGCAGAGAGGATCTCGTAAGCCAAGTGGAGACTGGTGAGCACAAAGTGAGAAGGTTTAAAATCTCTGGTGACATGAGGAAAAGCACCAGCGAAACCTCAACTCTAGACTTCAGGATGCTCACGTTACTACTAAGTAAAGTCTCCTGGGACAATGTTTTTGCAGCTGCTGGGGTCCATTATTAGTGCTGATCACTTTTTGAACATCACCTCGTAATGGCACAAGAACATGCCAATTCCCATATGTCAGAAGTCAAGCACGGGAGGCAGAAAGCCAGCTTGCCTGAACAGTAATCTCTTGGAAATAAGGCAAAAAAACCAGGAAGGTGCATACCCAGTAGAAGCAAGGTCAGGTGACAGAGGATTAGAGATGCTTCTCACCACTGTAGGGACAAAATTAGTGTGGCCAAAGCTCAACTGGAGCTGAAGCTGCCAGAAATGTGGGGGGCTAATAAAAAATTTTCAAATATATTAACAGCAATAGGCAGCGTAGAAACATCAGCCTATTCCAGGATGAGGATCCTCACAAGAGGGACAGGGACAAGGCAGTGGTGTTTAATGCATTCTTTACCTCTGTCTTCAGCACTGGTGATGGACTAAGGAGGTCTCAGTGCCCTGAGCTGAAGGACAATGACTCTGAGAATGATCAAATCCCAGTCAACCCTGAATTTGTGTGGGATCTGCTGCTCCATCTGGATCCCCATAAATCTTTGGGGCCTGATGGGATTCATCTAAGAGTCCTCGAAGAGCTGGCTGATGTCATCACAAAAATTTCTCTTTGATAGATTCCCAAGACTGCTCAGAAATTAAGACTTCACAATGTGAAGTTTTCAGAAAGGAATACTCCTGATCTTTGTCTGGCAGGTCTGAATTGTCTCCATAAAAGATACATGACAGTACTGTACCAGTCAGAACATTCTACAAACACACTGCTGATATTCAGGATAAACAAAACACTAACAGAAAATAAACAGAAAAAGAATGAAATTGACTTCATTAATGCTGAGACTATAGCTCATAGTAACATACTATTCTTAAACCATGTGCCAGTCATGCAAAGCTGTGCTGCAGAATCCTTGTGCTCTGGGGCCTCCCAGCTACAGCAGACATTTTGCAGGTATAGCGGTCAACACAGAGATCAAATCGTACCACATACACCATCATTTTTAACCTGAGTGTCCCTTAAGAGTCTTCACATAGCTCTGAAGACAGTTCATTCATCAGAGCAAGGAGACATGCAGACTTGTCTTTAAACAAGGTGAAGAAATATTGTTTTCAAAAATGTTTTCACAATTTTTAAAAAATTTAGACTGAACAGCAATTTTTTTGTAAATGCTAGAAGATTTATGGAGATACTAACAGGAATTAAAAAAAAAAGCAAAACAACAATACAAGGTGAACAGACCATAACTTTATTGAAGATATACTCAGCTACAATTATTACAAAAAACTATTAAAGGTAATTGTGATCCATAAGGTGCAGATTGCAAACTTCTGCAGCATGATTACAGTATGAATGAATTACATTTTATGTCCCTTAAAGACAGCTGCAGCATGTGATGGTAAATATTTTATTGTCCATCAAATTATATTTGTTATTCTTTCTACTTGATTTTAACCATCTTTTCAGTCACACTATTTACAATAAAAATGCCTGCAATTTCCAATTATTGTTCACAAACATTTTTCTCCCCAACTTGCTGCTGCAGTAAATTCTGAGTGCATCTACAAAGCAATTAAAGTAGTCTGTGGTTGCCATTCAAATAAGAGGGAAAACCCCAAGGACTTTATTGGATGAAATTTAGTTTTAAGAATTGTAGTTAGCTTTGATAGAAGTTAATTTTAACTGCTAGTGGAGTATACTACAATGACCTCTAGATATTTGCTAACATAATTCATATTGAGTTACAGCTGATATTTAGATTACATTTGATGGTCATGAACTGTAGTGTTTAAAGTTTAAAATCTAATATGAAAGTAAAGAAATTAACTTCTTGAATATTAGAGCAATTGAAAAAGGATCAATGTCAGTAATTAAGTACTGAAAATCTAAATGCTTCTTGCTTCATTCATATGAAAAATACAGAGATTTCCATGAAAATGTGTTCATGGGCAACCCCATCCAAAACAAACCCAGAATACTGTCAGAGTCAAGTGCAGTATCAGAGCAGACCACAATGCTATTTGTCAATTTTGGATTGTGTGTACTGCTGTGACTGGGATACAAATAATCCATTTTCTGTACAGAAAAATGCATAGAATATGTAGCATATGTTATATCATATGCAATAACATAAACCCCCCAAATTTTCCAGTTGATGGTTCTGTATTTGCTCACAAGGAGGAAAAATGAAACTCTGTAACATACCTACAAGATCTTCAGGCATGTAAATGAATGCAGTTCCATTGACTAAAATGATACTACATCAATTTGCACCAGCTGAGGATCCAGCACCTCATCTCTGGGCCACCACTATTCTCCTCCCCAGCACCAAAACTGGTTCTAGTTCAAGTTCTGTACTCAGCAGTTGCAACATACTATTGTGTAATGATACTTAAAAATAGTAGGCTTTTTTTTGTATGGACTTTAGCAGCATCAAGCTGAACAAACACTTCAGAAGTCACTACTGGGCACTCAATATCCAGACTGGATAGTTTAGTTTAGTTGAGGTTGACCAAATTACTAGGGGCTGTCTTCTCCCAAAAATTACATTATATGTGTAAAATGTTGGTTTGTTCAGAGATAATTACTGGAGTGTCAGTCAGAGGTCATTCTAATTTTAATTACTTCACATAACAGTAAAATGATGTAGTAGAAAAATAATAGCTTTAAAATACAATCAAGAGTTGTGACACATCTTTGTTGTATTTTTCCACGTACAGTAAAAATGCCACAGACGTTACAAATGACCTATTTAAGTTGTGCAAGTAAATGACACATTGCAGGCATTAAAAACTATCTTTTTCAAAGTCATTAAATCAGAACAGCAGCAAGGCCAAACCACATTTTTCCTCTCTGTTAAGCATTTTTTTCCTTGAAATGAGGTAAAGCATGGTACCAAGTGCAATGCTTATTTGTGCTACATGAACAGAACAGCGCAAAAAAAAGCCATAAAAATAAAAACGCAGCATAGTTAGGAGGACTGTTTAAAGTACAGTATAACAGGACTTAGATAAAAAACCCCAAGGTTCATGCCAACTAACCCCCACACTATATGATGAGCCTGTGTGGTTACTTTTGAAGATGGGCTGCAACAGTCCGCTTACACTTGTGCTTATAGCATGTCAAGTGATTTCTATCCCAACCTTCAAATGATCAGATTTAGGTCTTTAATAGCGTACACTGTCCAGTATCAAAATCATATCAACTGTAGGGTAAAACACACAGATGCGTAACATGGAAACTAATATGGATTTTCTGCCTCAAAGGATAAAAAGTATTTCAATGAGGTCACACTGGAAAAAATCGTGGCATTTAAAATGCATTTAAAAATGCATCAGCAGCAGAAACTACTTTATAGTCAGCCACTACACATTTCGGATGTCCAATTCACACGCTTTATCTAGTAACAAAGTGATCATTAAACTGTTCTGAAACACAGAGTAGGTTCAGCTGATTTTGTCTGCACCCAAACATCCCGCAACCACTTCACTGCTAGCAATTACCTGAAACCCCTGAGAATCTATAACCTTGTAACAATCAGTAAGAATTTTAGGCATTCAAAGAATAACTGGAATTTTAGCTTTTCATAATGCAATTAAAACTACTTAAGACTTTCTAGATGGTCTGATTTAATCTGCTAATTGACGTCTGGCCAGAAACACAGAATTGCTGACATCAGTAATCATGTATTTTCACTAAGAAACTTCAGTCCTACCACAAAGAGCAAGCTATAGCTAAAATAGGTGATTATTTTTTTTTTAGTTTTTCAAACAGCTAACGCAAAGCAATTTACATTTGAGAATTTGGACTGCATGTTTTTATGTTCCATAACAACAGATCATCGACACTTGCAGTTCTTATACCTCCTTTCACGACTGAAGTACCAAACAAATCCTAGACTTTTTTTATAAGCTAGAATTTTAATTCTTGGTCTGACTCCTATAACAAGCAGCTTTCAAATACAAGAAGGGTCCTTTTCACAGACTGAAAAGTGACAAATAGCAAATATACGAACTTTTGAAAACTGTATTTCAGAAAAGCTTAATGTCTGCCCCTTGTCACTAAGGCATTTACTTTATTTTTTTGTAAAGAAAGCAAGAGCTGACAGTTTTTGTTTTGTTTTAGTGTGCATTTGTGAGGAAAGGGTTTAAAAGCAGGAAATACAGTATTTGTTTGTAATTTAGTTCATAAGACACAGCATCAAGTTCAAACTATTGTGCTGGAAAATGTTAAAACACCTTGCTCTGCTTTCTCAAACTTCAAGCATAATTAACAGGGCAAAATTGCAGCAAACCTCTACTGATACTGGTGGGAATACAAGACCCACAGCTTTTTTTAAAAGGTAAATTAAGAGGTATTATAGTTACAGTGCAAAAAATTAAAATTTCAAGCATAATATATAAACATAGCACCAAAACAGAAAAAAAAACCAATGCATGCAAAAATAAAAAGGAAAAGAGAAGAAAAGAACTGAGGTATTTAAGTGAAGAGTGCCTACAAAAATCTAATTAAAGAAGTATAGGCAAAGCCTAAAAAATACAAGTATGATTTCCCCCCATGCTCCCAGTAGACCAAAACACCAATGAGCTAGTTTCTCTAAATTAAGGACCTAAATCACGGATGTATCAAAAGTACGGCAGTTATATCTCAAACATCAACTTTCATGTTATTTAACAGCACAGCTTTGGTAGATGAAATATGCATGCAACTCTGAAAAGTACAGTAAGAAATTTACATGGAAATATCTCTAAGTGTAAAGGTGCTCTGTTTGTTAAATACGTAACCAATTGACTATAAAATCTGCAGCATATCTTAGGTGTGATATGTCTAAGGTTATTTTGTTAGTGACAGTTTGCACTGTGCAATTATTTGTTGCTGTTTCCAGTATTGGAACTATTTAGCTTGCAGGTTTGTGTAAAATTGGAATTTTAGCCAAAGACCATATTTCGTTTATGGTATAAAAAAAACTGTAGACTAACCACCTCCTCAGAATTGTTAAAAATAACCTAATTACATATATATGAATATAATTTCTATTATAATCCTGTAATAAGTCACAGCTATAGTAATGAGTTGTACTGTAAATATAGAGCTGTATCATTGTAAAATGCATAAGAAAATGAAGGGAATGTAAAACAGTTGTTCCAAAAAAGATCAGAAATTAAAGATTATTAATGAGGGTTTATTTATTTTTAAGGCAAGAACCTTTTTTTATGCAAGACTGTGTGGCATAAGGAAACCAAAGTTTCACTCTACCAGTATGCCAGCCACTTCAATTAAAATCTGTCCCTAACAAATAAGTGCAATAATGATTGGGAATGCCATCTTAATGTAAAAAGATGACATGGAGAGAAAAAAAAAAAGGAAAATAAAAAGGAGAATACTGGCACACTTAATCTTTCTTATACCCAATCATCCAGTACAGTTTATCAACTGCATTATGACTGGCACTAGTGCACAGATTGAAGAATTCCAAGATTACTATATATATAAATCTAGCAACTGCATTAGGCATAAGCTCCCTGGCCTTCTAATACTAAGCAAAGCTGTACTGACAAGAAAAGTAAACCAAAAAGACCTGACAACAATTATTCTGAACACTTGCTAAATATCATCATTAAAGCACTCTCGTGATTAAACAAAGCAGAAGTGAGGAAAGAAGACAAGATTGTGTTTGCGCAAAAAACTATAACTACAATTAGTTCCAAAATTTTATACATGTTAAATGTTTTGTTATCTATTCTGTTATCAAACTTTAAATTCTGTCTTCCAATTTGTTCCTCTCAACATCAACGTTTTTTTAAAAATTTGCTTTATTTGTATGTTATTTTTTCCCCATTTCATTTATTTTTAAGAGGAGTCTCAGCTGTTTGGGACCTGAGGTTGATTTGCTTTGAGGCTTCGTAGTGCTCTTCTCGCAGCTGCAGATTTGGCAATCCTGTAGCTTCTGCCAACACCTTTAAACTTTCCCTTTCCTACAACTTCCACTGTAACTCTGACCTTTCCATCGTAAGTTCTTTCCGCGGGACTGCAAAAATATACACAAGAATTACTTACTGCCAAGGCAAGGTAATGAGAAATAAGAGACCTACATTCTTTTTTCTACAGAAGTTGAAGCAGTAAAATTAAACAGAAATCATTACATTTCTCAGAAAGCTATGCAAGGAAAAAAAAAAATAAAGAACAATGGACACAGTGATGATTAGATTAGCTGATTAGTGCAAAAGAAATTACAAGTACTTTGCGACATTTAAAAATTCTCTGTATTCATGAGAATTCATGAGGCACAGTTTAGAAACACTTTCTGTCATTGTGTATGGAAGAAAGCATGTTCTTACCTAAATTTGGCTGTCTCTGGCTCCATTTCCAGCAGCTCTCGCACTGGGGAACGGGGCACATTCGCAGAAAATTTTTCTAATTGGGAAAAAAAAAGTGAAAAACAAAAATTAGTTTTTTTCTTTTCATAGCAGATGGCACTTAATAATTAGTAATTTTCTGAAAGCTGGCAATACCTATTAGTGGCCTCATCATTGGATAGTACACTTGCCAAACCATTTCCAAAGACATTCCACTATCCATATAAATGGCACCAGCAAGGGACTCAAATATATCCCCCATGGCCTTTGGTACTTCAATGTCTTCCTCTTTTTCTTCATCTTCTTCAGATCTTCTGAGCTGTTTGCAATTAAAAAAAGACAAAAGTGGGAGGGGAAGAGAAGGGGAGGAGAAAAGAGAGAAACGATTGCTTCACTTTCAGTAAAACAAAGATCTTCAGAAATGTAAGCTCTCTTACATCCTCTATCCTGTGATGCTTCCTTCAAGTTTTTAACTGATAACTTCCCAAAACAGCACTGTTGTTTTATTCCCCAGTGAAACCACGTTGCTGGTTATATCATTTTTCAAATATGGAAAAAAATTCCCAACCACCACTGTGTACAGGGAACTTTTGTACTTTGTGAATTCCCTCTGTGATAATTCTTTAGGACTTCACCATGGATCAGTTTTTTCCAATCAGAACCAGACTTCTATAAGTTAATACCAGAAAGCTACCCATAACAAATGAAGAGTTCACACACTGTCTCCCAAAAAGAAACTTTAAAAATCTCTAAGGTCAGTCTCTGGATGAAAGTTGCACGTGCCTCTCCTTACCTTATTCACCCCTGAAGACATGCATGAAACAAGCACTAGTAAAATAAGACATTAATAACTGAAAAACACCACCACCAGACTGAGCTAACAGACATTTTGGTGTTTAAGTGCAGCAGGCAGTGTTTTCTTCTATGCTACAAATTTAAGACATTAATCTATTCTCACTATCAAAAATAAACTTTCAGTACAGGTCTTAAAGGTCTTGAGCTGATCTAATCCTTTACTAAAATACTTTAAACACATGTAATATACATTTGCCTAACTTCAAACAATGTAACTTGAAAGCAAAGATTTTGACCATTACGCTACTCTGCCTAAAGAGAAATAAGTTTCTGTCAGTCTTCTCCCCCAGCAGCTACCCTCTCACTCCATTTGGGGTTTAAAATCCAATTCAGCCCTCTTAAGAGTGACCATAATACTTCATAAATGTGTTCCACCCAATATTTCTACCTGAAATAAATCAAACAAGTAGTCAGGCCTGACACATACAGCAATACAAACAAGAATTTTGACGTTAAAAACCGAGTTCAACTGTTTTGAATAGGGTACTTCATACCAAGTGTAAACTGAAATACTCCTGCATTATAATGAAATAACAGAAGAAGAGAGAAACTAAGAGCTGTAAGGCAAGGGACAGATGTTTCATGAGTGAGATTTGAAAAAACAGAAAAGCAGATGACGTGGAGACACACATGGAAACCAGTCTAGCTGGCATGAATTGCAGAAACAAAGACTCTTACATTAAGTGATGAAATAAGAGTTTCAGTAATTCAGTGCCAGACCAAGATAGGGAGCAGGCGTAGGGAGAGTGAAACAAGGATTTTATTTGAAACAGCTATCACACAATTTGGTTGCAACTTTGGTGAAAGTTTCTTTTTGCATACTTGCAGAAACTGAACAAAGCAAAGATAACACTGTAAGCTCTGAAAACAAGTTCCTAGCCTTTTCACTCATATTGTGGAGAAAACAAGAGACTTAAGAGTTTAATCCTCTAATGTAAAGTCATTTATATTATCTAAACACCAATGACAAATTTCTTATTCAATGTTTAATACATTTTTCCCTTAAAACATGGTTTTCACTCTGCAACAGAGTGTAAGGGCTGTGAACATATATACGTGACTGAAATATTTTGATTCCTAAAGTTTTAAATTGTCTATTAGAAAAAAAAAAAATACAAAAATAACATACTTGTTTAGAGTGCTGGCACGTTGGCAGACAGAATATTTTTAAAGAGATTGGTCCATTTTTCAGAAGACTAATTATTATGGACATTACTGGGTAACACTTTTAAAGAAGGATAATGAGAAGTCCATCTCTTCCAGATCCTGATTAGAGCTTGACTCACACAGTCCTTGCTCTCAGAGATTTCCTAACCAGCTTATATAAATTAATTACTTTTATCACATTCTCCAGAAAACAGAGGTTCATTATCATCAGCCTTCCTGCACAGCACAAAATATGACCTGTGTTTGCAGGTCTTCAGTGAAACCACTTTTCAAGTGGCTTACTTGAAAGATGCATATAATGTTTCCATGGCTAGCAGAATGCCTTTAGGAGCATGTCAGACATACTTTAGTATAATGCAGTAACATTTCCTCCAGTAGAAATCATAAGAAAAAAAGCAGAAATCTCTTGTCAGTGTACTGCATTTAATAATCCCAGCATTGTGCCAAGGTAGCTTTGTTCATGGTGTTGTATGGATACCCTACTCTGAGTCAGCTCTACATGATTTAGCAACTCTTCCCCACAATTTTATGTTGTAGTAGTGCTTCCTATCACTTGATGAAAGCAGCAAGCTAAGTGTGTGTCCCACACTGCTCTAACAACACAAGAGCAAAACAACTACTAAAATCAAGTGCCACAGAAAAACCTAGACGCAAATGGCTTTCAAATTAATTAATGTCTGCAAATTCTAATTTATTTCATACTTTCTGAAGGCTGTAGTTTACTTTGCATATTGCGACCTTTTATTACTGGGAGCCTGCTTCTTTGGCTGCTCTGTGCATAAAATGTAACAAAAATGCCAAGAAATCCAGTGACATGCTTCAAATCAGATACTGAACATATTTATTCTACTTTCACTAACCTCAGAATCCATTCCTTGCATTTCATTCTTTTCCATTTGAAACTGCACAAAGTCATCAATAACATGAAACAGTTCAGGAGAGACAGCTTTGAAGTACTTGTGGTAGTCATACTTTACAGCTAATGATGCAAAAATGGTATTATTGACTAGAGCAGATCGTAGGTCAGTAAGAACTCCTGGAGAGTGTTGCCGTGGGTCTTCATAAAGGTGCTTGGTTATGAGGTAGTCCAAAATTGCATCTCCCAGGAATTCTAAGCGCTGGTAACAATCTTAAAGCATTGGAAATAAAAGAATGTACAACACCACAATTAAGTTTAACACACACATTCTTTCCAGGCTTTCTGGATAAGAAGTTTGGTACAGTGCTATGTAAATTCCACAAACTAACAATGCTCAGAGAAGACAATCTGTTTTTTAAAGGAAGTATCCTTGTGTTTAAACAGATTGCTAATGAAATACTAAAAAAAATAAATCAGGAAAACTAGGAGCTATATCTAATAATAAAGCCAATTTTGAACAAAATGTTAATCTGGCAGGCTAGAAAAACAGCTGTGTTTATAATCCATTATCAAGACCTTCATGTGCTGAGAAACATCGAAAAGTAAATTTAAGAGATTCTGCCAGCAGACTGATCTGAAAACTGTAACAGTTAAAAAAAATTAAAAAGTAGAAACAAATAATATAAAAAATCAATGTATTAAGGGCAGGGGAACCCAAAATACGAGTTTTTTTGTCTGATTTGCCACCCATTAAGACACCTTCAACAAAGATCCCTATTTAGGATATGTCTTACAAACTGGAAATCAAAATTGTCAAGCCTTTGCTTTTTTGACAATTGGCAGGGGCCATGGGAACAGAGAACCAAGAACATCTATTTTTAGAACACAAACAAAAGCAAAAACCCTCTTGAATGTAAATATGGGTAGGTAGATTGAGAAGGAAGAAGACAAACTACACAGTAGTTACCATGAGAGTGAACTGACTAAGTTGCTTTTATAGCAGCTGAACCTAAAACACTGCCAGATCTCAACTGCTAGCTGCTACTTGAAGAGAAAAAGTTACAGGTAACAGCTAGTCACAGTTGTCTCACTTGGTAAACAGAAATGAAATCAAAAGTTTTCCTACAGTGTCAACAATGTAATTTTAACTGGACATTATGTCTCAAGGTTTCTGGAAGTGTATATATATATATTTATGTATGTCTAAAAATAAAGGAATCATTTACTTTCAATACGTTTTGCGAAATATTTGTAAAAAGTAAATACATATGTGGGTAATATCCCCTACAAAGAAAAACCAAAGGAGTGCTTCTGTGTTTTGTCAGAACTGTTTCTCGTTGCAGTAGCATTTCAAAATTACTTATTTCTTTAATGAAAGCAGAGCTTTCTCACTTCTCGGAATAAGGGCCTAATTCACTATGGAGAAAAATTCAGACTGCTGACTGGAAAGAAATTTGCCAATCACTACAAATAGGGCTGGAAATTTACCATAGTTTGCTTTTGATTGCTTATTATTGTAGGAAAATACGCAAGTTTTACAATGAACAAGTATTACATTAATTACTATAAGCAAGAGCAATTAAAGATCACAGAAATACAAATCTCTACCCTACTAAAATGTTTTATGAGATCATGTACAGAAACATTAAATGTTAATCTGAAACTAATATTTAGTCTTATTTAGTCAATTACTTCAAAGTTTGACTTTAAATATTTACTCAATAAAATTCCTAGACTTAAATTAAGACTTTGAATTCACATCTTCAAAGAGAAGTCTCCATATTTTGCACTCCTATAGATTATTCACCTAATAAAAGCTGTAGTCTAGAGTTCATCTTCAGAAGTAAGAAATATAACATTACTGGGATTCAATTACAGAAAAAAATTGCTAGATATATTTGGAAAATATGTCTGCTATTTCCTGAAGTACATGGCAATTTTCCAGAGCTCTACAAGAACTTATTTCCATTAAATGAGGATCTAATGTCAGTGATACACAGCTAGTGATAGAGCATTTATCACTGATGCTCCTTCTCAAAACCTGGTGAGGTCTCAGTAAATATACATTATCTGCATCAAGTCAAAATATGACTAATCACTGAGATATAAACTGAGCAAGTATCCCCCTCTAAATAGTGCGCAAAATACTATTTTTTAAGATATTGTATTCCAAGACTATTGTAACATGTGATGTCTAAAGAAAGTCTATATATGGGAGAATACAAGATGCTACTTCTCTTGCTTTTGCAATATGGAGAAAAAACTATAGAGCTTTTCGAAAACAACTTACCAGTAATGGTATTATAATGGTAAGAGGCATGAGTAAATGCCTGAAGAAGATAAGCCTTGTTCTTAAAACTGTAATTTATTTTCTTCTCAAAGTTTTCAAAACCAGAAATAAGGTGATTTAGGGTTTTTTCAGCATCTGGGTGATCAAACATACACCTTGGTGGAATCTTCAAACAGCCATACTCCAGGTCTTTACACAGAGAAGGCTCTGAATTAGCTACAGAAGCAGAAACAGAATTTGGTGAATGATTTTTCTGCTCACTGTTACAGTTCTCTGTGGTAGCACAGAGAGTGCCTTCCCAATCAGTCTTTTTAATTACAGGGAGCACCTTCAGCCCCAAGGAACACAGGAAAAGCTGAGCAGCTCTTTCACCACAACTGGTCAGATAGCAGCCCAACAGGGCTTCCACACAGTCTGCAATGCTCTTGTCAGCAATACACTGCTCTGTATGCAAGTCATAGGAGATCGACTGTTTTCCTGCATCAACACCGCAGTTTTCCTCTGATGGATTCCAGAAGCCCACTACAAAATCATCCTCTTCAACAGCCTTGCTAGGATCCAGATAGCACATAGCATCCCAAGAGCTATAGTCAAAATCATCAAAATCTGATGAACACTGAACATTACCCATGGATGACTTTTTGGGTGCTTTCCATTCATAGTTTGAATCAGTGGTTGAAAAGTGTGAGAGTGAAATTTTCTTCACAAAAGCCCCTGATCCCATTAACATATTATCGATGAATTTAATATGCTCCTGATCATACTCCAGAAAATCGTCTTCAAAGTCTGTTTCCTCCTTGGGCAACCTCCACATTAGGTCTTCATTCTCTTCATCATCATTATAATCATCAAGTTTACCATTAGCCAACATGTTTTCCTTTGTCTATGAAAGAACACAAAAAAAAATGAAGAAGAAGGAAATGAGACACTTATACTGCAGAAAGATCAGAAAAGCAAGATTTGAGGAGTATCTCCTAATCATAGTACTGATTTTTTACTTGTTCCTAAGTACATTGTCTGATCAGATGCACAATACAACCTCAACTTACACAAGGACTGGAATTACTGTCCTGGAATACAAACTATCACTAACCTACAATAGTGTGTGTTCTACACATAGCACATGCTGCATTTCAGAGGAACCTGTGCTTGTACTTGAATGTGAGGCACACACAGTGAACTTTATATCCACTGGACATTATACACTTACACACCGAAATAACAACAGAAAAATCTAAATTAACAAATTTTAGGAAGCTGAAGAAAGTTCAGGGCGCATCCTTCTCTCAAGATGCTAAATAAGGCTATTACAAATGTTGGATCAATGCTACTTCGAAGATTTTTTCCTACATCTTTCTACAGAGAAAATGCATTCAGTAGGGTTTTTTTCAGGTTTTTTGTTGTTTCTTTTTTTTACAGGCTATACTTCTAGCTCTAACTAGTAAAAGAGAAAGCAAAATTGTCATCAATTTTCTAATACATACATACACACCCACAACAGTAAAATTAATGTCTTATGCCTTTTACCTCCTCATATTGAACAAATTGGCACGGACTGACGTAAATTACAAACTGAACACAAATATTCCCAAACTATGTAACTCTTTACAATTTGCCATGGCCCCTATCCAGGAAAGCACTTAAACATATTAGCTAAATGCACTGGTAGTCTTCGTAACATCAAAAGGACTATTAACAAGCTCAACACAGCAACACGGATGTCAGCAGGAATTCTGCCACTGAATTTGATAGGAGCAAGATCAGATTCAAAGCACTTTCCTGGACTGGGTCCTGAAAGCCAACCATTTTGCATCAAGTGAAACAGCCTTTATCAGCCCTGAACCTATGCATGCCATAATTTTAGGGCTCAGTCACTAAATCCTGCAAATCTGTGAACCAGATGCTACCACAGGGGATGCTCCCCTTTGGGCAAAACGCACATGCAACCAGAGGTGTGGATGGGTGGCAGCTTTAAGGGGCACTAGGTAGCACTTAAAACTGTCTAAGGATCAAAGAGATCTCAGTGCTCCTCACTGGGATGGACCAGGCTTAGTCAAGTTTAGTAATGAGAGGAAAAAAAATGGCTACAGAAGTTCTTAGTTTAGACACTCTGCTGAAAGAATTCCTGCTGCTGTAATTACCTATCTCACACACACACACACAGACACACACAGAAGGGACTTCTGTAACTTTAATTGATCAGAAAGATAACAAAACTGAATTTAAGATAGTTATTTTAGATACCTGTAGCAATATAAAACTTAATATAAGATTAATTTAACCAAACCCAACAAGGACAAGTGCTGTTTTTTCTTGATGCACACCACTCACATTTACTACTGAAATAAAATAAGTGTCTGAATGAGACATGTCTATATAGATGCTCCAAAACAGATTTTGGCATTTGTTTTCACAAAGATGGAACAAATTATAAATTTTCACTGTAGTTTCATTCACAAGTTTCTTAAAATGAAATTGTAAGTAGCAGGACAGCTACATGAACTATCCTAACATTGTCTGTAAATTACCTCTTGTACATTGAAAAAAAATTCATTAGAAAAAAAATTCTAAGGGATAAGAATGAGCAGTGGCTAAAGGAAACAGAAAATAATCCTGATTGTTAATTCTTCTGTCATTAGCATTTAAAAAACAGATCAATGATGAACCCCAGAAGAATGATTTTTTCTTAAATAATATCTGACTAATTTTCAGGAAATTATTGCCAATTAAAAGGTGATGCAAAATACAGGTTAAGTGCTTTTTTAATGCTGTTTTGGAAGATAGCCATTTGATAACTGAAGAAAGACTTTTCCCCTTAATAAAGCTTGTATAGTATACAAGTCAAATACTAGTATTTGACTACTATGTTTTAGTAATAATTTGTCATAATGAGATCTCTATTTTCAGTTATGGACCATCAGCCCATGGATGGAGAATGAAATTTACATCCAAGAAAGCAAAGTATCTACTTGGCACAAATCCCCCACCCCTACTATTTAGCTGCATCACTCTCTGCATTTTGGTCTGAAACTGTATTTTTTATTTACAAATAAACAGTGACTATCACAGAGGAGTTGTTGTAGAAAACTGAAATCTTTTAAAAACCAACAATTAGCTCCAGTCCCAAATGTACTATCTAATTTTCCAGAAAGGTATAGCAGGAAGTCTCTTTGAAATGAAATCTTGGCACAGTACAGAACCACAATAATCAGGTTGTTTTATTCTGCAATAAACATTTATTTTCACAGTACATCCATCCACCTAACAGTACTCTCATGTGCCCTCTGGTGGTTTTACAGTCTGAGTGATCTTCAGAACAGGGGAAAGAAAGACATCCTTCCTCCTTCTTCCCCTGAACTCCAAACCAGTCTGAAACACTACATTATCACTGACTGCTACGATCGCTGGCATTTCTGAACTTGGCCTTCTACTCCTACAATGTCAGAAAATAGTGTGAACTCGTCCTCATTAAGATCTGTCATTGTGAAGCATTTGATAAGACAGTGAAGGTGTCAGACAGTGCTAGAAAGCTTAAGCCAGCACTGTATTAGACATGAGAAGCAGTCATACCCATGGTGTAGCCGCCAGTTCCATATCGAACATTATCTCAAGCCAGTTCTACTCTTCAATCTGCCTCAGCACTATGAAAAACACCAACAGTTTTTCATATATTTTATAAAGGTGAACTCATTATTTATTAAAAAGCAGACAGTGTTCTGCCTGAACATATTACAACTAAATCAGTGATACTGCCATTCAAAATTTCCAACAGAAACTTCTGAAAAACTCCTGGGAGCAGGCTAATAGCAGCAGAAAAGCATTTCTCCTTTGCTTGTCTACTAAAATCTACACTCAATACTGGATGATGCGCAATAAATTTCCTTCAGGTTCTGTTTATAATCTGTTTTCCTCCATTTTCTTACAGAGAAGTTTTATAAAGAAAAGAAATACACAGATTTACCTTTTCTTTGCTGAAAACAGCGAAATAACTGGGGGTGCTGGGATGAGGTAGGGATGAAAGAATACAGACACACAAATAACTACTCATCAACATAGTAGAACAAATTCATACCATTTCATCTTTCTCCCATTTGTCAGTGTTGCTCTTGTCCTGATTTACTATGTAACCAGGAGGAAGCCAATTGACTGGGGGATCAAAAATCGACACCACCATGCGACTTGGCAGTCCTTTCTTTTTTCCAAGGCGATACAAGTTACAGTTGCTGACCTTTAAGAAGAACATTCTGATAAACCTTTGAACATACATTTACATGAATAGGCTAAAAGGCTAAAGCAAAAAAAGCTGTGTCAAGCTGGACCTTGTATTATTACACATTTTCTCCAATCCTCAAAAGGGAGTTCAGTTTTCATAATACAGTAGAACCAACTCAAAGCAAGATACACATCTTCCTCTTTTTTTTTTTCCTGAGGCCAAGCATATTAGGTGTGACTGTTTCAGTTGAAGAAATTTAATATATTACATTTTCCTCACAAAACAAACTGATTGCTAGTTCTAAAATAATAGTAAATAGAACCTGTATAAGTGTCATTTATTGCCAGTATAAATAATACCATATTTAATATGTATTTAAAATAATACCATATAAATATTACCATCACTCAGACTACATTTGGAATGAAAAATTCTTATTTATAGGTATATTGACCTAAACCTTGGCAGTAGAAAGTGTTAAAACAGCTCCATATAACACTTATTAAGTCATAATCCAGATGTTATTTTGATAGCCTCTAGAATGATTTTAAGTATTTTAAAGGGAAGGGAAAAAAGCATTCACAGATACAAATATATTTCCTTTTCCTTTTTAACTATCAACCGCAGATCTTTTTTTTTCCTCTTTTTAAATGCACTTTACATGTCCTAAAGTCCTGAAATTTGAACTTGAATATTCAATCACTTCTTTTATTTGAACAGCACAACTCAATTAGCATTCCTTATTTTCCAAGATTAAACTATACAATCATTTCATTTTCAGAGTGATGTATTTTATTAGAGGTAGACAATCAATGCCTTGGCACTTAATTGAAATTATCACATCATGTGGGAGAAAAAAACAACCAACCAGAAGTTTTCATGGTTGATTATTCTAGTAGAAGCAGAACTGAAGACTCTTGTCCCTACTGTTTACATTTACTCTAAAATACTTTCACAAGTTTTGTTGCAACAGTTCTGTAAGACATTTTTGTTGTTTCACTTTTATGTAAGATGCTACAAATTTCAAGGGAAGTATCTTCTTGAGGAAACAAAGAAAAGGTCAAGTAAAGCTGCAACCTAAGGCTCTGTGCTGCTAATTCAATCCTTCATTCAACCGTTGCTATTAAAGAGCTCCTACTCAATACAGCTCTAGAGGCTCAGCGCACAAAATGTTCTCACTAACCCAGAACTTTTAGTTTCATTCAATCCTGTCCTTTCTTAGGTTTGTAATCAGCTGGTTTAGATTTCAAACTGAACTGCAGAAAACAGTTCCAATCAATCACAGTTATGGCAACATTAAGCCCACAGTCCTGTATGATACTCAGTGTATAACAAACAAAGCTGTGGAATTAAATCAACATGTTCCCATCCAACCTTCCAGCAAAAATTTCATATATGTGGCTTGTTACAGCATGCCTTTTACACAGTATGACTGGATTGTTACTACTCACTTTTTTGCTTCTCATGTATGACAGCCGTCCCTCGTGAGCATCAGGGTAAGTGCAAAACAAGTATGTAGTGATGGCATGCTTTAAAAATGAATCACCAAGCATCTCTAGCCGCTCCAGGTTGAATCCATCACTAGCATTTGAAAGAGTCAAAGCTTGAAGAATGAGACCGGGATTAGGACCGAGAGTTTTTGAGGAGTACCCACTGCAAGGGCTCTTTTCAGAATCTGCTCTGTCTTTTGAAAGATTAATAGCTTTTGAAGTACTGGTGGTCACTGCCACTATGGGGCATCCATCTGAGGTAGATCTGTTAGCATTTCCATCAAGGTATTTATTACTCGGTAGAGTACATTCATTGCTGGGCTTGGGCTGGTTCTCACTGTTGTATAAATTCTGAATGGGATATGAGGTAGTTGGTTGTACAGGTATTTCCTGCCTGCAGTAATTCAGCTGATTTCCTTGGCAAAAGTCTCTGTTAACTAAATCACAATTGCCATTGGCAACATTTTTATTATAAGAAACACCATTAATTGTTGCAAGTTCTACCGAGACATCAATTTGGAGTTTACTGGGTGACTCATTAAGCAATGTTCTGTAACTCACAGACATTTGGTCATGGTTTTCTGCAGAAGAGGTTCTATTAGCACCTTGATGTGCAGCATTTTCAGGGACTACAATTGTGCTGTGCTTACAGTAATTTTCATTCTCTACTACAGAGGAGTTAGGAAGAGAGATGAAGGACTTGCTGTCAATAGACTTTTTCCATCCAAAGTCCAAGTTAGGATATCTGTAAAGATAAACAGGAGGTTTGTTAACAAAAAAATATTAGCACAAGACAAGGAGACTCTACATGCACATATGTGTTTTAAAAGGCCACAGCCTTCTGAAAAGAACAGGGACTGCAACCTGTAACTTCGTCTCTCACAATCAAGTATTTTTGCTTCACTGTATATGTGTATTTTTGCTTCAAGTATATGTGCTTCACTGAGAAGTGCCACGAGTTAAACAAGAGTTACCAGTTTTATAATTCATGTAATAGTTGTTTCCACCATGTAAGTCAGACATCATATTGAAAAATACCTATTGAAGAAATACATGCCTGAAATCTGCAGGAAGTGATTTAACCCCTACACCAGCATCAGTGGCTGTTTGAGCTCTCAGTTCCTCTGCTGTCAAAAGGCAGTGTAGGCGGTAAAGTATGCTGGGGAGGCAAACTGCTTTTCTCCACAATGATGCTGGAATAGGATGTATAGCACAGAGCTCAGGAACCAGTATCTGGGAGAGGAGGGAAAAGAAACGAATTTTCCTTGTAAGGGTAGCCAGATCACTATAATAGAGTCCACTTGAATTAATTAGATGCTTCTATATTACCTGTTTATTCTGCAAACTTTCCCATTTTGCTTTCCTCTTCTCAGCACTGCTCAGTGGAAGTGCTTTTCCCTTCTGATTCAAATGGCGAGGAGTCAAAAGATTAAGTCTAAAAACCATATGAAAATACTGTGGTGTAAGTACATAATTAATGATTAGAACTTACTAGCCTAAACTTTCGTAAGTTTCTTAGTATTTAATGTCAATGCACTGTGATTATGATGGCACCATTACCTCTGGGAAAAAACAGACTGAATTCACAGTTCTTGTTACACAAGCATCTCTCAAGAAAAAAAAAATAAAAAATCAGTAATTATTTTGAAAGACACAAACCTTAAGCTTTATCCCATATTTTAAAGAAAAAAAGGGCACTTTACTGTCAAACTACAAACATCAGACATAAAACATGACTGCTGTTACCTTGAAGATGTGTGGTCCACATCCAGCAGTGGCTGGTTAAGATTAGTAAGGTCAAGATTATACTTTGTTTTATAATACTCAGCAAAAGTTTCATATTCAGGGGAAGGGAATTTACTGAGTGGAGTAAGATCAGTGTATACATCAGCTACGTAGAATCGATGAGGCTGATCAAAATTTCGATATCTAAAAAAAAACACATTTTGGCATTACAGTAAAGCTTTTGTTAAGTTCTTCATGTTCTAACATGGTCAGGAGATTAACAGTTAAACAGTGCACTTGAGATTTTTGGTTAATAAGTGGGTTTTTTTGTTGTAGAAATAATTTATCTAGCTAACTCAAATGTTAAATGAGAAACGTGCTTTAAGACAAACATGAATGAAGTCAATCTAATCTGTGAAATTCCCTCTACAAGATAAACATTTAAATGGAGGATTTATGTCTTTGATATGTAATACAAACTCAATCTACGGACAACAGTAATGCTACAAAAGATAATTTCTTAATTAAAAACATCTAACAATTAAGTTTGATAATTTGGCTTTTTAGCACGTGGTCTCCAATGGTATTCTACATCAGTTCCTCTGCATACAAAGACTGTACTTCCTCCTGTCTAAACTAGCATTTTAACCAAGTTATCCACCAAATAAAGTTAAAATACAAAAACCTCAAATATATAGCAAGGTAAATTCACAAGCCTTTCAAGGACAGTGAGGTTCTTGTATTACAGGCAGAAGAGTAAAATTAAAGCTAGACTGTAACAACATCTTTTTTGTGGCTACCAAGGCTCATTGGAAACTATGGTGATAAACATGCCCAGAAAATAATAGTAATAATAATAAAAATTAATGAAAACAATAGTCAACAATTGGATTTGCATACTAAGTTATTTCACATTTTGACCTGCTGCATCTATCATTTTAAGTTTCTACTAAAATATCTAAATAGAAATGCTAAACAATAGCATCTCTAAACAAAATTTACACACTATTACTGAGACTTTTCAGCTTCTTTAAAAAAAAAAAAGTCTGAGACAGATGAGGCCAAAAAACAAAGTCTAAACTTAAATTTATCCTCTCTATACATTCAGCAAGTACCATTGTTTAAAATACACAACACAAGCCAGTTGGTCCATAGGGAACAATTAAGCCTCCACAAAGCCTACCAATTCTGGAGAATCTTTGCATATCCAGTACATAAAATGAGTATCATTCAATATAAAGATTCTATTAAATGATCTTTATCACTTGTAATTTTCCCATCTACCAACATGATGCCTTTATTTAGCAGGCCTTTGGTATGCATATGCAGTAGCCAGAGAATAGGACTCCCATGCAATCTTCCAAACTTTAACTGGTTTTAGTAAGCCACTTCTTGATGAACTTGAAGTGTTTTATCAGAATACTATGTAAGTTTTGTGGTGAGCTTACTATTCCTTTTAAAAATGAATCTTGGGATGCCTAAACACTTAAATCCTACTAATACAAGATTAACTATTGATTTAAAAACCTTTCAATTATTTTAAACACTACTAGACACCTTCAGACCAACAGCAGACCAACAGCAGACCAACAGCTTTTTAAGAATTCTTAAAAAGTAATTCTGCTGCAGATACTAACACGCCCTTATTACAAGTGTTTGTGTAAATACAATGGGTACACATCTAAACTACGTAGAGTACTCACCGTGGAATGATAACGGCATCCTGGTAATCTTCTAACTTGAAAATAAAAGGCATTTCTTTTGTATACTGTGTATTGGGAATGCCTGTACGTGCCTCAGATTTCTCAATGTCTTCCATAAACTTAAAGTCAATGTCCAAAGTGCTGGAGTCATCAACTTAAAAAGGAAAATGCGGAACTCAGTTTTCTAGGCTGAACTTTTCTGACAAGTTGTAAATTACAAAATTTTTGTTCTTACCAACATTTAGAGGTAGAACACAATAGGCTGAATCAGCTTCTGTAGGTTTGAACTCTAGTGCAGGTTTCTCAAGACGAAGAATATGTGAAAAAATGTACTGGTGGAGTCGTGTAATCAGCTCAAGCATTTGCAGAGACAGAGTAAAACCAGATTTCTTAAGCTCAATGGATATTGTAACCTCTCCAGAGCGAGTATACACAGGAAAGTGAGGAATCTAAACAAGAACACAATCGAAAGAAATCACAAAAGAAAATCCAAAGTGGGATTCCTTTACAGAGTTCTGGCTGTTTAGTGCACATTCTGAGGTAATGCTTGACTGACTCTACAGCAAATTGGATCAAACAGGATCAGAATTTTGAACTGTGATGACCCTTCAATTCCAGATGAGACTCTGAATGTTTAAGAATGACTGATTTGCTTTTTTTCATAGTTCTCCTTGTGTTTTACAGCTTTTCTCTTTATAAAAGCTACAGTGGAAAAGGATGCATTTTCTATTATGAAGAGAGAAATGTGAAAACCAGCAATATTCCCAAAATGTCTTCTTACAAGAACAGAAAATACAATTTGAAAAAATCTTCCTCAGCTGAGTCTCACCAACAGAAAATGACTATTAAAAATGTTCTGAAGCAAGAGGTGCCAATTTCAATTAACATGACCCACTTTTTCTGCTGCTGCCACAGACTAGGAATGCTGAGAGGATTTGTTACCATAGCTTTTGTACAGGTAGTGTGGTGCAGGCCACTTCCATAGCTGGTATGTCTATTGCTATCATACCTCATACAAAAAAGGAGGGACATCTTGAATTTGCCAGTGCAAAATACTAAACTTCTAAACCAAAAGCTCAGCAAAAATAGATTGTTCCATCCCTAAAGACAGAAAAAGAAGTAGTGCCTTGACTGGATGGGTAGTATTGCTTATTTTCTGGAGGTTACTTGATACAAGCATCATTTATTGTCATTTCCAACTCTTCACTCTGTTGGGTGGGGAGTAAGTGGAAAACAACAGGTTGCAAAGCATGCAGAATAAGGAAAGGAAAGAGATTCCTTACTTGAGGTATAGGTTTGGCTGTCAATATGCCAAAACATCTTGTTGTATCCTCGGGAGGATACAGCTTTCGTCTCCTGAAGTTGAGCTCATCAGGTAGAGGAGTTGTTAACACCATTCCTATTACATACAAGTAACAGGGCTGATCAGGTTTGGGATAACTATCCCTCAAACACTCTGGAATCTGAAAAAAATAAAGAAAAAACATTAACATGAAGAAAATCAGCGAAGTTTACCTAGTTATTATTCTTTGAATAAGTCCTCTTAGGTTTTTTACGAAACACATTGCTAAAAATAAGGACCAAAAAAAATTATTCTGGGCTCAAGCAGTGTTTTCTTTCTAAAGCAAAAATATTTGGCCAGCAGCCTAGCATAGCAGACATGAGATTTCCTTTGTCCTCAGTAGGTGAGCTGGGGAACAGAGGGTGGCTGTCCCTAAGGAGATTTACTAATAACCTGGCCTATTTGTCCTCATAAAGTTCCTGCAACTTTTCTAGTAGATAGCGGAGTTCAAATGTCTGCCCTCAAAGTTGAAGATGCCTTTTCATGTGGAATCATTCCCTCAAATAAAGGTGTATTTGTGATGGGGGTGCTTTTGTACATGCCCAGCCTCAAAAGACTGCTAAAGTAAGGTGCTGGTTGCCAGGGAAGGAGAAAGCAATTGAAACTCTGATAGTTTTGGGACACTTCCCTACAAATTTATTAGGACTGTATTATTTCTTCTTAAAAGGGAAGTAGTGGACTGATGAAGAAGGTAAAATATGGGCATTTGGGAAAGAAACTCACCATCTACCCTACTAGGTGCTGCCCTAACTCTTTCTCCCTCCCTTGTAACCAATGTCAAACTTACCCCTTACCCTTGGGAGCATGTACAGATCAGCCCAGTTACTGACTACTTGAAAAACAGAAGGGTATTGATTCCAGCACATTCTCCCTGTAACTGAGTGTTGCATTACCATCCATAATGCCTCATCCTCCACTGAGGAGGCATGAGCCAAAATGAAAGAAATAAGTGATCAAGCTGGAGAACTATTTCCATCTATGCAAACACGAGACTGGTTTGATGGATCAGAACCTAGATCGTGGGTTACTACCCTCCTAAAGTCTTTAGAGCTTACAGCATGGGGAAAGTGGATAGCACTAATTAAGAGCTGCAACTGTCACTGGACTTGTATTTCTAATTGCTGGCATTAGCCTGGTTACATGCATGATAACACACTTACTCATCTTGCTTTCCTCCTCTGTTCACTATACTTGTATCACCACCATGGGAGAAGAATACTACATCCATATTCCTCAAAGCAATGTAGAACCACTGGGTGGAATGTCGTGAAGGAGTGAAAGTAACAAATGTTTCTCCATCACCTCTTCGAAGATTAAGGTTTGAAAAATCAAGTTTCAAATTGCCTCTAACCAAATCCTTAGAAACTGCTTTGTTTTAGAAAATTACTTGCCCATTTTGAAAATTATTAAATTAGCTAGTATTTGATACATCAAGTAAGCAAGTAGCAGACTTTTGATGCATCATGACAGCCAGCCAACAAATTTTATGAGATGGACCTGCTGCTGCCACTCTCAAAACCCTCTATAAACACGTGCCCAACTTGTCACAGCTGCTCTCTGCTGTCTGTACTGTCCTACTACACTGTCCTGTGAGGCTGCTCTTGCCCCCTTCCCAGCAGGACTGGTGCTGGTCCTGCTGCCCTGGCTCTGCTCCCTCACTGGCAAGCCTGACTGCTCTGGGAGGGGTTTCACCGCAGAGACACCAACATCGCACCTGATGAAGATCCCCTCACCGCACTGTCAGCCAGCACTGGACCCATGGGAGTGGTAGCCCCTTTCCAGCACTTCTCATAAATATCCTGGGTATTTTCCTACTCTCCTATTTTCTCTCCTTTCCTCTTTTATAAAATATAAAGTCGACCTTGTTCATTAATTTGTTTGTGTTTTAGTCTTGCTTTTGGGTATGCTTAGAACTTTCCTTTCTGCCATAATGGATGAAGGCAAAACATGCCTCTTCTCACTTTAAGCAGATGGAAACAAGCTTTGATGCAAATGTCTGCATTTAACCAGTAACACCATTTCATGTCCAAGATCTTTGGAACTTAAGAGCAGAACACGAAAAAAAAGGTAAAAAGAAAATGTGCGTACTCTGGAGGAAAAAAAAAAAAAGCTTGACTGAACTTACAGCTTCATTAACACAGATTATTTTTCCAACAGAATTGTTTAAAAGTATCAAAAATGTTTTGATACACTTGGGACAAACACATAAACAAAGTCCAATACACTGCCCCTTTGCCCAGGCACTACACTAGATGAGTTTTCTCATTACAATTCTATCTTGCAGATGTGAATATTTGCAACAGCCATGAGCATTTTAATTCTGCTGCTCATACTTGTCATAGACTTTAAGAAATCATGCTTTATGTCTGGTAGATGTTCATTACTTCGCAGGTCTCAAAATGATCCTCCTGTTTATCTAAAATTAAATTGCAATACATGTAGTCCTGGATTTTAAAGTTACACTGCAGTAAAACTATGGCTTTGGCTTAATGGAAAATTACTCATAAATTTAATAACTACATTAAACCCAAGAGGAACTTGCAGACCTTAAACATTTGCCAAAGCTTCTTTTCCAGATGTGAGAAGTTGGGACAAAGGCAAGGGAATGTATTCTTAGATTCCCTATTAAAAAAGAAATAACTGAGAAAGAATGATGCATCACTTGACAAATCAACTCCTCTGAATGAGATACCATAATGTTGCATTTTATGAATTGCCCCTATTCCAACAACCTCTAGTGATGTAAGAAGACAGAGAAAAGCACTTGTAACAAGAAATACTGTGCAAAAATGCAAACTGTGTCTTCGTGAAATGCAAAGATTATCAGATTCTATGAGTTACCTGTCCTATTCAAAGGACCTTAGACAGAACCTGTAACAACTGCAGAGGAAAAAGGAAGGTTCCAGAATAGTTGCAAAATACTCTAACAAAGCTTCTTTTCTCCATTTTCTCTTACAGTATTTCCAATTCCCCCACAAACACCATTTAAGAAGTGCAATTTTACAAGCTGGTATGGTTGAAACCTGTTGTAACACACTGCAAATATATTACTTAACACAGAGCTGTATTTTCTTTTGTGACCCTTTCAACAGATCAAGTATAATATTAAGTATAATATTCAGAACTACTTTGAAAGTAAAAAAAAAAATAAAAAGTACATTTATTTGATATTTTAAGATTTAAACCAGAAATTATGAAATTCTGTGTTTAACAAGTACACTTGCCAAACTAAACCAAGCATCCAAAAATAATAATAAAAAAAAACCAAAAAAACCCCCAAACATATTTCTGTATTTAGCCCAGGGCACATCTTTAAGTGTTCAATTATTTGTCCTGAAAGCCAGTAATAAGGTAAAGATTTTACAGATTTTTAATGCAGGACTATTTTGCTCAGTTATTTTCATACAAGGCAAGTATTTGCCAACGAGCTCCACAGAAAGTGAATGCTCTTTGAGCTTACAGGTATGCTTCCGAAGCATGTGGTACCATAAACTCCAGTAGCACTGCAGGCTTCCACAGAATCAGAACAGCAAAGTATTTCTACTGTAAATACAAGACTTCTAAAAATTTCTAATCAGCTAAGATTAAGAGTTGGCAATTCTGTCTTATTAGTACATAAAGCATTAGGTATCTGGACTGCAGTAAATGATACGAACAGCCTTAGGATAGCACTGTCTTCGTTTGGTAGAGCCTGGCCTTCCTGGAACACTGGTTTCTTCTTCATCATGTAAATCAAGTTCCTCCTCATATTTAACCGTTTCTTTACCAACTGGCATCAAATGATCATCCAGTTCACCTGAATATTATGAAAGAGTATAAAGAAACAGCATTATGAAAAATCACATCTTGCTTCCTCTTCAGATCCTACAAAGTAGTGAGATTGCTTGTGAAAGCACCTTACATGTAAGGTTTTAAAATACATGGAGCATGGCTCCAAAAGTGCAACTTTAGGAAAGAGTGATAAAGAGTTTTGGGCAAAAATGCTTATTTATAGTAAAAAACCTCTTATATTTAATTACAAAAATAAATTATGTAACAAAAATAGCCAAGGATTCTTTTTACCCATAAAAAGTGATCTTTGACTTATTTTAAAATCACTCACACAGAATTATACAAAGGAAGAGTGAAAATTTCTATTTCTCTATCATTCTAAAAAGCAAATTACTGTTGTTGAATGTGCACTTCCAACACTGAGTTGAGCCACCACCAGGGTGCCACTCTTGGATGTATTTGTTGGTATGAAATCAGTGTTCAAAAAGTTTTAACTCAGGAAAGAAATACAAACCCCAGACCTACAAAATTCATTTCTGCTTAAAAAAATACATAAATACTTCTGTACTTCATAAAAAAAACAGTAGCACAGAATTATCCTTAAAATGTTCCACGATGAAGAACATGCTCCATTATACCTAACAGAAAAAAGAGCTGAAGTAGTCCGGCAATGTCCTATTTTTGGACCATAGCTTAGCATACAGTAGAGAAAGCAATAAATTTAGGCTTGTGTATTTTAGATTTTTGTCACAATTCACTTTAAAAACTGTGTTCCTTTGGCTGTAGGATGTAGTCCCTGACCTATAATCAGTGTCCTCTAGAGAAGACTCTTTTCCCCTGTAAAGTATATTCAGTGCCAAAATCTTTGTGTCTTGTACTAATGTTGCTTTTGCTGTTTAATACAAAATTTGTTAAATAAGATTTCCCTGGAAAATTTAACTTCGGCTTACAAGGTGTAAGCTAAATTAGTAACTACATGACCACATCACAAGACAAGGCAAGCAAAAGAAAGCTGTAATAGATGGCTACAGCAGAAGGACATGTACATATATAACATCCATACCATATGCAATTTCTCAACTACAAAATATACTTTAACAAAGAAGTTGCTTTTCCAGTTCTTACCAATTTTGTGCAGTTTTTCACAGCAAATAAGAGCAACAACTCTCTCAGCCAGTCTTGCACAACTCATTGGAGGGCCCTATAAACATTTAAATACTTTGTAAAAACTTTGGTTTGCTAGCAAGTTACTTACGCATTTTTAGTTTAACACAAGCATTTGAGGCAAGCAAAATTTTTGGTAAAAAAACACATTGATGGCAGTTTTGTGAAGATATTCAAGCTTTTTTTTGCATGGAAACCAAAATTACAAGAACTCAACTGTACTATTGATCAAAACCAATAAACGACAAGTGCATGAAACAACAATGTACAGGGAAGAATATCTAAATATTTTTGTCTTTGGTATAAACAGCAACTGATGGAAAATTAATTGTAACAAAAACAGACAGTGATCTAAAACCAGTTAGAGTACAATACAGAAATACAAAGTAGAATACAGTTTTCATTACCAAGAGTGAAACTTAATCTAGAAACAGCAGAGACCAATTCTTAGCCCAACGTATTCATGTATTTCCATGCTTTTCCTTCCCCAAATACCTACAACAATTGAAGCTCGAAGAGGTGAGTTGATTGGCAGGTAGAGAGTAGAGTAAAACGTATGGTCAGGCAGTTCCCGGGTTTTACACTTGGGAGCCAGGTGTGTAAATGGATCACTTGGTAATCTAGCGCAGTACCTAAGTTGACAAAACATTTTACACATCATGAAAATCTGCAAATCAAAACCTAAACACATTTCAGTGCAACCTCACCTTACTGGGATGAATGTTAGAAAAGATGATTTCAGGCATACTGAGCACTGCAAAGGTGCACTACTGACTCATATTCAACCAACTTCTGAGCAGCAGACCTCCATGTCCTTTACCATAAACTGGTCTCCACAAAGGTCACTCCAGCTCGTAATGATGCACAAAGTTATTTCCTGCCAGGTCCCAGGGTTCCCATTATGTCTCCTGACTTTACTGTTGTCTTATTCCTCCTGTTTATTACGGTTTCCCCCTCCCGCCTTTCCTCCCTTGTACTGACTTCCCTTTATCCCAGCTTGTTATTAAATGCAAACATCCACATGTTAAACTGGACCTCCTAACAGTCCAGAAGTAATGCCACATATGAGCAGCTGCTAGACAATCTTTAAAACATTTACCATCTGCCATTCATCCTTCAAATCTGACTGCTTTGAGAGGCTTTATTTACCAGGCAGTCCATCAAAATGGTCTGCATCTCAAGAAGTCACTGGCAATTTCATCAAAAGCTTAAGTAAATGACATTCACTGCTTTTTATAAAGTCAACCACTTCATGACACCAGAGACAAAATCCCCCAGTAAAACTTGGTTGGTTTCTGCCCATCCCCTTTTCTTTATGGGCCAATAATCTGTTGCTACGAGGACTTGGTCCATAGCATTCAATATCACTATAGTTAACTGGACTGGTCCACAGCTCCCTGGATCTTCTTCCTTGTGTTTTTTGTCTTTCTATCACTGAGAATATACTCCAATTACCATCACCTTACAGAGTTGGTATTTGAGTAGTTCCCATCCTGTCTTATGGACTATAATTATTGTGGTTTTGTTTGTAAAGATGACAACAAGATTGCTATTACAAACGTGAATATTAGACCTGAGATTTAACTACGGTTTTAAAAGTTCTTTTATTTATTTTTAAAAGTAGCTTGACAAGAGCAAAAATGCAAATTCACTACACATTTTGAAGCTGAATGTTTTCAGATAATTAAACAGGAATCAACATCACTGCAGTTATTATTAGAGCTAGAACCTCTGGTAGGATGAAGAAAGCAAATAATCCCTTCAAACCTGTGACTACTTTCTTTAGGAGAGAAGATTCTGTCAAAATGCCTAACAGGAAATGTGTAGAATGCCCCAGCCCATGCATCCATGTTGCAAGACCAACTAAGAAACCTTTCATTCAATGACATGAAGGAAGAAGTGAATATACCTCTTACCTATTTATGTGTCCAATAGCAGTGTTAATAGTAACCCTTGGACTGTTCTCATCTGGCCTCAATACATAGGGTGGAAAGACATCATCATCATCAACAATGGGTTCAGTTTCAGTTTCATTGGCATCAACAGATTTCGAGCATTTGTTTCGGAGGATCTTAACATTTCAAGAACAGAACATAATGACAGGTTTTTCCCTGAAAAAGTACTGTGACACACTAAAAAAAACAGTCCCATTCCTTTGATCTCATACCTTCTCAATGGCTTTGTATGTCTTAAGATCTTCTTCAAAACTTTTGATTTTGTCTGTATCTGCTAACATAATGTAATTGGAAATTGGTGCTCTAGCTCTTCCTTTTGACTGCACATAGGAACGGTATTCTGTGGGCAAATCAAAACGCACCACCAAGTTGCATTTTGGTATGTCAACACCCTCTTCTACAATACTTGTAGCAATAAGTAGGTTGGTCTCGTGTGCTCGAAATTTTCTAAGAACCTGCAAAAGTAACGAAGACAAATTTGACATATTAGTCCAAGATCTTTTTCCATCATGAGATTCAACAAAAGCCAGTAAAATCAAGATCAGTGGCTCGAACACCCCCAAAACATGTCCAGACATGAAAATACAAAACTAGTACAAAGAACCTTTTCAGAAACAAAACAAGACTATTTATCAGAAGCAAAAGATTTCAAGGAATAAAATCATGGATGTGGAATCACATGAAGCTACTATAACCCCTAGCAATGGAGAGGATCCCCCCTATTTACTTATAAGTTTTCATCTGCGGTACTAAAGAAAAAAACAAATGTTGCTTTTAGGACACCATCTTTTCCCAAACATTCCTGAGGCTGAAGCATCCTCGGGGGATAGAGTGCATTCTAGAGCTGACACTTCTGATATTTATATTGGATATGAAACAATACTCAGGAAAAGTGTGGTGTCTGGAGCACAACCCAGCTAGGATGAGCTTTAAGTGATGTAAAATCAGGGTGGTTTTTTTTAACATTTAATGATTAATCAAATTCACATTTAGAAAAGATAAATATTAAAATCAGCTTAACTATTGAAAATGTCAGTAAGCCTGACATTCTTTATATTCAATGCAGAAAAATTAGATAATGATCTGACTAGATATAAACATGGTTTTACATGAAGTTTTAATTTCTATTTGTGTAATGTTACATGACAATGTCTCCAAACATGCTTTTATTGTTTTACAAACATCTGTATCTCCAGTAAGTATGCATATTTGTTAAAGAAAGACATAAACTTCCAATGACTGTGCCCTAGACTCTTCCCTATTGATTTGTTTTCAAAGACACACAGACACACACAAAAAGGGTACTGCCAGTTTAAATTTTTCTTTTCTTGAAGTTACCTCTTCCTGTTTTCTAAATTCTACTTCCATCTGCTTGCTACGAGGCTGGTTCTTGCCAATGCCATGTCCAGTTATAAAATTGCTACTGATGTAAGCCAGTTCTGGATCTTGCTTGCCAGCTTCTTTTATCAACCTAAAAATATTACACGTGTTTTTAGAAGTTATACAACCTACAAAATGGAAGAAAATCTATTATTTTTAAGACCTACATTAAAAGGAAAAGTGGAAGCATGACAATTAAGTCATGTTAACACATAAATCAACTGCAGTCTTTTTGAAAACCTCTGTAAGGTTACCACAAGACAGACTGCAAACAGAAACACAAGGAGTGCTCATGCATCACACACATTTCAGACCTACCATGGTAAAACTAGGTATTTTTAAACCAATCTCTAAGGCTTCCTGTTGTTAAAGCACTCAAAATTTCTTTGTTAAATCTTTTTCTGTAAGCTCTAGCTGACTTTAGAAGATATAAAAGTATAAAATGTTAACTTCTAGGTTAAAATCTAAGATTGTAATTGTACTTAATATTAGAATATACATCATATTCAAGTATACTGGTGACAAAATGCTGACCTGTTTTTCTCAAGTGATGCTCAGCCTACATGGTTCCCTACTTGTGAAATTAACTGAGATAGAGGACACAATACAATTCTTTAAAAGGAATACTCAACAGGGATGTGAGGAACATTCATGCCCTCACTTTGTTTCAGCTCAGTTTATTTTTTATGTTACAGAAGCAGAAAAGGCTGGCTTCTGCAGTGCTCTGATTTCACAGATAAAGTATTAGGATTGCTCACCTAAATAATGCACTAAATCTAAGAACAAGGCATTTATGGATTTAAAACCACAATTACAGTGTGCAATCTAAGTAAGTATGCTGGAGCATCATTAGTTGATTAGTTTTCAGGATGAACAGAATTTGGAATTACTCAACTGTAACAAGCTTTTGAGCAGGAAATAAAACCCAAGGGATTATATACAGCAAATAATCCCTTGTATGTGTCACTACAGCCATCCCAGTACTACTCTGCTCAAAGCATATCCATCATGCCCATTACCAGGTGCTCCCCCCCCACAGCCCAAGAACAGCCTGCCTCGCTACACTTCCAGCAGTAATTTGAACCGCTCCCAAAAACATCTCTAGCACTTCTGCCTCACATGGAAGTATATGGATGCTGTGCTACAAGCCTACCCATCTGCCCAGGAAGCTGCTGCCAAACCAGAGGGAAAATGGTGAAGTTCTCCCTGCTCTTTCTACCCCTGGAAAACTAAAGTCTTGCACCCTTTCCTAGTCCCCACTGTAAACAAAACTTATGGGTACATAAAACACCTTGAAGGCTTTCCTCCTCTGTAATCTGTTAAAACTGGAATGAACAGGGAGGTAGGCATACAGCTTGCCATCCCTAGGGGAACAGACTTGAAGGATCCTTCTGTGCTGAAGTGCAAAGGGGTTGTTAGTTCAAGGCCAAATGGAGTTACATTTCTGTATGCAGAAAGTCTAGGCTCTTGAGACAGACACTCTAAGAAAGCATGGGTTAATAACTGGACAGAATTTTTTTTGTATTTCTTTTTCAACATGGCATTTCTATGAGGTCATACAAACTGAGTACCTACTAAACATGAACATTCTTACATTAGTTCACTTGTGTAGAAATGGACAATTAAAAGCATTTGAATGAACATTTCACTGCAAATCTTTGCCAAGTTCCTGAGAAACATAGGACTTCAACCTTGTGACTAAAAAAAAATCTATTTGTAGTAGGTAACAAGTAGTGTTTTTCAAATAGATATAAGGACTTCTACTTTCCCTTCTCTTAAGGGTGCTGAGAGGCACTGCAATGCAAATCGAAGGAAATTGGACTTCAGAAAATGTCTTCTATTCTGAAAAGGAGTATAGAGGCACCAGAACTCAACTGCATACACCAAATTAAATAGTGAGGGAGCCACTCCATCAACTGATTGTAACAACAAAGACAGAAAGTACAACTCATGTCATGAATTTCACCCTTCTTCACTCATCCTGGATTTCATAAAATGGTATTCTAAATACTACTATGATAACTACATTTCAAGAAAAAATGTACTTCTTTTTAACTCAGTTCCATTTAATGACCCATACTGAATTACTGTAACTGTGGTACACAATTCAAACATTCAAGACTTTCTCATTCAGTAGAGAGTCTTTTTCTTATATATAGCATAAGTATAGCTGTCATCATCAGAAGCCCTTGAATTAAACGCACTCTTCTGAAGAGGGCCTACAGTGAGCTTCTCCACCAAAGGCTTCCAGTCTTAATTCCAGCAGTTCAACTCTGATTGTCAATACAATATCAGGTTTTCTGAAATCAGTTGCTACATGAAGTAAAGGTGCATTTTGAGAGTCTGGCAGCTAGCTTTCAGAAGGGGATAAAAAGGTACATATAAGTTTATATTTTGCCACCAATAATCTCTATTCAAGGTGCCTAAAGCTCAAAGATGGCAGAACTTGATCACCTCTTTCATCTAGAGTCTGTATTCTGTCAGGTTCAACAGCAGTTAGGATATTGTATAGTGTATAAATCTTGGAATATGAGAATGTACAGTGGAAAACCAATATGATTTAAATCACATTCATAACTTAACAGAGAAGAAAAAAGTTTTCAGAATTCTGTTCATTCCCTGTAGGGTAATGAAATACTCATTTCAGCTCAGCAAAAGACTCTGTTAGTATTATTTCTTCAGGACTTATTAACAGAGTATGTTCATTTTGCTGAACAGCTTGGTTTGCCTCATACTGCAGATTTATGTGAACATATTTAAAATGTAAAAAAGGAAAAGAGGAAAAATAAAAGTTGATGAAAACACATAGGCAAGTCTGCAGATCAAAGGATATGTTATGCACTTATTAACTCGAGCTAAAATGTACCAACAGAGGGGTCAGACTTAAGAGGTTTCCAGAATGCAACAAACACCTCACACAGGACATTTGCTACACTATCAGAGAAACCTACCAAAAACCAAAACCAGGACAGGTGAATCAATCATTTCATTCACAGTTTGTGGAAACAGCTTTTAACAATTCAGTGTTATACGTAACATGTATCACACTCAAGAATACGAACTGATAAGGAACTACAATATTGCCAGTTGGCAATTACTCCCACATTCTTATTTTTCTTGGTGGAGACTTTAAGAAAGCACTTAGTGTTTGACTAAATAGGTGCTTTAGAAACATCCACTGTGAAAGTAGTACTGGTAAATCTTGAGCGATATTTGTGCAAGGCTAAATTTGATTTTCTCTAGACTTGGATCATATAATACTTTGATTTAGTAGGGCAATTGTGAGATTTCTGACAGTACTGAACTCAGTAGGCTAGAGAAGTTTCCAACATCCACTGAAAATATAAATCTAAAGACCAATTACAACAAATCAATATATGCTTATTTTACAGGTTTAGTACAGTATGCCACATTTTGCCTTCTAAAATAATCAAATTAAAAACTCAGGTCTGAAACAAGTCCTTGAGTACAACTTTCAAAGACATATGCTCTTCCCGTATGCTTTAGAAATATTCCACATGATCTCCTATACCAACTTTATGAATATGAGTTCTGAAAATACAAGGCAATCCCCTACATATTCATGATATTAACATCCTGGCAGCTGAGTCTGCCTTTTTCCTTCAGAATATATTTCTTTTTTTAAATAAAAAGCTTTACCTATTTAGAACAACTGCTGTGTATCTTCTTTCCACAAAAATAATTCCACATAAAATATTAGTAAAGGGAGATGGGAAATTAGTCTCTGGCTTCTCTTTCTCCTCAATTTCTTCATCCTCATCATCATCTTCAGAATCACTCCAAGATACGTAATTATCCTGATTCCTATTGTTATACCATTCAACACTTTCAAACTGCTGCCGTTCATATGGTTTGTATTTGCGCAAGATTTCAAGCAGCTTTATTACTTTTGGGGTCACAAATTTCAGGTCAAGTGAGGCAGGCGAGAAGTGCTCTTCACAGAGTGCATGTATTTTCCTTAGGAAAGTGTCTGTAAACAATAAAAATTTCCTGTGCAGCTCCTCTTGTTCATGTTTGATATACTTCTGCAGCTCTCTCACCATCATCCCAGCTACCTTATCTGCACACCACGGTCCCAGAACAACCAACACAGCTCGACAGTCTGACAATATCTACAACAAATGAATTCAAGTATCAGTTCAAAGAGTACATTCATGAACTATGCATTTAAGACTAGGGGCTTTACCCTCTAACATCAGAGTCTTTGTAAGGATTATGACATTTTTCTACTTTAAAAAAAATGCAGAAGTCTGCTTTTCTTATTTAGATGAACTTGGAAAATTTGGTGTTTCTAATGGAGCAAGTTCCCCCCCCTTAAATAATTCCCAATCAACTTCAAACTGTATTTCTGAAACTCCAAAAAACCCCAAGCTTAATCAAAATTTTGCCATTTTGTAGAACTGCAATTTGAAATGTATACTAAAAAGAATACTTTTTGAAGCAGCTAGATAAACAAAGCAAAAATTCTTATCTTTATTATATAACACAGAACTAATAGAATAAACACTTTATTGGGCATTTTTACTTTATTTACTACTGACAGCTGGCAGCGTTTCAGAAGTATATAATCAGAAAGTTCCACAGTAGCCTTCAGGTAGCCTTAGGAAGTCTATCCTTTCAAAGGAAAAACAGAACACAGTGGTTTGTATGTGTGGGTAGAATACTAACAAGAGAGAACTATATCCTATTCAAAGAAAACAGAATAGGCATTTAAGTACCATCATAATCTGATCTGATGAGAAGTTGTTTCCTCCAGAAGAATGAAGTTGTCAGACAATAAACTAGGAATTCAGAAACGTGGTACACTGATAACACCATTAAAAGGACTTATTGTTTGGATGCCCTATATTGTACCTGAAGAACTACAACTGAACTGTAACAATCAGGATGCTGGTTTTCAGATGCTGCTTTAATTTCTCTTCCTTCTTCCCTTCTGTGAGGAAAGAAAGATCAGACTATCATCCTCTTGAGTCTGTCCTATCCTCTGTGAAGTTATTTAGTTCTAAGACTTAAGGGTAAAACCATCTACACTAATTGTAACTGCATACAGAGGCTTGATGTTCTACATTGGCAAGATAAAAAGCACCACAGTCTGAAACTCATTTATTTTCTTAATATGGGTGTCTCCATCTTCTTGGAGAGCTACTGGTTTAAAACAAGCAAGAGGGTTGCAAGCTTTAGATGTACAGAAGTTAATCCACTCTTCTGGAGTCTGCAAGTCATGAAGATCGCCTCCAGCCAGCATTCCTTATGTATTCTAGCCTATTATGGTTTAAGTTTAGCACCAAAGTAACCAGGACTTCCAATTCCCATGCACTGTGATAGGCTGCCTTATGTACAATCTTCCCCTCTGGCACAAATAATATTTTATAGACAGTGTCACAGCCCTCAGTTTTAAGAATGCTAAAGAAAACTGGAATATTTTGGGCTGAAGGAAGTAATATATTCTCCAAATTTCTTGTGGACTATTACAGGAATAGTCACACTAGTGACTCACTACTGACTTCTTGTTCAACAACTTACATACTGACACAGTGGTAACTTAGCAGGCAATTCCAAACCAGGAAGGCCAAGCAGGGTTAAAAAAGGTACCTGGACCCCCTGTATGAGAGGTCCCTGCTAAACACTCCACACTTTCTGGACCATTATCTGCCAAAGGCCAAGACAACACAGGGGCAAACACAGAGAAAATCAGCTGCAAGCCTGAGATTCAAATTCCGTTCAAGGAAGATGCGGCACTAGTCCAATATTGTTCTAAGATAAACTACAGACACTGTACATCTCTGGCTGGAATTTTTGCCTAAATTCTTCCTTTATCAACTTTTAATACAATGGGGTACAGTCCAAATTCTTCCTGAACCATTATTTCCTCTTCTGTACTGAATTAATAGGAGATTGTGGAAATGCCAAAATTCTTGCCTTCAGAGATAAGGACCTATAACATAAGGGCGCAGAATTGTTTTAAACAAATCTGAACCTCAAACTAAATGAAATTCTAATCAATGCCTGACATTGAAGCCTCACTCATGTATGAAAACAACTGCACGTTAATGAACACAAAAATCAGAAGTCTGTTTGCTTCAGATAATCAAGGATGGCTAGCTATGGAGGTTTCAGTTATGTAACATACATTGCAAAGAAAAACAGTAGTAAGATTTCTATTCCCCAGGTTTCTCACATTTCTTGATATCCTTACCTGCTTAGAAATTAAGGTAGAATCTCTTTCTTTTGAATGTACAGATATGTTGCAGTCATTTAGAAAAGCAAGTGCTTCATCCAATTCCATTAATAATCTTCCATACAACCCACTTTTGTCAGTATATGGTCCACAGTCTACAACAATCTCACATGGCTGAGAAGTATATCTTAATGAGGGGAAAGATCAAGTTAAATAGAGCTTCTGAAAGCCAGAGCTATTTCAGCTCTTAAGGTTATACAGCAAACACAAAAGCAAAATTATGTGTATCCAAGAACACCATTAATCAGTAATTATTAAAAGTTATACAGTTAAACACTTCAGAAAAACCTCCACCACCAAAAATACTGAACTACTTCATTCTAGATACTCTTCGAATACACTCCTAAGAAGAAGGCTAACATTGCTATCCTCATCTCAAATATGGGAAAATTTAAGTAAATTCTATTTACTTCATCAACATTCTCACTTGTTTTTCCATAGTGCACTCTCTTGCTATACAAAAGAAAACCAATCCACTTCATGTAAATTCATGTCTATATATATACATTTATGCAAGTAATTACTACTCTTGTGTGGAAGCAAGAAATTCTTAAAAAGAAATGGTTCACAAAAGTTAAAAAAAATGCATTTAAAACACTTACACATGGATGAAACACCTGTTCTGTAACATGGAAAAACCACCTTTAGCTTTGTCTGAAACTCAACAATACAGTACAGGTGGCGGTGGCAGAAGAAAACATGCTACACAGCAATCATTTCACCCTAATTTCCCTACAATTCATAGCATTATCACCACCTTTAGTTTAAACAACATTCACAGGATTCTAGATTCTTTAAGCCACTTGCTCTATCATTTAAGTATTTACTACTTCCTCTAATCTCACTCTATCTTTCATTAGCCTTTAAAATCCAGGCAATGCATGACAAAAAAAAAAGGCAACTACTCTGGCATTAAGAGCACATTGCACTGTGGATGTTGCCACATTTTCCTAAATAGTGACATTACGGCATTCACTGGACATGAAACAGTTAACACTCTACACAAAGACTGCATTTTAGAAGTTCAGAAATATTTTGTGAAATGTCATTTTAGCTTGGTGGTGTGTTGAGGGTTTTTTTTAGTTGTTTTGGGTTGGGTTATTTTGTTTGAGGATCTGTTTTGTTGCATCTTTTTTGTTTTGTTTTTTAACTACAGAAACTCTCTCCCTACCAAGGCCAATCAGACTTTATACTCAAAAACCATTTAACATTCCATCTCCACCCTATATGGAATAGAAGCATCATATACACACAAACTTTTCTAAAATTCAGAAGACAAAATATTGCTACTGGATTATTCCTCTACCCAAAATGAAAACACAGACATCAATTCACCAAAAATCATTATAAAACATACCTGTCTAAGACCACCAAATCAGTTGCAGTTTCAGCATTGCTCTTCAAAATTTTCTCCAGTTTCTGGATCTTCTCCTCTAACTCAGCAGGATCACATTTCCCATTTAAAATGGAAGCTGTTAATCCCAAAATTCGAGGACATGATGGATAATCCTCACAGATCTGTGAAAAAAAAAAAATCAAATTATTTACAACAGGTATCCTGTTAATCTACCTGCAAATTTATGATGCTTTGGCTGCAAACTTTTATTTGAAGAGCAGGTGTTTTAAAAAGGAACCAAACATTAAATTAGTATTTTCTTTTCTACTGAATGGAAGTTAAAACAGCCATGACATTTAAAGGTAAATATTTACAACATGGAAAAATAGGAACAGTTAGCATTAAACAGAATATTCTTGTCACACTTACAATATATAACAAAATACTTCCATACCATATAAACAGGCATATGCACTTGAAAACAGATCTGGAAAGATACTTATGTAGGTATCTCTCATAAGCAAAAAATGACATGGAGCCAATAATACTCTGGAATGAGCCCCAGAAACACCTTTAGAGACCAGCATTTTTAAAAATAATACAAACCGATGATTAGCGTATCCCATTCTCTAACTCAAATATTTTATTAATAAATTTTAAAAATTCCCTTAATTCAATAAATTTAGATTCTCTGTTAAAGATAGATTTTTCTTTAATCCCCATTGTAAAATACAGTAAATACATAATTCTTCTGCCACACACTATCTCAGAAGTCTTAAGACAGTAATTTTACAGTCCCAGGAACATGCTAACACTGGTTCCACTACTATTTTTTTTGGCAGCAAATGTCCCCTTAAAAGGTTCCCAATTCTCCAGCCCTCCCACTGGCTTTTCCCCCTCAACCAACCAAGTATATTAAGCATTCCCACAATAAATGCACCTTCATAATTTCACGGTATGGATGATCCTGGATTGCAAGATGGCACTCATCAAACACCAGAAGATTAATATTTGACAGGGATAAATACTCATTTCGCAAAACGGTCAAAGCAACATGACACGTCATAACCAGAACCTAGGTTGAAAGGAAAAAAAAGTCAGTACAAGAAAAGCACAAGCTGTCTGAGGTCAAGGTGAAGGAGGAAAAGCCTTCTTCAGGTCTTGTGAGACAGCACTGGCAGCTATCAACCCCTATTCATCCACCTACACCAGGTAAGGACAAAAGAGAATAAAACATTCTCTACTGGAGAAAGCCATTTGTCTGAATGGGGGTGTATTTATATCTATATATCTATATAGATATATAGATATGTCTGTATCTCTCCTGTCACATGCCTAGTTAAGAAATGAATACACAACAGACAATCTCAACACCAATCAGAGCACACAGAACAAGTATCATTAAATCCTAATAAATTAAAGTTAGTGTCCTTTTATGTGTCCCATCATCATGTCTCTGTCAAGACAGTTCTTCATAAGCTCTTAACTACTTGCAGCTGTAACATGAACAGGATGTTATTAGAATCCTTTTTAAAGAAAAACTTATTTTTTGTACACTAACACATAAAAGTTGAGTTTGTTGATAAAATTATGTAGTTTTTACACTCACTTTGAACTTCACACTTCAGTAACACTTTAGTATATTAACACTTTCTTCTGCCAGAGTTTCTCAGACATATTCCATAGAGCATTTCTAATCACCAGAAAGTAAACCCCAAAACTCTAACATTTAATAAAATTTCAACAGCATTTAAGGTATAGTATACACACTCAAAATTTCTTCTGCAATCAACATAATGAACAAGTCAGGGAGACTGAACACAAAGGACTTAGAGGATGGCTTTTTAAAAACAACCTGAAAACACCTACATACATTTGCCTCAAAGTTAACATACAAATATTACCAATATGATTGATTTCTTTTTAATAAAGACTGAATGTATAATTGGAAGGAATCACTTCTGGTCCAAACGAACTCTCTGTATGCTTTACTTATGGTTTTTACTTAATACATTACCTGATACTTAGAGAATTCTTGACTCCACTTCTCTTTTGTCCATGATTCAGTTACCTCCAAACTTGAATACTCTCCCACTTTAAGGTCTGAATGTGTCCTGACAGCTGACACTTGCTGAGCAACTTGATTTGCTTAAGGAAAAAAAGAATCTCATTTACATAAAGGTCTTCTCATACTTTTAATTTATAAGATGTATGTCATATGACCTAGCACCACATTTCATAATGTGATCTTTAGCTTTGACTAATGTTAAACCATGTGTACATGGCAACTGCCTCTATGCAAAATCACTTCAAGGAAACAGATGGGTAACTAAATTGCACTTCAGATTCAATATCGTAACTTTAAACTAGAAAGAAGAATATGTTATATATATAAACAGATTATATTAAACAGATGATGAAACAAAAGATGAAAGGCATCACATCCTTGCTGTTGAAGACTTTACACAAAAGTTTCTCTCAACTTTGCTTTCACGGAACTTCTGTTACAGAATATTCCATGGAAGTATTAGCAGTGTGTTTAGGAACATTTCCTCTTACCTGAGTTGACCAAGAACACAGTTCTTTTCCCATTTTTGTTGAAATCTCCCCTGATCTGATAGGACAGCTCTTTAGTGAGTAGTACTGCAATAAAAGTCTTCCCTGAGCCAGTGTTTAAGCAGACTATTGTATTATGATCCAAAGCTGCTTCAAGCAGTTCAACCTAGATTTAAAAAATAATCATGTCCTTACTTGCAGCAATGCAGTGAAAAAGCTGACAAAAAATAGCAAGAGTGATAAACTACAGACAAGTACAAGTCAACAGTATCACTTGAGATCCTTCAAGTGCCATATAATTAACACATCTATTCCATAACAACGCATTCTCATAATCCTTCAAAAATATTAACACACTACGCATATTCCAGCTTTTAAATATAAAATCCTTGAGTACCACAATCTGCTTTCAGGTAGCTTTCTGAATGTATCTTTCCAATAGATGATTCTGTTGCTATATACATGGTGTGAAGAAAGAAGCTACAGCTTTTAAATCTAATTGCAGACATCAATTCAGACCAATCAAGGAGACTAGCTCAAAGTGATCCAAGTTTCTCAGTAATGCTAACAAAACACTTCTGGGCACCTCTGCAGCACAAAAAGAACTGATATTCTAGAACTCAATTTTCTTTAAAGTGAAAAATCAGAGTATCCTGATGGGGTTTCTGACTTTAGAGGACTGCTTTGACCAGTTTGTGAACCAAAAATCAAATTTACTGTATAATGTGGAAGACAAAGTGAGAGGTGAAAGAAGGCATGATGTATGCATGCAATTGAGAGGCACATTTTATTTGTCCCTCTTAAAAGCTGTTCTGCTTGTTAGCGCAAACTGAGAAGAGGGAAGGGGGGATATAACAAATGTCAAACAAAGCCAAACTAAAGAATTAGCTCCCAAGAGGTGGAGTTAAGAGAGACATGTCCTGACAGTGTGCATGACAGCACATTCTCCACCTGCTCTTATTCTTTTTCCATTAATTAATGGATTTAATTGTACTTTTTTTTTATGCTACTAGTACTGTTAGTACTATTGCCAGTACCTGATATTTTCTTGGTGTGTAAATGTTATCATGAATTGCTTCTTGTTGCCATGGTAGTCCAAAAAAAGGACCCATTGGGGAGGAAGCAGGGGTCATGAGCTGCAGTCCCGCCATGCTGAGGGATTGCAAAGCAGGGCTTTTCATTCATTCATCCAGTGTTTCTTTCATTGCATTTTTGTTCCAGCACAGCCTACTATGAGAAGAAAATGAAACAGTATTAAATATACTTGCAATCCCAAGCAATAAGAGAAATTTTTTAATCAAGAAAAGGACATTACTTGATTTTACTTACACAAGTGTTTCTTCTCACACTATTTTCAGCAGAAACTTAATTTTAAATTTACAGGCACTTCTCCACTTGAAGATGTGTGCTTATCAAAGTACCCCAAAACTTCAAAAAGAGCTGTACTCTCCAGGACAATGTTCATTCTAGGCATTTCGAATTACACACATACATTTTAATATGAAGTTCCATTTATAGCCTACAGAATCTCATTTCAAATTTACACTTTAAAAAGTTAAACCATCTTAACTTTACTTCTGGAGAGAAAAATTGAATTTTACAGCACAGGCACAAGTATCAGATTTTCCATTTTTCTTTCCAACCAAAAAGTCCTTTGACCAATTAAAGCTTTAAATACACACAAACAGGCATTTAATTCTAACTGCTAGGAAAAGAACAGAAGCTACACAAGAATGTCAGTTTTTAAATCATCAGATTCTGATGAGATTATCTTTTTAAAAACTGGCAAAAACATTATAGACAACTGCTGATGACTCTGGTAAGGACTAATAGGGAATGGAATCCTTACCAGGCTAACCACCGACTTGCATAAAGACACTATGATTCATAAACAAACAAAGCATTCAGACTTTCATGACAACTGAACACCAGAGAACACATTCCTACTGAGGCTATGAAGTTCTTATCATTGGTGTGTGTGTGTCTGCATGTTAAAAACATTTGTTATTTGTCAGGAATGACCGAACTTAAACAAAATGAAAGAAAAAAACCCTACCAACTAAAACAAACAAACCCCACAACATAAAAACCTTCAGCCTAGGAAAGTGATTATGGCCTGATGACATAGAATAATATTGCTGAAGTATACAGAAACATGCTACATGAAATCTAAGAAATTTTGAGTACTCCCTCTTTAATCTGAATACATACCACATTCAAAAAACAGTATTTTTAAAAGTTAGTTTTCATCAAAAGTCCTACATGCTCTACATTAATTTTACCATCAATATGGGTTGAGAAATGCATAAAATTTATGAATTCATATTTAATAATTCATTTAAAAGACATGAGGAAAAGCTAATTATCATTTTATTGCATTGAAATATGCTCCCTTTTCTACAGAACAGGAAAGTTGCTTAAGTTTTGCAAATGTAAATTGGAACTGGAATAAAAAAAGTAAGGAATAAAAAAAAAAAAGAGAAAAGTATAATACACTATCTAAGAGAGACCAGGAATGGTCATCAGAAATAACTGGAAAGAGACAGAATAAATAATAAATCATCAAAAATAAGGCATTGACTGGATTTCCAGAGGTCCCTTCCAACTCCAGTAATTATGTGCTTCAGTAATTAAGAAAAGTATTCATTTAGATTTGTTCCATAGTCTCCAACTAATAACTTATGACACTGTTGCTCTGTTATATGCTAATATTTTTAAATTAAATATTTTAATCTGGACCATGTCTAGACACTGATGTTAAATTAGTACTAAATAATTTTAGGAAGCTCTGAAAAAAGAGACTAAACCAGTTATCTCACTTTCCATCAAAGGTATATATTGCAAAATAAAGAGAAGGCAATACATAGAACTACATGATCACTCCTCTTGCAGAGTCAGAAGTAATTTCACTTTACAGCAAGTGGTCAGACAAAGCTTGGTCTCAATTCATTGCCAAGTGGAATGAAGGACATTGTGGTTAAACTGAAGTAGTAACATTATACACACAGTTGTAAAAATATATTTATCTTTTGAAGACAAACATTTAGTAGTAAATGTTACTTAGTAAACAAATATAAATGGAACTTTGAGAGTTTAGGATCAGCAACAAATGTACTTCCCCCTCGATCAAATATGATCCTCTTTAACATAAAAACTGTGCTGATACTGCTGGAACACTGTCTGATATTCTTATTTGGGCGTCACAAAAACTGTCATAGTGAGAAGATTCCAGAAAGAAAAGATGCCTTAAAATCTCTAGAAAAACTCAAAAGGAGCAAATGTATGTTTTCACAGGACATGACAACACATGCTTGACATTCTGTTTTTTCAGTTGCTTTACAACAATCTCCAAACTCATGGCAACCTCATTCACTTTTCATTCCTGTAATGTATGTTCCCATTTGAACCCAAGTATTTCAGATTACCTAAACAGATAAAATGGATCAATACTGTTTTATTTTGCTGTAAATAAAGAACAACACAGTCTACACAAATCACAAAATCAGTACTATGTCATTATTCATTTCAATTGCAATACAAAAAAAAGACTCCTGTAGATTCTTAAATTGTTTCTGTACATTTCAAAGAAGGCACACAAGCAGATTCAGGTTCTAACAATGCAACTATAGTAATTTTACAGAGTGCTCTAATCTGGCACAACAAAAGATGTTTTGGTTCATTCTCTCCTTGGAACTATTGGCTGTTTCTCCACCGGGACTCCAAAGCTTTGGGTCATAGGAGACAGCTGGCAGGAAAGATATAGTCATCACAGAATGGTTTAGGTGGTATACAGATGCATGTAGCAACTTGATCATCCTTGACATTCTGATCTACTGAGCATTCACACATCAAATGTACTCGATGTTTATCAGAATGTGGCTGATAGATTAAATCAGTCACATGGCAAGGACAGTAGCATGACACACAATCTTCCCCAAACACCAGCAGAAAGCATCAGAAAATTTTGGGCACTATTAACCTCAGTGAAGCTTTTGCATGAACTGACAGCTTAGGTGCAGGGGAACAGGGAAGAAGGGAGAAAAAGCAGGGAAAGGTCATCCTCAACACCCTCCCCCTCCAAGCTCATAGATGAAGCACTCCTTTAATATATCTAGCTTCTCTTTTTGTATTCCAGTGAGTGGAAGCACTAGTTGGTAACACAGACAAAAAAAATCCTTAGAATCAGAGAATGGTTTGGGTTGGAACAGACCTTAAATCGTGTATCAAACCCCCTGTAGTGTTTGAAGAAACACAAAATTCTTTCACATGACTACAATATTTCATTGAAAGGGTCTCAATCATGCTTCCCTACTTACATAGAGCAACGAAAAAGAACTAAATGTTTGCTTTGTTTAAAATGAGACCTCACTGTCATAGTAATTGCTAGAACAGACCAGGGGAAAAAAACCCAAACATTTTCCATAGTAAGAGCTGAAGATGATTCGTCAATCATTCTTGTACATAAGCCCAGCCACTTGAATTTTATAAATCGCTTCAGATTAGAAGCTCCTGCTCTTTGTTTATTGTTCCATCTTCTTGTATTTCTTTTTCAAATGATAAATACAACTTTGGGAACATGTAAAATAGCTATATCACATCACCAGGAGGGAATTAAGGAGAGAAAATCAACTTTGTTTTAAAAGGCTGCTAATAAAAAACAAGTACAGGATCAAATATTACAAATAATTCACATCTTCTGTTATACACCTAACAACAGCGATACCAGTTTAGCTACCCTGCTGTAAGAAGCAAGAGGATTTATGCTTACATATGGTTCCTTGATCTGGAAAGGCTGTGAAACAACATATACTCTGAACTACAGCTTTGGCTTCTGTGTACCTTCACAGAAGACCTTCTCTTAAATACAATCATGTCACTGAGACCAAAAAGCATTCTCAAAAAACACCCTTTGAAGTTTGAAGGAAGAAGTATATGCAGATTTGTAACTTGAAAAGTACACACAATCAAAACAACACTGCAATTATATCTAGGTAGAGCTTGCATGAGACACAATACATTTGAAAGACCATATATAGGGGGAGGAAATTTAAGCTAAGTCAGGTAAAAAGTTATCCTCCCAAATCAACATTTCTTTCTGCTATACTAAGGTTTCTAGTCCTGGCCCTCATTTCTATGGTTTGGACTGGAAGTATACAAGATCTGACAAGATCAATGGCAATATGGGAGTAATATGGGAGTAAGCCAGAATAATGCAGTAATTGTATCATTCTAGAGTCTCTATTTCAATAGCAAGGAAAAATATCAAGTTCTTCAATAAAAGAAATGCTGTACAAGATCATCTAGAAATAAAAAGGGAAAGAACATATCTTCTTGAAGAACAAATTTTAAATTGAAAACATTTGAGACATAAGCACATATGTTGAGAATCTCTGGACAGAAAACTGAACATGAGCTAACTGAAACTAGCTAACAGTGAAGCAAAACAAAAAGCCAAAGTAGTCCTGCTCAGCCAGTGTCAGGTAATAAAGATACTTGCTAAGATGTTCCATCTTTGTCCACTGCATTATTTTGAAATCTGATAGAACAAGAAACTGTAAGAACTTGCTGAAGCTGAACATGGAGAGAGAAACACCTGAAACTAATCATACTTCTTGCGACTCTGGACTAATTATGGAAGCTGGATAAGGCAGCACAGTGCTCAAGCTTATTTGTTCTACTCAAATAATAGTGAAAGTTCCACTTTAATGGCCATCAATCTTGAGAGTTTAAGAGCAGACTCTTAACAACTTAACAACTATTGTCTTTATTTTAATGAACATTTATGTGAACAGATAGTGAATTGCACAGCTAAAATTAACCCTTTATTCCATCATTTAAAGAACTGTTTTTCAGAAAAATACACTGTGTTGGAAGTGAAGTCAACAACATGCAATAGCAATTTTTTCCAGTCTGCAATAAATCTGGAACTGTGGTGTAGGTTTTTTCAGTCACATGACTGTATCCAATTTGAAGCCATCCCCTGGCGCACAAAAAATTCAAGGTTTACTGCACTAAGGAATACAAGCCAAACTGACCAGAGGCTTCACCTGGAATGAAACATCCTGGATCTAGTCCTGCTTGGAGGACAGTTTAAAATATTTATGGAATGGCACTGAGGTACATGGAGAAGAGAATAGTGTCCTGGGGATAAAACTTTCAAGTTTTTAATCACCATTTGTGAGTGTAGTTTGTTCTGTATCCACAAGTTAGTGCAAAACTATAACGATCTCATATTAACAGAAATTTCTTACTGCCATTTCCAATGTATTTAATTTGTTTTCTATAATGATTTGTAAATTTATACCTAATAAATTTGTACCTACCTGTAAATTGTACCTATTTGTAAATTTGTACCTAATATAATCCTTGTGATACAAACATTATTTCTGATGCTTCAGGATTTCATCTTTGTCCAGGAATGTCTAATTTAACCTCTAAAAACACTCTCAGCATCAGCCAAAACAAGTTAGCCTCAAGAGGTAAAAATAATCCACTTACTCTTAAGGAAATAAACCACGATTTATAAAAAAAAAGTGAATAGCTTGAATATTCTCTTACATGAACACTTGAAGATTCTGAATGCAGTTTCCTTATAGCAATTTCTATGTTCAAGTGCTACATGAAACATTAACTTGCTGAATGATCTAACACAGAAAATTCTTACTTGGGTAAAGGAGGAACAAATTAAAAAAAAATAAAATATTAAAAATACGAAATACAGAGTAGAAAATTAATGTAAATGTTTATATATAAAGTGTAAAATGTCACTGAGAATGTTACCTACCAACTTACACTGTAAGCATTCAGAAGCAAGAATTGGTTTTGCCCCAATTTAGGGGAACTTGCAGTATTTCTATGTTGTCTGGTTTCTTAGCCTTCTTTCAAAAGAAGTGTACTTCTAAAAAGGATTTGACTTTTTCCAGTGACAGCCCAGAAGCACACACTACTTCTTCCAGAAAAGGAAGTGCATTTTGTTAATATTACTCCTGCAACTTTAGAACTTTAGTTCTCTTAACAGAACTTGAAAATCCCAAACCAAACACCCCAAGTTTTATTTGTGAAAAAAAAAAAAAGTCCGAAACTCAATCATCATACTGTCACTATTACTCAGTAAGATGAATCAGAAATCTCTTTTATATTGTGCTGTCTTTAACACAGAACACGTCTTATGAGACATTCTTTCTCTCTCATTCCTCAAAGATATTTATTGCATGCACTGCCTAACAGCAACTTTTCCATTTGGTCTTACAATATTCTTAAATGAAAAAAAAAGAATGCATTTCACATGCATTCCTTTCCAAGCAGATGCTTACAAAGCTCAAATATAAGCATTCCTTTATGGACCATCTTCCCAGGTTTTCCTAGCACAATCAGAAACATTCTTTGTGAATATCCATTTTGAACTATGAGAATTCTATTTTTTCTACTTTTCTGATACAGAACCACTCTAACATTGGTCTTTAATAGCTTACCAAGGCACATCAGCACAACAACAGCTGTTTTCTGCTGTCCAGGAAAAGTTTCATTAAAGAGCTTATTAAAATGAAAATTAAATTGAGGTTCTACATTTGGGTGAGCTAATTCTGAAGCACTTCTACAAGCAGTACAACAGTTAACAAGTGAAATTCCTGGAAGACTCCTCCTAAATGTCTGTTTGTAGGAGAGAAATAGAGTACAACAGGATACTTAGCAGACTCAGAAAACCCCTAAAGTCCTTCATGTAACGTTCATTATGACCAAACCTGTACTTGGGGCAATAGCCTAAATAAATACTTTGTGTTGCAATCAGTCCACCTCGACCAACAGTGCCAGCAAGTCATCGTTCACACAGGAGTTGTGCTGCTGCACACTGAACGGTCAAATGCAAAAGGATTATGCCACTATTTATCAGCATGACACAAACAGGCTGTAGGGCATTTACAAATAAAGTAATACAATGTAAAAACAAGAATCAGTTTTGTAACACATCTCTAGTGATACCAATGCATGAAGCACTCAGAATAAATGTTCAGAAAGGGGATGTTTCTCTTTTAAAGCACACAGACAGGCAGCCAGATTCTGACTTTCATTTTTTAATACTTTCATTTTTTAAAATGATGTGCACAAGGCCTGTGCAACAATCCTAACTATGCAGTTGCTTAATCAGCAGGGTAGAACTGGTGCTATGAAGACTCCTGTCACCTAGCAGAGATGACAAAAGATAAAGAACGAAGTATATGGATCTAAGATGCAAGGCAAGGTGAGCACCAGTGGAACTAATAAATACATTTCTGTCTTCCCTACATTATCAAAACACATTTTTCTGCGATGTAGTTTTAATAAGATAGCCTCTTTCCTTATTTTTGCTGAACTCATATTTCAAACTGAAGCACACTATTGAAACCATGACCTTAATTTACCTGTCATTTATTTTCCTTACCATTTACTTGTATCTCCTATCTGGAACAACATATGAATTCAATTCTAATTCTAACCCCTTGTGTCAACTCTTTTTTTTTTTTTAACTGATCATATTTCACCAATACAACCATGTTTGAATATAAAATCCACAAGAAAAACACATACATATCCTTTTAAAAAACCGAATAGATTTCTAATCATATTCAGCTTCATAAGAAGTATCACGGTAAGTGTTTCATGACAAATACCTGAACTTCTATGAATAATATGAAGTAGCTACTTTAATTTTTCTTTCCAAAGAAATTCAGTCAATTTCTATAAACTCACACACAGAAGTTACTTTATGGTTCTGAAGCATCTTTAAATATAAAATAGGAGAACACATTGCAGTGATACATTAAAACCTGCTTCTCCCATACTACAAAGCACAGTCTTACCGTTTTAATTTCCACAGTCTCTGTGTTTATGCTTCCCGAATTGCATTTTGACATCATGATATCAGCTTGTAGATTAATCACATAATTTGCGAGCCTTGACTCTTAAAAAAAAACAAGAACAAAAACCTATGAACTATAAAAATTATTTGAAAATGGAACTACAATAGCAAGATTAATTGTGGTAATACAGTTGTTTATAAACATTTATATGTGTTGAGCTTACACCACAACTTGCTGACAGAAATGAGTCACTCTGAACATGAATTATTGTAGTTTACTATCAGAAACCAAAATTTGAAAGATAATTTAGTTTAAATGTGCACATTCCCTAGTCCTATTTCCAGGTTACTATCATTAATCACTGGCTCATGTGAGAAATACAAGAGTAGAGTGTTTGATATAATTTTACTATGGTTTATATAATTGTAAATTATATAAACTGCTTTTTCCATGCACATGTATTTTCACTTTGACTTAAGACATTAAAAAAAAATCAGAATTCAAGCTTCTTTAAACTATTTCAATTTGAAACTGCAAGTAATACAGTCAATTCATGAAAAAGCAACAACCATTTCTCTCAAAGTACACCAGTCCCTTTAGTAAGAGAAAAAATACTGTGCACTTAAGATGGTGATTTAACCATAAAAGTAAAATTCAGAAAGATAATGTCTTAGGCTGCAAACCAAAACAGATAGAAATTCATGACAGTGAATTTCTATATATATTAGCCAAATGTATGTACCATATATTTATATCCAACACATTATGTATATATACATATATGTATATAAACTACAACTTTAAGCAAAATACCGTACTTAAGCAGATCTAGAGTGTTCTTAAAGCTATAAAATAAAAAATTTGCACAATACGTACATCTAAAAGTGTGAGTTTTGTCAGACCTAAAAAGAAAGATTGTGAACTGCAATTTTTTAAAATCAATACTGAAAACTTAAACACAAAATGAATCTTGATGAAAATTTCTCCTCCAATCAATTCCATAAAGTTAACAAAGAGGACACTCTCAAGATTAGTTCAGTATGTTCATTTTTACCTCAAACGCTGATGCTGAGCTTTTCCAGAGTCTCCAAGCCTGTAATTTTGTTTCACCCTAGGTAACCTAAAAGGCAACATAAAGAGAGAGCATTTTACCATGAAGTGCCATTAAAATCAACCATGCCATGTGGTAGTCTGCTTTCTTGCATTTCAATATTTAGCTCTGTAGCAAGACCACATGGTCCTTCAAAGTCTAATTATCATATGCCCCTTTTTGGCTAGAGATGCAGACAGTCAGTGTCTGAAAGATCAGCCTTAAGTGCTCAGGAGATATTTGCATGTTTTGTTTTATCTGCTAAAGTAATTGCTAGCTAAGGCCAACTAGATTCACAGCTTTTCTCCACTGTGCTCCATGCATATTTCACCTAACACAGTAGGGAAATCCAGAAGTAAATTATTTTTCAAAACATTTAAGAAAAAGATCTGAAAGAATGTATGTTTTTTCAGAGAACAAAGTAAACCCTTATGATTTTATTTTACAAGAATACAAAAGGAACACAGCAGAGACAATCTGATGGATACTACATTCATGTACAAAATAGACTGACAAAAAATTTATTCCCTGGGCCACATTTTAAATTTGTGTTTGCAGCATACAAAAATACATCCTTTATTTTCAGCACAAAATACAGCAAATTGCTTCTAAGATGTCATAAGTAGAACTCAGATTTATTATAGCATGTTCCTGTTATGTTTAGGTTATTAATTTATTCACTGTCTCTAAACATGAACCAGAATATACATTCCATTGAACCAGAAAATAAGCTAACAACAGAAAACTGCCACATCCACGGTAAAAATATAGAAATATACTCCACTCTATATGTTTGCAAGAAAAGCTGAAGAGAACAATGCAGCATTTGGATACCCCAGCAAAAAGTAAACATGAACAGAAAGAAAGGTTCAACCCTTGTCAGTAAAGCTAATGTGGCATGTGTGGCTTAACAGAACAAATTTACTTTACTGCCAAATCGCAGATGGCAAATAGAAAGCACTGAGAACAGTAGGCAAGATCTGGAGAACCGAAAAAGTATGTAATTCTAATTCTCCACCAGCACAACCGCTTCCTTCGGCACACACGGAAGCCAAAAGACCGCGGCTTTAATCAATCGATCGGCCAGCAGGAATTACAGTAGGCCCTTTGAATACCAACCTAAAACCAGACAGGCCACATTCCTGAGATGCAGTCAAGGTCTAGCACAAAACAGCAGCGTGTATGACATTAGCATCTAAATGGCGCTGGAGCACCGCTCACACAAAGCCTGGTGCGCTCCTTCCCGGGCGGCCCGGGGCACCTGCGCTGGCCACGGCCCTCGGGACAGCGGCACGGCCGGGGCTGCCCCGCGCTCAGCATCCCCCGTGCTGCAGCCACAGCCGGCAAAACACTTCTTGGTACCCCATCAAAAACAAACAAAAAAATATATAGATACGTTTATTTTTGCTCTATAGTTTCTGAGGATCTTGTTTAAAAAAAAGAGCAAAAGGGACAAAAAGGAAAAATTAGTGACATTTTAGAAACCTAATTTTTAGGAATGTCAATGCCTTCTATCAAACAGCAAGGCTCCCCTTTTTTTTTAAATGTCACCTTTTCTTTTAAGAGCTCAACACTCAAGGATTTTATCAATAGGTAGAAGACAAGAGTTCTAAAATAATCAGACACTTGGAGAGCCTAACTCGGTAACATACCACAAACACAATAAATACTCAAAGTACTAACTTAAAAAAAAAATCAGTTCATATAAAGACATCAAGAGGAGCATCCAAGAAGTGACACAGCAGGCACTTCTGCAAATCTCCAGCGTTTTAGAAATCTGCAAGCAACCACAAATTACTTCTGCAAATCTCAGCCAAATTCTTCAAGTATCTTGGCTATTTGCTACTGAAACACTACTAATTCAAAAACCAACTATCTGAATATATTGGAGAATACAGAATATATCAACAAGTTTTATTTTTATTTAATGGGTTTGGAATTCAGTCCGTGAAAATAATCACATTCATATGATACCTAACTTGCCACAGACGGTCAGAAAACTGATAACTGAAATTTACAGTATAACACCTGCTGTCACACTATAAGCAACAGGCTGAATCTGAAAGACTATCAACGTTCTTGCTCTTCAACATCTTCAACAATTTGAAATAAAACAACTAGGCCCTAGAGTAATTAAATCATTATTCAAACTCTTAACTTGAAAACAAAGTTATTTTGTACTAAGTTCTTTGCAATTGGACTTTTAAAATTACATTCTTTATTTAGTGAATAATCTTTATGCAAATACAACTGAATTCCAGCGTGAACAAAGTTCTGCATGATCTTTAGGGGGTAAGGTTAAGACTGCATTTATGATTGGGAAGAAAAAGTACATCTGGGCTGGTATCCTGCCTCTATAACCACAGCTGGTTGCAGATGCTGAGGGCGGGCTGACTATAGAACAGGACTTATCCTTTTCTTCCTTTTGTTATTCCAGCAACTTCATATGTCAACTATTTGTCTTTGGTTTATTATGGTACAAACAATAAAGTTACATCAGAAACCAAACTCCCTACTGCCTCAGATTAATTTGAAAACAAAATCCTCTGACATCCTAGGACCTAACCTTCATGGAAGTCAGGGAAAAAAACTACACTCAGGACACGCACCTCTCTAAATAAAAAATATGAGCTATACAACCACTTGGAAACACATTTATTAGTCTTAACAACAACTATAATTAAATTATGCCACATATTTGAGCTTTTTGCTGCATAGAAAAATTGCTCAATGTGTAGATTCTAATTTATGGGTAACTATAATATCAGTATCACAAGTAGGGATAACTGACCAGATCTGTGAATTTATTTATAATTTGGTCATTTACTTGGGTACCAAATTATTTACTTGTGATGATTTAGTTAATTTAAAGGTTATGTTCAAGCTTTTCAGGCACTTATGTCTTTCTACAGGAAGGCAATTAAGCAGACATTAGAGCAGGGATTTCTCTCCTCCCCAATTTGGAGGCAAGCTGTGAGGCAAGTACAATTCCAAAGCATTAATTATTCTTGCTTTGGATAAGTAAAAGCAGCAGCTGCCCCCTGAATGTAACCCCATGTGGAGACTTCAATCCCATTATTTGCATAAACATAAACACTTTCTCTGCATGTGGCTGAAAGTCAAGCTCCTCAAAATATGGGTATTCAACAGTTCACCATTATCACTGTGCCACAACATCCAAACTTACTAAATTCCCTACATTACAAAAGGCTTTCTCTGAAGTCAGTAATCGTATGATGCAAGGCCAGCAGACATTTGGATTGTAAATCAAGCTCTAAAACTTCTACCAATTCTAAAATGAGAGTTCAAATCTACTTCAGTCAGCCATATTAATTTACGTGCCACCCAAAAATCAGTGTTCAAATCATAGCCTTAGGTCCAAAAAAAACCACCAACAAAACAAATGCTAAATCAAAACAACTCTTCCTAGTGCAACCTTAAAACACGCATTGTATGTTGGTTAGCACATTATTTACACCACATGTTACACTCTGTTGTTTTTAATTTCATTCTAAAAAAGAAAGACTTCTCACCAGTTACACTACTTGTCTTCACATAGCCTTTTGCTGCAACAAACTTGCAGGCACACTACTGGAATTTTCTTTTATGTGAAGTTTGGACGAAGTCAGTATTAAATTCATAAAAATATGCAGTATAAAAAAACTTCTTTCTTCCCAAATTCAGAAGACATTCAAAAATCCTCAGCTGACACAGAATTCAACAGAAGAAAGAAAAAAGAACCCACAACAAAAAACAAACAAAAAAATTTATTGAAGGAAAATACATGACTAACTTCCAAGACTTTTCCATAGGCCCACTGGGTTGTTCCTTTTTGATTTGGTTTTTTGTTTGCTTGTTGTTTGGTTTGTCTTTGTTTTTATTTTGGAATATGTAAGAATATGTAAAGGTGAAGATGCTACCCACATTGTGTCAATACCCCTGGAGGTGTTTAACTAAATGTGTAGATGTGGCACTTAAGGGCATAGTTTTGAGTGCACTGGCCAGTCTTACATTGATAGCTGGATTTTAGGGGTCCTTCCCCTAAATCACACGGAATTCCACAATTCTATGAAAGTGCACTGTGGCAAACCAAGGGTGTTGCAAGGGCTCTTACACAAGATACCAGCAGAAAAAAATACGCATCATGTAAAATGATCTGACTTAATACCAAAGTTGAGATGATACAGTTATTTCCCTCTATGTAAATACATGTGCTTAGACTAGAATATGAGCATTCCTTCACATTCATTACAGTTAAACTAATATAATACTTCAGCGGTTCGTATCAATCAACAACTTTTATCATTTAATACAGTCTGTATTTTTCAATATTGTCCAATAAAGCAAACATTTGCACACTGGGGCTCAAAACTAGTGAGAAGCCATATTACATTTTATCAGTATAATGCTTCAAGCCTCATGTAGCATTTTCATATCACAGGTTATCTGTAGCACTGCTGACCTTCCAGAACAACTGACACAATACTGAAACTGAATCAAATTCAACAATTTACTTGACAAAAAGGCAGTGAAGGAAGAGCTGAAGTTCTTACCTAAACTGGCAAAAAATAACTATGAGATAAGACATGCTTGTTCAGTGTACTGTCAGTCCTGAACTAACGGCAGGAAAAACTGGAGCGATTTGCAGAGATTCGAGGACTTTCTGTTGTGCTAGGTAACTCTAAAGGTTTTTATCTTCAATTAAAGTTTATTTTTTAATAGATGCCTTAAACTGAATTCTTAGGTTTAGGAGTAAATATGGAATCCCAACTGAATTTGAAAAATAAAAGTATTTAAGATCCACAAAATGCAATGTGGACAGCTTCTTTTCTCCAGTATGTGGGGTCATAGCATCTAAATATTGACTGATAAGCTTTGTATTTTCTTCCCTCCTTTAAAAGCTTTTCATATTATAATCAAACATGAAAGCTGGAACGAGCTCACACATACTTCACTTCACTGATAACAGAGGAGGTGGTTTAATCAGTTCAAAAAGGTCCCTTAGCTTCAATCCTGTTGCACCTAAGTACCATTAAACCTTGCAGTACAGAGATCCAAATCAGACCCATTCCTGATTCATCCATCAATCTTCCACAGTAGCAGAACAAATGCTAGATGACAAAGAATAAATTGAGATAAAATAGGTATCCTTGTGAGAGTTCTCTGCATATACAGATAGGTATCTTTCCCTAATGCCAAATGTAGATTACAGTCCAGTGCAGCATTTGTCCAATTTTCCACATTAGATCTGCTCATAACATATTTAGTAATGGATATTCTTAACTATGTGGGTTAAAAAAAAAAATATATCCAAGTGGTTTCTCCTCATTGAATGGTAACAAAAGATTCAGAAACTGAAATATGCTGTTTTGCTACAACCATCATTACAAATAAGGTGGGGAGGCATGAACAGAGAGGTAACTTTTTACCTTCCATTTTTCAGAATGGAGTTAGAGTTTATATGCATATATTCCTGCATATACGCAAAAGACTTCCCAGATATGCAAATGACAGGATTGTTCCAGATATTAAAGCAGTTGTAGTTTACTGGATACAGCATTTACTGAATACTCATTTAATGATTACAGAGGCAAGTTAGAAGGAAAGAGAAATGAAATTATTGTTAAACAATTCCATTTTTTTATATTATTATCTAAAACTACTCAGGCTGAAAAATAATGTTTTAAAGGAGTTAAATCCCTGTAAATGGTGCGGCTGAGGGTTTCTGACACTATGCTGGGTTCTGGAAGCAATATAACTAAGTTAATATAATTAATCAATTAACTCTTCTGCTACACACAACTCAGAATTAATATATTTCTATATTCGTTTCAATTCCAGACCCTGTCTGCATTACCAACACAATATGACATTAAAAAGACATATGTATGTACACAGCCCTAGTCCACAGCCATCAACTGAAGGGAGTTCCTTTCTTCGGTAATATTAAAATAGCTAGTCCTGTAGTTCAGTCAGTTGTGAACTGCATTTTCAGAGCAGAACACCAACATACAAGTCTGAGTAAACTCTTCTCTAAAATCAACATAGCAGATTTTGCTTTATTCAGGATTACCAGTTCTACAAACCCTGCTTATCATAAAATAGAAAATACACAGTGAAAGAAGAGTTCTGTCCTGTTCTTACCATGTTCGTCATAGTTTGCATCAATGTTGCCAAACCACCAATTATTATGTCTGTTATCATCTAATTACCAGTATAAGTATAGTAGCTTACTTGCAGCAACATTAAGTACTCAGCATCAAGAAAGTATGAGCAAAATCTCTGAAGTGTTCTCTTAATTCAGCAGTTGTCTATTTTCAGAAAAAAACGCAGCCAAATTCTGGGAGGTTGACTGGCAGCTGCATTGGCAGAGCCTGGACTACCTCCCTTTGCTGCTGCTGCTGTGCTCAACTTCTGCTTTGGATATATTAAGACCTACCAAAAGAAAACAGTAACGGCCTGGCAGGTACATTCCTGGTGACTGACAAGGAACGACCTGGAAAGGACAGAAGAATGAGATAAGCAGTAGAACACATCTCCACCATTCTGAATGTGGGAAACAAAACCCAAATTCACATACAATCTCTAGCACTTATCACTGTATCACTCCTCCAGTCTGGGCAGCTCTGCACACGCATCAATTCTTTCACTTAATGATGAGTACTGGATTAATAGTACTTTCTTACTCTCATTTATTCTCATAGTACCCTGTGCAGATGACCAAATCCAGCAGGTCAGACTATGTTTCTCCAGAGGTCAATCAAACCCAGACTCTCTGAAGACATCCATGAAGCAGCACAGAAGTGAAGGGCAGCTGTAATGAACACACAGACAGACTGGCTGGATAAGAAGAAGCACTGGAAGTGTGCAAGCGACAAAGAACTCAACCTAGTTATGAGGGAATTAAAGGAAAGGAGCAAGTTTCTAGAAGCAAAACAAAAAATACACGAATACAATCAAAGACTTGGAAAAGCAGAGATATTTCAGATTTTAAAAAAAGAAAAAAACAAACCAAAAATCCCCAAACCTTACTAAAAATCTTTAGATACCAGGAATGATCAAGCATCTTAAAGTAAATTACTCCACCATTAACATGCCACTACAGCAAGTACAATTAAATCAGAGGCATTAACATCCCTAATTTTGATGTATACTGATAAACATCCCAGATTTATACTGGGAAAGCTTACTTCTAGGGTTATTACAAAACTACTCTATTAATTGGGAACTTGGATTGTTTTTATAGTTATCCTTAGAAACAAGTTCACCCATATTGATATAATTTAGGCTAATTCACAACATAGGCATCTGATTAATTAGGAGAATAGTATCACAGCAATCAACAATGCAGTAATCACACCATTTACCTTACTGTTATCCTGAATTATGTAGAACAATTTTCCCCCCGCATATTGTAGTGTATTTGGAAATAATTCATAACTCAATTAATTCAAGTATATATTATATTTATAATAATAAATAAAAGTTTAAATTATTCAGAATAAATATTTAAATACAACTGACTTTCAATTGCACCGACTTATCATTTGCTTTCATCAACTAATGAGCAGCTTATTTGAGTAGGCATACACAGATGTATTAAGATGCCTAAAGAGGGAGATAATTGATGACTTCCAGAATGACTTAAGCAGATTATGTACCTAACTTTCAATGGAGATTTCCCTCTTCTTTCTCAGCACTGCTTTCTCAACCCTGAACAGGAAGTCTCACACTTCTGTTTAGGTAATGATTTTAAGAAATTATCTTTTCCATAATTTCCTAATTTGCAATTCAAGCTACTTTAAATACATACTAAAACTGGTGGAGAAAACCACCAAACCACTAAGCAAAACAAAGAAAACCTCTAGACTGCTTAGACTTGTACTAGTAAAGTAGTTTTGAAATGAAATTTTAAAGGTATATGATTTTTACGTTAAAAAGTACTAAGTTTGACCTTGTTGCACAGACAACACATTAAAGAAACTGAGACTAATGAACTAAAGCAATGAAGTACATTGAAAAGGAAAAGTGCCTTAAATCCTTATGAGCAAGCTATCACTGAGAAGAGTGACATTATTCCTCTTTTAGTAGGATTAACCATGTGGCATATGTAGAGTTTTTACATCACATCATTTTACCAGTTCAGTATTTCACTTTAGCTTTCTCAAATATGCTTATAAAAATCTCCAGCTGGTTGTACAGCCGAATCTTTCCAGAACAATCAGTGACAAAATAAATTTCTGACGTAAACAAAGCACAGGAAAGATTCTTTTCATCACTTTTCCCTCATTTTCACTCAGCAGCAAGACAAAACGCTGTATAACAAAGGCTTCCTGAGCACAGCTTACCACACATTTAGTATGGCATTTATAAACCCAAACAATCACTCTTACTCTCTCCTCTACCTGCTGCCTCCACAACTGCTTCCAAGTAATCTATGACCACATTTAAGTCAGAAGATACTAGAATGAAAGAAATCCCACAGATTAAACTATTTCTTAAATTATTTCGTTTTGTTAATTCACTTGACCATAAAAGTTCAGAAATGCTTGCTCCAATGAAGCTTAGTAACAAATACCAGGACATGCCTGGGGGGAGAATTTTTATCTAGGCAGAAATGCCATCTAAAATGCATATCAAACTAGAGCCCAAGGTCTGCTCCTATGCTCCTCAGGTGCCTAACAGGAAAAAAACATACTGTTTTGAGTAGCAGCTCTGTCTGTGATCATGTACCCCGTAATTAGAAAGGCAAATTTTAAATCATCTAAAGTTTTCTGAATTTGTCTCTTTAAGTAACCCTCTTGACAGTATCATAATATTAACTAAAATACTACTCCTGGCCTTCAGCATTGGCTACTTCTTCATATGAAAATTACACATCCACTCAAACTATATTCCTAAAGTGTGCCAGTAAACTGAAATTTGTAAACATTATTTACCTTTTAAACCCAACAGGACACAAGAGTTTAGCCCACACTCAACTTGTAACATTGAAAAGCACATTGTTTACATTTTGGACCTTCTTACTTAAAGAGCCAGTATATCTACCACAGCTGCATAGTATTACAATCCAATTACAAGTTTTAACAAAAACTGCAGTCAATTTTTACCATAAAATTGAGTTTAGCCTATGGAGAAAAACAAAAAAACACAAAAAACATGGTTTGGAAAATTTGTATAGCTTAAGCCCACCCCTAGTTCTACTCTGAAGGCAAATTCATGGGATGGGGAGAAATATCTTACTCAAGCTGGGGAAAAAAAAACAAACCCAAACAAGGAAGATTTCCTGATTTGCAAAGGTAACCTACTTCTTTCAACTACTATAACTTGTTACTTTTGAATTTCCTATATAATTATATAGCAAATTCTGCTCTGGATAGTGTGGAGTCCTAAAGCTCTAATTTCAAGTGAGTGATTAAAAATTTCTATCAGGTTCATGGTAAACAAACTAGAGAGTTGTCTGGCTTTGTTTGAGGATAATGATAGTTGGTTTTAAGGGTTTTGTTTGTTTCTTTCAAGCTAGGACAATGATTTCCCCTTCCCTCACTAAAATGGAAAAACTGAGCTTTGAAGCCCATTTAAAAGCAAATGAAATTATACCCAAGATCTTGAGCACATCATTACAAAAAAACCTCACCCCACTACTTTCATAAGAATGGAAAGCTGGATAGAGGTAAACATTAATTTTTAATAAAATTTAATAACCTGAAGTTAAGTCATTGATTTGTATCTAATTGTATTAGTGTTTTGGAACATAAAATCACTACATTTGAGGCAAAAAGGAAAGTAAGTCCTAGAATTTTAAGCCATTTCTTGTACAGATTGCTAATTATGGAGTCACAACTACAAATTACCACTAGGCAAAAATGAGAGGTTTTAAACTAGGCATAACTTCAGATGTGAATTTTCCAAGCCAATAGCTAGTCTAAGTATTCCATGTTGATTACTGCACTGATTATAGTTACTTTTATTAAAAGGTTGTTCATATCTCAGAATAGCTGGTAAATCAAAGATTCACCTAAAGAATTGTTGGTAAATCAAATAGTTTTTTATAGCAAAATTTTCTCTTCACTTTAGTTCCTATCCTGCATTTACCACAGCTGATTTTGATCCAAAAACCCACAAAACTACTGTCATAACACACTTGTTTACAACAGCAGCTATAAACAGTAAGTGAGGAAGTACATAGTTGAGAAAAACATGCTACAATTATTTAAATTAACTGGTGAGAAGTAGTAATTTGAGATTAGTTTTCATGACACTGTAGATCTGATCTGATGACAATCTAGTGCTCAGTGAAGCACCCCACTGTCACTGCTCCTTCCCTTCTCTAACAGCTTTGACACTTGTCTGACTCTATGAGAGAAAAAATAATTCAGGACAATATAACCAAGTGATTTTATTTTTTTTTTCCTTGACCCAGGCAAGTTTTCTACTGGCTCAGCAATCTGAATTGAGTAGTTGATATGGATCAGAGGAGTATCAGAGCTGGCATGAGGAAGAAATTGTCATCCAGTTTGACAGCCACTTGAAGGCCTTCATTACAGAAAACAAGGAAATTGGATTCAACAGGTTTTTGACCATGTGATTTAGACACCAGCTTCTCTTCTCTAGTGCTACCTACTGCTGAGCTGTGTTACACTAAGATCAATAAAAATTCCAAATCCAAAACATCTTCCTGTGTAGTCCAAAATTATTTAAATGGTGCCAGAGGAAACACCTAAAGGCAGCAGACTGCAGTAATGGGATGAATTGATAAAAGGTTTCAACAACTCCTAACAGCTGGCAATGTATACATTAGTAGCATTAGTGACATAGTACTCCAAATGCCCGCAAGAAATCAGCACCTGCTTCATCACTATGCCAGTCACTACATGCCCTAAAATCATTCAGTAATTCCTTGCAGACCCTCATCAACTAACAACTGGTCAGTAGACAGTTTTAATGAATCATGAATTTTGTCACTAAAAACTCATCCTGTATTCACTTTAGGCAATACATAGTCATTAGAAGATCATTTTCCAGACAACTTACTATTAATCAAGGCAGGTTTAACTTCTTAACTTCAACATAGCAAAGCATTAACTATGCAAGGATTACAACAGGGAAAATTGCTCATCTTGTGGAAGTTGATCATATGTCTTTCAAAGACCCAGGGAGCTCATAATGTCTTTGGCATTCTTCCAATAGGTTTTTCAATTAAATACTTGAAGAGAAAAATGCATTACTTTCCTAAAACCTACACACTTTCTCCTCCAGAGCTCCATCACCCACCATGCCTCAAACTCCGTTGCTCTCAAAATGCTCAGTAGGTGGTAGAGCCACGCTTCTGTAGCAGAAGATTAAATTAACTCAGCGCCTTTGTGATTAATTACACAGTAAACAAAAGAACTGATCTATTCAAACCTATGGATATATTGAGTATACATTTCTGGAAATACCTGGATATAGAGGTTTATTTTTTGGTTTATAATCTTTGAAAGTATGCAGTTTCTTGTTGCCCTATCATTTACAGCTTGCTATCTTTCTTTAGTGTCGGTGAACTCCTGAGACCAATGCTGATAGAGTTCAGTATTCTTTAGAAACAATAAAGAAAGGAAAAACTTTCTCTACATGCTTTTTTAACAAGTTGTAAAAAATTGTAAGGCAGTCCATGAGACCTTGCTGACAGTAACTGTAGAAATAATGAAAAAGATACAAAGATAATCCCATGGCTCTCAGTAACATGCTTCTGTCACTTCCCCCTTACAGTCTCTGCCATTCAGACTGACTCTGTTCATTAAACTGGTAGAAAATATTAAAATTCCAATTTTCCTCTTATTTTGTCTCATGAAAACAGGAAGGTATAAGCAGCAAGAACAAATGACAAAAGCACACAGATCTTCTTGGGGACTCAAAAACCACGCAGCAGAAACAGAGGTTTAAAAATGTGTGTTTATTTGGGGTTACTTTGTTTTAAGAAGTAGTGTACTTTTTTATGCCCGTTATCTATCTCCAGTAGTAATTTAAGTTTCTACAGTCTTGGAGGTCATTGAGATAGCACTATGTTAGACAGCAAGAACCATGAAAAATTACCTTCAGTAGCTGGGGGGGGAAGGGAGGAAGGGAGGAGCATTTGACTTTTTTCCCCCAAAAAAATTTTAAGAGAGGTCACATCCCTTCTTAACAACTTTATATAGCAAGTTGACAATATGGGCATTTAACTTTAGTTGAAAGACAGCAAAGGTTGTGGATAACTAAAAAAAATTGACCGACCAGAGCTTTTGCTTGTATTGTAAGCACTCTTATGTCTTCTTCCAAAAGCAAAAGCCTAGTACCCATTGACCATGAGGGTAGAGCTAAGCACAAGTTTGCTGGCTCAGAAATACACAGCTTCAGTGAGGAATTAAAAGTCCTGCTTGAGACTGATCCCAGACACTAATATTCTGAATAAAGAAGAAATGCTATCAAGTATTATGAATTCATAAAACCCCAGTTAATAAGTCAGACTAAATACATTTAAATGTTTTAAGATATGCAGAATATAAACATCTGAAAAATGTCTTTTATTTATGCACTTGAAAGTTAAACTCCAAAGGGGGTGAAAACAAAAATACCTGAATAAACTTGCCAAAACTCAGTGAGAGAAGTTAGGTCTTCTATAGTTTGAATGCTGTCTAGAGTTCAGATCACCTCTAGAAGATTTTACTACAAACTACAAGGCAACTTTACCTTTAGATAGCTAAGCCTTTTTTGTTTCTGCTTCAACAAAAAAATATTTGAGAAAAAAAAATTGAGAAAAATATTTGAGAAAATATTTGAGAGAAAATATCATAAAAGGCCAGTAACAGTTCAAAGAAAGCTGTAAGAAACTTGGTCTAGATCAGAAACAAAGCAGACTTTGCAAACAAAAGAAACATGAACTGCAAAGGTAGCCAGCCCAGACATGCTTGCATAGCCAAATCACCTCAATGGAATCAAACAAATTAACTTTAAAAAGCAAAATGTATTTACCTCACTTCCTAAGGAAAGGAGATTTATGCAATTAGTAAGGGGGCAGGGCTAAAACTCCAATTCAGTTCTCAAAAATAAAAGATTAAAAGAAATTTCTAAATTCCTATATTTAAGACCAATTTCTTTACTTCTACCCAGCTACTTACTAGCATCTGAGCAGAAGAAAAGGCTGCTACATGGCTTGACAGATTATCAAGAATTAGAATGCAGTAGAGGAGACAGGCACCAGAAATCAGATTTTAATAAGGGATTGATTCAAACATGCTTTTGGGGTTGGGTTTTTTTATGTGTGTGTGTGTGTGTGTATTTGCACAAATGAAAAAACTCAAGGATACTGATACTTAAACAAAAAAATCCCAAGGCCAGCTAAAACAGTCCCAAACTGACCACCAGTTTCCAGCAACCAATCCGTCAAGTCAGTAGCCACCCTGCTGCTTCTCAGATCTCTCACGTTTGTTCAATGAACCCAGAAGAATTAATCCTTTATGAAGAATAACAGAATATTGAAAACATGGGCAGAAACTGATCATGCCTGCTTACATCACAGAAGTACTGAGTCACTGACAGAAAGAAAAGAAAGCACAGCAAACCAAAATTTTCTACAACCATTAGCAAAGATCAAGAGAGAACACTTTTGATTTTTTGTCTTGGTAAGAAGGAACTGAGTAGTAACATCCGTGCCAACCCAAACACAGATCACAGACTGACAAGTGTATTGCACTTGAAGGAAGGGCAACTACAAGCAGTACCGAAAGTCTCTTGGATCCAGGAGCATTTACAACAGGAGAAAGTGGAAAATATTGTTCTTTATTCTCTTTCCCAATAGAGAAGTCTTTCAACACCTGTGCAACAACCCAAGTAAATTCCTTGTCACAAGTTTCAGTTTTCTGTTTCTTGACTGTGTGATTTGAAGGTGACAAATACAATGGAAAACTGATTTAACTAATGCAGTCTGCAATACAGAGTAGAAATAACAAGGGAATTCCAAATATACTGCTCAGCATGCAAACTTGAAAACTGTAACGTTACTAGATAAGCATGCAAGAACTATCAAAACCAACAGTTTAATATAGTAACATGGCATACATTAAAGTGGGCACTGCTTTGTTCTCTAGATGAGGTCTTCTAGAATGTTTATTTTAGTAACAGTCCTAAAGCCACCATACCCCTAATCAACACAGTTTAAACACCAAAATTTGAAACGTCAACAAAGACTGTAACTTCAGCTAAAAAATTAACTTCTAATTTTTACTATGTATCAAGTTTCTTCTCTTCTGGTTTATCACAATACATATGGTATTCACAAAAGGCGGAAGGATGAAAAAAAAGACATCAGGAAGGCCTAAAGCAAAATCATGCTTTCTGATCTACTCCAACTATTCCTAGCCTTCAGGATATAGCATTCTAAAAGCACACTGCACACATTTTATAGAAGCTCCTGTTCTACACAACACTATGATTATACTTTTATCTTTCTTTAAAAGTAGCACCTCCTATATATATATATTAAACCAAACTTCTGCTGTGAGTTGAAGAAATTACTTGAACACATGAAGGTGATGGGATACAGATGGCCAATGGTTGGTTACACAGTAAGGCACCAGGACATAAAAGCCACCTTGCTCTTGTTCTGCCAACAACCTATCACGCTCAGTACACTCCTAGTTTGATTACCTACATGAGAGGGAAAAAGGTCAGAGAGAATTATGGAACAACAGAACAACCCATCTCAGAATGCTCTGAAGTTCCACCTGCTGCCTGATAGTGATGCCTTTTCACTGGCCCTAAAATCACGAGCAAGAGAGGTGATAAAAAGGGGGTTACCTTTACAAGGATTCTTATGGTGCACAACATGCTGGATGAACAGTGCTGGTGGATACAACTTCTATGTTTAGCAAATCAGCATAATTGACAAGAATCCCCAATTAGAGACATAGGCAATGAGGCAATTCCCCTCTGGTTCTACCATTTTCTGAAACTCACCCTAGGATAATAAACTTTGCTCATGGAAATGTGTCTTGAGAAGTCATTTTGATCACGGTTCCCAGAGAACCTAACCTCGGACCACCAGGGCATGGAGCCACTGGTGAATTTCTTTTGTCTTTCTCTGAGTAGGGAAAATGCTAGCTACAAATGCAATAATAAGCTACAGAGCTACAAATACATATGTAAAGAATACAGAGAATATATAAAAGCAAAAAAAAAGCCCAATTTGGTATTAATAGATTAACCTATGCCCCGAAATAAAAAACCTGTCTGTAGTCTTAGCACTTACTATAGAGCTCATTGCCTTAGAATCCTTTTCAAAATCTTCCTGAGCTCTTACTCTCACTTATATTCTAGAGCTTATCTAAGAAGAAATCAAACTATCCGTTTTACTAAATAACTCCTCACTTTTTTAAGAATACATGTGTTTTCATTTGGTTTTGGCAGTAACTTGCATTCAGTACAGATCAATGCACATTTAGCCAGTTCATGTTGAAAGCCAACATGGGTCAAGCAGTGATACTCAAACTCTAAGCACCTGTGCTAAAGCAAATCCATACACTTTGCTGAAAAAGTGACAAAATACTTTGCACATTTTTCAGGTGGGAAAGGAGAAACATCTATGTACTACATTAAAAAAACAAACACAAAAATACACTTGTTTTTGACCTGCAAGTTTAAGGGTTTTTTTTCCATTTGTATGCTACAGATGATCAAGGTATTTAAAAAAAAAGAAAGAAAAGTGTAACTTCTAGAAAAATATTAGTGTAATATAACAGACAAAATATCTTGGTTGACTTCCCCCTACCAGTAACCAGTGGAGGACATATATGGAGCTGTATAATCGCAGGGCAGGCAGAAGTACCTTTCACAGACCAGCCACCTTGGTGCATGCCAAGACTGAAAAGATACTCTTGTTTTTATAGCCTTGGATGAATTTCACTACAAATTAATTGTTCCAACTGTCTTGTAAACTTCTAGCATTCCCAACAGACCGATGCACCATGTCTTTCAGTTACACACAGCGTAAAGGAGTATCACATTTGTGTTCAGTCTGTAGGATACAGAAATCCTTCAAAAACAGGAGAAAAAAGCAAACTATCAACGCTTCCCTCTTCTACTTTTTTCATGAATCTTTGTGATGCTTGTTATCCCTTCACTGGTACGTCCTTCCTCATGTGAAAAGCCCAGTCAATTTTCAATCTACGCTTCCCTTAGCCTAATACAACCGTCCTAAAGTAGAAGAGAGATAAAGACAAAATACCCAAACTGCATGTAATATTAAACATATGGACTGAGAACGGGTTTATACAATGACATATTGATGCCATTTCCTTCTCAATTAGTTGTTAATTCTGGTACTAATCACTTTGAGGCTTTGAAACCAGCCACTTCCACAGAAATATATCATCAGGATGCTCTGAAGAACAACACCAGTAGCTAATTCAGGGTCAACACTTCTGAATAAATATATATTTTTTAACCCTACCAATTAATCAAGTACCAATCCAGTTATGAAACATGTAAAAAAAGCACCTTCCAGCTGAAAACTGCTAGTAGCATCTTCAAAGCTCACAGACCACAGTGTGAAGATAGACAATAAGAAAAACTCTCTTAAGAGAGGAACTTACGAGTTTAGTTAGTTAATTTCAGTTAGTGTCTGTATGAACTTGCTAAAACAAGCACCACCCCCACCTACGGAACATACACGTGCAGCCAGCATTTCAACAGAGCATCCAGAGTGGCTTATGTAAAGAAAACACAGGAAACACAGTAAAACAGGGAAAACTGAGTGTCTGCAAAGTTAACTGCTTTGATTACCACGTTTAGGGAAAGAAAACGGAAGACAATCTTCCAGCCTACAAACTTTCACCACTTGGGCCCACCACGTAACTTGAAGACCAAAATCCTAACATCAAAAATACTCAAAGCTGATCTGAAGTACCAAACATCCTCCGGACTGTTAGCAGTTAACTGAGATGCACTATTCACTTTGAGAGTCACTTTTATTAAACGCTAATTTCTGGTAAGGCATAATGCGCACGAAAAATACCTTTTTTTTAAATCAGATATCAATATCACCCCCATTTTCTACTCATGCGGTCTATTTCTGTATTACCTAAATCAACAAATCCTGTACAAAATTTTATGTCTTTTTAACCTTTCATTTTTCAACGCACATTCACATAGCACACGGTCTGACTTAATCACGCTGTGATTATCTATTTACCCTGGAAAAGGATGGAAACGAAGCAAAGACGAAGGCCAAGACGTTCTTATATCGCCTTTAACATCAGCAGTGCGGAGTTTAAACTCCTTTACTACCCGCCACTACTTTCCCCGGGCACGGCGGGAGGCCCCAGAGCCCCCGGGAGGCTCCGGCGCGGCTGCCCGGGGGGCGCCGCTCACAGACAAAGCCGAGCGGGGCCGCAGCGCGGCCCAGCCGCGCGGGCCCCACCAGCGCCGAGGGAGCTGCCCAGGCCGATCCCGGGGCCCGGGCGTCGGCACGGGCGGCCGCTGGAGCGGAGGCGGGGCAGCACTACCCGGGCCCCGGGAGGGAGGGACGTCCTGCCGCCATCCCACCCGGCTGACGGCGTCGGCGGGGCCGCGGCAGCTGCGGCCAGCGGGCGCGACACACCCGCGCTCGGGCGCCATGCAGCTAACGGGGCGCCATCTCCTACCTGCTCGGACCGGACCCAGCCCGGCGCTTCCCCCTACTATAGGCCGCGTCTCATTGTGCTCCCGCCGCCGCCATTTCCCCGCCGCCGCCGCCTCAGTCCCCGCAGCTGTCAGGTCCCTCCATTCACCTGGGCCCGGGACGGCCTCCCCCTCCCTCCCTTGCCCCTGCGCTACGGCCGGCGCTACGCAAACGGAGCGCCGCCCCCGCCCCTCCCGCCCGTACCAACGGGGGCCGCCCAGCGCCCGCGGCGCAACTCCGCTCCGAGAATTCCGCCCTGCGCAGTCCGCTCGCTCCGCATCCCCTACGCTATGATAGGAAGCAGGCGATTGGCGGCCGCAGCCGGGTAAAAGGTGAAAGGTTCTCGAGGCGGCCAATGGGACGGAGGAATACAGCGACTGCCGGAGAGCCTCCGGGCGCTCACGTGCGCGCGCGCTACCTCCCCTCCCCCGCCGGAGCAGTGCGGGAGCTCGGCCGTGCCCCGCGGGCGGGCGGGGCTCGCGAGCTGAGGCGGGAGGCGACGGGCGCCATCTTGGGAGGGGGGCCGAGGTCCGCGGCCTTCGCTTCTTGGGCCGCTGGGGCAGGGCTGGTCATGGAGAGACGGATCTGAGGGAATGGGGTTGTTCCATCGCACGGCAAGCCCTAGGGGAAAAAGGTGATCCCTTTTAGCAGTGTGGATAGAGAGCAGAAATGAGCTGTCTCATGACTGTGTAACAAAATCCCACCTTTCCATGCACAGATAGCCATTTCCAACAGAAGTCACCTTCCTGCCACAGGCAAAGCGATACTTTTCCACTGGGGAGTCTCCAGTCTTCGCTGGTGCAGGGCCCAGAAGGTGGAAGAAGAAAGGACAGCTGGAGGTGGTTGTGTTTTGTGGGCTCCCGAGGCAGCATCTCCTTCTGTCATTGCATGAGACAGATTGTTGCCTGGCTGGACCACTGGTCCCACTCCCGTATCTTGGCAACGCTCCATTGATCCGGTAGATGTTACTGGTGAATATTTTTTTAAGTGCCCTGAAATGTCTGGGATTAAACAGCTAGTGTAGGGTAGGGTTTTGCTACCACCAAAACCCTTCAGCCAGAGATGAATGAGTTACATTTGTGTTAAGCCAGGGGACCAAGTGAGAGTCTCCTATTGATTGCATGTGGTTGCGCAAGGACTAGAGGGTGATCGGCCTTGGTGCCTGATAAAGAAGATGACCATAAATGCAATGCCACTTCTTGCCAGCCACTGCCCTTGTTAGCTGTGCGGAAAGCAGTGTGTTTTCAACGGCAGATGAATGTCGCTGGATGTCCAGCTTTTTCCATCTGCTCTCTATCAGGGACTTGACATTGTAACACAGCTGTGCCTATGAAATCAGTATGAAAAGATAAAGCTAACTGGAGCACTCCTAAGGTTCATTTAAAACAACCTGAGTAAACTTACTTCAGATTCAAAGTGATCTAGAGGCCTGGAGTATTAACAAATTAAGTATTTTTATTTTCTTGGCACAAACCTCTGCTGCTGTTCAGAGCACGTCTTCTGTAATGCCCACCATTACGTTGTTAAATGTTACAGTACTAGGTATTTTTCTAGGATTGAAAGGGCATCCTTCTGTTTTTTTTATGGATGGAAGAATAATTATATCCCATGACAAAAGCTGAGGAAGAAGAGCAGCTGTTCAGACTTATCCAGTGGGAGCTGTCAGAGCATATGGGTCTGTTTTTCCAATTTTAGGTGAAGTACTGAAGGAAATTGGCATTCTTGATTCCTTCTAACATAAAATAGAGCAGAAAGAAACTCCTTAGTGCAGGCCATGGTTAAATAATGAATTTTATCCATTTCAAGTAGGTTCAAAGGGAAAGCAAGCAGAATACTTAGAAAACAAAACAGACAAATGCCAGGAGAATTCTGGAAGTTATTTTCTTGTAAAACTGGGTGTCTCTCCACAGCTACTTCCTCCTTGAGCCTGCCTGCTGACAGGAGTTTTTGATATAAAAGCACAGGATACAATCTCTGCTGTTCCTTACAATCCTGTCCCCACTACCCTGTCTCCATTCTAAGAAACAGATATTTGATGTCATATATTTGTGTAATCAGACCTAACCTTCAGAGTTTAAGCCCAAATTAAACATTTACTTTTATGTTGATTTCACAAATTCCTTACAAAGATTTTTAAAGTGAGATCAATGTGAGATACAATTGAAAAAAAACACATATTTCAAACTGGTTGGCATTCAGAGTTTGGTAAAAAACACACACAACCAACCATAAAAACAAAGCAAACAGGCTGTGGGATGAAAAGGACACACTGTCCAACTATTAAAATCTGGAAAAGAGTAAGTAATCATGTACCAAGTAACAGCCTTCCCCATATCTTTAGTACTATAAATACAGATATTTACTATAGGGGTAACTTGTTAGTCAACAAGAAAATAGAGACACTTATCTCCCTTCTAAAAAAAATCCGTAACAGATGGGGAGTGGAGGCTTTTGTGTCTTTTTCTGTTTACTAAGATTAAAAAAAGATTCTGTTTGTGTTAGAAAAGAGGAATACTGACATTAAAAATCACTTTATCACAGTGAATTGTCTTTGCTCATGCTACAGAACTCCCTAATCCCACTGGTGGAAACCAGGCATTTTGGCTTCACTGGTCACATCAGGTTCTAAAATGGACTCTGAAGAGATTCCTTCCTGCAAGACAATGGTGACCTCTGTTGTTCCCTGCTGTTGGTACCAGCCACGATGGCTTCTGGCCTCATGTCGCACACTGGTTCAGCAACACACTTTGAAACAAGCTGGCACTTACCTAGGAAATACATGCCCAAGTGTTGCATTCTAGTTTCTGGCCAGGAAAAGATGTGTCTATTCTGCACTCCACTTGGGAAATTTTCCTTGAGGCTTTCCACTCAAGAAGCCCCTAATCTGGCTATCAGGTTTTCCAGCTCATAGGTGTGAGCAGGAACTGCAGGAAAGAGCAGTTGCAATCATTTTAAACCACAGTGCTAATAACAACACCTGCGATGTATTGTGAGACAAATCTGCAGCTATGGTTATAGAGAAGGAAGTTGGAAGGAAGAAAGAAAGAAAGAATCCGTTTTGAACAGATTCCATTTCTAAAACTGAAGCTTAGATTTTAACAAGGTGTTAGGTTGCATGAATCTTTGTTTCACCCTAAAATGCATTTTAAAAAAAAATGGCATGCTTTCTCATTTCAATGACCTGGACTTTGTAATTCCAAGGATATTTTCCTTAGTGCAAGAAAACTTTGGTAATTTTTTTTTTTTTTTTTTTTTTTTTTTTTTATCCCTTTAAATTACTGTCATGAGGATATGAGCTGATGTAGTTGGAAACTGACCCCTCTCTTCTGGCAACATTTCCCTGCTTTTTCCTTGTATTTCTCCAGACTGATGATTTCCTCCATCATCTTCTACTTACAGTCCCTATAGTGTCTCTATCACAGTGACACATCACTAAAGAAACTAAACAAATTTAAATCACTGGTAAGGAAGAAGGAGAAAAATAAATGTTTTGTTAGGAAAGAAATCCCTTTTTGATTCCCTATAGTTACCAGTGGATGAAAACAAATGGGGAACAAAATTTGTATCAACCACAAGATTTGTATTCAACTCTGAGCTTGTAATTGTGTTGGCTGTTCTGGAATATTTTTAAACCAAAATTGGCTTCCAACTTCTCTAGAAATCATTTTTGGCTTATTTTGATGCCACCAAACCTACAATGGGTTTGGATGCTGTGATTTATTTTCCTATAAATTTAGAAATATATCGAAAGTAGAAAAAAAAAAGTAGTCACAAAAGACTTTGGTCTGACTAAAAACATTTCCTGAACATGGACAGCCAGAAGGAAAAGTTTTGCTCAGGTTTACTGATGATGTCAGCCCTTGAAGAACTGAGCACTGTACTGTTTCCTTTCAGGTTTGTGCCAGTAGGAAACTAGAGGAGCAAGGGGAAAAGGCTCTTCCTTTTTACCTTTTCTAAAAATGGGCGTGAGGTTTCCCTTTTTCCAGCCACCTGGGACTTCACCTGATGGGGTTTTTCTCCTGAAAGAGGGGAGCAATTTCACAAGTAGCTGCAATGGCACAGTGCAAAAGATCTGTCATACAACAGTTAACAGAAGCTCCTAATGTCTTGAGATATACCCTTGTTAATGCTCATTTACACCTGAGAACCAAGAAATACCACTTTACAACATATAAACCTATGTTGATTCTTGGTAACATGCAGAAAATACATATCAGCAGAGTGATAAATCTGTTCCCCAGGATACAGAGCAACCATAAAAAAGAAATGTAAAAATAATCAATTCAAAATATTTTCAGCAGATGGAGCTATACATTTTGCTTTGATCGTATGTTATATGATACTCCAAGATAAAGTGTAGGTTGCCAAGGACTGTGGTAAGCCAGTGGTACCGTGTCACCAAGGAATGGAGTTGGTCACAGAAGGCATCTCATAAATCGCTGCAATTAGCTCTCCCGGAAATGACCCTTGTAAGTAGAAGTAGCAACTCAAGAAAAGATTACCACCTTCTACTGGTGTCTTAATGGAGATCACAGCTCAAGTCAAAGGCTTTGCTATATCCACTCACCAGTTTGAAGGTTCTCCAGCTCCTGCTGGCTTTTGTTTACTGCCCAGGTAAAGTGAGCCCTGAAGAGACGATGAAGGTTTCAGTTTACACTATGAACAAGAATATGTGTGATGGCCACAGGTTATCCTTAGGAGGTCTGGGCTCCTGCACAGCCCAAGTACATACTCAGTATCAGCTCCTTATCTGAAATGAACCCTGTGCTTGTCTTTGTTGCTGCCGAGATCCAGATAGATGCAGTGTTTTTCCAACACTGTATGTGCATCATCTTCAAGCTACAAAAATTGTGATTACACACCAAGGATAAAGGGAGATTATTTTTGAGTTTCTGTCAGAATTACTTTTATCCCAGAGTAGTTATAAGAAAACCAGTCCAACAGTTCCTGTCTTACTATATTTGAATTTGAATTAAAGTTTGGATCTCATACCACCATAAAAGTTTACTCTGCTTCCACACACTGAGGTGACCCATCTTGCCTATTTGAACTTCACACCTTCCTATACCCAGTGCACTTGCAAATTCCTAACTACAGTGTCATTAGCAAAAAAAAAAAAAAAAAAAAGAGCCAAATTAAAAACAAAATAGAACAAAAAACAAACCAAAACAACACAATCAACCAAAATCAACCAGCAAAGTGTATTTAGACAGTTTAAAGTCTTGCTAATGAAAAGTGGTAGTTCCATGCCACTGGAACATTTGGTTCTGGAATCCCTGGAAACATTTGGTCACACTGAACAGGTCTGTGAGCAACCTGATGGTGGAGGTGCCTATGGCAGAGAAGTTAAACTTGATAACATTTAAAGGTCTCTTCCAGCCTAAACCATTCTGATTCTGGAAATCTGCATTACTAACAGGACTGGACCCAAATATCTCAAATTCTCAACAGCACCATGAATATTTTCTTGCTATGTACACTTAGGTGTGGGGGAGGGTGGTCCAACAGGCAGGTACAGCTACTCCAGGAGTGGTTAGAAACACTTTGAAAACATGTGGGATGACTTAACTTTGCAGAAGGATTAAAGGAATATTTACAAGTCCTAAAGCAAAAGAAATTTTTAGTGAAGAAGCATTCCTATGCCTTTCCCATATGCCATTTTCTTTCTTCTTATCCAATTTAGATATATTTTTCAGGACACACATCACAGGGCTGATTTTGAACTGACTTGCAACTCTGTTGTACTTTATTTTATTTTTCTCATATACTGCAAAGGGAATTAAGGTGTAGGGGGAAGTACATAGCAAATATAAAATGGTACTGCAGCTACTAATTTACTAATCCCCAAGTCTAACATGTATATAGAAACAGCCCAGATAAACAAATCGTAAGAACAGTAAATAATTAAACACAATTGTTTTTGTAAGCTTTCCCGTGGCTTCCTTTTATGATGCCAATTTCTGTGTATTAATAAATTAGAAATTTTTCCTCTTTATAAAAATTTAAAATTCATCTCTCCTAAAAAAGTGCATTTCGTTTCAGGGCATGAAAATGTGTAAATAGATAAAAATAATATATAATAATAACAATAAATAAACAATTAGAATCCACAAATACAAGCCCACAGGTAACAGATTAGATACAGAAAGCCTGTCCATTTATTTCAAAATTGGAGATTCTGTAAAATAAATTGGAGCTATTCACTAGTAAATACTATTCTTATTACAGCATAACAGTTTCTAAAAACATTTTGTTTACCAGCTATACAGAAGAATTTAGTTATTTGTCACAAAAATTAGCTTTGATCAACTAGTGCAAACATCCAATACAAGCCCCTGACTGAAAGTGTTCAGAAGAAATGTATTTGAAAGTACATGAAAATGCATTTCCTTCAGTATATCTGGACACCACTCAAATCCTCCCAGCATTTGTTCTCATTTTAAAAAAAATCATAATTCCTCACCACTTTCCAAAGAGAAACATGTATTTTAAATATTACATTCCTTACTTACAAATTACTTATTTAGGACAAAGTCCCTCATTAACTCTTTAGCCGTGTAGCACTTTACGTTTTAAACTAGAGAATTTTAACAAGAAAGGTAAAACAGTTTATTCAGCTTTTTACACAGCAGTATACAATAGCACAAAGTGGTATGCCTACTAAAACGTTTTGTTCAAGACAAAAGTACAAGTTGAACTTTTTATTACAGTAAAAAATATTTATTTGACTTGTGTAACTTATTTGGCATTAAAATGTGACTGTGTTGTTTCTCTCAAGAACTCAGCAGCGTATATGTTGAAAGTTACTTGATTCACATCAGACCAGTCATTTTGAAATAAACAAGAGTGATTTTCTGTTTTACTTTTAATAATGGCCCTGTACAAACTGGTCCTTGGAGATAGAAAATCTATTCTGTGAATCAAAGAGATTCCATGAAGGCCCAGTGAAAGTAATGGAACTATTTAGAGAATAAGATATTACCTGGCCTTAACACAGCAGCAACGACCTGGAACTAGCCTTTCTTGGAATGGTAGGTTTTAGTATTTCTTACTAAGGTAAAATCCTTTTTATTGGTCCTTTTAACATTTTCATGAAGAAAAAAAATACTAATCACTCGGGGGTCAATTTTATGTTCCAGAGACACAAACTTAGACATTTCCCCCCACTATGGGGAGAAAATAACATGAGTCTCATCTTCTAGTATCAGCAGTAGCAGCTGCTTGGAAAGGAATTGTCAAAAGTGCCACTGAGGTGAAGGACGTTTTCCATGTCTACCATTTAGTGGAGGAAAGAAATACTTTGATGTTCCACAATTTAAGATAACCCTGAAATGACTATGGCACTTGAAAAAGTAAGGATTAATTTTTCACCCTTTGTGAGCTCTGGAGCTGTGTGAAGCGATGGACAGAGCAAGCGAGCTACTCCACAGAGAACATTACTTTTCCTTATAATTTAATGTGCATGTATCCCATCCTCCTGCATGAATGGCTTCATGACCTTGGGCTGGTATGGGTGAGGAAAAGCCATCCTGTTTATATACAAACCTGGAACATGAACAATGGTAAGTTGGGCAGCTGTAAATTAGTGTTATCAGTGGTGTGCCAGGGGAAGTTATTTACTGGAAGAAAACCTGCAGAAATACAAAGGGTTTAGTGTTTTTTACCTTCAATCAGATCTGTTACCTATAAGCTCAATGGAAACAGCAGGCAACCTATTGCCAGGGTATGAGCTTTCAGCTGTAGCAGTTTGGGAACTTCCATGGCCATACCCAAAATGAAACCTCACCCTCATTTTCCAGTTATTTGTTCCCTGCTGCTGTTCTCTTAATTGAAGATAGAAGTAGATGTTAACTTCCTCTCCTTAGAGGGTTGCTTCTGCAGAATTTAGGCAAACAAATGCTCTGTGTAAAATGGGGGTAACTGGAGTGAGTGGTGTATGGTTGATGTACATTGGATTTGCACGGGCATTGCATAGGCTTCAGCAACTTCCTGGCCTATGTGGTTGATGTTGATTTAAGTGCCCTCAGGGCCAGATCTTGTAGTGTGTGCTTAGCACACAGATGTGTTGCACTGACTTCCACAGAAGTAGAGGAACTGAACACATCACTGGATGCATTCACGTTTGTGCTTGGCAAGAAAGGACTCCCAAGTATTTAAAGCTAGCATAAGTGATAATGCACTATTATCATTATTATTGTGTTAGATGGCTGAATGTGATACCACATACATTTGCCAAATATATCTTCTAAAGCTCGGATTCTTTGAGGATTAGTGCGGAGAACCTTAAAAACCCCCAATGGTACCCTTGTAAACTCAGTGGAGCACTACTTGAATAGAGAAGTTACAGTCATATTGAACAGGAGTTAACTGAGAGTGTCCAGAAAATGTAAGGGACTTAAGTGTGTTTAGATGCCAAATATCAACATGTAGAAATTTCAGCCTCAGGAAGTTTTAATGGAAGAAAGTAGCTCAATCACTCAGTATATTTTGCAACTTTAGCTGGAAGTTTAACATCACAAAATGGCTATGCAGCTTTAAGAATCACACAAATGTATTCAATAATTTTCCCTGCTTTTCAGATCTGCTGTTCATTAAAAGCTCTTCTCCTGTTTGCAGTTTCCAGTTTTCAAATGGATGACACAACCAATGCATAGCTTAATGTTCATTCTCATGAATCATAATAAATAATCATATCACATACATAGAATTTTACAGGTACTCTTAAAATGGTTTTACAGTTCTATTAAATATATAGTTAAAATAATCACTGCTATATAAAAAAAATCATTTTAAAACAGCTGAACTCTCAAGCTTTGCATAAAATTCTGTAGACACATTCATTACAATCTAGAAACTCAATAAAAATACATTTTAGAGCTCAATCTCTCAAAAATATTCATGGCATTGAAAATTGATTGTCGTTTTTTACTGTAGGCTGTGCTTGCTCTGCCTTTGCACTGATAATTTCCTACAATTTGGCAAAAGCTATATTCTGGTCAGTTTGTAGATTATGTGACTATTTAACTCATTTCCTCAGCTCTAAGTAATCTGCCCCATAAATGTTTAGTGGGGTTCTGTCTTTAATAATGTATCTTTCCTTGCACTTTCTATAAAATCATGATGAAACACTTTGCAGTTAATTCTCATGACTACAACAACATTGAACCATCCTATTACAGCTGCCACTCAGTCTTTAATGCTGCTTCTGTGAACACCAAACATCTTTTATCCAGTGATCCTCAGGCACTTCCTGACACATTTCACAATGCTCTGCTACCCACATTTGCTCAAAACCAGCAGGTTTTAGAAAGAGTCTTAACAGATCAGTATCTGTTGTATCTGAATTCAGATGCTAAATCAATATACCAAATGTGATCAGTTCAAGCTTAGCATTTTTCAACCAGGCAAAAGTTCAGCAAATCTTCTGGTCAGACCCTGCATGTATCTGCTGGAAAATGGGTAGACAATGGATTGTCCACCAGGTTTTAAACCCTCCACTACCACCAGCCAGTCCTCTGGGAAGCAAGTTAAAATAGGCTTTGCCATAATAAATGTTTCATAATCAGGCTTTTAGGCAGTAGCTCAGAATAGACCACAAATGCCAAAACCAAGCAGTGTTTGCAGAACAGGGCACTTGCATTAAGGAATTGGATCTTACATTGTGGAAGAAGAGATGCAGGCTCATGAGTCAATTTAACTGGGGGAAGCTGCTGCTTATGCAGATGTCAGTCTTTACAGTTCCAGGTAAAGGCAAAACTCTTGAAGAGTTCAGTTGTTTTTTAAGCACAATTGACACCACCAGTTAAATCACTCTTAGCGCTTCACCCTGGATCTTCTCACCCATGGAATGGCTGGGTAAGGTACACTGCTTCTGTTATAGCATACAAAACAAACCCAAAAATTGAAAGCAGTGTAATACCAAGTATCATGGAATGGCTTAGTATTTTTTTTTTCATCTATTTTGGATGGAAGAAGTAATTTCTGTCACTCAATGGGATAGGCTGGAGTTTGTACATCAATTGAAACACTGGCTGAGATGACCAATGCAATTGCAGGATGCTGCTTGACATTTCAACTGCTCATTTCAATGAATCAGTCACTATTCATCAGTGGCAGGTAACAAAGAAAACCTTGGGTTTTCTCCTTCTTGGACAAAAATACTGTGTAATGACATTTCTGGCATCAGCACGTTCCCATTCACCTTTCCATTCTTTGTGGATGTCAGTTGTTTAGCTAAGACATCCAAAGAGCTCCTCATCCTGATTAATTTTCTTAGGAGGAAGGAAGGAAAGAAGAACGGAGCATACTTGATTGAACTTTGATAGCTGTAAAGCCCTGTAAAGGGACTGTAATCCAACTCCAAACAGCCTCTGCTGAAGATTAATACACATGGAAGAACCAGAGTAAAGATACAAAGGCTCAGCAAAAGTTATAAACTAAAGAAGCCTATGAAGAGTGGAAGAGAATGAAAAGCTGTCAACAGTTTTGTTCCAAACTAGTGTAGTACACTGCTGCTTGCTGCTATTAAATAAATGCTGTACCCCAGCCTGGTATTCCCTGGTTTTTAGGATAAGCATAAAATGTTTCTTGTACTAAGTTTTATTCTTTCAGAAGAAAAAATCGCTAATCTTTCAACTTTCTATTTTAGCCTACTTCCAGAAAGCACCTTCAAAAATTCTTACATGGGTTTTCTTTTGGAAGAAAGTACCACTGTCTTCCACAACAAGCACAAACAAGTTAATGTATTACAAATCAGCTGACTCAAAATCTTGACTGTTTTCATGAACAAGATGAAAGAAATGTATTTTTTTTTTTTACTTAAGCTGATTTAAACCAAATTAAATTGGGACATTTGAGTCTCTTCCTCAAAAAGAACAATAGATCTTATTTCTAGGTTCATGGAGTGAATCCAGCTCTAGTCAACAGTGACAGGACAGAATAGGAAAGATTTCAGCTTTCTTGAAAGCAGTTCAGAATTTTATCTTCAATGTTTAAGATCTGTCATTCCTTACTTCTATTGAAATTCTAACTGCAGGTCAGAATCTAAATCCCAGGGGAACAAAATGCTTATGAAAAAGAATGAAATGTGATGCATGGTTAGGATTACCCCAGCAAATAACATGACTACAGACAGATTTTAAATACCTGCAAATAAATTGCTATATATTTTGATGTATCTTGATTCTATTAGTTCATCTAAGAACTTAGCCAGGGTAGGGATACACCTTATGCTACAACAAAGTATGTAAAACTTATAGCCATGTCATTTAGCTTTCACTCAGTGTAAAATTTTAGGAAGCACATTGCAGTCAACCTTCTGAATTTTCAGGTGGAAGCAACAGTGTGATGTAGTCTCATAAAGCATACCGTGAAACTGAAAATGTGCCAAAGAGAAGTAGTGAATTCACTAAAAGTCACATGGAGAAAAGTTACTGCTACGAAATTGAAGACTTCTCTTTTGTCCTACAAAACATGGATTACACCTTCTCTGGCAAAATTCCTATATCAAATTTCCTAAAGTGATTATTGATGTGGACAAAACTTACAAGAGGCAGAAGCAGCTCAACTGTGCCCATGGATAAGCCACAGGAATCTCTTCAGTTGCACTAGAAAATCAATACTGGTTGTTAGCATTGCTCTGTATTTAGTTTTACATCTGTCATTTCTATCTCAATTGAACTGGACACAAAAGATACTTCTAATTCATTTATTATGCCCTAGTGTCTTAACAGTAGCCTCAGCAAAGCTGGTTACCTATTATTTTTTGTATCAGCAAAAGACAGAAATCTTTATGCAATTTGTAAATAAAAGCAGCAAAGAAATTGAAGCAGAAGCAGACTCAGAAGCACTGAGGTACTTTTAAAAAACTTCAGTTCCTGGCCTGAGATTTCCCATATAAACTCTCCTAAGAAACAGCTAGGATGTATGTTCTTCATACTTCTCCATACCCAATTTATTCCTGCAAATCAAACATACCAAAAGGTGCAGGATAAAAATTACTTTAAATCTTAAAAAAAATTAATCTTCCCTATTCCAATAAACCCTCAACCTGATTAGGATCCTCCACTGGATTTGCTAATGGAACTGTAATCAATTTCTGGTGTGTGTTTCACTGCCTGTAGCTCTGCCCTGCCTCCAACTCTTTCAAATGGAAAATATGAAGAAGCATTTCTAGCCTTGCCCTAGCAGGTGGGCACATCCAGGGGTAAGTCAAAACCATCCCTCTTCCACAGCTATCAGGCCCTATATAAGAAAATGAAGCCAGAAGAATAATTTTTGAAGACTAGAGCTCTGAATTGTTCATACTTCTACTGACAATTATCTGGTTTTATTTAGCATCTTATAAAGCAAGGCACAAATGTACAAAATTGCATCTACTAAATCAGATAGTTTTTATATATATTTACACAATTACGGTAATATAAAATGTGCTCTGACACTGCCATAGCACAACAGTAGTGGAATTGAGGACAACCTGATAACAAACACAAATACCAGGTCCTGGATTTCTGTTTGTGCTTCACCTGAAGGAACATATTCATATGCAGATACACAAAGCAATCCAGACACCATCCCTTTATTTTCCACACCTCACCGAGATCAAACTTTGTTGCTAAGAAGCTGTGGAAGGAGTAAAAGGCAGTAGACCAGCACCCAGAAGAAAATGACGAAGTAGAATATCTCTGGCTGCTCAAAAATCGCTATCTCATGAGTTGGTGCTGGAGTCTCACTTGCTTCCAAGTCCTTTTTCTTCCTGAAAACAGGAGAGAATTCAGTAAGAGGCAAAGAAAAAAAGAAGAAACCTTCTGTGGTAGTGATTATTGTGAAGATCAGAGGTTAGACTAAAAGACAGCAGTTTAATGAATCTTTTCAGTCTGGTCAGTCGGAGGGCCCCAGCTAGACTGGGAGGGGCATACTGGGCATTAGCAGTGTGTTCCTTCCAGAGTCAACATATATAAGAATCAATCTTCTGAAAACTCCAGACAAATTCTCAGGTAGTTTAAGTAAGTGCCATTACAGCACAGCCCTCTGATGTAATGAGATTTCCACCTGTCAAAAAGATGCCCTTTGATTTTCAGAACAGTAAACACAGCACTGGGCAACACATCTCACACACAGTTTTGCTTATTCACTGGATCTGACTTCATATACTTTCCCCAAATCATCTACTTTCAGAGCCCCTCATGCTAGGCACTAGAATATTAAACAGAAAAAGCTCAAGACTTCCAACCAAGGAACCAGCTAGCAGTTGGGGGTTTGCAGGACGACTTCAAAATTTCAACTTTCCAAATTTCCAGATGTGGTTCATAAGGGCAAAGCCCGATGGATTCTGCCAGCACCACTGAGCTCTCACAAAGACAAGGAAAGGTCTTATTTTAAAAGGCACAAGATGGTTCAATCATTTTATATTTTTCTAGTACTGTAAGCAAAACACTCCAGTAAACTGTTTTTTTAATCTACTTTTGGAGAAAAATGGTGTTTTTCTCCTTGGAGCCTCCTACTGGATATATACCTGAGTATTACACCAAATTCACTTAATATCAGCAAATTGTACAACTGATAGAACTGTAACAACTATTCATGTATTTTTTTAAACAGAGAGACAGGCCAGTGGATCCTGATAATATTTTGTGTGTTTTCTATGTCTAAATATAACAATCATTTAATCTAGAAGTTCTGAGAAGTACTATTCAATATCAGCTAAGAGGCAAAACCTAAAGTGGTCCTTGTTTCTTGTAGGTATTTAGACCCTAATACCACAGAGATGCACACTCTGTGTTCATGACCCGTCACCCTAAGTCTAAACTAAACACATACAAATTATCAAAACTCATAATGCTCCAACAGAGGCCAGTCCTCCACTGAAGTAATTGACTTTCTCTGGCACTGATCTCACTAAACATTGTTTTGACAGTCTTCCAAACCTGGAAAGAGTCATTGTTGCCAGAGGGCCTAACATTTGAAGTTCTCCCACTCTTCTCAGCCTGAGATATCCACCACATGGGGAAAATGCTCAGAATCTTCCTTAGAGTGCTGAATCTTTCAGGTCAAGAAAAAGCATTTTAGTCACGGGACAGATTGAGCAATAAGGAAATTTTGTATCTTACACCTATGGGAAACATGGATTCTGAGCCATTACAGAAGACAGTTGCTACCATTATAATTAATTTCCAGCTCCCTTTGTATCACTGCTAGTAGTACCTAGGAGTTACGGCTTCCTTCCAAAAGTCAGTCTGAATAAGAAACACTCACCCGATGATTAATGGATTTTCATCCATATCTGTCATCTTCTGCTCATTTGCACCATAGGTTTCCTTAATAAAAACAGGAACAGATAACAAAAATGAAATTCAGCATCTCACAAAGGTGGTAACTGTGTATTTTATGCAAATTGTTTTCTCAAATAAAATGAAAATGAGCTTATAAACATATTTCCCATCAGCACATACAGCACTGCAGTCTGGTGCACAAACAGAAAAGCAAAAAAAGTTGTGAAATAAGATTTTTTTGCTTTCAACTGCTTTCATCAGTTCAATAAAACTCCCCTCATTCATATGTATTTCCAGTAACTCTGACAGCATAGCAAAACTAAAGCATCTGTGTGAAACCTCCCTTTCATTGAACACCGGTGGCAGCATTTTTTTAAAAACTCCAAGATGGCCAGAATTTTATTTTTGTGTTGAAAAAAAGCCATATTCCTGTCCTTGCTCAGCATGCCCAGATTGCTGATGCTGTCCCTTCCTTCTGACTTTAAAAATAAGTATCCAGATCTCAGTGTGCTCTCAAGAAGCCATTATGAATCACATCTGTCATTAGGGACGCAGTTTCACGTTACCACTAAAATCCTTTTAGGGTTAGCTGCTGCTACTGATAATATAACACACTGCTACTGCTACTGTGAGGAAAAGAGACAGAGCCCAATTTTTCAGAAACAGTGCTCTTCAGGAGACACCCAGCATTTTTGCAGGGTTGGGATCAGGGCACCAACATCATATAGAGAATGCAAAAACTAAAAGAAACTGGGTCAGCAAACAGCAAACAGCAGCTTCAAACAAGCAAAACGCTGCAGCTATACAGCTATGATGAAGATTTAAAGCTACAATAGATATAACTGCAGTATTAGGTACTCCTTTGTGAATTTGTTCAAGGTTCAGTGAAGTTCGGAATGTATTTAGGACTTCAGTAAAACTTTGCAACTATGCCTGGTTTTAGCACTAGAATTATTAGAAGTCACAAGACTTTCATACTGTCACAGGCCTTTTTACAGTGTGTGAACTTCTGGAGTTTAAGAGAACCAAAGAAACAGCAATAAATAAATGTTCACACTTACCTCCTCAGAAACATTACGAGAAAACCTTTTCCGGAGATGAATGTTGGCATCATCGTCACTGCTTCTGTATGTAAAAGCAAAGTTTTTAAATTCATAAAGTTTAGTTAAAAAGAGACACTGAAAATGGACATGATAGGTTTAAGCTACACAAAACCACAAATATGCATTGTTGCATGTATTAGAATATGGACTGGAATTTATCAGTAACATGATAAAAATGGTTTTGGGAAAGTCTTACCAACAATAAAAAATTCATATTCTCAAAAAGGAATATTTTCTGAAAAATTGTATCTGAGCATTCTTGCACCTTTGACATCACTGACAATTAAGTGAGAGAATACTCAAGTTTTATGGCCATTGATATTAAAAAAGATTGGACTAACAGGAAACAGAAAGCTTGAAGGGGACAACAGGTTTTTCTAAGTGAATTTTCAAATTCATTAGGGTGGTCCAGTGATAAGCATCCAGAAGTGTTCATGTCCTGCTCAAACATATTACCTAAGAACAAATTAGAACATAAGAAAAACCAGAAGTAAATGGGGCAAAATTAGCTGAGTGTTTCTGTACTGGGCCTGGCTGGGCTGCAGTTAAATTTCCCTAGAGCAGTGGGCTAGGGATGGGCAAGAGGCTTGGAGGGGACACAGCCAGGAGAGCTGACCCAAACTGACCAAAGGTCAGTGACACACACACACTTGTTCTTATGCCTGTCTTTTGAAGCAACCACTACACCCTGCTTCCCACAAAGTGGCTGGACACTGCTGTGCTGATGGAAAGTAGAGAATAAATAAATATTTTTTTAGTCTTCTGCTAATTTGCTTCTGCACATGGCCTTTGCCTTTCCATTAAAATGTCTTTACCTCAACCCATGAGTTCTTCATCTTATTTTCTCTCCAACACCTCATTTACTTGTTCATAACTAGAAAAAACATCCAAAAAGTATCTACTAAAATCAATCAGTGTCATGCTTCCACATAGTGTCACAATGCACATGGTCTATTTCATCTACATTACAAAATACTTCCTCTGTTAGAAAAGCAATTACAACACTTTCACATTCAAAATGCACTGGGCTTCCACTTGGGTTTTGTGTGGCAAAGTTTGTAGCACAGTCAAGTCCCACTGAATCACTCAACATATTCAAGAGAAACACAGGAAGAAGCCAATGAATCCAAATAGTTCTTCCTAAAACAAGACTACAACAAACATCCAATGGACAGAGCAATTTCAAAAGACCGGTTTAGGTGTCTGTAAGACAATGTGAAATACCTGGTAAATTCCTGGAATTCAGCTTTTTCTTCCAGGTCATCTTGTGATAGAGTAGTAGTGGCAACTTCTGAGATCTGCAAATCATCTTCAATCATATTTTGCTCTTCCTCCTCCCTATTATTATTTTCTTCTGGTGTCTTTATGGCTAATGGTAAATCCTCTAAATATTCTACTATGGCCTGTTGAAATTAAGAAATGTTTTGCTTTAGACAACAAGATGATTCCCCACTCTTCCAAATTCTTAGTGGTGCAGCCTACTCAGACACTCAATTGCAGATAGAATGGGACTGAAAGTCTCACTAAAGAGAATAAAAAAGCAATAAATTTCTTGAAAATCTTTTGGGAAACACAGACTCATCAGTTCAACATACATACATACATACATACACACACATACATACATACACACATACATACAGTTGGAAAATCCGACCTTTCTATTAAGAAGTCATGACATGACATGGCTCTTTGAAGCAATCCACTAGACTTTTTAAAATCTACCCCCAGTTAGTCCTTCAAGTTAACACAAACTGACTTCATTACTGCAGTTAGAGTCAGCACCAAAACACATTCAAGCAAAGTGTCTAAGTAACATATAGAGCAGCATTAAATGGACAATTATTCCTGAAAAATGCTGTCAAAAAATACTGGGCTGGAAAACATGTAAAGCACTTCAGAACTAATGTCTGCAAGAGGAGATGCGGGAGCAAACTGCCTAAACCAAATACATACAAAGTACCCAGCTCTTTCTCCTCCACCAGTGCAGACAAGCCTTCATCTTACCCATATAATGTATCCTACTCAAATTGTTTTTCTAAGTTTTTGTAGGCAAACTTACTTGGATTGAGACAAAAATTATCATTGCCTGTATCCTTTCTATTTCTTTAAATGCAATAATAATTTCTGTCCATCTCATTACAGATTATTAAAAATACCCTCTCTAGTAATCTGTTATGCCTAAGGATTATACAGAAACCTCTAACTATTTTAAAACATAATAAAAATTCACACTTTTGCTGTATTTTTATATAATCTTTTATGCTTAGGGATTACAGAAGCCTCAAATTATTTTAAAACGTAATATAAATTCACATTCTTGCAGTGCTCTTAGTATTAGGATTTATTCTCTCTCTAAACGTCAGATCTTCCCAGGTATCTGCAATTCCACTCATTCCAGTAGGGGGCTGTGGCAAACAGTGTAATGCAACAGGAAGCCAGCTACATTGTGAGTATTTCTCCCAAACATTGCAAAATGAAAGCATCTGGGATATGAAAAAACTGCTGGGATTTGATGTTAAGCCCACAAATATACACAAAGAAATGCTAGTAATAAAATAAAATACCTCAGGATGTTGTGGAATAGTGGAATCTTCATCGTTGGTGGCCTTACTGCCATGCTCTTCTATTTCTAACTCTTCTACTAGTAATGGCACTTCTCTTTCATCTGATGAATTCACATGACTGCTTGTTTTTCTAGTTTCCTCCTCGCTGTTCTCAGTATCTGTTTCTGATGGAGGGGTACCTAGCTTATCCTCCAAGTCTGGCTCTGGAGCATCCTCCTTGTGGTCCTGTTCTGGTAAGTTCTTGTCATGTAAAACATCTGTAACTGTTTCAGAAGAAGCTTTTTCATTTTCTGTATCATAACCTTCGATACAAGGCTCAAGGTAAGCATTCAGAACTGCTGATATGGGAACATTATAATGTGGATAATAAAAGAGATCATGGGGTATCACGGATACTTTCGAAGAACTGGGTAGCACTTCAGCTGCAGACTCAACTTCATCACAGCTGTCCAGGTCCTCTGGAGTTTTAGGTACATCTGAGAGAGAGTCGTCAGATGTTTCATGCTGTGTAGATAGTTCTTGGCTTTCGAGATTAGAACCATTTGGTGAACAAGGGTTCGCTTCTATTGTCTCAAGGCCAGGTGATTCCTTTGTATGTTCATCTTGTGGAAGTGTCTGTATTTCCTCATTTAGAAGGTGGAGAATGTACTTCTGCGTATCTTCTTGTTTTGATGTATCTTCTGGTAAAAGAATTGAAGACTGGGGTTTGCTGTCTTCAACTTTATTAATAGAATCATCTGTAAGTATGCCTGAAGTCCAGGACAATGGACTCAAAGAAGAAGTATTGGCTGAAAGGCTCTTGGTTTCATTGTCATATTCAGTAGGGGTTTCCTTAGTTAATTCTTCAGAGTATTCTTCAAAAGAGTCAACAGAATTTTTCTGATTTGTCAGAACAGCTGGAGAAAGGTCATCATTCTGTTTCAGTGGATCATCAGAGATGCTCCCTTCACCTGGTGTGAATTTGTCATTTAGAACCTCCCAAGAGGAACTGGATTCAAAACTGACAGGTCCTGTAATTTTCAGTGAGGTAGGCCTTTGAGGCTCCTCTTCAGACATCCCCTGTAAATCACCTAACGCTTGATTTAGTTTCCCATTACAATTTTCAGAAGTGGTTTCTGATGGGATTCTCTCAGGGATATCGTGAATATGGACCTTTGGAGGAGCTGGATGACTCCTCTCATGATTAACAGTATACATTTTTTCTTCACTTTCACTTAAAATCAAGATTTTGCCTTCCTCTTCTGACGGCGTGTCTTTGATGTGGACATATGTGGACTCAATTGGAAGCTCCTTGTCAGGATCTGTAAAGTCTTCCTGTAAGTCATGGACATTAGAAGACTTTAGAAGACAAATCCTAGCTCAGATACCATTTTACATTTCCCAAACACGATGGAAGGAATAAATACCTAGTCTTTCAGTCCATAGGCAATTAAGGACTCACTTATTTTGAAAGTAGGAAAACTAATTTGGCAAGTCAAGTGCCTTGAACAAAGCTCAACGTCAAGAAGGCATTTGTACAGGAAGATCAGAATGCAGACAAGCCTAGTCCTCAATTGTTAATGTATTTATCTCTCCCTGCTGCACCTATGGAGACAACTGACTTGGCTTTTTGACACAATCCAAACCCTGGGAATAACATAAATCTAACAAATCAAATAAATTCATTGTGAAATATATTGATACACCAGATTATTTCTTTCCAACAGACTCTATTAAAAGAAAGTTAGTTTTTGACTGTCCATTAAAATGCCAACAAGTCTTAATGTCAATCAATCTTATTGCTCATCTAATCTAATAATATTAATTGTATAGATTAATAACAATATAAAATAATAATTAATAATAATAAATAATAATATATTATAATAATTTTAATTCCAATTACTTTCATAATGCCCACCAATTTTATCAACTACAAAATATATCCCAACTGTAACCTTCAGTCAAGAAATGAGAGAAAATGCCTGTTTCTCCAAAGGGCCTTTGCTAATTCTTGACACTGTCAGTCCTTGCTTAATCCTCAATTCTTTATTTGTGCATTGAAGTCCTGGTCATTTAAACTGCAGTTTATTTCATTCTTATAATGGGTGCTTTTTACTGTTGCATTGACAAGATTCTTGTCTCTTATACCTGCTAAATATAGACTGATCACGGCCCTCAAACTTGAGAAGATAGAAGTAAAAATTAAATTCAAAGTCCAATTAATCATTATAGATAAAGGAATAAAATTCCACCTTATTTAAAACAAATATAGCAAAGCCGCAGAGTCCTATGAAACCAGTTCTAACCTCTGAAAGTTACAATTGGATGTAAATGTATAAAAGCACAGTTCTACCTAAAGCATTTTAGTAATCACTAATGAAAGCCCTTTTCACTGGATTTAACAAAAATGTCAAAAATTAAATCCAGGTTTGTTGTTTATTTTAAATAGCTTAGAAAGAAACCTAGAAAATAAATCTGACTTTATTACGTACACCAAGGCAAATTTAAAAAATGACATGACATAGGAGTAAACACATACCCCTTCCAGCTCTGGGAAGTGCTCCAGAAATTGTGCCACATATGTCACAATTGACTGCTCATCGGGTGACTCCACCATGATATCTGTGGAGACAGACGCAAGGGGCTTGAGCACACACAGCTTCGAAACGCTCTTGCAGAGAACAGATTGTCAGACATTTATCCTGCCATTATGGTCACAGAAATAACAGCTACAAATGCTTCTCTTTTTTCTGACAGATAAGAGAGATGCTCTTCACTGCTGATGGTGCTTGTCAGAGTTCTCAACGTCCTATTCACGTTCATTTTTTCCTATTTCCAAACACACACTGAACCCCAATCAGGGTTCCCTCTTCATTCACTTTCATTCTGCCATTTATGCTGTTGTCACTAGACAGGTGACTGTTGTTAAGTGACAATACAGAGGTTTATTTTTAGCAGGATGGCCCAGTCTTCTAACAGGTGATTGAAGTGCAATTGTGCTTTCAATCATGACACCAAGGCCTAGTACAGGTCTAGTAGAGTTCCGTAAAAAGAACAAGAAATCCATTTATACATATTTTATATACACATACACACTTAGGTTTACGTGAATAAATACTTGTGTGTATATATGCACTGTAAAAGGAAAAATGAGAGATGCAGATGCATTTGAATGGGTATCTCTCCATTTGTCTGGTATGGCAGCCTTGCACAGTTCATCCTGGAGTGACATTTAGTCTCTGCAGCCTAGGTGTTACAGAACAGCGCTAATGCACTGAGACACCCCTCAGCACAACAATTAATGCCCTCTAAGACTGCAGATGTCACAAATCATCTAAGCATGAACCAGGACCAGTGTACCTAGATAAAACCACGGTAAGATCTTTGACCTCAAGGAGCTTACAAATATGACTGGAAGCATACAATTACAAGCCACTAAACATTTTTATTTTTCTTATCAAAAATCTCAGCACACTGATCCCATCAGCAGCCTAATCACTGGGAGGTTTTTGGTATGTATCACAATGCAATATTAATGAATTCATTGTAGTCTGAGCATTACTCAACAAAGCTGATGTCTTTACCTTCTGGTTCGAGGAGCCGAGGGACACCCAGTTTGTTCTGTGCTATGCTGAAAGCATCCTCCAGGTTTTCTCGTGCTGATTTCTCCAGTGCATGCTTCATGTCTACCAAAGTACAATCTATGGCTTTTATGACAGCTAAGAAAGCAAGGCCACTCCTCCAACTACTTGTAAAGTCCTGGACTGCAACGCCATACCTAAATAGAATTACATACATTTTACATGTCTGGTTTGTTACAAAATCCAAAGTAAAGGCATCATCATTTTCAGACTCCTGAAAGTTAAAACGTAAGGTTGCTGAGTAGCACTTGTCACATTTGTGATATTTTTGGATTTTAAAATCTAGAAATACATTCAAAAAACACTTGGGTTCACAAACTGAATTGGTGTGGCTAACAGCTAACACCAACCTGCTTGTAGGAAGTAGTTAGTAAAAACAAAGCCCTTAAGAATACAGTAACCACGTTTAACATTCACAAAACCAAATGTCTCTGTGATTCCTGTTTCTTTTGCTCTCCAGCATTTTAATGCCATAGCTTGGGAAAACTTCCAAGATTTAAATATTTAAACACATAAGCATAAATTATTCACATTCCTGTGTACTTGGCCTTCTATAGCAGAAAATATGCCAAATGCAAATGGTGTCAGCATATGCATAAACCACAAGTGTGTTAGATGCCCAAAGCTTTGGATGAAAAACAGCCATTAAACTTGCAATGGAATACAGCCCCAGAATAGAAAATTCTGCACAGATCATGGGATAGTAGGATTACAGTGATGCTATTATGTTTTAAATACTACAATTGCAAAAACAATTATGTCTTACTAGATCTTTTCAATTTGCACTCTTTGACTGGGCTGAAAAGTCTGTGGTCTTTACTTCTCAGATCCTCACTTTCTTTATACCACCTATTAATGATGACATCAGCATTAGTTTGGACTAAAACTGTACTTCCTCTATGATCTGCACTGGTAGCAGTGAACTATACATCTCAATGGGACAAGTTTATCTGCTCAACAAGCACCCTTAGCTTCACTGGAGATAACCAAGGGATGATGCTGTCATAGGACCAAGTATTGGAAATGTAATGTAAAAATATAAATTTTTAATGCAAAAATGTAATTTTTTGTCTTCAACAGTCGACACAGAAAATTTCTGTTCAAAGGCAAGATATAAATTGAGAGACAAAAATGTCAAATATTCAGCTAACTAACCTGTGTAAGTAACTTTGACACATTTCCTCTTTAAAACTCTCTGCCAGTCACTACCTCAAATAACAATACATGTAAAATACACTCCAAGACTTTGCATGTGCATGAGACATCTTACACTACGTTTTTTTAGCTTGACTAACTCTGCCAGGATAAAGCATTACTAGACAAAATGCTTTGGTGAAAGAACCACTTTTTTATTAAAGAGGAGAGAGATGTCTTGTGCAGTGGAAATGCACTCAAATGTTACACGTTCAAGAGAAGTGATTAAAGTTTCACCTCCTTCCCCTCTTTAATTCTGAGGAAGGAGGGACTCTAGTAGGGGCTCTGTCCTTCAAGGCACTCTGCAGCGCACAGAGAAACTTCCTCTGGGCTACTGCTTAATTTAAAAAGCTGCTGATAAAGTCTTTCAGTATATTTATGTTTCCAGTTCATCCCCTGGTTATACCTAACCTTTAATCAGCAAAAGATGTCAAATAGACTGCATGAAAGCTGGGGTCTGGGGAGTAGAGAATGATCCTGTTTTAAACAGCACCAAGCAGGTTAGTGCAAGTTAACATTTAACACCCAAACCATGGAGCCAGCAGCAGCCTTCAAGGTCAGATGGCTGCTGTAAACACATGGCCAAAGTGAAACACCACCCTGCAGAGACCCTCTGCTGCTAAACTTCAAAAGCAGAAGAAGCCACAGCACATGGTAACACACCCATGGGGCAGGACAGAGAAAAGAGACTCAGCTTCAAAGGGGCAGGTGGCAAGACACTGTTTTGTTCAAGGGTTTGTTAGCTTACTTTCTGGTTTTCCTCTGAACCCAGATTAGAAGGGCCCTGATGGCTTTCCGCTGATCCTTCACTGTAATGAACATGTTTCTCTCCACGCTGGGAGTGCCAGGGGATGTGTCTGATTCTGGACCACTGGGCCCAGAGGACAGGCTGGAGGAGGAGGAGTTCCTGTTGAGGTTGCCTGTAAGCTCCTTAATCTGTAATAAAAGGTGAAATACACAGTGTTCTGCTTTATCACTGGCTGCATCGTGTCCTTGTTTTCATGCAAACTTTAAAGAGATCAGTGCCATAACTGAATTTTAAGTGATAATTATAAACCTGTTCATTTTAACTCTCAGCTTGTATTTTACAAGCATGACAGCCAGCAGCAGCCCAGGCAACAGAAAGGGCAAGCTACCAGTTCAGGCCGAACTGCACAAATTAAATAAAAAGCAGAGAAACATGTCTTTGAAAGAAGTTAGTTTAACTGAAATTGTTCTCTTCACAGAGAGTGAAATATTTTTCGTCAAGAAATGGTGACCTGATCTACTGCTGTACTCCTGTCCTTGGTCAGCACTGACATCTTGAGACTCTGATGTTTTTGGGTCCCCTGTGCCCTCTGCTGCCAGGGTGACAGGTTCTGGTCACACTGTCTTTACTTGTGAGTCTGCCTGGCCAAACTGGTTCTATGCAGCATTGTTCAGCCTGAGGAGCTCAGCCACGGAGAGAAGCCCCAGTGCAACACTGAGTTAATTTTTTTAACCTTTTAGCCATTTTTAAAATCAGATTAAGAGAATGAAAGGGCCTCCCAGTCTTATGAGAGTTGCAGAGCCCTCCCTCCATCTCTCTCTGTCCATTAGAATTTGGGATTGTCTAGAAGGTAATTTTCAAACTATGTGTATGCTAGGGAGCAGTTTTAATGTAAGCCTGGGGATAAATAAATTTTCAGGCTCAAATACATGCTATCAGTTCCAGGTCCTTTGAGATCTTTCATATGACCATGTGTGTATCAGTTGCAAATTTTTGCTGTGTTGAGTAAGTCTCCAGAGAACAGTGATTCTAAATAGAATTTCCCACCACATTGGACCAAATCCAATAAAGGTTATTGAAAATAAACTGTGATCTGGAACCATACCCAGGACATTGGTTCAGATCCAGGGAATCTGGAACAGAACCCTGAGAAGGCACAAGAAAGAAGGGAAAGTAGTAATCTGAAGCTCTAATTCAGGTCCAAGTTAAATGAGGGCTTAAATTATCTCAAATTCACATCAAAATAGGTCCAGTGAAGTAAAATGAAAGCAGCTGCAAGTATAAAATTAGTGTATATTAGGAGGGAAAAAGCTCAGGTTCAACATGATTAATTATGTTCTTTAGGATTAAAAATCAATTTAAAAATCATTATTCAGCTGGAATAGATGGATACCATGAAGACTGATTACTTATGGTTAAAGTATTCAAATTCTATTACCTGAAAAAACAAGATTATATTCCATATTAGTCCAAGTACCAGAGAGGAATTTCCATCTGCTATTTCTGCTGCATCGATGCTAACAAGCTTTACCTGTGGAAGAGATCATAAATTCAGAGCCAAATTCAAAGCAGCAAGGTATATGCAAAAAATGCACTGAGACTACTGGATATGTGCATACCACTGCTTCCACGGACACACCACTGAGCAAAAAAGCAATACTGCAATCTTGTATTAATGAAAATCTGCCCTGATCACAATCACCCTTCTGGAATTGCTGGAACCCCAGAATAGTCTGCAGAATAGAAATGAAGTCAGCTCTGCATTTTTGGGACTACAAATGCATTTCCTCCATACAAAAATGAAAGAAGATGGGGCCCCCTCCAGTGGACCCCACTCATAAAAAGTAGAGAATCATTTCTCATACAAAAATCTAAAATCCTAGTAAGATCTGCTTACTTCTTTTTTTCTAAGCATCTCCTTTCTCCTTCCTTATCCCACCTTACACAGCTTGTCACAGAGTTCTGATTAAATCAGTTAGCAACGGATAGGGTTGCCTAGTCCAAGCAAACTCTAGACTTTCCCACACTGAGGTTTTTTCCAGCTGATAACACCAGGATGTTATTCTCTTAGACAACACAGACTTGGTTTTGGCAAAGGTCACAGAGGAGGCAGGAAACAAGGAAGCTGTCAGTGCTGCACATGATACCCAGGCTGAGTTAAAGCCCAGCAGCCCGCTGATCACTGAGAAGTCCCGGACACGGTGAATCACTCAGCTGGGCTCTACCCTGCTGCCCCAGTTCCACGGGACTGGACACTGTCGGGTTCCACCCACTGTGGTTTAATATCTAACCCTGAAGCTCTTGGCAGCCAAGGCATTTTGCCAACACTTTCATCACCACCCTTCACTAACTGGTTTGGTTAAGCTGAAAAAAGGAAAGCAAAAAAACTTATCTAGTGGCTTGCACAACATTTACAGTCTTAGCAAAAAGACACCTATAGTTGTCATATTTCAAGGATCAGATTTCTTGCTAGCTCCAAGGTACTTGGCATAGGAAAATCTTTAAGACTTTGTACATCTAAATAGCAGTTTCTCCAAAATGCAAGTTGCATTTATCATTACACTGCTTAATGTGAGCTCTGTCCTCTTATGTTTGTCACCCAGCCCAGCAGAGATACTCAGCTAGAAAGATATTGACTGCTTACTCTTAAGGGAACAGGAAATCCATAGGAAAGTAGTTTTTAGCACTACTGATTAAAAATCCACCTGCATTCAAGGCTCCTCGTTCCTGGCCTTGCTGATTGAGGACCTAGTGAGGTCCTGGAAACCAGATATGCTTCAGCTGCAGCTCTGCCAAGTACTGGTACCAACAGAGAGAAATACTCTCATCTGGCAGTAGGCCTTAGCAGGATTTGGGTAAAAAGCATCTACTGGGAAACTGTTAAGAAATATGTGAATATGTAAAATATTTCTTAGCAGTTCTACAGCAGGACGTGTAGACGTACACATTTAGGGTCAGATCAGCCCTATGATGGAGTTTCCATAGGGAGACTGGAACACCTGGAAGTTACTGGACAACTTCTTGACCTTTCACATCCTCTCCTGGGGAAAAAGGCAAAGGATGTTAAACCTCCCACACCTACAAAGTTGTAAGAGATGTGCTAAGACCTCACATCATGCCCATTCCTGAACTGGGTCTGCAGCAACTCTCCTGCGTGACAAGCACTGCTGCTGGAGCAGGAGCTAAGCTCAGTGCAGGGAAGCAGCAAAGTGACACCAGTTGCTGTTGGAGTATCCCATACAAGGCAGGGTTTTGCACACAGTGATCCCTCCTCACCCATAAAGTTTAATCTTGCTGGAGTCCTTTATAGTAAATAGCCCAGTATCTGTTTTCTCTTTCTGGAAGATCTAAGTATACCATGTATACAAATTGTTATATGGCTGGGGATTCTCTTGACCCTGTTTCTCTCAACAATACACAGGCCGCTTCCACAGGGCTTTGGAATAAACCCATCACAGGAGAAATTAGAAAAGGAATTAAGCATTTCCAGCTACAGGGTCTGATCACACTTGGTCACATAAAACTGTAGGAAGTGGTGTTGTGGTAGTACAACACTGACTACGAGGGAAGTTATATCCCTGTAAGGCTTTCCTGGAATTATGCATTTATATCATATTCCCAGATTTCACTTTCTCTTGCTTTTGACTATGATCAGCTGCTGCAGCAGTTTACCAGATAAATACATGATTTCTAATAGTGAAAGTATTTCTGAGAAAAGAAAGTCATCTACCATCAGTCTAACTGAAGTAATGCCACTAAGACCCAGATCACAGAAATTACTTGCATTTCTTTTTATTTTCCTTTAATATTGGATTCCTGATCCTTTAATCCCATTGAACTTTAACATATAAAATGAGCAAATAATCCTTTCTTTAGACTCCATAGGTGTTCTTGTTGTGAATTTTTATGTGGCTTTTCAGCCTTGCTGCTAAGGAAGTCACAGTCTCTTGAGCAGTACGCTCCTCTTGCACACACGCAGCACATCAGTTTAGCAACAATTGCAACAACAGCATAGATCAAGAGAAAATACAAAGACCAGTCTTTGAAAATACTCACATTACTGTCCTCCAAGAACTTAAGTGCTTTGGCTATGTTGTTCAAACGAAAAATGCGATGGGTTGAAGATTTGTATTCATGCATCTAAGAAAAAGAAGTGCCACACTGGTTTTAAAACTGGTGGAATCATTCACCACATCACACAAAGCTTAAAACACTACAAGCACTTAGGCAAAATAAAGCTAAGGAAATCTACCTATGAAAAATTATTGCCATCTTTTGTGAGCAGTAAAATGCTTCAGCTATGCGATTGTAGAAAAACAGGGTTAGCAAACAGCTTTCCTGTTCTCCAGATGTTATCACTCTCTTGGACCAACCACATGGATTATTTATGTAACCACTCCCCAACCATGTTCAGTCACAGGATCAGATTTGCCTAAAAATTCATAATAACAGATTTTCTTTTGTCTTGAATTAAATGAAATTATCCTAATTAGGAAGCATGAGCAATTTTAATAGCAGGCACAGGCAGGTGGGAGAACTGAAAGGTTTCACTTTGGCAGAAATAAAAGGTTTTGCATGCCTGTCTCCCTGCAATTCCACTTTGGCACACTGTTTTTGTCCCATGTGTGCAGAAACAGCTAACAAGAAATGCAGCCAGCTGACCTTACCCCCTTCTTTCACCTCCTCCCTGACATCCCAGAGCACAGCCTAGGGTTTACCATGATGTATCTCCCCCTTCAATTCATTTCAAGCCTGGCCCTCAGTGCAATCTGTGTGAACGCACATAGAGACATTGCTACTTCTGCTGCAGTTCTGCCAATGTTTTTAATATTAAAAAATATTCTTGACTCTGAATGTGTGAGCACACATTCAGGGGGCATTCCTGCTGCAGGGTATGCAGGTAGTCAGTCACTACAGAGCATCACCAGGTGCATCTGCAGTGGTGAGACAGCCGCTCCTCTTACCCAAGTGTGATAGCCACACACGTGAGAGTTCTGATGACATGACTGATGGAAAAAGAAAACATTAAAGTCAACTGGGCATTTATATTTGCACTGGGTGTTCCATTTCTGGTACGTGGAACTTTACACAGCTCTTACAAAGAAAGGAGGAGAGAAGAAGTTTCTGATTAGAAAAAGTTTGTCCTGCTGATTTAGACCGTATTAGTAAGACTAATGAAACCTGAGCCAGGATACCAGGCTCAGGTATCTATCAACTCAGACCTACAGCAGTAGGACTACTGAGTGTCATAATGATCTTAGACAAAATAGAAACAGAACTTAGGGATTAAAAAAATGATACAGCAAATATGTGTGTTCTTGGTAATATGACTTGGGTAATCTCCAATTGGAATGTGAGAGCATTAAAGTATTAAAGCCTTAAAAACCCTCAGGGGTTGGAACGTTAACACTGATCACACACCATTTACACCTCATTGTTATATTTCCTTGAAATCTACAGTACAGCTCAGGACACCTGCCTGTAGCATAAAGAAATTACAACAAAGTTGCTGAAATTCTTATTATGTTATGTAAGACATGGGCCCAAATTCACCCTATTCCTTGGATGTCCAGGCACTGATGCTTGTAACATACCAAGCTCCTAGGTATGTAGGTTTCCCCTCTCTGTACATACCAGCTTTTGACCCGACAGGACTTCCAGAAGTGCCATCAAAATTTTGCCATCTTGTATATCAATAAACAAGTCTTTCACTTTCAAGGGAGGCTTGCACTGTCAAGAAAATAAACCAGGTAGTTTTTAAAGCACTACTTTTCAATAAAACACCCTGATTTCAGAGAGATGGAAGGAGAATTTTACAAGACATGAGATACAATTAGTAAATCATAGCCTGCTGTAAGAAAGAGCTGATTGTTCTTCACATTGGTGGCAATTTAGTCCCATGAATGTTGGAGCTAAAACTGAAATCAGACAAGGACTAATTCCAGATTTTCTGTAACAGAATGTAACCCTAAATATTCTGCCTAAGAAATAACCACCCAGGGTTTGGGTGCTGATCCCTCAGACTAAGACATATCCAGCAGAAGCATGTATCACTTTGTGCAGAAATAAGACCATGATCCAGACAGCCACAATGTCCCTTCTCATGTGAAAGGCTTCTGGTGGTGCCATTCTGTCTCCCAGCATTTTCTAAGTGCTTTAGAAAGCAATTTCTTGTATTGTGTCTCTCTTTTCTCAGCAAACTCCTCCAAAGGTAACCATGTCCTTACTTCACTGTGGTGTTGGTAGATGTGTGCACTTCAAGGGCCAAATCAGCTTATCCCTTAGGGGTAGTCCCAGCAGCAGGAATTACACTCTGCTCCAGTGTCACTCACGTGTCCCTAAAGAGCCCAGTCTTTTCCTCTTTGGTTGGGCAACACACTTCTGTTCGATTCAGCACTGCTCCTGGCAAACTGGGACCCCACATTTCCATTACTGGTCTTTAATCTAGCCAAGAGACTAAACAGTGCTCCATGGAAGAAAGCGAAGTATCTTTCATTTCAAAATTAAATAACTTATCTGAAAGACTAAAACCCAAACACTTTCTATTATTTCAGTACTTAAAGCAGGAACAAGCAGAATTCAGAAATTCAGATTACTCCCAATTATCCCATGACCAGCAGAGCCAGATTCTCTCAAGAGATGATCCAAGTCAAATCACACCAAAAATTTCCTGAAGAAGTACAAGAAGACTTCACTGCTGCCTCTGAATAAAAGAAGCTACTGCTTCTTTGAGGATAAAGGCAGAGGCAGAAGACATCTTTTTCAGTGAGTGTCCTCAGGGAATCACCTGTAATTAGAGACAGCTTTGGTGAAGCTGTCATTGTTTACATGGTTATGTTTATTACTCTGCTTCCAGGAAAAACACTAATAAAGCAGAAGGCTTTCACCCTTTCTCCAGAAAAGCATTTTTATTTGTTGAATCAGAGAGGACAAAAAATTTCTGTGCACTCCAGAGAAAGTTGACCTGCCCACAAAGGTTCTAAGACTTCAGATGCCTGGCACAGCATAATTAACAGCACCCTACAGCCTTTTTCATTATATAATTCCTTCTGTAAATCAAAGTCCTTCTTTGCAGTCACATATTTGACAACCCTTTCTGACAAGTTCCAAAACTGCAGGTAGTTTAAAGCCCTAGAGCCTGATTCACAAAGGCATCACGTAACACTGTCTTCATTCTGAGAGGCCTTTGGGAGCAATTGCTAGTCAAAACATTTCCAACTAGCCTTATTCTGATTTTCCAGTGAGATTTGAGAGGATCCCTTTATGCCTTCAAAAACACTCACTGCAGAGTAGCGGACTTATGCAGCTATATACATGATGCCTTTCTTCTAAAAATGCCTTTACTGTGTCTGAAATGCAACCACTTCTCAAGAACTACTAAACTGAGAGTCAGCTCAAACCTAGTCTCAATCTGTACTTTTTGAAATTTAGCTACACATACTAAAGCATTGTGAATCTCAGTCACCAGTCCGAGTTTGGGCAGTGTCTACATCAGGCAGCTGGTCTCATTCCTTGATCCTGCACTAAGCATTGCTGCTGTCTCAGTAATATTAGGATTTTTTTTTCCTCTTTTCAACCTAAACAGCAAAAAAACCATTCTCTGCATGACAGACTACTCAGGAGAGGTAGTACTTATCTACTATCAATAAGAAGAATAAATTAGGTTTAAGAGCCATATTAAGAAAAAATTTACAACTTAAAGATATGATATCCAAACATTAGTTCTCTGATGTAAGTGGATATGTGAAGATCCCATCATATTATCCCCCATAACATGACTGACAATCTTCAGATCTGGGATGAAGACAAGTTCTGAAGAACGGTTGTCTTTAGCCATGATTCCTCAGATGTTCGAACTTCCAGTTCAGGGAAGAACACAGATATCATCACCTCAGAGCCTCAACCATATTTGATTTATGTGGGTGCATTCTATGGGAAAATTCTACCCTCATGGTAACAGGCAATGTCATTAAAGATTTAAATGCACCTGAGATGCTAGATGCCAGTCAAACATTCATTGTGCCTTGAAATGAAGTTTAATTAATCCCGGAACAGGCTTTGAGCTTCCTCTCATTCTTCTCTAAAGGTCCCCATATGCACAGATGTCAACTTTGTTTCACTTTGTTTACACAGTTTAACTACTTTTGAGATAACTGCAAGCTGTCTATGGCTGTGTCCTTGTATCCCAGTATCAAGACTGTTTGTCCATCTTACCTTTCCCAAGTGCAGGTTTATCCATCTGGTAAAGGTCCTCTTCTGTACATTTTCGCGTTCGACTAGAAATATCAGAAACAAAAAACAGCACTTAATTTTCCAGAAGAGGGAAAACTGGTAGTAAATTCAGAAACTGTTGCACAAAAGATTTAGAATTCATGAGAACTAGGTGAATAAAACAAATATATTCTAAATCAGGAAATACCCCGTTTCAGTGTTTTATTAGATTTCTTTGCCCAGACGCGAACTATACATTTGCAGATGTATTTTAAAGACAGGAGGAAGGCATTTTTTTAGTTTTGCAATCTTCAGTGTTCAGCTTCTGAGAGGTGAACATTTATGTGCTGTGCACAACTCTCCAGTGTTGTCACCACCCTCTGAGCAGGCAGCTTGACCCTTCTATGTCAGTTTATAGGATTATTACTCTGACACCCTCATGCAAATTGGGCTGGCGTGGATTCCAATGCATACACAAGGAAACAGGACCAACACAACATTTTTGTCTTGATTCTTAAGAGTGGAAAAGCCTCATGAAATTCCATCTTCCAAGTCTCCTAACTAGTGCATTTAGAATCAAAATTCCAGGCCCCCAGACTGAAGAATAATTTTATTTATATTGCAATAATAGGAGTTGTTCCTCGCCAGAAGTGCTGTGCACTGGGTGCTGTATAAACAGTTTTTTGGGCCAGCTGAAGAGTTTTTAATCCCATCTGCCATTTCCTGAACCCATTTCCATAGTGAACTATGGCAAGAGTGTAAGGAGAATCATATTACTGACCAGCTTTCATTTACCTTCTAATATAAAAAAGTAAACCATATATTTAATATAAATGAAGTAGACTGTCAAAATAATATTTCACTTTAAAGACAATTATTCTCAAGAGGTTCTCAAGTTTCACTTGAATTAAGGAAATCTGGCAATTTATGAACAAAACCCATTAAAACTAGTTATATGCTAGTATTTCAATTTACTCATAGAGCATATCAAATATATTTTAAAACCATTTTGTGTTTCTTCAGCCCTACAAAAACAACTAACCTATCTACTGGGAAATCACATTCTGAAAAAGTCTGGGTTGCTTTTATTGGTCAGACTGATTACAGGCCAAGCAGTAGCTTCTGTAAATCAAATTTTAATATTGTTCTTTTTGATCATTTTAACCAAAGGGTCAGCAGCCTCTAATCATATGTATAACTGTTTTCCTTATTTTGATGCATTGGAACAGAGCTTTTCAGCATGAAGTGTATCTGTCACTGATGTCCATTCAGGCCTTTTAAGTAGTCTTATTCCATAAAACCTGATTTTTTCCAAGATTGGTTAAAAATGTCATTACCCTTTAAGTGCTTTAGAAAACATAGAAAATGCCAAAATAATTATTGCTGTTGGCTTTTCTTTTAAAATGTCTTAGAAGAATGTGCAAAGATTTGAAACAGCTCTCTACAAATGAAACTGTAAATTATATTAGGACTCCAGAGTATCTGTAAAACACCCACAGCATTTACCACCTACAAATCCCAAAGTACAATAAACTGAGAGATGTGTCACATATTTCTTGGGCTTTGCTTTCTTCAGCACCTCAGCTTCAGAACTGGGTTTCCATGCACTCACTCCCACAGCCACGGCTGAGCAGCACAAGTGCTGTGTGTCACCCAGGGTGTAACTTCAACAATCGAGCTGTTAAAATTAACCTTTGACAGTGGGTGGAGGTTAAGCCAGAATTGTTCCCCGATATACTTTTTCTGTTCAAATACAGGTACTGGTGCAAAGGGGAAGGTAGAACAGGCAGAGGAGCTAGCAGCAGGCGACAGGGCCACCTATTAAACTTGTCTGAAATGCTGAGGAATGCTTGGATGGGCACCAGTGCCAGGCTTCAGAAAAGAAAATGGAGACCTTATCAAATGGACTGGATATACACATTTCCAATGTCAACCAAAATCAAAGAGGAAACACAGAAAGGTTCACAGAAGCAAATACAGTGTTTTCTGGTATCATCAGAGGCTTGGTTTCTTGTCATATTTTTCACCAGTCACTTTGGCAATCTTCACTTTCAGTGTAAATAAGGATGCAAAGGAGAGCTGTGTTTATTTACAGATCACCCATAAAACTGAGCACACACTGCCTCCTAATTTTGCTGCAGAAATTCTGCCATGATGCAAATCAGGACTTGCACATATGCCTCAAAGGATGGCTGAGCCAAGCTGGTATTACTGCTTCGGGAAGCTCACACACCAAACATTAAAAAAAAGGCACATTCAGGAAAGCATTTGCATACAGACAGGTTTCTGAGATGAATTTGTCTCTATGGGAAACAGCTTCTTTCCAGGAAGAGTGATGACCCCAGAATGGGCACTATTTGATTCTGTAAAATTCTAAAGCAACAGTAACTGGAAGGGGAAGAGGAAAGGAGAGGAAATGTGTTTATAAAATCCCTAAGGCATGCAAACCCCTAATGCAGTCCATATGCTCGATGGCAGAATTAATGGGAAAAGTTCAGCACGGGTATTTACTGATGTGTGCCTTTAACTGCTCCTCTGCTTTGGACCCCCCAGTTTCAGTACAGCCCCTCTTCTCCACAATCTTTTCATTTAAGATGATTGTAGAGACTCTATAAACTTTATACAGTTTCTATAAATTAAATCAAATCTTTTTTTCTCCTTCACACCTAATATTATATAAAAGTGAAGAAAATCATTCCAGTCCAAAGTTCCTATACTTACATACATAGTTTACTAAAACTGCACTGTATTTACTGGGCAGCTAGAGAGCAATAACACTATTATAAAATAATAATTACACCCACCATATGGCTGGCCTGAACACAAATCCTACACTGGAAAAGACGGATGCCTGCTGTGAGGCTTGAATTGAAAGATGTCATGCTGGAAGGTAGTAAAAAGTCAGGAATTGCCTTTTTGATTCAGCTCAGCTCAGACCCTGATATAAGAGAAAAATTATAGAGACAAATTCTGACCACTCACAGAAGCTGGGTCTTCCACATTCTTCCAGTAAGCCCAGCTACATCCTGCTTTCACAGGAGGGTGTAAGAGGCAGAGTGTTTGTATCAAAGTGCATGGGTAGGGCACTGAGAGGCATTAATGGAAATAATTTGAGGGAAAGAAGCCACTGGAGAAGGAAAAGCTGCAGGATTGTTAGGGTTTGGTATACCCTGTTGTATAACCCACATAGTTCTCTGCCCCACAACTGTGTCCTAGAGGACAGCAGAATTTAGCAGGATTTGGCTCAGCCCCAGTAACACCACCCTAGTTAGTATTCAATATTCACAAAGGTATACTGCTTTGTAAAATCTTACGGCAAAGGCAACTAATTCCTCAAAGAGTAAAACGAAGCTAGTTCAAAAACCACTTGGGCAAAATTCAAGGTTAAGCTGCTAATGCACAAGGGAGTTCAGCTGCTTTCCTGTGTGGCACTATTTCCTTCCCCATCAGCCTAGAAATTCCTCCGGCATTTGCTAATGCCATTTCTCCCCCTCCCAAATCTCCTCAAAGGTCACTACTGTTTGCATCACCTGCAGGAAGCCGATCCCTAAGAGCCTCTATGTTCAACAGCAAATTGGAGATAGCAAATATTGATTTGCTTCTAAATACTATTTATTCTGTTGTTGTAGAACCAGTTATGAATAATCCTCTGAGGCACACCACCACAGGGCTGGGCACTTCAAGGAACTATGAAACATGGAAGCTGATTTGAGTAGAACTCTTGTCAGTGTGTAATTACATAGCTTCAGGAAACTGCTTGATTTGCATGTATGGATATTACTCCCAAAGCAAAGCAGGTCACTTAAATTTGCTTCCAAACCTACTAGCATTTAATCTAGGATATCATCATCAAATGACATTAAAACCCTCATAACAGGCCAAGCTGGCTTGTAGATCCACTTACAGTTTACCTTCCGGACACCTTGCCAAGTTCCACTTTTATAAAAAGTACAAAATCCAGCTTCCTTCTTCTACCACAAGCTCAGCCTCTACAGATACACTCACTATGAACAAGAAGCAAGTCTTCAAGATAGAAATGCTGGTGCTGGCCATCTAACTGTGACAGAGGATGCTTAAACCACCCTTGGTTTCAGAGGCAATAACTTGCCAAGATAATCGCCCCATATTCACTTCCTAAGTACCAGCGGCCACCACAGAACCAGTTCATAATGTGCATGGCTCTGGATGTACACCGGCATTTGCCAAAGTCTTTGATCTGGAGAAAATGACACTTCTTATTACACAAGAAAAATATATGGAAAAATGTATGATAATTAAATACTGCAGCCTAACTCCAAAGTGGAACGTGGCTCAGACACCCTAAGTCTTGGGAAATGCAAATTCCTCTCCTTCTGCCTTCCTTACCTCCAAGCCCCCATTCATAGAGTTAAGCAATCAATCAGTCTCTAATGAACACACATTGAACAATCCACTTTTGAACTCCAGGCCACTAAATAAAATGAGAACTGGATTTTCAACTGGGCTTCATGGTGTTCCTGCACCATGATGCAGCTTAGGTATTTCTGATTACTAGGCATCATACTAACAAATCTGAATGCTCCTTTCTCTGCAAACAGTATTCACAAAGGAAGCCAGACTGACATCCTAGAAAATAGATTTTACCTAAAATTGCTCATTTGAGATGATGATAGATGCAAGTAATTGCCTACGGGCAAATAAAGACCACGCCATTAGTTAGAGCACGTGGTCAGGCACTAGATCCAGGATGTTGACAACAGATACCGGATACTGACAACCCTAAGGAAGTACGGATCCTTGTCTGGGAGACCTTCTACCGTTCAAATACAATATGTGGGACAAAGTCCAGGTGCATGGCCCAAGGACAGAGCACATGCAAGCAACGCATCTGACATGGAGAGGATGGTTAAAGGTGTACTGTAACAAAAGTAAAAGGGAGGTGAGCAAGGGAGACTGGGTGTGGGGGTAGCAACTGACAGCAAAAGAACTGGAGAGTTTAAGATGAAATGTGTAAAGCAGGGCAGGGGAAAGTGCAATTAAATGTTGCACTTTTGATTCATCTCCACACAGTTACATTAAACACATTGAACTATGAATGCTTAGAGACATAATTTCTATTATATGTTTTCACAAGAGGATGGAAAAGTAGCTCACAACATTCCTCTTTTGTATATGGTGCAGTCCAGCATCATTGCTCTGTGAGCACTCAGTACTTTCACATAAAAATCTCAATACTTTAAGGGTGTGAATTTTAAAGGCATAATCAAAATATAAGGAATAACTTTAGCCAAACTGCCCACAAAATTAATTTTATAAGCTTATGAATTCCTGTGAATTCTATATTTTCCTTGTGCGTAAGAAACCCCCAAACAGCTTAGAAGATTAATATAAATTTTCTGTTTGATCTATACAGGGGTTGAAGGCTTTGTTGTGTACCATATGCCAATTTGATGTAATCTGGAGCACATGAAATATTAAATCTTAAAACCCTGGTTTTCTAAAGGAAACATTAACTACACTATATAACATGAGTCCGATCTCAAGTTACCTCTTATGAACAGGGCCTCTAAGCCCTCCAGATGAAGTTGTTAAGTTAATTGTTTGTTGAAACTGACCCATTTATTAGGGTCCTTATTAAATTTCTATGGCAGGTGTTGAAAGCCTGAGGCTTTTTCATTCCATCAAAGTTGCAGAGTCCAAGTCTTACTGGTTCAAAATTCTTTAAAACTCAGGTTGGTGCTGTAGAACATAAACATTGTAAGATTTCAAGCATTACATTTTCATTAGCTGCAGCTAAACAGGTTCCTTTTGGAGTTCAGTGTCTTGTTATAGCAAAATATTTACTGCTGCAATTGGTATATTAAGATTACATACACCAGACAAATATTACAGGATGAATATGAGATTTCTAAGAAACTCTTAGTACTTCAATCCTCATAATGTCTGAGACAGATGTTTCTCTTACCAAAGAATTAGATGAATTTACTTGTAAATTCTATTTGGCTTTGGAAGAGAAATCCTACATAAAATATTACTATTAAAGCTGATCAAAATAGCTTCCAATAAGAGGGATTTATATTTTCCCTTGAAAACTAATTTAGTAGTAGCAGATGGTAAAGATGCCCCTCCATGTACCCTTCAATTACAAAGCAAACATCTTTGTTCGCATGACTCTCTATATACATGGGAAATGTTATTGAACAGAATAACAAAATTTCTCATTTACATACCAGGAATGTCATGAAACAAAATCTGACAAGGTTAAAAAAGAGAAATACAGTTCTGTTCTGAACACTGAATGAAACAGACATCAGTATTTACTGTGAAAATTACTGGACCCAAATAAAGTATTAATTAGGTTAAATTCAATGGGTTTGAAATTGATCTGAAAAGTGACGTAAGTGTTGATGCAGCAAGGGATTAACAAGCTGTGCAGAGCACCTCTTGTGGTTTATTACACACTGCTCAAGGACCATAATACCTCCCCTTCTGTGCAGGAAAAGAAACAGGATTTGCTGTTACCAGCAATTGCCACTGGGAGAAATGCAACAACAACCAATAATGTTGTGGTTCAAGAGTTGTTCCTCGCCCAGAGTTAATGATGTTCCAGTGATGTTTGCTGCACTAATACTGGCTTCTCCAAATGGTTCATCTCCTGGGACTGCTGAAGTTTCTTGAAGGAATTGAGGCCTCCAGCTCTGCAGTGAGTAAAATATCCCACCCCTGTCATTGCTGGCATATTGAACTCTGCTTTAAAGCACAATGTTTAACTTCAATTTCAACCTCTTGCACCTTTTCTACCTACTTGAGTATATCCAGTCAGATTCTCTACACTTGCTCAAAAATAAAATCAGGAGCACCCTTCTGAAACTAACAAAATCATTTTGCCATGCTCAGCCAGGTACCAGTTAGCCCTATCTTCTTATCAGAGAAATGGCTCTTGAATAAAGTTCACATTGACATGGTTTTACTAGCGCAGACCTTTCCCTCCTACGTGGAGAAGTAGGTCCCACAGCCAGTATTTATGTATCACTTCTAAGTGATCCATGGCAAGATCTCCATTCTCATCCTGTGGCATCTAAAATGAAAAATACATCATTCTCCAGAAACCATCCTAAATCCAGATATAAGGGCTAGTCGCAGAGTACAGTCCATTCCATCTCCACTTCACATTTACCTTTATCTGTTATAGAAAGCTTAAACTGTGAAGCATTCCTTATTCTTCATATTTTTTCCTTTCTAGAGAGAAAAAAAATCCTTTTGGCTGGTTAACTTTGTTGAGACATCAAAATCTGAAATGCAGTAAGATATTCTGCTATACATCAGATTTGACAACAGTGCTAAAGCCTGAATAATTTGAGATGAGCAAAGAAGCCAAACCAAACCCACATTATGTGTCAGGGTTATTTCTTGACATTCAGAATCAGATGAGAACTAGCACGTGCCCAGAGTCCCACTGTTTCCTATATTTGTCAGTTAATGCTAACAGGTTGGTGTTTAACTGTATTTTTATGCATTTGAAACCATTGTAATTAAATGTGCAAAAAGAATGTAGAAAACGCAGGTGAAGGGGACTGGCAACATGTCCACTTTCCACTGAAGAATCTCAGGCAGTTTCCTGAGCTTCTTTAGACAAATTAGTCCTTAACATAAAATTTGAACTCTCGCTATTATTAACCAGGATCTTTAAAGCATCACAGGATGGTACAGAAAGGCTGAGAAGACAACTGCTAGAGGCATATAATCTTCTTTGGAATTTACCTGTGGGAAACTTAAAAGACAGTAGTTTCATTTTCTAAAATCAGGTAAGGAAAGACAACCACAAACGTGTCACAGAACTACCTTGCAAAAGCCCTGAAATCAAAGAATTGTTTGTTGGAGTGCCAGTGGCTTCTGGATTTCTCTTTTCTGCTTCCCCCACTGTCCTCAAACAACTCAAGATTACTCAGCCAGTACATTATCTAAACCAGGGAATGCTTACAAAGCCTTCAGGACACCACAGCACTAGAAGAGGTTCAGAACTAAAACTTATTTGTATGTGTGCAGTACTGCAAGAGCAGTAATAAAAGCTTGAAAGAGTAACCCAGTGCAGGGACCACCAAAACCTACTGGTGTGCTCAAGGAATGGAGTGGGCTTGGATGAGTATGCAGAATTCAGAGCCACACTCCCTTCTGCCTCTCTGCCACATATTCATCCTTTAAATGTCCTTTATCAAAAGCAGTAAGCAGCACAGAAGAATCAGAGTGAGGAGCATGGTATTCAGGTGAATATTAGAAACATTCATTAGATACATGAAACTCCTAAGAGCAAAAGACTGACAGATTTACAGAGATAAATATTAACTAGAGAAAAATCATCTGGCTTTGGAGGAATAAGCAGATGCTTTGTTCATTGTGGGCCAGACACGTGATCTGAAGTAGAGGGTACAAGACTCTTTTGGAGGGACAGACAGGAACACAGAAACCAAAAACAATGTAAGAGGCAGGAGATACACTTTACAGGGTGCTGTACTGCAGTACGAGGCAACCACCATTCAAAACAGGGTGAAGACACACTGTAGGCTGCCAAAGTTAGATTAAAATGGATAAAAAGCTGAACTACAGTAGAAATCCTTTTTAAGATGCATTTTAAAAAATGCAAGAGCCTAGCAGTGACCAATACATACTCCTGAGGAGTTCCCATTTGACTTAAATGACCTGTTGGGAGGTATTCTAGGAGGCTTCAAGAGAGCTACTCCTGCTTTTCTAGAAAGGGTGGCTGCCACAGAAGTTACAGGCAGACTAAGGATGGCAAAATTCTGAGTGTTCAGCAAGTCAATCATGCAGTCTCCCTCACAAGCCCACAAGCCTGGCCCCTCTAGCACCAACGCAGGCTTTGTGGGCAGCACAGCGGAAAGTCTGGTCCCCTCTGCACCCCGGAGAGCACTGCTTTAAGTGGCACAGGGAATTGTGAGCTGCAGCTCCTGGGTACTATTCTGGGTGCTGCTATCCAGCTACCAAAAGTGAGCAGAGAAATTATTTTTCTGAAATCAGTAGCAGTCTTTCGTTTGCTCCAGCAAGCTCTAAGGCCAGGTTCTAATGTATGAACATAGTTCAGAAATAGTATTGGCACAGCTTACCAATTATTCAAAACTAGAAGGTATCACACAGAATCTTGCACTGGCTTTGGATTAAGTAACATTCAGAATCCCAGCTTTTCCTCAGACTCCCAGAATGTGGAAATGCAGCCCTGAAGTGACTGACTGATGCTCTTGATGGAGCTCCACATTTTTAGCTATATGCCTGAAGGCAGGTTTGAACAAATCTGCCAGGATGAAAACCCAAGGAAGAGCAATGTGTGCATGAGCTCTCTTGTTCTGAGGATCCAGCAGTAAAATAGTACCATTTTATGCCATTAAACCAATGTCATCATAAGCCACAGCACAGTGAGCTGTAGACACTTCATGCATCTTCAACACTGACACTGACATGCCTCCTCACTTTTCTATTAAATGGTTCACCTGTAGCTTCCAGGACAGCCACCAGCTCTCTAGCTTGGTATTTTTTGCAAGTGTTTTCCAAATTTCAAATGAGAACATGGCAGGAACCATGAAAATTCACACTCTGTCCTTCACAGCTGACATGGAACATCCACTCAGAAGGAAAGGCAAACATAAAAGAATTTGGATTTAAGTGCCAAGCAAATATTTGTGTTGTTTACGGACATTTCCAAAGACAAAATTTACCAGAGAGACATTCCTCATGTACAGTATTACCCACAGCAAGACAACCTTTTTTCAAGCAAAAACCCTGTTATTTCCCTGTTAGAGAAATAACTATGCTTTGTGTTTGCACTGTACCTTCAACCTCATCAGCTCTGTCATCCTCCTTATCAGACTTTTCCATCCCTGGGGACAAGACATAGCAGTGTCTTCTGTTACAAAGAAGCAAATGGGGGCAGCAAGAACTTCAGGGACCAATTATCATGCAAGCAACAAGCCCTTCCTTTAATACAATCTGCAGTGCCCACATGGCATATCACATCTTTCCAAAACCCAAGTTCAAAATTTAAAAAAAAAAAAAAAAAAGCTCATAAACATGTATTTTGTTGCTTTGAACTGTGTCCAGCATGCATAACAATCTCTCCTGAGATGTGTTTAAGAAATACACTTCAAAACAGGACATAATTTATTTGCTGTATTAGCTCGTACTCAGAAGAAGTTAATCTGATATTCCAGAGAAAGCTGAACCTTCCAATATATGTCATAGTCCTTAGCAAGAGGAATAAAGGTTTTTTGGCATGAGAGGGAGGGCCAGCACAAGGGAGGGTGTCAAGCCACATTTTGGCAGCAGAGCTGGCCTGTACAGCTCTGTTCAGCAGCTTTGGCCCAAGAGCACTTACATACACACACAATATCGCATGAGCTCAAGTCTTGCTCCCCACATTGCACTGCCTTGCACCTCTCACCCCAAGCCCTAACAACAGGATTCTGGTTAGTGCATGTTCCTCCTGGATTTTTTATCCATTTGCCATATCAAATCAGGAATGTTGTGCAATGGGAGTAATGCAGAGCATGAGGGCTGACAGCATTCCTGCTGCTGTAGGAGTGCTCTAATCAGTCAGCTTCTGTTCTGCCTCTTTTTCCTCTCTCTGACAGGCACAATTTCAGCCCAGAGGAATGTTGGTATGTGTAGGATATGGTTAATAGGTGATACCTCCACCTTCTTTAGGCCTCCAGATGCCTTTAGAGCTGGAACATGCATGCTCTCCAACAGGAAAAAATCAGTACCTTAGCCTCCCTTTTTCTACAACCATAGGAAATGAGATGGATGGATGGATGGATGGATGGATGGATGGATGGATGGATGGATGGATGGATGGATGGATGGATGGATGGATGGAAGAGAACACCACTGCTGTCAGGATTACTCACTCCAGTTCCTTATGGCAATGCATAAGGAGCTGGACAATCCAGTAAAACAGGAAAGGACACCAAAAGCATAAGGAAGGCTGCGCTGCACACAGACCCTGATGCCTGAACACCTTGTCCCCAACACTGAGATCAGGTGAGCTCGTACAAACACGGCCACTGGCACTGTGGGTGAAGGGGATGACAAAATCTCCCCACTCAGGTCCTGTCTATGCTCAGACCTAGAGATTTCAAAGCTGTTTTAAGACTGTTTGTATATGACCTGTACAAGATTCTTTTATAAGAAGCCCAGGTATCTCACAGAGCTATGTTAGAGCCAGGACAGAGCCATTCTACCTTTGCATGGTGCTTTCAGCTGAGAAGCTTTTGCAAATGGTCATGGTCCAGTGCAGCAATCAGTGCCTTGCCCAGCTCATGCCATCCAGCAACTGCTTAGTTTCGAGAGTCTGGTTTTCAGCTGAGAAGCTTTCCTCTTGTGAGGAATTTCTACTCTTTACAGCTGTATGAAATGACTTAAAACAAATTAAACATTTCAGAAATGAGATATGACTCATGGATTTTGAGAGCCAGAGTTCACATATCCCCATTGTGTGTCATTTTGAGATCATGGAAAGACATTATTAAGTATTCCAAGGACTCTGGCAGGCTTAAAGTGTGCATGGCAATGCACATCAAAGCACCATCAAAGCACTTGCAGCATCCATAGTACAAGCAAAGCCAGACCAGAGAATTGAGTAATCATGACTAAAACATGACCATACAGTCAGCTCCCCTCAGGATCAGAAACACAATGAAATCTTCTTAGAGAAAAAAAAAAAAATCAGGACTGCAACAACCTGATTGCAGCCTCTTGCATGGCAACAGGGAAACACCAGGTCTTTAAGCAAAAGATGCTACTTTGAAACTGAGGTATTATTAAAAAATATAAAATTACTCTCAATGCAAAACAGCATTTGGACTCTGCTACAAAATATTGCTAAGAAGGTCATGGATACCAGAATACGACCTATATCAAAAAATCCTATGTAAAGTATGTCAAGGAGAAGGTTCAGAATCTTAAATGCCTGTGGGAATTCCTTTAAGGCCCTGGGTAAATTTTCATGCTCTGTGCTTCTCATCTGCAACAGTGCAATCATTCACACTTTGAAGCCAACTTGAAATTGAACCCACAAACACTAACTGCAAAGCGAAGCCTTAATGTTTAGAAAATAAAGAATTACTAAGATGACTTTCATGATTCATCTATCCAACAATACCAAAACTGCTGATCAATAACATCATTTGCACAGCCAAGGAAGGAATGCCAACAGGACTTGATACAACAGTGTGCCTCTCTTGTGCTAGCTTTACTTGTACCTGAATATTGGCACTGATGCAGTAAAGTGTTAAAGACAGAAACACCTTTTACCTACTAACCCTGGAAGTTACTGATACTGGAGGTAACAGAGGAGAAAATGTTACAACTAAGCTTCATCAGCAGGCCATTCTTCCTTTGCTCACCAACATGACATTCATAAGAAAGTCACCAGAAGAGTAAGGACAGGAATTTTGTTTTAGTGTAACTTCACAGAGACTTTTAATGGCTACTCTTTAGTTTATTTTTTCCATTAATAATTATGACTGCAATTTAGCTGTACGAATGGCTTTGAAAATATACCTTCTCCATTTCAATTTATTTCTACAGCTGCAGAATTACATTGTTTAACTTTTCTTTCTTAAGTGGATTTCCTTTGGCTTTGACTCCCATTTAATAAAGTGATGAGTTTACTGAAAACAGCCTTTGCAGTTTCAGTGGATTAATAGGGTAAAGCCTAACTTGATTGAAAAATAACTTTGCTCCATCTTGCTTTACTGCCAGTCAGCTCACACTATTGCCTACAGCTGCGTCTGGCTGACAGACCAGTAATTTCACTTTTTGTTTGTTTTCAAATGGTCAGCAACAGCAGCACCAAAAACACAAACACTCTACATTTTTTGTGGTGTGTGCAGAGTAGGTGGGAATCCTCTAAGTGGAGACACATTGTCAGAATAGGGCTTTGCTGTTCTGCTGGAGATCAGCAGCTGATAAAAGCAAAGAAAGCACGTATGGACCAAAGACAGCAATATAATTACTTACAATTCCATGCCAGATGAAACACGTGGGTGGCAATTAAGTACAAAAAGCTTGTCAGAAATCCCTAAGCACATAATTTAATCAGGATTTGATGCTATGACACCACAACATGCTGCACACCTCCTTAAGGTCTGCAGAGCCTTCATTCCTCACTCATCTCACTGCATCCTGCAGCATTCTGGACACAGCTCTGCCCCACAAAGGCTCTTCCCTGGCAGCACCCACACCCCAAGACAGGCATCAGGATTTAGCTTTTGTCTTCTAAAACAAACAGATTTAATCTGTGGATCATTTCATTTTAAATAAAAGAATAAATAACAGTGCCTCTGTTCTTACAACATCAAAAAGGTTTAATTTTATAGCTTTTTTTGGTAGGATGGTCACATTAAACCTCACACGTGTAAGCAAAGAAAGACACTTTGATATTAACAGATGAGAAGAATGGACCATGGGTCATTCAAATTCCAAGGACAAATCTTGTCTGCCTCTCCTACCTTGGCCAGAAAATTAAAATTGGAGATAACTGATGACTTTTACAAATTCCAGTATTGGCTCATATGTATCTGCTGGAAAAACAATAATCAATTGATTTACTTCTATGACCACTAAACGTAAGATTTTAAAGCTTAATTATCTAAATCCTTCCACTTAGACACTTTCAGACAACTCTCTCCGTCAAAAAAAAAATTATAAAGATATAATCAGGTATAGAAGTACAATTATATAGCAAAGGACATATCTTTGTCACAGACAATATGAAGGGAAATAAAAACTTTGAGTTTATGAACAGATTAAAATTTACAAAATAATGACAAAAAGTACTTAGAAAGTTCATAGCATTTACAATTTCAACAGAGATCTCCTTGCATAAAGAACATAAACTTTTTGTTTTGCCAAGTGAGATACAGCAGTCTTCTAGAGAACTTTGCTAGTAAGGAAGCTGCCAAGGGGTTAAGGGATGAAATCATCTGATTTCAGAAGAAATTGCCAGGCAAAGGAAAAACTTTCTGCTGGTATAAACTGACCCTTTTCCTCTGGATTTTTAGACACTTATAAAATTGATCCATGCAATTTCAGGGTGAACCACAAGCAATTATCACTATACTGATTTTACAAACAAGTTACATTTGATTGATTTGTCTGATGTCATATAAGAAGCCAAGTTACATCTTGAAACTTGCTCTTTTAAATCACACTTTGCATGGTATGCAAGGATATGCTTAGAAAGCAATGATTTGATTTGAGTTGCTATGCAAGAGATGGATCTTTGAAATGCAGCTTGTGTGGGCCCTTTTCTTAATGAAATCCACTGAGATACTGAACTCCACAGTTAAAATAGGTTTTACCATACAGGTTTGAAGCAAATGAATTTGGAGCAGAATGTACTTGCTATAAAAAGTAAGGGGAAAAAAAAGTCTTCAAACTTAACATTTGTCCCAAGAGTCACATAAAATTTCATATCTCAGGGTTGTCTTCCAGGGAAACTAATGTTTCCCTGGAAACATGTTTCTAAATACAGTTGCTCCACTCATATCTTGTACTAACAGTTTGTTCTTAAAGTACAGAGATGGGCTAATCAATGCTGAGTTAGGATCCCTCAAACTTGCCCACCAGTCAAATCCCACAATTTCTCAGGATTCACCTATTTTTAATAACATAACAACATTATGTAACAAACCTAACCTATGGTTCAAGTTACTTCCAAAAGTCAATGCATGCAAGTCCTCATCTCATACTTTAGCAGTAGCCCTAAAACCTTTTTAACCTCTGGCATAAAAATAGAGATGCACTGTTAATTGCACCTCAAGCCTGAGACAGCTGGTGCTCAGCCAGGTACCAGAGGCATTCCAGGAAAGGGACTGTATCCTGACTGTCATCATATATGACATATCCATGACTATCATGCCTGGCACACTGGAGCACCAAACACTGCTAGAAGTGACATCCAGAGATGTTCCAGTTAAGCCAGGATGAATTACATATTTTGAGTGGAGGAAATTTTTGAAGTCACCGTGGTGTGTAGTTTCAGGAAGAGGAAATCTGTGAAGTCACCATGGTGTGTGGCTTCCCTCCTTACCCAGGCCCTAATGTAAGCATTAGTCTGTTTCCTCATGGATAAAGCATAAATGCTGGTGAATATTTCACTTTGAGAGTGCAAGAAGAAGGAGCTGCATTTTCCAGCACTCCTTCTGGTTACCCTGCATTGAACTTCTTGCCAATATCCACCTACAACTAGTGCTGGTCCTGGCATGTTTCCTAACAAGATCTCCAAGCTGCAGTGGGTTTGGCAGAGTGTAATTGCTGTCTTGTGTCTCTGCCTAGGAAGAGCTGGCTCTGAACAAAAGTCGATGGGTGATACCAGCCTTTGCCCTGTCATCTTTATGCTTTACCAGAACAGAGGTGCTGGAACATGTCATGCTAATTTTTTGTGACTACTTACCTGGCAGATGGATACTTTTGGTGACAAACAATTATTTTATCTTTTGATACAAGAGTGGTGGCAAGAGTAAGATTATTTGATCTGAAGAAACAAAGACTTAGGATTTGACAGATTATTTTTTTCTCTTTGCGTGAAGTGTCTCATGAGTGGCACTGAGAGACTAATTCGCTGTCTTTCCTAGCGAAAGAGCTAAGGAACATCAAATGAAAACACCAGGGCACAAGTTTAAAACCAACACTAAGGGAATTGTCTCTTGACACAGTTGCACTATGTCAAGAGCCTTTCAGTCAATTTTACTGGTAAAAACTAACACACCTTGTTAAAGTCAACTCTTTTAACAAATTACTTTATTAATTTAAAATGAACTAATCTATTTATAAATCAGCTGGCCTTGCTAAACTAGCTGTCTGTTAATAAAACAGCCATGAAAAATTTCTGAAGCTTATGTCTTAGACAGTGTAGCTATCACAGAGCCCATGGGTGGGAGACAAGTATTGTCATCCCAAGCTGGACACACAGAAAAACCCCTACAGTAAGCATAAGAACCAAAGTAAATAAATAGGTCTCCTGTCACACCCTGAAGGCTGCCACCTCCCAGTGCTTGCCAAGGAAAGCACATTCCAGATACGGGGCCCTTCCTGACTGCCACAATTACTCCCAGAAACAGATCTAATCCATCAGTCTCTAGATCTCTATGGGAAATCAAAAGCCAGAGAAAAAAGTCAGGAAAGTAGCACAAAATTATTCTCAGGTCACCACAGAGAATATTTTTAAAACAAAAACAGTCTGTTCAATGTGGACTAGAAGCAAAGAAAAGTTACTTCTTCTTACCCTCATAATGAGCACTATTTCACTGACGCCAACATTCTCTGGAGATTTATTTCTCCATCCCCTTGCAGATCTGTTTATCTTAGCATGACCCCTAACTCCTGGAGATCAGAAAATGACATTTCTGCCTGCTTTGCCTAGGGCTGTCCCTGCTTTCCCTTGGGCTGACTAGGTTGTATGAACACCTCTCTTCTTTCCCATCCTTCATCAGGAGAGCTTTTTGTAGTGAAGCAGGTTTGCTGAGCAGCTAGGGATACAGAAAATGCTACTATTAAGGGTTTTCCTAACAATGCAACTGCTTGACAGACAAGCTCACCATTGTATTTACTTGCTTTAAAAAGGAAACACTACAATATCAACTGAGTGTTTCTAAAGAAACCTGTTGCTTCCAGGCACGTCAGCATCTACTGTCCAATGTTCTTGCCTTTGGCCTGTAAGAGCATCCTGGCAGTTTTGGAATAAGCTCTGGTCAGAGAAGTCAGTCAGAGACAAAAAGAAAGAATTTTAAGCAAAGAATTTGATAAATTCTGTGGGTGTGGTGATATATGAGAATGCACCTTCAATTCAAAGCATATCATTGCTGCCTCTGTTCTCTTTTCTGAGATGGAAAAAAAGAGAAGTTTCTTAGCTGGCATTTTTTCCAGGAATTGCACCTGGAGCAAAAGAGAATACCACAGTTATCATAAAGGACTCTGTGTTCTTACTGAGGAAGCAGCTCAGTCCCCAAGCACTGCCACTGCTCATGACCTATGCACATGGTGCATATCCAAGCACTTTTCCCACAGAGCCACCTGTGCTGCACTCTCAAGGACACATTCCCTTCAGTCTATCTGCCACCCCTTGCAGTTCCTGGGCAGGAACTTCTCACACTGCAGTCCTTAAACCTCAAATGTTCTGTACTGGTCTAGCCACAATCAGCAGTTTCTTATGGCTTGGAGACTTTGTATTCACTTCAGACGTAAGAGGTGAGAAGATAGAATTGGTTTGCATTAAGGAATGCTATGAGCAAGCCAATTTTGGAGAAGACCTTTCTTTCAAAAGTTTATAGTTTCCCAAGTTGCAACATGGATCAATGAGAAGCTGATGGCCAATTATAGCACACCTAAATTTTTACCTTTAGTTTGGAAGCAGCAACTCATGCTTTACCTTTACATGCCCTTCTAGTTCTTGATTGAAATTGTACAAAAATGTCCCTGAAACCACGTTACACTGTCTGCAGCTGTCTATACTGAAGAGGTTCGCAGGTGTTCGAACTAGCTCTGCACACCAATATGCTCATTCTGGGTGAATGCTCATTCCAGTGAAACCCTCTGCCGTGAATGGAGTTGGTGGTGTGAGTAGTATCAGATATCAGTCCTTGGAAATGGATCATTTTTGTCCAATACTCTGGTGCCTTAGAGAAAAAAGGGATTTCCTTCCTCATTACAGGCCCGGTGAAGCCTAATTCAAACCCACATGTCCTCTGGGTGCCCGTTTGCAGATGCACATCCTTGTGCTCCACACGGCTCCTGTCAGCGTCCCACATCACAGTCCCAGATCTGTACCTTCCTGCCAATTCTTCTCAAAGCTGCAGAGGTGTTCACAGCTAGCCCAGTTCTGTCGAGATGATCCCCATTTGCTGGATCACCTGTGCAGCCACAGCCACGGCAGGAGCTCCCGGGGCGCAGCAGCAAAGCGGCTCCCAGAGCGGCAATGCCGTGGCTGGAGCACCAGCCTGCCCGGCACCCCAGAGCCTGCAGGCACCAGGGCTGCCCCACGGCACTTCTGGGGCATGGGGGGAACTGCTTCCTCCTCCTTTGCCCCAACCTGCAAGGAGGAGTTTTACTCCATACTTCGCGTGCCACCATCTAACATACGCACCCCGGATAAGATGCTACTTTTTCTGTCTTCATTAATCTTTTTGAGTTCCTTTAATTGCAGCCTGGAAGCTTTTTCCTGACTAGTGGCTGGCATTATTTTATCCTTTCCCCAAAGAGTTCATCTGCCTTTGCAATTTACAGGCATTTCTCTAGGGCTGAATTTCAATTTTTCTTGGGATATGGAGTCATGTGTTCCACAGATTATCCCACCACCATCCATCCTCCTTCTGCTTCTTGAGTCAAGTCAGAAAAAAAAACCAATATGCATACTTCTCTCTCCCCAAAAAGTACATTCTATCCCATTAAAAATTGATGCAGCATGTACTTCAAACAGCAGAAATAAATCCTGCAGATTCACCAGCTTGTTATTCTTTCCCCCATGTTACCACTATACAAAAACACTAAGCGAGGTTTCTAATTTTTTTTTTTCCTATGGTCCTCTCCGCACTCAGGTTCTGTACCTTTTCCATATGCAAGCAAGAATTATTTGCCAAGGAGCCCCTTATTCCAGGTTATTTCTTCTGGATGTACAGCCCTTCTAGTTATTGTTACTTTTCTTTCCTGTTCTACTCTTTACTTGTTAAATTACTTGATTCTATTACACATATCAAGTACCAGAAAATATAATGTTTCAGAAAAGACCAGAAAAAGCTGGTATCAGAAACAACTCAGCTAATTCCAAGACCAGCTTGTCTTGTGTATCACTACATGCACACAGACTCTTGTGGGGCTCTCCAAATTCCTCCCTCTGTAACCCAGGTTTCTTCCTCAAATTTGAATGCAAATTGCTCCATGCTGCTTTTCAGCAGTTCTTGTTTCCTCATAAACATGCTACATCTCTGTCTCTTCTCTAGGTTTGATAATTTGACCTTCAGTAGGAACATTTTGAGGAGCAAGGGAAAAATGTAGGTGTAAATCACAGGCACTTTCATTTTTACTTCATGCATATGAAAGGCAGATGGAAAACCAAGTACAGCAGACCAATATTGTAAATAATTCAGGGACATGAAAGGTTCCTCTACAGAAGCATCATTATGTTTTAAACTGCTTTCAGCTTAAATGTTTTCAACAATTAAGAAACAGCTGCGCAGGCCACTTCCTTTTAAAAGCGTCATTCCCATCAATAAGCACAGTGTTGTTCAGCTGGCTAAATGCTATTTGTTAGGATTTCCAAAAGGACCACTGACTCCTGTTGTATAATTTGGGTACGACTCCTTAATAAGATTCAGCAGCAGCTCAGAGCTTGTGGGAAGTGTGCAAGTGTGATACATCAAAAAGAACCATGCAACTGCAGTGTGATAGAAAATAACACTTTCCATGCCAAAAGGATTCTGGGTGAAAGAAAGGAAGGAAGAAATAAAAGGAAGGATTTATGCACCTTATTAAGTAAATATCAGTCTGTAGATTTTATCTTTGGAGTAATGTCAACATCTCAGATATTTTTGTAGCTCCAAAGATGACTATCCAATTCAATTCACTGAAGCATTAAGCTTCTGTAAGTTTTGGTTAAAGTTACACTGAGCTGACAATTGTTTTTTGAAAATGAAAGTGTACTGAGTTTTACTGAATCATAATCCATCATATCTGTTGATTTTCTTAAACTAGTTCATTCTCTCTGCCTATCAGAATGAACTTTTTTATTACAAACCTCCAAATATAATACTGTTACGTGCAAAATATCCTTAAACTGTGTATAAGTTTAGGATATAAGACCTGCAGCTACACCTGCAGAGAGACACCTGAGGCTGCTCTCCTGTCACAGAAGCAGGAAAATGACAGGGAGGTGCCACAGGGAGACTGGTGGTGCTCACAGGAAAGAACAGATATCCTGGTGTACCTCTGGAGCTGAAAGCATTATTTGAAGCTTTCAGGTCCCCTGCATGTTAGGAGCCCAAGCAATATACCTGTTGCCTAGCAAACCATTGAAATTACTCACTGGGTATTTCTTTGGTAAGCTGCCAGTGTTTTCTGGATGTTTATTTAATTTTTTTAAATGGGATGACTTTCATCACCTTCTATTCCTTTGTCAGTTTCGTTTTTATGCTGCATTCTGAAACAGCTGAAGTACTTGCTTAAAGCTTTCAGAAAAATGCACTCCTACCCTTTCAAAAAATGTCATTTTTAAACATTATTGATGTTCCAAGACTCGTGACAAGAAACACAATTAAAGCCACCGTGATTTTCCCCATATGTGTTCAATTTCTCTATTTCCCACCATAGCTTGGATCCCAAGGGTAGGTTATGCAATTTTCCCAGAAAATCATTCAAAAAGATACTTTTAATACTGGGTTGAGGCTGTTTTCCCTAGCCAACAGTTTGCCTCCTAAAACCTTTGCAAAGCAAAGTAAATTTTTAGTTCATTTTCATTATCTTCAGAGACAAACATAATAACTTAATAACATAAGCAGCAAAGAACAACACTGTAGTTCAACAGTACAGTAAATCCGTCCTAAAGCTTGTTGGAACCAATTTTTTTAAAGCCCACATCATACAAAATGCTGAACTAATACAATCTTAACCTAGCAGCTTTATTGTGTAAAAAAGTTGGAAGTTAACTCAGTATCTCAAAGTTTTGGATCACATCAGTTATAGTCTAGTGTTCTGCAGCCAGCAGGTCAGTGCAGAGATGTCAAACTCTTCATTGCACATTCTGGCAAGTGCAGCTGAGAAGTAAATGTGAGCCCATGTGTGATCTCAGTTACCTTCACATTGTTTTACTGTACGGTAACAACATATAATCAATATTAACAGCAATGGGCTAGGTAGTGTTAAAATAACTCCTGGTTTTAATGAGCTGGGGCAGTAGGATGCACTTCCCTCATGAGTTAGGTTGTCACCCATCAGCCTGTGCATTGCATCCCGGCACCCACCGAAAGGAGGGAAACACTTCATGACAAGTTTGCTCTTGGCTCAGCTTGTATTTTAGCATAGCCAGTCGCAATCCAACCCAGGAGGAGCCTCAGACCTCCTTTTACACCCACTGAGAGGACCTGAATGCACAGCAAGAGCAGATTCTGCCTGTCTCATTTTACCTTCAATTCCTTCCCCATGAGGGTCTGGAAGCAAACTAAAGCCCTTATGCCTAGAAATAGGGTGGCTGTGGAATGCCTGGATCAGAGCTTATTTCCAAGAGAAGGGATATTCTCATAGTCTTCAAAAGCAAAAAAAAAGTTTTGTTTGCTACTTTTAATGTGACTGTTGTATTTGAATATGTTTCTAACTCAATCATGTTATAAATGCAAAGGCAGATTTGGGTTAAATAAAAACAATTTATTATAAAACAATTTTTATAAAAAAATAAACAATGAGGGAAAACCACAATAAAACAAACAGCGCAGCGCTGGGTGGACAGGGGTCTATACTCAAAGGTATAGGTGTTCCCAAATCCACGCAGGAGGGTAGACTGTCCGGGGTTTTTATAGGGATTTTTAGCCTTGAGGCCAAATTCCAGGCAGGCACCATTCATCAACAGTCCTTGATTGTCGTATGAATTGATTTCTTGGCATTGGAGAATAGAGTCGAATGGACGTCCGGACCGAGTCTCCTCATATGTAAAGAAATTTTGAGTGGCTCTTGTGGTTCAGGCCATCCGGATGGGATGGCTGGATCCGGGTTGGAGCCGATGGATATTTCGGCTGGATTTTTCCTTTTGTTTACTTGATGGCTTCCCCCAACGGTAGCCCGCAAGGCGAGTGTTCGGTCCGGTGATGAATATCTCGTCGGTGCCTCTCTCCGTTTTGGCTTGATGTTTCGTGTCCTGCCTATTCTTCCCCGTTGATGGTCACCGAGCCTGTCCTTGTCAGTTTGAGGAGTTTTTTTTTTTTTCCCTGTCAGCTTGATGGGCCGTTGTCCTGTCTATTCTTTTGTTGATGGGCGCCGGCTAGGATCGTTATCCTTTGAGTGGGAATTCGTGGCTAGATCTGGGAAGGGCTTGTGTGTGTCATACTGTACTTTATATTTTATTTTGTTATTGTTATATACATTTATTTAGATTTTTACGAATTTTTACAAGTTCATTTCTCACAGTCCCCCGCCTAATAATTCATTACATTAAAAATTCGTGTTATTTCATCTAATTCTGCAGGGGAGGACTATAATTTTTTTACTCACATTCATCTTTTTCTCAGTCTGTTAACGAATTCTCACTATATGCTTGTGCCAGGTTATATTTATTTTCAAACTTCTTTAAGGCTTTAATCACATTTTCGTTTTCTTTTTCCTCTTCTAATTTCATTAGTTTAGAGAGAGGAGTAGGTCTCCCTTGCGCTTTCTCAGGATCAATTGGAAGTGTGGCAATCTGCATTCCTTGCACAACAGAGTGAATTAGTCTGATGAAGCAAGGAATTAAGCAGGGAAGGAAAATGATTCTGGCAACTGAACAAGTGATGAAAAATACTAGCTTCTTCCACCAAGCCCCTTGCCCGAATATCTGGTCCACCAGGAGGCTTGTAGGATTGAATTCCATTTTTGGACTGGTACATGAGCTACCTTTTTAATTTCAGCAGCCAATCTTTTTATTGTTTCTCTGTAATCGTCTATTTCTATACAACACTCGGATTCGTTGTATCTGCCACACACTCCTCCCTCCTCGGTTAGCAAATAATCGAGAGCTAGTCTGTTTTGGTACACAAAAGCTCTCATTTGTGAATGTTGTTTGGCTAGGAGTTCTAGGGCTTCTGAAGTGTGGTTGGAAACTATCTCTACCACCGCTTGCAACTTGATAAGTCTGTTGAGGAGATAAATGGGGGTTCTGTAACCCCAGCTGCCATCATTTGCCTAAGTAGCGGCCCGTAATATTGAATGATCCTTTTGGCATGTCCATTCTTCTTCGTTCTACTTCTGGTTGCCTCCCGCTATTGGTAGTTTCCGTTTTAATTCCTTCCTTTGTCTGTTTAATGTCTCAAAGAGAGGGGCTCAATGATTTACTCTCTGTTTTAGGTAGAGTAAAGAAAAAGGACCGAATTATTCCAAGTGTGCAGGATCCTTTCTATTTTCTGGGTAGCTCGCTGTATGCTTTTTCCACATATCTAATATATACTATTAGGAGCTTTTTAACCCTTGTTCAACTTTGCCGGATCATCTCAATATTCCTTCAATCCTATTAGCTCATGGAAGGGATTGGCCCCAGAGTTTTTGTACCAGTAAAGTTCAATTATTTCCATCCATTCACAGTTATTCCCCCGGGAGCGACTCCAATAGCCCGCGGGTGGTTCAGGTTGCCAAGTTTTTGTTTTTGCTTTCCGAATTCACCGTGAGTGTGCTTACACACGGGGTATAGCCTACTAAATCAGTGAATTCTTTTCCTTCTGGTCTTTGTTTTGTTTTTGATATTTTAGAGCTTTCTCATTTTTAGAAGTTACTCTGGGGTTAGTCCCTCTCCCTTCCAAGGCCATCTTTCAGCTGTTTTTTAAACGCCACAGATCTAACAGTTAGATAGACCTAATTCTGTGGCTATTTCTTGCATTAGATCTATGAAAAGATTCTGGTTGGGGTTTGGCAACCCCCAATTGCTGTATTGTTTTTCTAATTGCTCATAATGTTCACTAAGAGAGTTAAGCCTCTCCTGTTCTAGTTTCTTTTTCTGAGCTTCTGCTTCTTGCCTCTTTAACTCTAGGGTTAATTGTTTTATTTTGTTTTCAGGGTCTACCCCTTCCTCATCCCTGGAGAAGCAGAATACTTGGTTGAATTGCAAACATACCCGGTCATCACTACTTTTTAACAAATCAAGGATTATCGGTTCATTATTAAAAAAAAGCCTTTTTTTCATGTTTTAAATTTTTACTTTCCCAATATACTTTCCCTCCCATGGTACACATTTTTAAATTCGCTTTATTGTAACATAAAGGGTTAACCGCATAATATGCCAAAAAGGTGGATTGTCTTTTCCCCCCCTATCTAGACTGTTTTGTTACATTGACTGCAGATTGGAATTGGGGAATCATTTCCACTTCTCTCTTATACCTGAAATGGGAATTTTCAGTTTTTCTTTTCATAGGAGTTTTAGACTGCCCGTTCTTAAGCCTTGCCCCTGAGTGGTAACACTGGACTTTCCCCTTTAATTCACAAAGATTATACTGAGTGCTGTTAGACAAACAACGTTCCGGAGGACAGTAGTTAACTATTCGTCTGGTATCTGTGGCAGTCTGACACTGCTCACACTTCCCCAGGAGACGCTCCCCCGGAGGTACCTCGGGAATTATTCTCTCGGCTAAGCACACGGCTAGACTCAGGAACATCAGGATTCCCCACCGGTGTATCCCTCTGCCTTGCCCTTCGCCCGTATAAAAATATACGGCGGGGATTACCATCTTCCCGGCAGCAGGGATATTCTTCAGGGGCCCTTGTAGTTCTTATGGTGTATCTCCTTTTAAAGGTAGCCCACCGAGACGACTTAATCGTGTCTGTCCTGCACGGTACTTTTACTGTCTTTCGGCACTCAATTTCCAAAGCCTCTGCCTTGGAGTCTAGTTTCCCTCTTATCCCCTTTTGAAAAAGTAGGAACCACTCAGGAGAGTCGAGTTCCAACAATCTCGCCCTGGTGGCAAGTATTAAGAAACGGCTAGTCAGCTCCTGTTCTTTAGTCAGACAATTGGTACACAGTCTCTTAGGTTTGTACTCTCCCCAACAGTGGGTTACTCAAATTTGTTTACAACAAGCACATTTAAAATGTATAAATGGAAAACAATCACAGTTTGCGTTGATGTAACTTATCTGGTCTGCAGCTTCTACGATTTTAGAACAATCATGTACTAATTTTTCTGAATAGAAACTGAGCAGGATTTTTTGTGCAGTGGTTTTCAATTCTAAACCGGGTGAGCTGATTAAGATGGCTTCATATTTTTAGATGCCTGGACTCAGTCAGCCACTTCTCTGCTTTTTGCTGCAATATGTTTTTCACATCGTGGGGAGTGTAAACTACCAGGGGAGGAAAAGTTATTTTCCTTGCTTCTCTTATTAACAGAGCCACTGTTACAATTGCTTGTAAACACGTAGGCTAACTCCGACTGATTGGATCTAAGATCTTTGAAGCCTATAGGCTTTCTTTTGTCTGCCCATTCCTGAGTCAGGACTCCCTGTGTTGTTTGTTTACTCACATTCACAAACAACTGGAATTCTTTATTCGTATCTGGTAGAGTTAGTACCGGGGCAGTCATAAGAACAGTTTTTAATTTCTGGAAATTAGACTCATCCTGTTCAGTTTCACTTCAGCCTGTCAGTGTTTAATCTTTCATACAAAAACTTCACTTTTTCACTGAAAACCCTCAATCCACTGCCTGCAATATCCCAAGAGCCTTAGAATTTGTCTAATTTGCCTTTTGTTTTTGGTGCAGGCAATGCAAGGATGTCTGCTACCCTCTCCGGGTCTAATTTTTTTCCTTGAGATATCCAATGTCTGAGGTATTTTATTTTTTATTTCAGGCTCTGTGAATTGCAGCTTGGATTTTGATACTTTCAAACTTTTCTTTCTTAGAAAGTTTAACAAGGCAATCGTGCTTTTCTTCACACTCTCTTCAGTCGGTCCAGCTATTAGCAAGTCATCTACATACTGTGAAAGCTTTGTCCTGTCTTCAAGAGCAAATTGGGTTAACATTTGTTCTAAAGCTTGTCCGAAAAGGTTCGGAGACTCCACAAACCCCTGGGGGAGGACCGTCCACTTTAGCTGTTGCTTACGGTTTGTATCTGTGTCCTCCCACTGAAATGCAAAATAATCTCTACTCTTTTCATCCAGAGGGCAAGTTTAAAAAGCATCTTTCAAATTAATCACACTATACCACACATCTTCTGGTGTGAGCCTATTTAGTAAAGTATAGGGGTTGGCCACCACCGGGAATTTAGTCCGGGTCTTAGCGTTTACCGCTCGTAGGTCCTGGATTAATCGGACGCTACTATCCGTCTTTTTACAGCTAGGATGGGGGTGTTGTGTTGAGACATGCAAGGCTCTAAAGTACCCTCGTTTAGGAGGTCATCAATTATTTGTTTCAACTCCCTTCTCTCTTTGAATGCTATACTTCAGGGTTTATTTTCTTTTCATTTTTAGGAGTCAACTTAAATATTTTCACCACTAATTCAGAATTTTTAATCAAGATATTAATTCTTAAAGCAACAATCATGTCCCTTCTCAGTAAATTGTAATCTGCTTCTTCTACTAATAGCAAATTCCTTAAGCAAATTTTGTTTTCAGATTCTATTTCCACATCTTTTATTACAGGCACTTCAAAGGGGTCCTCCCTTTGCACTGATTACAAAACTTTTTCTCTGCTAGCCACACATCCGTATGGCAATTTCTGCAGGGTACTTTTCTCTCTGCCCCAGTATCTACAAGAAAACTTACTTCTTGTCGTTAGGGGCCCACTTTTAATTTTATCAAGGGCTTCTTGGATGTTCTGGTTTCTAAATTAAAGAGCCCCTGACACTCTTAATCTTCTTGAAAAATTTTCTCATCTTTTATTCTTTGTTTACAATTCCGCTGAACGTGTCTTACCTTTTTACAGTAGTAGCATTCCGGGCTCTCTCTCCGTGGGGCCGGGGCTGCCCAGTGAGAACCTCGACTTTTTCCGGGTAGTGTTTTAAACTTACCCTGCATCTGTTCTTGTTTCTGGACTTCTTTTACTGCTGTTACTAAAATTCTAGCTTGCGATTTCTGCTTCTCATCTTCTCTTCTCATGTACACTTTTTGAGCTTCCCTTAGGAGCTCTTGAAGACTTTTATCTTGCCACCCCTCAATCTTTTCTAATTTCCTCCTAATATCTTCCCAAGATTTAGCAAACAAATTGTGTTTTTAACAGAACCTCCCCCCACAGGAGAGTTCGGGTCAGTCTCAGAGTAAATCTGTAAACTTCGCCGTAATCTCTCGATCTATTCAGTGGGTGGTTCCTTTTTTCCTTGACACTCTTTGTAAACTTTGCTAATGTTCTGGCCCCCTGGGACCGCTTCTCTTATACCTTTGTACAATCATGCTCCTTAAATCCATTATGTTCCGTCTGCCTTCCTCTGTCTGTGCATTCCAGCTCGGGCTTACGCTAGGCCATTTCTGGTTACCTGGCATCCCCTGTGGGATTGCGTCTGTCCCAGTCTCTGATCCCGGCTTGTTTAATCATTTCTCTTTCCTCCGCATTAAACAGTGATCTCAGGATTGCCATAAGATCGTCAAAGGTATAAATGTTACTCTCTAAAAATTCATCTAACTTCTCAGCCACTCCGAGAGGGTCATCTAACAACCGCCCCATCTCTTTTTTAAATGCTCTTACACCTCCAGAGTTAAGGGGGACATTCACAAAACCGATCACTCCCGGGGCCGTTGGTACTTCTTTTAAGAGGGAGCAACCGGTGCCCCTCTTCACTCTCTCCCCATTCATTATCTATCATTCTCGCTCTTAAAACGGGTTCTACTTGCGGGAGGGGAATTGGTGATTGTGTGTTGCCCTCCCTGTTATTAATGGTGGGAATTATGCCGCCACCCGGTTGAAGGGAGGAGCCCCCTCCGTTGTATGGGAGGGTCCCGGTTGTGGCGGGTGGGTCGGGCGGGGCGGGTAGGGGGTTCCCCAGCCTTGCGCAGAAAAAACCTCCCAGGAGGGTGCTGGGGGTGCGGTGGTTTCTGGCGGGGAAAAGGGGAAGGGCTGCCGGCATCGCTGCTGGCCCCCGAGTCCTCCCGTCTGAGACACACGTATCTCAGTGGGTTGGTCTCGGGGGCCCAAGGGTGCTGTGGGCATTTCTTGATCTACAGAGGAAGGTCCCGCTGGTCCTCGATACGGGGGTGGTAAGTGATCGAGGGGTTCCCAGGACTCAGCTCTTGACTCATGTTTTTCTTTTTGCTTTATTGGAAATAGCCCTACTCTGGCATTTACCCAGAGCTTGGCGTATTCCCTCTCCTCAGGATCTGAGGGGACTTTGTTCTCCACATAGGAGAACAACTTGTTACACGTCCATTTTTCAAATGTGCCTAACACTGGCCAAGTGAGGTGACTTCTCAACTCCTGTCCTCCCCAAACCTCTATACAATAATGTATTAATTTCTCCTTTGATTTCCCCTTCCTCTGGGGACAATCTTCCCAGTGTTTTAGCATCCACCCCAAGGGACTTTCCAGTGGGATGTCTGGTGATTCCTCCCCCTGATCGAGGAATCTTCTCCTGTGCTTCTTTCTTGAAGCTTACTCTTTTTCTGCCCTATACTTCGCAAATATATTCTTACCTTTCTTCGACTTCTCCGTGAGTCGATATCAGTTTCTGCGTTGTGTACTTAGGAATCAAAATTTGCCGATACTCACCTTTCAGCGAGCTGAGCTGAGGTCTCTTGTAATCGGAACTTTTGATTCTTCCCTGGACCTCTCCCTGGGTCCGTTACTAAGAGGGTTTACCAGCCCCGGGCACGACAAGACGTCCCTTCCCCTCTTAGTACCTTGCGATCAGTTCCCGAGACACCCTTTGGTCTCAGGTTTTACCAGTGTGTGTCGAGGGAAAAAAAAAAAACTTTCACTCTGTATCGCTTCCTTCGCGGCCGGCCAATTCCCTCGCGGGAGAATGGAAACGCGACCTTGAAGTCCGCACTCGCTTCGTGATCAGATCACGTCTCACACACTCGCCCGATCGCCCGCTCAACCAGCAGTACTTACAGCTATTTTTCCTGCGTGGGTGTCCCTTGTGCGCACTAGACGTTTTTACGAGCAAAGTAAGCCGCGGCTCCCGAAGGCTCCGTGCCTTCGGAGCTCTCCGATCCGGATTTATCCTTTTTATTGTGGTTTTTACCTCCGCCTAAATTTGGTTCGGGTATCGGGACGAACTACGGGGGGTCTCAACTCACCAGGCAGCCAAAATCAGCGGGGGTACCCGTCCTGGGCAGCGAGATTCCCCGCAGTTTCTCCGATCCGAGTCACGGCACCAATCTGTTATAAATGCAAAGGCAGATTTGGGTTAAATAAAAACAATTTATTATAAAACAATTTTTATAAAAAAATAAACAATGAGGGAAAACCACAATAAAACAAACAGCGCAGCGCTGGGTGGACAGGGGTCTATACTCAAAGGTATAGGTGTTCCCAAATCCACGCAGGAGGGTAGACTGTCCGGGGTTTTTATAGGGATTTTTAGCCTTGAGGCCAAATTCCAGGCAGGCACCATTCATCAACAGTCCTTGATTGTCGTATGAATTGATTTCTTGGCATTGGAGAATAGAGTCGAATGGACGTCCGGACCGAGTCTCCTCATATGTAAAGAAATTTTGAGTGGCTCTTGTGGTTCAGGCCATCCGGATGGGATGGCTGGATCCGGGTTGGAGCCGATGGATATTTCGGCTGGATTTTTCCTTTTGTTTACTTGATGGCTTCCCCCAACGGTAGCCCGCAAGGCGAGGTGTTCGGGTCCGGTGATGAATATCTCGTCGGTGCCTCTCCGTTTTGGCTTGATGTTTCGTGTCCTGCCTATTCTTCCCCGTTGATGGTCACCGAGCCTGTCCTTGTCAGTTTGAGGAGTTTTTTTTTTTTTTCCCTGTCAGCTTGATGGGCCGTGTCCTGTCTATTCTTTTGTTGATGGGCGCCGGCTAGGATCGTTATCCTTTGAGTGGGAATTCGTGGCTAGATCTGGGAAGGGCTTGTGTGTCATACTGTACTTTATATTTTATTTTGTTATTGTTATATACATTTATTTAGATTTTTACGAATTTTTACAAGTTCATTTCTCACAATCACGTAATTTGTTATAGCCTATTCTTGGAAACAGAGGTTGTAACTAAAATATTACTACTATTTTAACTTAGAAGTGTTCATGTACTTGGATTCAAATCTCCATCCTAGGAAGCAATCAGAAGCAGAAATGCCTGCCTACAACAGGCTTCATCAGCCACATAGCATGTATCCCATGACAGAGCTGAAAGTCTGCAGTACCCCATCAGGTAGAAAAGACCCAGAATGACAATTCACTTTCTTCTTCATCCTTTAGTGCTACATGACTAAACGTGACGTGTAGTGCCACATCTGTTTTTCCTTACCTTTATCACGGATTCATGGTTTACATACCCAATGAGAGCATGCAGGCAGCTCTTGTACAAAGATTTGCCTAATGTTCTCCATCAGCTAAAATGGCTGGGAGTGGAGGATAGGGAAGAGCTGTCTAAATCCTTCTGTAATTCTATGGGAAACCAGATGCAGGATTTGATGCCAGCTAAAGTTAACCTGATGGACAAAAGGGTTTATTTTAACTTGGTCACTCGATCCAACTCACTGCACAGTCACACAAACACTTGTGTCTGTATGAGCCAAGAGGGAAAAGGGTGTGTGTTATAGCTCTGCCTGTCTTGGCAGGATCACTGGCTTATTTCTATTTAAACTGTATGTAAAAGTATGTCTTAACAGCCCTTGAGCCATTTTATTTAGTCTCTTGAGTCACACATACATCACACAGATTTTGCTGCTGTCCAGACTGGAGACACTTCATAAACAAAGCATGAGTCCTCATACAGGAGGAAAATTATGGCATGTCTAACAAAATACTCACTGACCCAATGGCTGCATACAATGGTTGTATTTTCAAAAATAGTTGCAGTTTGGTAGTGAAAGCAAAGGGCTGCTGAGGTATGCCACCAACATGAGTGAAGCAAACAAATGATTTTTTTTTTCATGCCCTAGTCTCCCTACCTTCCATAAACACTTTGTAAGGTCTCAGGATGAGAACTAACATTTTGATTGTATGTCTATGAAAAAAAACAACTGAAAAAACCTTTAGATTCTCAAGATTCTTAAAAGCATTCAAAAATGTAACATAGAGGTGTGAAAAAAAGGTATGTGCAATGTCTGTCAACAGGCTGACTGTCCACTCTCTCCTGTGTATTTGCAGGTTCTGCACTATAAGAAGTCCTTAAGAGTTTCTTCATTTTCTCTCCCTAATACTTACCTTTGCCTATTCAGTGATAAGCCACAGAGAAAAAGTACACTTACTGTTGATTTATAACATTTAAATTACATTTTGTTAGCTGCTCATCCCAATCCAATGAACTCCCAATGATGTAAATGGAGGACTTTGTTTTGCACAAGTGGTTGGAGACATAAGGATCAATAACTATCTTCCTCCTTGCCTGCTTTCCATTTCTCATTCCTACCTCTCTGTTTTGCTGGTGCTGATTTCCTCATTCAGTCTTTGATCTTGGCTGTAATCTTGGCACATGTTTATCTCTTGCTCTTCCCTTCCCTGTTCATTCTTTCCATCTCACAGCTGATAAAGTGGTGCAGCTCTATAGAGGTAGTTCCTTTCCTTACCAGACAACAATTTGGAAAACCAGAGCAATCATACCTATTTCTGATGCTGCTCTGTGATAGCTGTGGTTAAGGGAGCATTACACATACCTAGTCACTCCAGCTATAACATTTCAGTCCAGCACAAGATGAACACAACACCCCTCAGGCATCTCTGCATTATGCTGCCCAAAGGCAGCAGCTGATGCACCATCTCAGGAGGCCTGATAACAGCATTCAGTCCTCGCTCATGCATTAATTATCAGAATCACAAGGGGCTGCTACCTTTTAAATCCAGCTCACCATAAAAGGATCCTCTGTGTTGGTTATTTCATAGCTGAAGGAATGAATAATTAAAAGGCAGCAGGTATTCTTCACTAGAACTAAATCTTTAGTTAGGAGCAGAACAACATCCAGCAGATCAAGACTTTCATATATAAGAGCTCAGACGAGTCAAAGGTTCCTTGGACATGTGCAGAGCAGGCTGGCAGCAGAGGTCTGACGTGCAGAGCACACACCCACTGATCCTGAGACACTCTGGCTCTCAGCTGGGGAATGTGCTCGTCACACAGGGATCCCTGTCCGCTGCAGGACTCACACAACTGTCCTGTTTTAACTGTGCTGGTGGCACATCACAGGCATATGAAGATTCCCTCCTTTTCAGTTTAATTTTTCAAGCTGTTCCAGGTTGAAATATGCCACATGGTTAAACAAGAGCTGGGCTCAGGGTGTGGGATTTGACTGGCATTAGCTCCAAGATGCCGTATCAGTGGAAATGAAACAAACTCATCTTGTTCCAGTGACTTAATGCTGCACAAACAGAAGCTAGTTAAATATAGACCATTGCTGAAAATCATTTTCCATAGGTGAAGCTTACTAAAATCCCTGCTCTCAGCAAAGCTGCAAAGCTTGCTGCTGATGTCCCTGGCAGCTTCTCCAAGGGGGCTTGGTGCTGCCAGCTATGCTGGGGCACAGTGGGATGAACTGGGCACACATGGCATGATCCACACCTATCTAGGTAGGATGGGAGGTGCAACAAATGCTATTCCAGTCCAGAAATCTCTGTGTTATAGCCCCGCGATGGAGGCTGGCTCTGCTGCCTGCAGACACGTGTGAGGTCTGCAGTAGAGCTGGCAGCTGCACTTTCCTCCTTAACAGCCTGACAGCTCTGAAGTGCCAGTGGCACAGTCAGGAGTCCTCTTACCCTTGTTAGTGCAGGAAAAGTACTATGGATAGACCTCAGGCTAAGAGGTGGACCTATCATTTGAAGTAAGGATGTAAAAACAAGAAAAATAAGAGAACAACTTTGGATGGCAAAGTCGCTTTGAATACTCAGCTTTCTAAACAGAACTAAAATACCTGAAGGCTGATCATGGCAAAGTCCTGTCAGCCTCCACTTGTGAGTCCTCACTACTGTATGATGAAGTGTTTTAGCATCAGTCACAATCAAGATTCTCCAAGGAGCAACCACATTGCACTTGGCATTTGCTGGCTGTGGAAGGGCAGCTCAAAGGGCAGTGGGCACAGGGCTCAGCTGTAGGTCTTGGCTTCTGTAGAGAAATTCCTGAGCACTTGCAGTACTGCAGATCTTCCAAAAGGAGCAGGCCGTTCTGTAACACTAACAATAGGTGCCATGAAAATCACTTTTACTTCCTCCTTCAGTTCTTTTTGAAAGCTGGGCTATTTTAGACAAAGAAAAGCCATTGTTTTAACAATAGGCCAATACGCAATAACATTTTTCCTGCCTCAACATATTCATCTTTTTTCAGGTCTCCTATGGAAGCTCAAACAGGCACATTTCAAGTCAAACTTTGGGATAAAAACATAGGCAAATACAAGTGTTCAGACAAATGCAAGTGTTCAGGAATGCACCATCTCTCAGGCAAGTGCCCTTCCACAGCCAGTAAATGTCAACTGCAGTATGATTGCTCCTTGGAGAAGACTGGCTGTGACTAACACAGAAACACAGAAGGCAGTGACCTTCCCAATGTAACCTAGAAGATGGCTTCACTTATCCACAGTCAAGGTGCATTGTTGGGGTGTTTTCAACTTGCAGATCTACTGGCATCTTTTGGCATTCACGGTAATACCCATGTCCATATCAGCTGGATCACAAGTCACACAGTTGCTTCCCAGCCTCTACCACTGCAAGGGGCTGGTCTCACCAAGTGCAGACCATTTTGCTTTCTGAGCTTCATGCTGGCCTCATCACCAAATTAATCCCTGTGGATTTAGGCTCTCTCATTTGCGGTTGCTACCCCTAATTTAGTGCCGTTCACACATTTGAGGAAGGCACACTCTGTGCTGATCAAAATGTCGAGCAACATGGACTCCAGCAGAGTACGCTGCTCACTACTTGGTGCCAGCTGGATGTCAGCCTTTTGATCTCCTGGACTCCAGCCAAAGGTGGTCCCAGCAGATTTCAACCCATCTAACAATCTGTTCCACCAGATTGTGACTGCAGTACCAGAAAGGCCATTTCCCACTGGCAGAATTTGGCAGCTTTGAATCTTTCCTACATTGGCAAGGATGAAAGTATGCAGATGGAAGAGAAGCCATGGTATCTCTGAATTAAATTTTTAAACTCCAAAATCATCTGAGACCTGGGATTGCAAAGGTCAGCATTGAACTGTACTACAAATTTATCAGCACAAGTCACCTTTGTGGCCTTTAGCTTCTGAAAAAGGATGATGATGTTCACAAGTGAAATTGAGATCCAGCACAAATTTAAGTGCATGTTATGCACAACTTGCCAGAACTGATTAATTCCCACTATCTGTGACTGTGATTTAAGTATTGTTCCAAAACCAAAGAACATCTCTTTAGTGAGGCCTCCTTAACAGTTAACAAGATCACGCTTTCCAGAAGATCACAGAACTTGTGAGAAGAGATCTTGTAGCTTTCAGCAAAGCCATTAAAAAGACTATCATACAATCCAAAACTGAAGCAAAAAATGGAAGCAAAAACACACTGACTCCAGTGAGAACTGGGTGTTCAGATGAAGAGATTACTATTTTGGGTGTACATACACAAATTAGCAATTAGGGGTAATTGCATTCAGCTGTACTTTGCTACTTAAAAAAGTATTAATAACTTGTAATTAACATTAATTTAAAAACAGATGAAAGCCCATGTTGGTGATGAGAGTAGACATGCCTGACAGAAAACAGCTACCCCATCTACAGTGCTGGTGGTTGTCAGCTAGAATATTTCTTGTGTGTTCCCAAACCAAAATTACAACAGCTTTAATCTCTCTGTTCTCTCAGGCACTTCCTGCCCACTAATCTCTCCCTTTAACCATGGTCAGATCTTCAACGAAAGTACCACAGAGGAAGAAACTCAATGTGCACAGGCAGCCAGGTATCACCCAGACACTGCTCCTCGGTACCAGACTCAAGCCGTGGCACCGGACCTGCCGTGCCCGGGTGAGCTGCACCACTGAACGCCACGGGCAGGCCTGTGAGCCACACTGCCCGGCCATACTTCTGCTGCCACGTGAAGAGATAAATGTAGCCAAGATTTAAGACTAAAATGAGTCTGCTGGAAGACTTCCTCGTAATTTGCCCTGACAGCGCTTCCTGCCTGGAAATAGAATCTGTCCAGCCCCAGGCAGCCCTGGTTGTGTTCATCACCACACGAGGCAAGCCCCTGCAGAGGGGGCAGGAAGGGCAGGGCAGCCCCTGCGCCAGCCACGCCCAGGTGAACCTTCCCTTGTGCTCCCAGGGCAAACCAGTGAAGGGTTAGGGTGATGATGGGGAAGAGGCTACTTGGCCATTACAGAGGTGTGGCTCTGTGGCTCCCCTGAGGTCAGTGAGCAGGTACGTGGCACAAGGCACCCTGCCTGGTCAGCCATTCAGCCAAAGGCAAGTCCATATCACGAGTATATAAATTATAACTCAAGAATATATTTTCAAAAGTTTATCTATTTCCATACTTCACTCTGTAAAACTACATGCCTGTTACAGGCTTAAAAGATAAGGCTTGCAGATTTGTTCCAAAGAATTGTGCTCCCAGCATCTGGTTACCCAAGCTATAAAACCTTTGTGCAGAGTGGTTTAGTATGCACTCTTCTGGACAGAATTCTGGATCAGGCCTAAATGTCCATTTGACACAGAATCTTATCTGGGTCAAATGGGTGTGGACTTGGTGTCCTCAATAGCAGCCAATACCATGTATTTGTCAATAAACAGGACAAAGGCCAATAGGGACAGTTTCTCAGCTGAGCTCCAGATTATAGAACACCGGGCAAGGCAAAAAACCTCAAACCTCAAAAAAGGACAGTGATGCACCAGTCCTACATGGCATGTCCATTTCTATTAACTATATTCCCTCTTATTAACTATTGTTGAATTTCTAGGGTTTTTTTCTGCCCCCCCCACCCCACTCTAACCAGTGGTTCTATTTGGTCAAATGGGCAGCCTTCAACCAACAGAAGCATTTCTCAAGTTACCTAGTGCTGCTTCCCTGAGCAGAATTACAAAATATTCTGAGTTGCAAGGGACCGACGAGGATCATCGTGTCCAACTCTTACGTGAATGGCCTGTACAGGGATCAAATCTGCGACCTTGGCATTATTAGCACCATGCTCCAAACAAATGAGCTTATTTCAGAGTCAGGTACTGACCTTCCCCACTGGGGCTGGAGCTGAGACTAGAGTTCATTGCCCAATTCCCATCACCATTCCAGCACACTTCTGGGTTCACCATACATCATCTTTAGTGGTGGAGCTGACCAGACTGAGGTCCCTGCAGTATAACTGCTTGTGTAAGGGTCATAAGACTTTAAAAATAAAATAAAAAAATCCTTAAAAATAATAATTATTATTATGAAGCTCCAGCCTGGCATCCATTCTCCCAGCAGTGGAGAAGCTCAGAGATCTCATTTCATCTCAATTTCCTTTAACTCCTATTTTATAGTCTGGGGTTTGAGGGTCAGGAACCTTTTATCACTAAAGTCTCGATCCTTATAGTCATGATGAGGGGTTCAAACAGACTCAGAATAGAATTCAGGCACTTCTATCACCAAAACTTAACAGCAAACAAGTTTCACTGTAAACAGGATTGGCAATACACTATTCAGACTATTATTGGAGCACAGGACCACCCCCCAACTTGTGATTGTGATTTTCAGTTTAGCTCTGGGAAGAACATGTAACTTTCCACACTGCCTCTATTCTACCAATTTTGCAAGGAACACCTCCTTACCTATTATAGACCATTAACAAAGTGCCCTTTCTGTGCTTCCTTGCCCTCCCCCACAGCATTCAAAGAAATGCTGCAGAGCTGTGAACCTCCTCAGACTCCACTGCCTGTTGCCCAGGAGCTGGAGAAGGCAAAGAGGAAGGTGTCCTCTGAGCAGGGGTGCAGGAAAACAGGAATTTCCCTTTAGGGATTGGCTGCAGTGAATTACCTGGTTGCTTAGAAACATGATATTAACTACAGCTCAGTTTCCCCTTGCACTTAAGGAAAGGCTGTAAATTAGCTTGGTGGGAGAGTCAGGATGGCTGGTCTGCAGGGTGAGACGCAGGGTCACCACGCAGGGTCACCATGCAGGGGCAGTCAGGGGGAGGGCATGTTTTCTGCTCCCCTTCCCAGGCTGCATGAGCTCCCTTTGGTTTGCAGTGAAAAGCTTCTCATTGCTGAGTTTCAGCCACCAGGATGAGACTCAATCATGGAGATCCACAGCCACATCGTCTGTGCCAGAATTTCGTCTTTGATGACAATCAGTTGAGGGAATGCAGTTAGGGCAAAGCATCTGACAAGAAGAAGCAGATGAAATTTGAAGCAAACGATATTTTAAGCATAAACAAAAGTTACGTTAATTCCTGCACCTCTTCGTTATATTTTCTATGTGAGCTGCTAAAGCATCAGTGATTGGCAGCAATGAGCATACTCAATTCTTTGCATCCTTCATACCTCAAGGAGTTGGACAGAAAGGGTGATTAGCAACACAGAGACCCAACTGCTGCTTTGCTTAACCACCATCACGTAACACAGAAGAAGGAAAAAACAACCTAGATAAAACAGACGTGGACTTAATCTCATACAATTTATGGTCAAACCAGTTTAACATGAAAAATACCACTGCTAACACAAACATGAGAACATAGCCCAGTGTGTGCACAAGAGCTTTAATGAAGTCTCTGCAAGAAGAATACTCTTCAAGTCTGAAGGTCAAAGGACAGATGAACTGGTTTCTGCCTATAAAGTATTAGAATTCGGAAAAAGATACTGGCAAGTGTGACTAATTTAGACTCTTTCACGTTCATTCACGTTCACAGACATCAGCTTCCAGACACAGAGTGGAAGGGACATGCTGTGCAGTACATACCCAATAACCTTGTGGACAGGAGCCAGCAGTGTGGTTATCATTATGCTGGATAGTTACTACAAGCTGAGGGTTAATTATTAGCACAACTTTATATCAAAGAGAGTTTGATCCAGACTGCATAGCTACACATACACACACACACACAAATCTTCTACCCCAAAGCACTTCCCACCTCTTTACAGACAAGTTCAGCATAGTTTAGAGACGTCCAAGGTGACACACCATGCCAAGTCAGCAGTGACAGGGAGACTGTAGCCAGGCACCTCTTGGAGAGTCAGCACCTACAGGAATGGGTCTTGGGGGCTTTTCACTGTTTGTTGTTTTTTTTCCAATACCACTTCAATGGTTCTTTAAAAACAGTTAGCATGACTACAACAAAGTTCTGTTTGGAGTATTATTTGTAAGTTCTGCACACAAAAATTCTCTCCTTGATGTTGGAAATATTTTTCAGAAAGGACTAGAGTTACCTTCTGCTCCACATTTGCATTTTCCTTTACAATGAAAAGCAATGACCTCTCCGTAAGGACAGGTTTGCAAATATCAGTGCTCTGATTTTTAGAGATTACTTAATAGTGATATTTAATAGTGAATTCAAGCTGGTGGGATGGGGAAGCCCAAGGGAATGAAGCAACAATCAAAAACTACAATCATCTGACAAATCTCTTTTGTAGATTAACAGAAACTCAGATTTGGCAGATTTGTTCTTTTTTCCACAGCAACATGCTCTTTGGGCCTACATGAACAATCATACCTAAGGTTTTTTTCTCACTTAATTGTCCTGTTAATTCAGCATTAACCTGATGGACTCAATTATAACAAATAGTTTTACCTGTGTATAAGCACTTGATATTTAATCTGCATTCAGTAAAAGAAAAACAAGAATGTGGGTAAGCAGACCAGCTTGAGTTCAGAATACACAGTGATGGGGTGGAATCACCTCTTGCAGTGTGGGATGGTGCAGATGTACAAACCTGGAGGTTTCTAAGGCAGACACAACAAGCAAGTACTACATGCAACTAGTAGATGGAAAACAGTCTTCTAGCAATGCCACAGAAGAAAAAGAAAAGGAGTTCACCCTACCAAAATGAAATAAGAATGACGAGCCAAGCTGGCTAAACAAGGCAGTGTTTGTATAGGGCGGGGGGGCTCAGCTGACAACACTGCTCTTTTATGTGCTCTCATACTGTGTTCAGTGCATAAACATGGGCTGACGTGACCAAGGGCTCCCTGCGAGCGAACGGAGCAACTTTCCCCTGGCAGAGAAGGATTAGTGTTTGCTGACCCTGTCAAAAGGAAATCAGGGCGACCTCTGTCTCCCCCCTACCAGTCCTGCCACCTCAGTAGCTGCAGGGCTTGCAGTGTAGCCTGCAGTGTTTATATTTGCTGGCCCCAAACCTTTTTCTGTGTCTGCAGAGTTACAGCAGAGGCTGAAATTGAGCCTAATTCTCTCACAGCAAATGAGAGTGCTTTCCCACCCTGGCATTTAGCATTTCACCTTCTCATGTACTGCAAAACAACCATCAAACCCAGGGAAAAGTCACAGCTGCAGGGGAAGTCTACATGACCAGCTGAGAAGGTCCAACTTCCAGTTGGTTAGGGCTTAAGAGAAATGCCACCCAGCGAGCCAAAATTATTAAGAGAGTCCCGGGAGTCTTATGAGACAGGGCAGCTAGGTTCAGGGATCACATCCAGCCCCTGCAAAGTGCCACAACTCAAAGTGTTTGTCCTTAAGAGTCACAGCTGTGAGAGTGGTACAGCTTTAATGAGGGCTAAGTCAATAGGAGGGACCTTCCAGGTGTGTAATAGCAGCAGCTACGGCGACTGCAGTAGATAGCAGTGGACTGTACTGATCAAGGAAACATTTGCTGAAGTAGTTTGGAAGTGAGCAGTTCAGTCTCCCTACTGTTTGCACCAGTGTCCTCCCAGACATGGAGCTCTTGTTAGTACCTCAAATATTGCTTTAGTAAATTAAAATATATTTCCACTTTGCTCTGCTAGCCATTGCAAGAACAGAAAAGGTGAATTAAATCCTAACACTGTTTTTGGGAATGAATGATCCCAGGACAATGTCAACAGCCTGGCAATGGCTGAGAAAACACTCAGGCATCTCCCAGCCTTTGCTCATGCCTTCCCCCTGAGGTACTCCTCAAGGACTTTCCATGCATAAATAAGCTAAGGGAGGATGAACTTTAAATAGGCCTCACCCTACACAGTCAAATAAACTAGGGAAAATGTATATATGATTTGTAATATTTGCATTTCAAGCAGTGAAACTTCTTGTTTTGATACATTATACATGCTGGGATTACTAGCAAGCTGCAGACTGGATAGGTATTTTTGTGTTGCTTTTTAGCATGAAGCACAGATGGTTGACTTTGTCTGGGGACCGGGCATCACTGGGAAAACTCAGGCTATGGCAGTACAGCTAAACAGTGTTCTCTTGCTTACAACTGTACATTCATTTATCCATTTACTACCTCTCAAGGCCAAACTACACATTTGGCATCTGCAGTCAGGCTGGGCCTTGGCTATGCTGTTACTTGTCATTCTCAGTCAGTCACTGCTGTAATCTCACTTACTTGCAGCCAAACTGTTCAAAGTACAATGATATACTTTCAAGAGATTACCCAGCATAAATGAAAGAACTTAATTTTTTTCTTAATGGTCACAAATTAGATTTTAAAAAGCAATATAAGTAAGACAGTAAATATACTGGGTTTATACAAATTAACATTGCATTTGTTTGTTTCACAGTCTGGAAACATGGCCACTTGCACTAGGCTAATATCATTGATTTCTCTTGCTCAGATAAGCATGTCACCAAAAAAAGTCTGAGGTGAGGTGGGAGCTTTTATTAGGCCAACAGGATCAGGAAAAACAACAAAGTACCTTATCAGCCAGCCTAAAAAAAAGGCTTTACCTCTCCCTACAAACCTTGCCTTGCTTATATCCTGGCACTAAATTCACTACTCAAATATTTTTTATCCTAGCAATTTAATTTTACATTTACCAGAAGTTTAAGAGCAGCCTAAGCTTATAATTGATTTTGTTAACTAAACAAGATTTTCAGCGCAGAAGGGCAAAGAAAGCATGAGAACACTGGTACTGGAAACACAGCTTGTGTAATTTGGCCAGCACAGGCTTTGAATCTGCGAGTTCCCCCACCCCCACATGCTGCAATCCCAGCATCCACGGAGAATCCCCAGCAGCAAAACGATGGGCCTTGGGACCAAATTACCTCCCAGCTGACACTGCCCAGAATTACCATCACTAGAGTGGGTGGGTCTGTATCCCAAATAACTGATTTGAGAGACAAGCTGGCTCTCCTGCAGGCGTGCAGGATTCCTTGGGGACTTCTGAGAGGAGGCAGCAGCAAGCTCCTTGAAGTGGCTGAAAGTCGTCTTTCATTCCACACTCACCGCCACAGCACTGACTTAGGAGAGCATTTTCTGTGAGGCTGGAGGAATAATTGCATCCCATGGATCAGCAGATGAACAGGTAATGTATAGCCATGGGGCCATGCAGGCATTTTCCCTGAAGCATCTTCAGTCTGGAGAGGCCTAATAAACTGCTTACAGGAACCATTATAGGTATATAGCTATTAAGTATATAACCCTGCTTCGTCAGCTGCAGAGTAAACATACCCACACACAGTGGTCACTTTCCAGCATCCTTGACATTAACAGCAGCTCAGGCATCCCCAGTGAGCTTCTTGTCGAGACAGAAAAGCAGGAAAATACTCTTGAAATTAATTCCTAGCCCATTTTTGTTTAGAGTAGCCACATAATTCCTCCTCCCTGCCTCAAGGCGATGTCAAGGGCGAAAACCAGGTTTACAGACAAATGAGCCTCAGCCCCACTGCTCCAGCAGGACAGGGCTCTGCGCTCAGCCTTTCCAGCTAAAGTGCTCCTCTGCCTGCCCCTCCCAGCACAGCCTCCACACCTGCGGCTGTGAATGAGCCCAGCTCCACAGGGATAGATCCTGGGACAAAGCACACGCTTGGCCCAGCTATCTGGACTCAGGGTCCCCTCCTCTTCACCCTCACTGCTTTCTCTGCATCCATGTCTGCTGTCAGGGTCGACTTCAAGCCTGCAGTGGAAGATCTGCACTGCTAACACCTTGTCTCATGTAGAACACTAGCAGAGGAAAAAAGTATCCTTAATTCAGTTTATATTAACTGTGAACAGCTGAGGCAGAGCCACCTTCATTCTTCGGGAGAACCATTACACCAGCATCCAGGCTGACTTTCAGGAAAATTAATTCTCATTAACTTCTGAGGGTACTCATGTTGATACAGCCTATATTATTCCTTAGCTGCACCAGACCAGAGTGGCAGTGGCCACGTTTATGGCTCCATGGTGCTGTAAATAAATGCTAAACCTGTGTTTTAATGGTGGCAGGTGGGCAGCAGCTGTTGCTGCTGAATGCCCAGCAGATTGGTATTGCTCTCAGAAGGGAAGGCACTGAATAGCCTTAAAGGTATCACTGTCTGCAACAAGCACTTTCTTTCATAAACACCACCTGAAAATAACAACCAACCAGCCAATCAACTAAAGAAGTTGTATGTTGGAAATAGATGATGAAAAGGCTTTCCTGTGCCCCTGTTCTGGGTACCAGGCTGTCAGATTTTATGGGAGGGGAAAATAAGAGATTACATGATCGGAAAGAGCATGATAGAGAAAGGAAAGGCAGGATACAGAATAATGTGCATAATTCATGGCTTGTAAAAGCCTTGAGGCAAGACCTTTTGGACTTGCTAATTGCTTTGCTGAGAAATAGGCCAGAAGCCATAAGAATTACTCCTACAGCCAGAAAAATGAATGCACAAAGCATTGCAACATCCACCCAGGGGCTTCCACATCACTCCCCTTGCACAGGTGCACTGCTGGCTCACCTGGCAACATGCCAACCCAGGACAAGTGCATGGGATATCTAGATCCAAGGATCTAGATTAAATTCTGGAATGTAGTTCTGTACATTCAGGTTTCTGAACTGCAGGCAGATACATTTGTATAAAATGGCTGCAGTCACACTGCAGCCCTTGGAGGACCCTCACTGCATGCTCAGAGCCTTAGAATGCAACTCTGTGCACGTGAGACAGGCAGAGATGAGCAGTTCCTCCACTGCAGTACCAGATTTAGCCTCACTGAGCTCAATGGCAAAAAATTCAGTGGGTGCAAGCTCAGATCCCGGTTGCAGGCAAAGAAATTCATATAAGTAGGAAGGATGAAGGCAAGCTTAACGGCTTATAGTTACAGAGGCTTGCACAAGAGCAGGGTTTGATGGATTTAAGTCATGAACAAAGCATCAAAACCTTTCAGCTTCCTATATTATAACTACCTCCTCCTCCACGTCCACAGTGAGCAGCTTTGGATTTTTTCATCCCAGCAGGCAAAATCATAGGATTTTGTCTACCTACATGTTCAAGTCTCTCCTACTGACATTCTCTCATTTCAGAAAATGCTACTCCAGACAATTCTCTGATAATATCCTGCTGACCACCATCAGCCACTCCTCTACTTTGTTAAACCTCACCAGAATTTTGCCTTAAGGACCTAAGAAAGGCTTTGCTATATCTGTTTCAGATTTGTTCCTGAATCCAGTAAGAGTCATTCCCTGTGTCTGAAGAAAGATGGACTTGCCCTCAAAGCATAGGGATCAGGCACCTTCCTTCTCCACCAACCTGTCTAGCTTCCAGCCCCAGCATCTTCTTGCTGTCCTGTCTTCCCCTGCAGTTTCCTTAGAGAAGTCTAACCTCTCAACTGATACTCTGAATCCACCAACAAAAAAAAATCTCTTTCAGAGCCCTTTCCTTCCCCTTTGGTATTATTTACTTATTTATCAAAATTACTATAAAAACTCATTAATAAAACAGAGATCTGCATCTTCCATAACACAGCTTATCTCCATGAGATTGCAGAAGTAAAACTACTGAAAGTACAAGAAAATAGAATCTGTCCCTTAATTGTACTTTGCTCAGTCATACTACATCAATTAATTTACTGAAGCAGATTAAATTTTTACTGCTAATATACTTATTTTATTACCTAAAGATGTTCCATCTATTTCTCAGTGTCAAGAGTTTGAAAAAGAAGAATTTGAGAGAGATGAAGAAAGAATAAGATGATCAAAGATCCCTGGGCTTGACAGGTTTCATGGGGAAACCATGAGTACCAGCTTGTGAGTATGAATGAAGCTATCAGTTAATATGATAGTGATATAAAGTTTCAGAGCATATAAAACACTTTTTTTTGAATAATACTTCAAATTACATAATGGTAAGAAGACAGACTGCTTTGCAAACCTTCTACGTAAGAATCTTGACTATTATTCCATAAATACAGAAGAAGTCACAATGAAGGCAGGAGAATTTAAATAGCAGTTCAGACATCAGTGGTGAAGTACAGTGAAGCTGAGGATCCCCAGCCTTAGATCAGACTAAAACGCTCTAGAGGCATATAACCTCTAAGCTAGTTTATAACTGATGTGCAACATGATTCAAACCAAGCTGCAACACACTTAATGGGCAACTCTCTCTGACGCCTTTTTTTAACCTGCCTGTAACATTTTATCTCTTAATGCTACTGTCCCTTAGGTTTTGTCATCTACACGGGGTGTACAAGGAACTCAGTTTCCCCAAGGCCAGAGGCTCCAGCCCAGATAAGCCAAGGAATGTCAAAGCATAAAGAAGTGAAAGTGACAGAAAAATGTCACTTAATCTGTAAGTTCCACCTTTAATAAATGTTGGTAGCTCCCACATTGGATGTAAGGTAAATTAGCATTAACAGTGTTTTGTGTAGATTTATTTTGTTCTGTGACCTATCCATTTGGTCCATGAGACAAGGCAGCAAAAGCAGAATAGGTCCACTGCAATCACAACACAAAGAACAGTCTTTCACTTCATGCAAAGAATACTAGCACAGATGGTGAATCCACATTTTGCATGAAAATCCATGAGCTTCCACATTAATGAGACATGGGTTAGAAGAACACAGTATTATACACTGCCATCATTATGTCAAAAGCGATTTGTTGTCCAAGCTTAGGTATCCAGATGGTAACAAAAATACCCCAAACTTTCTATAAGCATAAAGCTTTCACTATAATTAAAACATGGTCTCAGAAAATATACTGGTTTCTCTGAGTATTTCTAGTTCACTTTCAACAGCTGAACATGCCATGTATTTTGCTTTCAGTACTTTAACAAGAAGCACATATATGCACTAGAACACCTCAAAAGGCAGAGCTGGGGAGTGATAGCAGAGGAGAAGGGAGATGGGCAGAACCATCACATTCCAAAGCAAAGAAACGAAGGAACCAGGAAGCCAAGAACTATATGGTGCTTCCTTGGGGGACATACTAGCAAAGTCTTCAGAAAATAACTGGTGTCTGGCCATGCAGCATGGCACAAAAGCAAAATTGCAGAATTAAGTGTTCCACATTCAAACTGTTAAAATTAGCCCCAATGAGGAGCAATGGCCCCTTCTGATTCAGATCATGTTTAACCCCTTCTGTCCACAGTAGTTTGTCCATACTGGAACCAAAAATCCAAACCAGTTGGATTTTGTAACTAAGTTCCATTATTAGCACACTTTATTTTCTGATAAAAGCCTAAAAAATCTGCATAAAAGCTTTCAGTGAAATAATTGCTTTATTTTCACTTCACTCTAGCTGACTCCCACAAGTTAGACTGCATTTTTTCTCTTCAAAGTAAATTGTATAGCTTCTTCAAAAAAGCTCACCTTTGAAAAAACAGCCTAGAAAATACCAGGCTAAATTTGACAGTTGTTCCTTATGTTTCAAAGCTAGGGAAGGGTTTTTCTGGGAAAAAATGACACCTTTTTTACTCAGGAAGACTGAAAATCTGCTGGGAAAAAAAAAAAAAAAAAAAAAAAGAAGAAAGAAATAAACTGCTAGGACAGTATGTGGGTGGCAGGATTCAGTCTTTAATCTGACAGGTGTATGTCAGCACTTCTTCACAAACATATCTATAAGGGATCTGATTGTTTTCCTTTTGTTATTGTACTGTTTCTAATGAAAGTCCTTGTTTTTTAGGTTAGCTTCCTGCCAATCTCTTTTTCTGATGTCCAAAAAGTGAACAGGTTAACAAAACAAGAGAAGCTGATGCCTTTTGTCATTGATCTATTTGCTTTTCTAAGTGTCTCAAGCAAATTCATCTTGAAATTAAAAATCACATTGTCAACCGTGCACTAGACAATGTGGTCCAAAGACAGATTTACAGACTGGTAATTAAGGAGCAGACAGAGGAGATGGCTGCTCAGCTGATGGATATAAATAGTAAAATCCTAGTCAACAGGACATTATTGTTCTTGGGGGTTCCCAAAGAAGCCTTAAGCGATGGATCAGCTCCTACGCACAAGCTGATCGCAAGCCAGTGCCTCTGTGCAGTGGGAAGAACTGCCCAGGGAAGACCTGGGGCTACTTCAGGATTTACCTGGCCTCAGCACTTCCCATGCTCTGCTGGGAAGAAAGACTTAGAAGGTGAGGTAGAAGTGCTCAGCAAAGCACTTGTCATTTATTCATTCCTCTTAGTATTAATCTCTCACCTCTAAGAATGAGATTAAGCAACAATGCTTTCCTCTGCTTCTGCAATGAAACCAAGCCTAGATGGAGATGACCAAACAACCACCAAAGAGCTTGAGAAACTGGGAAGAGAGAATGAAGAAGGAAAGGAATCTTCCAGGAGCAGGTCAGAATGGCTTATTTATCAAGCTGTAATTCCACCAGCTTCAACTGGGTTCAAATCAAGGCAGCTTATGCTCTCAGATATCAGAGCTTCCATCATAAACCACATTTAAAGGTTAGGCAATTAATTGCCTCATTCCCCTATGACCTTTGCAGTAAGAAAACAGAATCTGATTGCTGTCCTATTTCTATTTTTGTTTTTATTAACTCTCTGATTTCTTTCTCTTGAAGAATATATTCCTATGATCATCCAGGGCAGACACACATTCTTTGATAGGTATTTCCCTATGTTCACATCCATGCCCTCAGCAAGCCCTTCCTTGGTCTTCTTCTCTATCCCACTAAGTTCTTTCAGACCTGTGTATGAGGCAGAAAGGTTTCAGGACAATGGATATAGCACTGCTCTCTGTTAAAATAACATTTGGATGATTCTGAGAACTGAACTGAAGAGCATGAATTGACAGCAAGTTCATGCTGGGATAAAATTTAATCTGATTCATTTATGCATGCAAGCAGAAAGCTTTTATTAGCATACATTTCTCAAAGAAAACAAATTATATTTCCTGGAGATGTTCATCATTAATTACCCTCTTCCATCTAGCAGGAAGTTTTCTTCCTTTCCCAGCTTCACTTAATCTTCTTTCTAGAAACACATACTCAAAACAAAATAAACAAAACTTCTGTAACAAAATCAGTGAACTGAAAGCATAGTACAAAGAGTCAGAAGGAGCACAGCTAATTTGGATCTTAACTGAAGTAACTCCAAAGGCCTAAAAGGAAAAAGGAGTTTCTACCTGAAGATGATAACTATAAACTCATAGAAATTATCAAAATGAGACATCAAAAAATACATCTTCACAAACGGGGAAAATGTAGAGCAAACCAGATTTATTTCATTCTACAAACATTTTTTTCTTCTTGCATTTAAAAACACCAAGTCAAGCCAAACTGAAATCTGATTGCAGTTAACCTTCACACCAACTGGTTTGCATTGCATAGAACAAGCACATGCAAACCCAGAGGGGAACCACCTGCCACCAAATGGGAGAACACCACATGGAAGATGGGTCTGTAGCTTCATGGGAATTACCAGCTGGAAAAGGTTTACTATGGAGAAGGCAGTACAGATGTGTTAAAGTTCACATGAGTTGTTAGGGGACATTGTTAGCTTTTGCTGTAACGCAGTGAAGGAGAGAATATGTGAAGAAAGGAATTTGATCAGGTAGTTCCAACAGTCACCCTGAAAAGAGAATACCAAAGATTCAAGGTCTGCTCCACCAAAATTTTCCATGTTTGTACATAGAAAACCATGTGATTAGATTGTCTGGATAACTTTGAAATAAATCCTCTGGCTTTCATGTGTCTTTTATCCTCAAGCCTAACTTAAGGGTGTCATCTAGAGAAGTACGTTAAAACCATGAGACACTCAAACACTGAAAAAATATAAATAAATCCCTGCTAGAATGTAGGAGGAACACATTTCAGTTTTAGTCAAGACAAGCACAAAGCAGTAAGAAAACCTAAGGGCATCAATATTATTTGAGTACCAGAACTCAAGTTTGGACCCTCTCTGTAAAACGAGAATTCCTAAATGCTACTTCCACATCCATAACAACCCCTTCATTCTTCTTTAAGGATGCTGCATGCAAGAATACACATGTGTAGCAAGACCAGAAAGCCAAGAAGTGGGCAGCCCCTGCCAATCTTTCTGTCACATGGCCATCACATTAGCACATTACGCTGTATTTTCCATGCAGCTCCTGTGTTTAGGCTCCAAAACTGATCATTAGTATGATAAATTAAATGAGTAGAAACTTTGGCTCAAAGAGCCCAAACTGCTGCAGCTCTGAAGTCAGTCACTCTTCCTAAGCTTTGGTTCATTAGTGAAATGAGAATATAAGAGGTCAAGTGAACATTCAGTTCGTAATTAAGTGCCTAAATGACAAAGCTGTTTACTGGCTTGAGTGACGCAGCAAGGGGGTCTCATCAGTATTTGCTGTGGGCATCCAGACCGCTTCTGCAACTGGCTTTCATAATCAGTCTCAGCATAAAAGCAAAGGACTCACTATGTATGCAAAAAGCTGAGATCCTGCATGAAAAAAATTGCTCTAGAGCTGAGCCATCTGTGGGATAGGCAATGAAATAATGCTTCAAACTTTCCCAAAATTAAAGTGTGTCAAGGACTGGAAAAGTACATGAAGATCTGACCAGTTAAAACAAAATCTGAATATAATTTGCTGTATTAATTAGTTTCCAAACAATTTTGAGACAGATGAATACGAGCTTCCCAGACCTCCTCAGCTACACTGGGATCTCTCAGCACCTGAGAACAGCCCCTCTCAGCTACGCCTGGGTGTGGACAGGAAGTGTGCACCATCCTTCTCCTGCAGAAATGGACTCCCATCACCAGGGTCAACCCATCAACCACTTCCTGACTTCACAGGAGTCACTCTGGTGCAACCTCCAAATTCTTAAATTAAAATAAACTCATGATAAGTGATACTGTCAGCTGTAGCTTAGACAAGGAATTTTACAGCATCCCTTAGCTGTGCTAGCAACCAGAGAACATGGTGCTTCCTCTCTTCATACACATAGCTGCTGAATGAAGATCTGTCTTCTTTAATCCTTCTGATAAGTATAAGAAAACACATAATGTTTTAAAGTTTTGAAAGGCCAACACTGAATATATCAAAAAGACTGTCTACCTTCACAAGAAGAAATGCAGTTTAGCCAGTAAAAATTCATACTCCGTCTTCTTTCCAATTACAATAACTAAACAACTTCTGCAAGAAGATTGAGCACAAGTTCTTTTAACCTACATTAGGTCCCTTAACTTTTTCTCTATAATGGGAAGAAACAGAAAAACTCAGGCAAGAGTCTAAAACTTCAAATCACTCCTTGTCCTGTACCCAGAGAGATCTGAAAAAAATCCCAACCAACCAAAAAAACAAAAAAAAAATCCAACCAACAACAAACCAACCAAAAAACCAACCAAAAAAAAAAAAAAGAAAAAAGAAAAAAGAAAAAAAAATATGAGAGCAACAGGAACTAAATGTTGTTCGGTGGCATTAATCATCAGGCCAGGAAGTCCCCTACTCAGCCTGAAACCTGAGAACAAGGAGAGGGACCAAATGTTTCCCAGCTACTCTTAACTCTTACTCTTGGAATCACTCAGGTTTTATATCAGAAATGGACCTATGGAGTACCTTATCAAAAAGAGTCAATGGGAATTTTGTCTCTGAAAGATCATCTTCCCACTTGGGCAGGATTTTTACCTTTCACCAAGTTTAAGTATGACATGCAAATGCTGGCCACAGTCCCTCCTGCACTATCTAGGTTTCTGAGGACCATGCTCTTCCCCAGGGGCCTGCTTCTGTTTGCCTTGTTACTCTCCCTGGGCAAACAGCCCAGACAGATTTATGTTTCATTCCTTGTATTTAAGACAATAAGTCTGAAGTGGACATTTCATACTATGTTATTTATAAATACTGTATCTTTATTAAGTTAAAACTGCAGTTCATGTTTATCATGAACATCAGTAAGAGCCAGAAAACTTTAATCATGTGTCCAGATGCAGTCATACGAAGGATCAGATTTTAAGTTATCTTCACTGGCACTGCTTTCATTTGTCACAGAGCCAGGTCTCTCTTGCCCTTCCCATTTCTCACTGAGCCAAGAGAAGCATAATCAGCCCTCAGTTGTGACCTACCCTGACTGCATACACCAAACACCTATTGACATACATTAGAGGGTTCTTCAAAAAGACTGAAACACAATGGCAAAGTACTTCTATCTGGCCATTAGTGCACAACAGAAAGACAGCCTGTTCATGTAACTGCTCCCTCTGCTTTGGCTGCAGCTCAGAGCTTCAGCTGGAGTCCTGTGAAATGGACACTTCAGGCTGTGATAGCACTCTCACAACATATGAGTAACACACGGCCTCACAATTGTCAGGGGGGTTACTGCGTTGTTTTTTCTTGAAGAAAACTTAGGGAAAACAGGCTGGATGAGTAAAAATATATCTGGGTCATTCCATGGGTATGGGTAAAATATCTCTGACCTTAGCAGGGCCCAAGTGGAACTCAGACATATGGAACAACTAACAGACGTATTTCCTGGTAATGGACACTACATAAGAACAGCTTTGGACACTACAAAATGCACTCATCTCCACAGTCTTAATAATGATAAAATGAAGATCCAAAAGGATGAAAGCATTAAATATAATGAGGACTGGAATATAAATCTTTGTTGTTAAAATGAACCCTGTGACAACACATTTAACGAATATCTATTTTGTAAACAACTGGAGTATACTACCAATTACACTACCAAAAGAGAAAAAACATAATGAAGCAAATCAACACCAGATTTGCTAGAAAGCCTAGAAAGGTCTCATTTCTGACTGCTAACAGTAAGAGATACTAATATTAAGAGTATCTCTGATCAACACAGGTCAGTATTACATTGACCAACATCAGGAGTAACTTTCAAGATACTATGGCCTAAAATAAGTTTTAATTTATGTCTGAAATTAATTAGTGGAAAGTTAATAGAATCCTTCAAAGTATTACATTATTATAACAAATACGTCTTGAATCACACTACCAAATTAAGTGATGGGCACGGGATTAGAGTTATCTTTCAAGTGTTTTTGATAACATCTATTCAGATTTAGTGGGATTTTTGGTTTTATAAAGAAATCCTCTGTTTAAAGCTTACAGGTCCACAGGCATTCACTCTGTTGATATCCAGGCTGTTGCTATTACGACCATCCCTAGAAGATGCTGATTTAAACTTTTGTTAATGGCTATACAGCCTCAAACTACAGCTAAAATACAGCTCAGCTCTTTGCACAGAAATATGAAGCAATTATAATGAAGTAAAATTCATCCTGCAATCCTCCACCTACAGTCCCTGTATTTAACTGGTTGGGGAGATATAAAAATAGAATAACAGGTACAGAGACATGTAGAAAAAGACACTTATTTCTTATAAGGTGCTGTGATGCCCTTCACCATCCCAGCACTGATACACATCTCACTGCTTATCTGATAATTTCTACTCCTGAATACATTTTTGAGATAATTTTGACTTCTACATGACAAGACAGATATTTGGCTCTTTCCATTTAGTCATAAGCCCTTAAGACTCATTCTGAACAACAGTAAGGTTCAACAATTTAGGACATAAACAAATAATGGGCACTGACAAGCCAAAATGCCCAAGGTTGCTTCTTCTAGTCCAACAGAAGTCTGTCTTTAAAAGTGAAAAAGGAAATCAAGTCATCTCTTTGTAGTATTTTCAAAATAAATGCTACACATACTTCAGAAGGCAAGTGACATAACCTTGAAATCGTCCTTAGGAAAATTGTTTTAATGTCTGTCCAAGTCAAGTGGACGAAACAAAAAATAAGCAGGAGGACTTTATAAGTCCATTATATTTTAAAATCATCATTAGTTTTAACACCGTGTTTTGAAGACTGTCATTTTTAAACTATGACTTCAGGGAAGTGATATAATCTGAGGTCTCAGTAGCTCTCCTAATGCTGAGGTTGGTAATGCTGAATCTGGTCAGCACTTGAACAGCAGCTCATTCAGGAAAGACAGAGAAGGTGATGCTGGCAAGTGACAGCACATCAACCCTGAGCCTTAAGTCAGGTCCATGCAGTTGCCAAACAGAGTCTCTCTTAAGACAAAGTGTCAGTACACAAGTGAGCTCATGTGACCATGGAGCTACTGGGCATGATTTGAATTTGGTGTCATTTCATCCATTCAATGGGACAGAGAGCCCAGACTTCTAATTTGTTAGAGAAATTAGGCACTAATCTTGTTCAAATTGCATGCTGAAACATGCAATCTGCACTTTGTCTCACCTCTTACTGCTCCTTTATTTCAATGCCAGGGTTTCCTACATCTGGAGCAGGAAAGCCCTCCTCCCATTGCTGACAAATACTGTCAGGTACAAGACTGCCCTTACAAAGAACACCCCCACTAGGACTTAGGTTTCCATCATTAACTTTGGCTTCTTATACCTGGATCTGAATCTTTATTTTGGGGTTCACATTTATAATTCTCAGGCCTACTTAACTTCACTTTTATATGGAAAAGGATCACTTTGTAGTTGTATAGAGCTTTGCCTAAGGTTCTCCACACAATTTAATCTTTCCAAGTGCCACCTGAATATACAAAGAACTCCACTAAATGAAGATGCCTACAGGCAGAATGAAATCCTGCTGAGTATGGTGATAAGTTATAGAAGAGCTAAAGTAATGAACAGTTACAACACCTTACTTTTGTCAGAATGAATGGATACATTAAAAAGGTTTCCTCCTACTTGTGAAATTTCCATGTATTTGAAAAGCATGTCAAACTATAGCAAACAAGTTGAATGCTGCTGTATCTTGTAGTTAAAGGAAAATAGTTACTCTCTGTAGTTAAGTGCAAATGTCATTAAAAATATGCCTCATACATAAATAAAAAGTACAGAGAGAAACATTTTCAAGACTGACTACAGCACCTGCCTTTGGTCTTCCATCAGGGATGCTTAAGCCCCTGCAAAGTAACGATACACAGATACACTCATTGCCAGACTTAACCTCTATGAGTTAAGCATTTGTATTACTTCTTGAGACAGAGGCTTCAGAATGTGTTACCTCATAAGATGCCGAGATTCATGTTAGTGGCAATCATTGTTATTACTGTCCAAAGCTTATAAAGTCTAGATCTCAAGGTCCAAACAGCAAGTCAAGGAAAATCAGAGAGTTCTAGGACTTTATGACTAAGTGATCCACCCAGAGATAAAAGCTACTGGCAAGGATGGAGAACCAATGGGGCTGATATTGTTCAGGTTATTTCTTCCAGTCTGTCACCCTTTCTTTTCTCCATTATTTTTGTCAATGCTACAATACACTCCTGTGTAGCCCTCCAAATACTTTTGAAGGTCATGTGTCCCAAAGCAGAGCAACAAGATTCAAGAAAACATTTAGATCTACAGAAACCAAGGAATAAACATATACAGGTTTCTGTGAGTTTGGATCAAACCCTGAGTGAGTAGTGAAATAACAAGCAGCAGGACCTTGACTTGTCCTCTGATAGCAGAATGGTAGTTCTACCACCTAAGTCCATCTACACTACTAGAAATATACAAAATAAACATTCAAACAATAAGTATTTTAAAGTTGTGGTAGCAGCACTTGTTTGCCAAAGATGAACAATATATCTGACCACACAATTATTCCTCTCCACATATTTCATTCCAAGGAATGTAAGGAAAGATATGTACTACTCAACACACATTTAGACTACTGCAAAGGACACAACCAACATACCATCCAAAAGAGGATGAGGATGTTGCTTCTTTCTAGTGAGTGCAATTCACCACACAAGGAAGTATATTTTTGATGATCCTAAATCAAGCTTCCAGTAGGGAAGATTTTAAAATACTCTTGTATTGTAACAAAATGTTCCCAATGGTGTTGTAATGAAAGAAAGAAGAGGAAAAAACCCATCTCCTGGCAGGAAATTAATTATTGAGCATTCCCCTGCTTGACGATGCACTCCTACATTCTGCGCAGGCTTTCCATTTTTCTCTCTCAGTATGTGGAGAAATTCACTGTGGAGAATATACAAACAGAACAAAGAGCACAAGGGTATCAGTTTATTAAATGCATTTAGAAACTGAACAAACCAGGCGGGAGGAACTTGGTTTGTGCATCACCACACTTAGTGTTTATTCCTTCTTTATATTCTTCTCTCCTCTTCTCCATTAGACTGTCATTTCTGCTTCTGTCCTCTGAAATCACCTCTATTGAGAATGGGAGAATTGTGCCTGGCTTTTAGCATCACTTAGCTGACACAGTTTTGAAATGTCACTTCCTTCTTTTAAAAAATAAAATGGAAATTTTATTTTCCCTTGATGGAAAGGGAAAATAGAAGCTTATCATTATATGCCTAAATATCAAGATGTAATTCCATTTTTAAAATCATTCTTTTTTTCCACCTCCAAGTGCAGCCCATTTAGTAAATTTCACCCCCTGCTGTCAGTTTTAGTCTCCCTATGAAAAAGCTGAAAAACCTACTGAGGCAGTAAGTTCACCCATTAGTTACATGACAGAACATATAGTTCCTGAAGCTACTTCTGCCGCCAGCACATGCACCTACAACATCTTCTCAGTTTGGTGGGATCATACCACTGCAAAAGTATCTTCATGAGAGCAGACACTTCCCAGTAACAGGCATTTTGGATTCTTCCTGATGTGGAACAACTAAATTAGAGAGGGAAGATGCAACAGACTGAAACAACATATGCTATCTTCAAATAGAATTCTATGTCAGGAATGCTCTATAGCTTAACTAAGACATAATGAAGAAATTTTCAAGAGAAATTAACAATTTTCACTTTTAAAAACGGAGGCAGAAAGAGTACAGAAAACTACTATAGCAGATGTCTGTATGATTCTTGCAGAAATACCAGCTGGGCTGCTCAGGACCCTTTCTCACAGTCATCAGTACTTGGGCTCCTCCAGCTCTTCCAAGCCGGATGGCTCAGACACAGCATGGCTGTACTGCCTCTGCAGACCTCACATTTCTCTGGCTCTGTGCATCAGCCCAGAAGTCTCCACCTCTGCACACAGACATGCCAGTGTTTTCATGTGTTGTTCATATCTGCAAATATTTAGCTGCTGCCTCCCCTCCTCTCCTTACTCCTTTTCAGGTCTATATTAATATGATGGGTTCCCCAGAGGAAAGGCACCTCCACATATGCAAAATGTCCCACTGAATGGGAGCATTCTGGAATAAGACAAACCATCATACTTCATACTCTAAACACAGCTGGCATTACAAGAGAGCGCTGCAGGAGCTGGAGATGCAGCAGCAGACTTCACTGCATGAGGTCCTTCATGTGGCTCTGGGCAGCAGAGCCCTGTGGGCAGTCTGATGGTGCTGATGGAAATTGTGCTGTCCTCACCTAGTTTTTCATCCTAAACTCTTGACTTTCTACCACATCAAGGCTGTTATTGATTCTGCAACTGATAGACAATGATACTGGCAATGATTCATGTTGCATTGTTTTGAGAGGAGAGAATGAATTTTGAATTATAAAGCAGAAGCAAGTTTAATTACTACATATGAGCATAGAGCATATGCTGCCATTTTACAAGAAACTGTTCTGAAGAGAAGCACCATGCTCTGCCATCAAGTTCCCAAGCGACAAAAATCACACTCTCGCGAGTATCAGACTCGCCATCTGTAAAATGTTTTTCATCTCTAGAAGACAGTGTGAGAATTATGTGTTACAAATCATGTATTTTTTGACAGCTATTATCACTTGTTTTGGAGCAACACCTTAGAACAAATGGGTTTTTTTGCCCTATAAGAGCTCATGTGAGGCATGAAACTTCTTAAAAACCTATTTAGGAGTGCAAGCAAGGTGATAATCAATATATGTTTCAAAATTTTTCTTGGATGGTAAGAAGAGAACAGGAGGTTTTTTTCATGAACATAATGTCATTCTAAGGAATTTGCTCTGTAGGATGACATTCTCCTACACCACAGGAATTATAGATAAGGCTGTGTGCATCTGTATACATGCATTTTAAGTTCCAGAAAGGGAAATTAACCATTCTCTCACAAATGACTGAGAGGCAAAGCCAAAAGCATATTACTCTTTCTATGAACAGATTACTTTTGTATTCCTTTTCAAAAATGCCCATGATTAAACCTGGTTTAATTACTACAGTTTTGAGCAACAAGAGATCAGAGGCAGGCCAGCCATGCTAGCACAGAGAATTGAAAAGAACTGAGACAGAAGCCAGAAGCATAGAACTACAATGTAATGAGAGACTGTCAAAACCCAAGGGGAACGCAAACTGGAATCCATGGCCCTGACCCTACACAAAGTCTGAATTTCAGAGGTTAGGATGATGCAACTCAAAACGACATGGAGTGACCCCATCAGCAGGTAACTGCATTAATACACCAGAGCTGAAAGAATGGCTAATTTCACTCTCTTTTCTGATAAATTATGTATCTTCTATAATCAATCCAAACCAAAACTAATTTCCAGCAATTGCACTGCTCTGCCAGTAGACAGTGCCTTAATATAATTATGCATAGACAGGAAGAGATAATGACCTCTGATTAAAGTCTATTATTTTTATGGAACATGAAGATACATCGCAGTACTATGTGAGCTATTGATTAAGATCAGTATGTTACATTAAACAAGTTGTTCTCCCATAAACCACTGCTGGTTTTTTCCTCTTCATTCGAATCTTGCTGTCCTTTCCAATGACGAGGAGTTACCTGGTGAGGGGCAAACGTAACTTTGGAGGAACTACAACTACTACAACTACTACATTGATACCGATCTACATTCAGAGCCAGGTATTTGCATCCCTTCCGCCTGCACAGCCTGTGGCAGAATAGGAGAGCATCTCGTAGATGATTTATCCAAAAGCCCCGTCCATGTTTATTCAACAGTAGCTTATTAGAAGATACATTAAATCGAGTCCTCTGATAGTCATCGGCTCCGCTTCAAACCGCGGTGCTCCGGTCCCGGAGCCGTGCCGTGCCCGGGGCCGAGTGACCCCAGCGGGGAGCGGCGGGCGGGCTCTGCCCCAGCTGGGGCGTCCGGGCCAGGCCTCGCGGGGACCCCACGGCAGCGTGAGCCCCGGCGCCGCCCGGCCACACGGATCTCCCCCGAGCCCAGCCGGAGCCCGCAACCCCCGCCCCGACGGTCCCCGGGGGAGGCCGTGGGTGGCAGCAGAGCCCGGGGGGACACGACGGTGCCATCCCCGCAGCATCCCCAGGGCCGCGGAGCCCCCGCGCTCCGTCCCTGCCCCAAAGCCGGGGCTCTCCGCGGCCGGACGGGCCGGCACCGCGCTCGGGGGAAACTTTGGCCCCGCCGACCTCCTCCCCCGGCCCCGCAGCCGCGCCGCCCCCGCTCCGCGGAGCTGCGGGAGCCCGCGCACGGCGGCCCGAGGGGCGGGCGGGGAGGAAGGAGCAGCGCGGAGAGCAGCAGGGGCAGGGGAGCGGGGCGGCGCAGGGGCGGAGGGAGGGGTTTCTGCGGGGGTGTTGGTTTACCTTGGAGGTTCTGCACTCGGATGTCGCTGATGTGCCCGATGAGCTCCTCGCGCTGGAACCAGTCCCACTCCTGCCCGGCCATAGGGACGCGGGGCCGGGGCCAGGGGGACGGCGGGAGCCGGCGGCACCGCCACCGCCGCCTTCACCGGCACCGACGGCGGGCGCGGAGCGGAGCGGGCGGGGGGACGGCCCCTCCCCGCGCCGGCTGCGCCCCGCCCCGCGTCCCTCCCTCCCGCCGTTCCCGCTCGCCGCCTCCCTCCCTCAGCCCGCCCGACCGGGGGCGGCGGGGCCCTGGCGCGGGGCGGAGCGGGCTGGGGTCCGGCCGTGCCCCCGCCGCGGGCAGCGCCGCGCCCGCCGCCCTTTCCTCCCCTCCCCTCACCGGTGGTGGCCAGGCCCCGCTCCGGCCTCGCGGCGCTCGGCAGGGCCCGCTCCGGCCGCCCCCTCGGGCGCAGGCGGGGCCGGCCCCGGCGCTGCGGGGACCCCGCGTCCGTCCCGCCGCAGCGGCCGCTGTGCGCTCCCCGTAAAAACGCCTTTATTGCCGAGGCAGAGCCGAGTGTGTGCCCGCGTCCTCCTGCCGTACCTGGGGACCGGAGGAGGATCGTCCCTAGAACAAATGTCATGCACCCACGGCAGCAATGGAAGAACAAAAGTATGAGCAGCAGAGAGGTTTTCCTCGTGGGGATGAAATCAGTGCCACTACACGTTAAAAACACTAAGAGTTGCATACTGATTTAACTTGCTCTTGGTAGTCTGTTCAGGCGCTTAAATTTCCTTTGAGGTGAATTCTCACATTGACTGTCTTCATGTACACCGCTTTTCATCCAGCTTGGACAGTAATTGTTACCAAGGCCCTTGGGTGTCACTGAGATCTCTACAAACCTGATGAACAGCACAAGCATTTCATTTGCATGCAAGGCGTTTCATTGCAATATACCACTATTTGTATCTTCCAGCCGGTAAACAACAAATTTTAACATGATCGAGTCAGACCAGTATAGCATCAAGACTTAGACTAGCAAAACATATAAGCAAAAATCTACAAAGTTAAATATAAACAAACAGGGATCTAAAAATTGTGTCTCTTTCAAGTCTGAAGTGTTTATGTGATCCAAAGCAAACGCTCCGCACAACCAGTTGTTTCACCCAGCTCAGGCATGCAGCGCTCTTCCCACAGCCTCCTCTGGTGATTTTGCCATTACGACTCAAAATCAGATGGAGATGGTAAGAAGGCAAAGTCATACTTAAGCATCTAGTAAGGATTTGTCACCACTATAACATGCAGCAGTCAGCTACCCCAAAATTAAGTCTCCAAGAGTCTGAGGCAGTCTTCAGCTGTTTACATATCAAGATTGGAAAGTTTTGCACAGGTGTAAGGACACATGAATGCCATGACAAAAAGTTCATAAACCTGAATGTAAGGAGCAGAAAAAACAGCTTGTGGAAAAGAAACAGTGTCTGAACTCAGACAGATTTGCACAAATCACAATGCTGGGCTTTGCCTTCATTTGACACTGGGAGGACCTGTTTTTGTTTTTTTTCCAGGTACTATCCAAGTGGGCTGAATGCATCAGTACCACATTTACAGGTGGAGCTGGAAACTGAACAAGTGTGGCTGTGGGAAAAATAGGTGAATGACTTCACAGCACCAGTTAAAATACTGCCTGCCAGAGGTGGCTGGAGATCCCTAATCCACGCTGCAACTTGAAGCAGAACTACTCCCAGTACCAGATGGGGACAGCTGAGGCTTTTTCCCATTGTGTGTGAGCATCCTCCAGGAGCTGGGGTATCATGAGCTCTCTAAAGAGCCTTTTCCATTCTGCACTGGCCTGCCTGTGAGACCTCAGAGTGGCCACTTGCTGTGGTCAGCACACCAGCTGGACAAAGGGAGGCAGTATGAAATGCAGGCAAATGAATGAGAATAAGCAAACCAACCGGCAACCTTCAGCAACAGAATCATAGACTCACAGATTTGGAATTGTTGGAAAAGACCTTTAAGGGCATCAAGCTCAACCATCAAACACTGTCAGGGCCACCATGAAGACACGTCCCTAAGTGGCACATCTACAAGTCTGTTAAATACCTCCAGGAATGGCCATTCCACCATTTCCCTGGGCAGCCTTTTCCAACACTCAGCAATTCTTTCAGTGAAAAAAGTTTTCCTAATATCCAATCTAAACCTCCCCTAGCACAACTTCAGACTATGTCCTCTTGTCCTATCACCTATTACTTGTGAGAATGACCCTCACCTGGCTACAATCTCCTTTCAGGTGGTTGTAGAGAGCAGTAAGATCCTTCCTGGGCCCCCTTTTCTCCAGGCTAACCCTCGCAGCTCCCTCAGCAGCTCCTCACAAGACTTGTGCTTCAAACCTTCTTCTTTGCCCTTGTGTGGATGTGCTACAATCACCTCAATGTCTTCCTTGCAATGAAGGCCCCCAAACTGAAAAGGTGCAGCGGCACCAGTGCCAGTACAGGAGGACAGTCACTGCTCTGGTCCTGCTGGACACACTTTTTCTGCTGTAACTCCTCGCTGCTGGCCCCACCTGACCTGTGATGTTACAACTGTGATTCATTGTTCTTGCAGATTTTCTCTAGAGCTAATTACTGCCTTCACCCTCCTCCTTGTCCTCATGCAAGAGCTGCCCAACTCCACTCTCATGGGTGCAGCCCATGTCACTGGCATCTCCAGGCCTGCCAGGTAGCTCCACTTGACCTGCACAGTCTGGGTCTCAGAGTCAGGCTGGGTTTAAGGTGTAAATGATTAACATTGTGGGCACAGGGAAGTTAAAACTTCCACTTAGAGAGAGAGGAGAAAGGCATTAAACCGTTCTTACCTGGGAAAGCACCTGCTCTGTGTTACCCTGTACTCTGAAGGTGCAATAGCAGAGGTTGGTGTGGTCAAGCAGCAGCACAGGCTGGGGCTGCCAGCTCTTCCTGTGCCAGTGGAGGCAAAACCATCAGCATAGTAGCCTGCCCTTCTCTTGCCAGCAAGTCAGGCAGGACTTCAGCCTGGGGTTCAGCCCGTCTGCCAGGTCTGATCGCTCCAGTTTCTAGCTCAGCACACCAATATAAGCTGCATCAACCTCATCTTACATTAAGACCGTGAGCCATGAGGTGCTGTGAATGAAAACCCTAATCCAGTTTCATTTAGCAGGTGTGCAGCTGTGTGCGGGGAGGCAGCAGCCACGTCACCTGCATTTGTCCATCTGAGACTTTCAGATGGCTCTCCAGCACCTTTCCCAAATCAGCTTTGTGGTTAGCAGAAGCCTTCATATGTAGGACCTCGTTTGAGATAACTGTAAAAACCATTGCAATATATGCACAACCAAAGTGCTCCAAAATGGAAAGGTAAGCCTCTAAAATAGTAAGGACATTTAAAAATTGTAAGATCAACAGGGCATCCTGTATAAACATTTTTCTTTAAGTTCTTCCCTGCAACATGGGGTCAGTGGATCAGCTCAGCAAGAAAGTATGAAATCTGAGATTCTCCTATAAAGCTAGGACACCAAATGTTATGTTAGTTGTAAACTCTGTAAAGGCTTGTGGAAATTATCTGTGAAAATACTATATGCCTTCTAAGAAGTAACTGATTGTATGCAGTGAGGAGTAGAGAACTTCTCTTAAACAAAAAGTGATTTTAGATTTTATTAACAAAGTCCACTTGCCTTTAGATGTTAAAGGACTATTCTATAACTGAAAAAGCAGGTTAGATTTAATTAAGTCCCTTGGCTCAGACTTGTTACTTAGGGCAATGCTATAAACACTTGGCAGACTCTAAACTATAATAGCAGGTTTATTAAAAAAAGAGTTTGGTCACATATGAGAAGGCAGGGAGTCTGATAGGAAGTTCATGGGGAACCTACCACTCTTCTGCATAGCCTTTATCTTTTTGTGTGTGTGTGTGTATGCAGAATAAAGACGTTAAAAAGCTTTTCATTTCCCATCCTTTGCCTGTCTTACCAGTGAGTGATTTAATGAGTTGAATTCTCAGTTTGAGAAGAAAATTTACACTTGAAGGTTGTGTAATAGTAGAGACAAAGCCATCAGGTTCTACAGCTCAGCTTTGTGCCTGTCCAGATGGAGGGTACCTTGTGATTCCTGCTAAAATGGCAAGGGAAAGTATCCAACACAAAGGAAGCTATTTCTTAAAATAAGAAAGATATTTATGCCATTGTAGCTAATTTGCTTTGCCTTTATAAGCAGAGTTCTCCATATGAACTCTGTCATTTAGGAATGGATTTTTTCCTGCTTTTGTTTAAAATAGTTCCAGACCTTTGGTGAGCAGAATAGGTGTTGTCTATCTTGCAATAGGTGAAAATATCTTACATTTCAACCCAAACCTCAGAGTTTGGGTGGAGTTCCTATCTAGCTATGCCTGAGCCATCCGTGGCTGCTGACCAAAGCTACAAAAACAACTTTCCACTGATCCTTTCTAGACCTCCCTCTGCCTTCATTCCCAAAACATCTTTGTTGAATGCCACAGGTCTGCGACGTGTTTCTCTGGCCATGACTAACAGTGTTTTGGGAAAGGTGGAGGGCATTTGGGTCCTGCCCCTGCACTACTGGCATAGTCCTTCTGTCTTTGCACATGTTTATGGCTTGTTTAAAGGGGTTGCAGAGTATGTGAGGGTCTCACTCAATTTTTAACCCTTTTTCTGAAGTCTTACAGGAGGAGGACTGAAAATGAATACTGCCTTACCCTATAGCTGAATGAGAAGAAAGGAGGAAAGTTAAAGTCTGTAACACAGGAAAGTAATTCACATTCCTATTCAACTCTTGTATTTTATAAATACATTACAACCCAACTTGAGTGGTCATTCCATTTTAAGGCAATAATCATGCCATTGTAGATCTTACCAGCATTTTATATTTTTATCAACATTTTATATATATTTTATATGAGCTTGCTTAGCTCATATCTGAAATACCAAGGAGGGCCAGCCCAGAGAAAAGACTCCTTAGCTCTCCCAGATGAATAGGTAAGTGAAGATTTATTTTTTATTACCCTGTCTGACAGCAGCCACCCCATAGTCTGGCTCCTCTGCCTACACACATGTAAACAATGGGAGGGGTACCATGTAAAACAGATTTTCAAAGCAAAACACAAAAAAAAGTCAGGAAAGAAAAAGGCAGTCAAATTCAACCAAGTCAAGAGGAGACACTGAGAAAAATGTAATAGGAGGATTAAGCAACTGAAGGAGGTAAGGTCATGTTCAAAAAACCCAAGTAATATATGAAATATATCTTTATGACTTCTTTAGAGGAAAGGGAGTGTACACTAAAATGTGTGGTCTACTTGTCCAACCAAAAATGTGATAAGTAGCAATGAATTAATTTATAACATGCATATAATCAATAAAATGAATACAGCTTAGAAATATGAGTGTTGTACCCTTACTAGACCCATCTTCCTCTTAGTCCCTTTCAGATAGTAGAAGAGGGGTGATGACTCTTGGCCCTGCCTCAGTGTACCACTGAGCATATTGACAAACTCTGGATGTTGAGCAGCCTCCCTCTCCTGTGCCTCCTCCTTCCTTCACCCCAGAAATCCACCAGGTAGGTCACACTGATGAACCACAGTGATTCACAACAACTGTTGCCACATACTGGCAATAAATAGACTGTAGAAATTGCTGGAAGGTCTTTATGGGCTATGTATAAGTTTCATCACACAGTCCATGAATAATGCCAGGAGTTACAGTGGCTTCTAGCTTGGAAGGTGAGTTTTTTTTATTTACTTGCTACCAAGGTAAAGTTTGTTTGGACCAACTTAGTAACAAAATGCACTTGGGTATTTTTAAGTCTCGGTCTTTTGGGGTGATGGGGTGGGATCACAGGGACAGCTTTCATGTGCTAGAGCTGTAGAGGTGAGTTCCTTCTGATTCTTCATCAGGACAGCTGGTGTGGTGGGAGCAGGCTTGTGTGGGTCACTCTTAGTCCTCCCTCCATTGGTTTTTCATTTTCTTTGGTAAGTGTGGTTTATTTTAAGGTATGATTTATTGAGAACATGTGTGCTTTATTTGACAGAGACAGTGGGAAAGGCTGTTCTCTGGCCTTCAGGCTGGTTTTTTTACATTCAGTTTGGTTTTCTGCCGTTCTTTCATGCAGATGAAAGTTGGAAGAAAAGGAGAGTAGTTATGTAAAACTCATTTGAATATTATGTACTTGTGGAGCTGATTTCTTTCTGTTGCCATGAGCCTTTCATTCAAAACCTCCCTGTACTAGGGCAAAACCCTTCCTTGATTCAGAGAGGACTTGACACAGAAAAAGTTCCATCTGTCTTTTGGAAACTTGTTTGTTATTTTTTTCCCCTTATTCTGCTTCTATTTTCCTTCTGTTTCTGATGGGTGCAGGATGCAGTTGTCTCATCCATGTGACAGTATTGTGTAATTCTGCCCCTTTGAGCCTGACTTACTCTCACTCATCTGTGACCAGCTGAATTCAGGACCTTCAGATTCCCTTCTGTGTGCTCCAGGACACTAGGAAGATTTGTTTCCCCAGTAGATACTGAACAAAGGTTGCAATGTTTACCAGTAAAGGGATCATTTTTCCAGCTCTAGATGCTGTGTAGCACTCTAAAGGCCAAGGAGAAGACCAAAGAAGCAAAGCTTTCACCTTCAGAGCATCTGAGCATCTCCTAGGAGTTTCCATCTCTTTAGAACCTGCTCCCATAGCATGAGTTTCATGGTTTCATTCTGTCTAGTCTCCATGCAAAGGTAGAGATGCCAGCCTGATGCAAGCAGTGCCTTAACCAATAACCCAGGAAACAGAGAGGCCAATTCTGTGTCAGGGCTTACTGCATGGAAGGAGAGAAGGACAGCAAGCAGTGGCATGGTGTGTGGATGTCTCTGCAGATGATGATGGTGGCAGTAGGGTCCTGCAGAGCGGTGTAAGCTGGTGAAGTTGTGCAGGAAGAAGCAATCCAGCTGAATGCTGCTCAGGGGTGGCCATCCCTGCACAATGTTCAGCTTTGAGTCACCCTGGCTAGCCTGGTTACCTTCTTCTGCTTGAAGTATCTTGGTTAGAGAAAATTATGGTACATTCACTGTGTACCCCAGGGATTCAAGTCAAGGCCTCTGCAATAATACTCTCTGGCAAAGACTATTTCTGGACATAACTACAAATATTTAATATGCTGTAAATTATAAATCAGCCTTCTCCAACACCGACAGAAGTGTATGCTCCAAGTGAAAATGGGGATTGCCTGGTCTGTTTTTTACCCCATGAATATTAGGATTGGAAACAGGGCAGTTAATAATTATTTGTGTTCAAGCACTGCAGTTACTATATAAACAATGCTAATATTGCTGACTTTTATACACAGCTTTCCATCTGCAAATTTCTAATCTCTTGTATATTTCAATTTTCTGTAATTTCCTGGCATAACCTGTCTGAAACAAACTCTACAAGCCCTGAAATAATATTTGGTATTACAGATGACAACCAGTATATTTTTGCAATAAAATGTTTGTGGAGGAATGACTTATGTGTGATCTACTCTGCGTACTTCACCATAGTAACAAAATGAATTGGTGTCTTAGAAGCCAGCAAGCAAGGAGGCTTCTTTTGAACTGCCTGACCTCTTTCACAGCACTGAAGATGTCAAATATTTTTCAAATGCAACATTCAGCTAAACTGCCTGTCAATGCAGCATCCTTCTGAAGCAATTCAACCTTTTCCTATTTGTTTGTTTCTGTTTGAAGAAGAGGTTTCAATTTTACATCTAATGTCAAGTCAGTTTGATTGTGAAAGAGATGTGAGAAGAGCTTCCTTCCCTGACCTTCCCAAATGCTATTAGCTTGGAAAGTAACAGAAATATATAAAAGCTTCAAATGGAGGGGCTGTACCCTGTAGCTGATAAATAAACTGATAATTTTTTGAGGTAAGAAATGGGTGACTCTGATGCATAACCTGCCAGACAGAGGCTTTTGCAGTATGAGATGCACTCACTAATGATTCCAAGCTCTCTCGGAGCAGGCATTTTCAAACCTTACTTATATTTCACTGAATATTTAATGTCACAGTTCTGCCAGAAGCCTCTGAAAATAAGGAGAATTAAAACCCATCAGTCATTCCTCAGCAGAAGGAAGTTGATGATTTAGAAAGCTTCTCTTTATCATGTTTCAAAGTATGACCTTGAGGAGTGCCAGGAATGTCCTTGTGGTGCCTGTAAGAGGCAGTTTAGAAGTCATGGCTGGTGGTGTTTCACCTGAGCACTGTTAAATGCAAGCGTCTGTCAGGGTTTGTCGTCCTCTGACCAATATGCTCTTTAAGACTAATCACCTTAAAAGTCATGTCAGAGATCACACAGTGAAGCCTTTACTTATGCAGGTTTTGATGTCCTTGCTTTGCTGTGGTCAGCAGGGCCCTCAGTGTTGGTTTGGGGAGCAGCACCCCAGTCAGGAATTGTTTCTAGTGAGAGGTGGCTGCCTGCTTCCTTCTGATCTATTATTTTCCTCTTTTCCAAGTGCATTTTCCAAATCAAGCTCTGGATTTCAAACCCATCCTTTAAACAGAAAAATCTGGAATCGAGAGAAAACAACAGTAATATCTTGTGGGTATGGAGTACCAAAAAGAACTTTCTGTGCTCAGTTTGTAGGTGTTGGTGTGTGCATGAGCATAGAAATTCAGGATGAAATGACAACTTGCCCATGGTTCAGTTATAGGGATTTAATTAATGTTGCCTTTCCCTATATCCAGCCTCCCTCTGCATCACACAGTCCCTTCTGTATCAGAGAGTTGGGTTGAGGGGATAAAAAAGGGATGGATTCGTATGTCTTCATATGTTGTTTCCCCTATCATAATAACTTATTTACAAAAATGAACAACAGTTAACAAGGAAGGCAAAAGTATGAGGCATCCTCACTTAAGTCAGCTTTGATGGAAATGTCTGTACTTTGCTTCTGAGAGAGGCTTACATATACATCTATTTATGTTGTAGCTCTTGAACAGACTTGAACTGGTAGATGATACCACAGTACAAAATCCAGCTGGTCTAATTTGAGAAGAAATTTTGGACATTGAAAATACCCTTAGTTCTCCCCTTCAAAGAGACCAGAAAAGGCATTTGGTGCAATCGCCTACCTCTCAAAACCAATACAGTTGCAAGTGATGGGTTTGAATGGAAGTCCCAACAGCAATATTTATCTCCAGTACTGCAGAACTGTTGAGATAAAAATCTTGACAAATTTCCCAATTTTGTTGAAGTTCTAGTAACACTGCCAAAAGGTGCAAAACTCAAAAATCAAAGATTTTATTTCTCGTGTTTTTATACAAGTCAATGGCTTATTCCATTTGATCCAAAAGAAATTTTATGGGAGCATTTTGAGATTCCAGGATGAGGTAAAAGTGTGACCACATATAGGCGTGCTGTAGAGCTCTCCCTTTTGTATTCAGTGATTTTTACCAGCATTTACAAATCTCGTTGCCTTTTATTGCACAACTGATTTTAAAATATGTGTATGTCCAGGAGCTCTTTCCTATGATCATTGGTGAGAAACATCCCTGAAGTGTTTGATGAAGAGGCAAACTGTTCAGGGCTCTTCACACACACAGTTAATTTCCTTCTTATGAAGAAAACACCAGGCCTTAAGGGGTTTTAAAATGCACTGGGGACAAGAAAGACAAAAACCAATGGCCAGAAGCCGAAGCCAAGATGAATCCAAATGAGGAGATTTTAATAGTGAGTCAGTCATCCAGAGAAATGACGATTTGCCAGCTCTTAGTGTCTCCAGAGAGAGAGCGTGCCTTTCTAGAAGATGTGCCGTACTAACAGTACAGTTTATTCAAAAGTGGGTTAATTGTGTGGAGTATAATGACTTGTAAAATAAAAGCCATATCAGAGGATCTGCCTAATGGTCCTTTGCCTTTAGTTTTGTGAGGTTTATCTAAAAACAGTATTGCTTTTCTTTTTTGTTTTTCCAGCTCTTGCACAGACTAGGACAAAGTATTTTAATTCCATTCCTTACAGATTTCTACCTTGGAAAATGAAGCCATTGAGCAAAGCAAAAGTCATAACAGCAACTGTGAAGTGATAACAGTTTGCAGTTAGTGCTCAGCCAGTGGGAACTAATTCACTCATTCACAAAGCTACAAAGCTGCCGTCAGACTGCATCCTTTTTGTCACTATCAAACAGATTGTGATTAGATCCACTGACAAAGGTGAATGGTTTGATAGCCATAATTTAATCCTCTTCTATCAATTCAGCAAGACAGTCACTAAATCAAACAGTCCATTTTTGCGACTTTATCCTGAATTTATAGTCAGTGCCACAACATCTGAAAATACATGTTGCTAGATGGTTGTTTTAGCACAGTTCGTAGCCGTGTGTATACGTAACCTGAATGGCCTCTCTGCCAAAGGTGTGTATAAAATTATCGTGTATATACTTGTATATACATGTATAGAATTAATAAATGTGGGAGTAAACAGAAGAGTGTTGTTGGTGGAACATGAGCATGTGCATGTCTGGTTTGTTCAGCATTATTTCTGCGAGTCATACACATCTGTGCAGGAGAAGCTGCTGCCTCCTGCTCCTCTTATGTAACTTCATAAGGACTCATAACATTGATATAGTATCTGCAAAGAGAGGCTAAGGGAGTCAGTTACCAGGTGATACTTGTCAAGAGCTCATCTTCCCTATTCAGGTATGTTCTGAGACTTAAAACACAAATAGTGACACACCTACAGAACGTTATCAGCATCGTTCACTCAGTACAGAGCACCTGAATTTGAAAAGTCTGGATATTAGTTTGGCTTTGGCTGTGGCTTAGGGAATACATGATCATATGTAAGTCACTTAATTTCTCTGAATTTTTATTACTTACAAGACTGAATGCTCTTGGTTTACTGTGGCCTACTTCTTGCAGCTCTTGTGAGCTGCTACACTCGTGTCTTCATGTGGAGGTAGTTTCAGTAAAGCTATGTGGTTTTATTATTGCCTCTATAAACAGAAAGCAATCCCTATATTTTGGCTGGTAAAAATGAAGCAACAGTAATCAGAGTTTTCATTTGTGCAATTTGTTTTAAAGTAGGGTGTCAGATATGCCCATGTTCAGTTCTCTTTTATGTCCTCTTCTCGAGTACCTCAGTTGCTACCGCATGTGCTTAACCCCTCTATGATCACCAGGAATGGTTCCAAAGTTCTTAACCTAAGGCTCTCAGTGCAGGGAAGTGGTGTAACCTTCCCCAGATTATGGAAAGGGTTACAAACCCAGGACCAGAAAATCTCAGATTTCTTCTCACTGCTGTTGAAAAAGATTGTTGCTTAAAAGTCGCTTTCCTTGCCAGGAAGAAAATTTGGGGGAGAGATGAAGTATGGTTTTGCTCCAACAGTATTGGAAGAAACCTAAGAAAACGTATTTGTTGTATCCTAGAGGTGAAAAGGCCAATCAAACAAACAAACAAACAAAGTACTGCTCATTGCTTTGAGACACCTCATAATTTCTGAGCTGATTTCAGTTATTTTTGAACAGCTGCAGCCACAGGGATGCTGTACCTTTCCTGAACAGCTGAACAGATGATATATCAGTTTTAAATCAGATCCCAGCTGAAAGGGAAAGGATTGCAATCTGCTTAATAGTGCTGTTGCTGCAGTCAAGTAGACGTCATTTCAGAAGGAAAAATATTGGGAACGCTGACACCAAAGGAGACGTGCCCTCAGCCATTGGTTATATCTGGGTGCACCATGGTGTGTGCAGACTTAACCTCACAACAGCAGCCTTGAGTGCACAGCCACAGCCAGTGTCAGCTCCACCTCATGCATTTTATGTGCTGTAAAAGCCACGGCTTTATTCCTGCCCTGCTCCTCAACCTCCACCAGTGCCTCTTTCTCGGGAAGCTGAAGCAGCAGCACACAATGCACAATTTAACACCTCTCTCCCTGTTTCTTCCCACAGACCAGCCATTGAGCACTGGTCAGGAGCCACTAGCACTCAGTTCAAACAATGTAAATTCTATGAGAGCTCATTGTTTTTGTAAAGATCGCGTGCAATCTGTTGCCAAGCAGCCTACACAAATATTTCAAGCCTGCCTCTTTCTTCACACAGTTTAAAAAAAACAAACCAAAACAAAAATAACAAGAGCTTTTACTTTGTAAAGGCTGAGGTGGAATTAACCTCTTCCTGCACAAGTATCAGACACTGACCTGATGGAATTATTGACATGTGCAAGCATTCCATGGGGATGATCCTGGAGAGGACTTGACTTGGAGGCTGGCTATGAATTTATATATGTATTGTTATACATCTTGCCAGTACAAAGGTCTTTCCAATTCCCTCTTTTCTTGAGAGGTGACATTTTTCTGGCTAACCCTAATGTTAAACTACCTGATTTCTAAGGACCACCTCCTCATCCCAAATATCTCCAGGGTCCAGGCCCACCTAGGAAGAATAGCCACATTTGATGATGTTTTTCTCTCTCCCCTCATTCCTGCCATCCCTCATATCTAAACATATGCTCAGCTGCTTTGCTGAAATCATCAGACAGGAACAATGTCCATTCTGTAAAAATGTTATAGGAGTGCCAGCTCTAGATTTCTGTGTAGAAACTTGGAAGCAGACACATATTTAAAAATACTTGTTATTATTTTTACTCCTATCACACTTCAGTCTCCCCACTATGAGTTATCAGGCTAGGTTTTTCTGTCTCTGGGAACAGTGTCCAGGCACAGAGCTGTCTAGTCAGGCAAGAATTATCATTGGTATCACACCGGATAGACTTCATGAAAAAACAGACCAAGTCCAAATATAAGCCATGGCTTGAATCCCAGCAGCACTTTTCCATAGGAACAGGCCTTCATACAGTATGTACCTTTGTGTGTGCAACTGCAATACTCAGGAGTCATTTCCCAGCCAAATGAAGCCTTTATCAGTGACTCCAGGGTCTGATTGCCAAGGAGACATCTATGATCTGTGAGGAGTCAGGATTATGAAGGTAATTAACAAGCTCCTAAGATCTGCCTCGGAACTTTGCCATTCGTTCATGCCATACATACCTATCCCATTAAAAAAAGACTGTTTTCAGGACATTTTCTGACCCCCTCTTTATTGCATTTGATTTCTGAGGTTCTTTTATTATTCTGCTTTTTGAAACCAAAGTTTCACATTCAGGACAGAATCACAAAAGTGATCTGAGCTCCCTGAAGTTGTAAAATTTCATGATACATCTCATATAAGTTCTAAATCAATTCCTCCAAACTGATTTCAGAACTGCCTGAAACACCATTTAGTAGGGCCTGACCTATTTCTGCTAGACAACGTTTAAAACTGGTTGGAAAATGTCCCCATTTTAGCAATGACCTTGTTATTTATAACCAGGTCTAGATCCTATAATATCTATTAATTATAATAGTTTTATTCAAAATGTCATTTATCCACATGTTCATAAGGACATAAAATCCTGCAATTTGCCTAACTAAGGTAGAACTGAAAGACCTTATTGTGGTTTCTTATTGTGGCTTTCTATAAAAATGCAAATACCTACAGCTAATGTGCCACAATGGGATTTTCAGGGTGGTAACATCAATTATATGCATTACTGTTTTCTGCATCGAGACATTAATGTGTAAAAGGACAAATAATTTTCCAGAATGATCTTTTAAATGTAAAAATGTGTTTATTGTATTCCTTCTTTTGTTGCCAGTTTGCTTCACCTGTGGTTCTCGTGCATTGCCAATGAGATTGGCAGTACGCACAAATGAAAAGGATCATTTAAACTCAGAAGAAGCAACTGAAAGTAACCAGGTAAGAGCTATTTAGAATAATTTGGTTTGGAAGTCACCTTTGAAGGTCATCTAGTCCAAACTCTCTGCAATGAGCAGGGACAACTTCAACTAGATCAGGTTGCTCAGAGTCTAGTCCAATTTATCCTCGAATGTTTTCAGGAACAGGGCATCCACCCACCTCACTGGGAAACCTGTGCCAGTGTTTCACCACACTCATTGGAAAAAAATTTCTTCCTTATAACTAGTCTAAATCTACCTTCTTTTAGCTTGAAACCACTACTCCTTGTCCTACTAAACATTTTGTGCCTCACCATAAAGGCCCTTTCTGGCCTTAAAACCTGCGTGCCGTATAGAAATGGTTTGCGCTGCCGTCGGGGGAGTGAGGACGAATGCCTGTGTGTCTGGTGGCCCATGTGCGCCACGGGCAAGACGAGCAGCACATCTGAGTCGGGGGGCTGATGGAGGAAATGTCTCTCCTTCCGTGCCCTCCGTGGCTCGGGGCTGTGCGGAGCCGGCTGCCGGAGCCCTGGGCACCGCTGCCCTCTCCTGGCGCCTCCCATCTCGGCACCAGCCGGGCCGGGAGCGACAGCAGCGCCGCAGGGCCCCGCCGTGCAGAACAGAACCGGCTTTCCGGGGTACAACCCAGTTCACAGGTAACTACAAGCGGGTGTGAAAGACTGTGCCAATAAAGATGGTTCCAGTGCTCCCCTGCCTTAGGGGACCAGTCTCACCCCTGCTCCCCTCCACACCTCCTTCGGGACATGCCGGGGTGCCTGCAGCCTGCTGTCCTGCACCGAGGAAGGCAGTAAATGGGAGAGCTTTTCATTAGTTAGAGCCCCTAATTTGGGGATTGTGTAAAGCTTATTCCCATTCCTGTAGTTAACCTGAAACCTCTAACACATGCGCTGCCAGTCTCTGTGGAAAACAAATCAAATGCTGAGTGTTGCAATGCTCCACAGAGACATCGGGGAGAATTTGTCAGCCCTGGACCCTAGAGATACACAGGGCCTTTTTATTATTTCAACTTCGAGCAGTCATTTGTGACTGAGTTAAGAGAGCATAAACCTGCCAGATTTCCCAGGCACTTAGCATAGGCACCTTTGCCTGTACGAGACGCAGGGAGCTCAGAGCAGGGTGCTGCGGATCGGTCCCTTCTGCTCGTCCTCTGAAGTGCAGGACTTCAGCTTCTACCACATATTTTTTACCACATCTCTCCCTTTTCTCATCTGTCTCCATTCCTGGGGAACTCCTGAGGGTACAAGAATGCTGCACACCTGCAAAACATTCATTGACTTTCTCTCCAGCCAAGCCCATGTTCAAGGTTCCTGCCCTAGCTGGGGCAACTTTCCCTTGCACTACAGGAAATAAAACAGAGAGAGAGAGAGGAAAGTCCTCCAAGCCTTTCTCTGGCCAGGGGTGGAATCACAGGAGGAGGAGCAATCTGAGCATTCAAGAAAGATCAGAGGAGAAAGGGAGAAAAATTTCAAATGTGGTACATGGCTCTTGCAAGCACCTCACAGCCCTAACTTGCTGAGTCGTAAAAGAAAAGTTCCCCATTCCCTCTATTTTATTTTCCTTCTCAGGGAACTTTGCATAGCTGGAGGAGGAAAAGAAAAATAACTGTCTTAGATATTATTTCAGCACTTTAATTTCTGTTTCAAAGAATCCAATTTATTAGCAGCAGTACCTGAGATTATACTCACCAAACAAATTCTCAAAGGAAGCCTCGCCACATAGGTGTATTTTTCATTATACAATAAACTCTGAACTCCACCAAAGGTGTTTTCTCGTAATGTTGAACTCAGTGCCTGACAATTATTGTCCAGCTCCATTTGGTGCCAGAAGTGCATTCAGTGGAGAAGTAATAAATCCTTTCATGCTGTTTAATAAAACGAGAAAATGTGTTGCTCACACTTGGATGCTAGACTTTATTACACAAACACAGCTAAAAAAATAAATGGAGTATTTCCTGTTTAGAAGTGCCTACAGGTCACATGATGTTGATTTTCTCCAGGTGTTGCAACTCTAAATGAAATTTTCACTCAAGTTATTCTTAAAGAAGTGAGTTATTTCAAAATGCAATAATCAACGTGTTGTTAAAGGTGCAAAAACCATTGTAAAAACCCCCAAAACATTCAGTGTGCTGTAATGAAATTAGATGTGGAACACTGTGGTTGCCAAATTATTCAAGATATTTGTAAGACACGTTGCCTTTCACTCGAGTACTTTTCTGAGTTTCTACTGAGAGAAGAAAAAAAAAAGAAAGGAAAAATCCTATGAGATCTGAGAAGCCCTTTCAACTTCTGATTTTGTCTCTTTGTAGAGATCTGGGGTTATTTTTTGCTCTGGTGGTCTGGTCTTAGTTAGAGGTGCCACTGCTTTCTAAAGTAAATGCCTGATATAAATAAATATCTTCATCAAGGTGAAAGTGCTAAGTGAAAATCACTCCTTAAGCAGGATTGTCTGTTCCTTCATTTCCACGAATTTAAATGAAAGAAAAAGTCAGTCACACGTTGTCTTTTAATAGATGAATACTTTGGTTTTGGATGTGTTCCATACCGCTCATACTCACACAACCCATGTGAACCTCATCCAGTGATGCTTTGAAGAATGTGATGAGTATCTGTCATGCATGCCTTATTCCTCCTCTCTCTTGCCTTCCATTTACAGGCTTGTGTGGGCGAGTCTTTCCCCTTGGGGACTTGGTGGGGGGCATTTAGAGGTGCTCAATAGTCTGTATTTCTGTGGGAGTCATGGAACAAGAAGCACTGAGCAGGATGGGTCTAACATCTTGCTGGAGTTCCTCCCACAGCTTCTGAACAACCAGCAGAGTGGAGATCCCTGCCCAGAGTAGCTTTATGCACAGTGTAAATTCCCTGCATACCTGAGAAAGATGTATCTCACTCCAAAACTTCTGAGACATCTAGACAAATTCTGTGCCCCAACCATCTGTTATTCCCATCCATGGTAATTTCTTGATATTCCATTATATGAACTTAGCACTGCCTGGTTTGAATTTTATAGCTGAAGTTGTAGCTCCCTTCTGTTAATCTCTTGCTCAAATCTTTCCCAGATTTGAGTCCCAAATCCACTTACACTACTGGATTTAATTACTCCTGTTGGTGGTTCTTATGGAAAAAAACAGATCGCTATCATTGGGCGGCTCACCCACCCACTGGCCTTTTCTGTAGACTAACATTAACCTGAATATCCATAACAGGCACTGACACTGCACCTCTATAAATGTCAAAGAACAACATCTCCTTAGATATCATCCAAAAAGCTCTTGTATCTGAAAGAATGACTCAAACAGCCATGGTTTCATACATAATGAAACAGGTCAGAAGCGACTGCAAATACTTTCCTAATGACACGAACTTTGTAACAGGCCCTCAGAGCGCACGGAGTTTCATCACCAGTTTGACCAGTTGACAGCTCTGCAGCCACCAAAAGAGGTGGAATCACCCTGTCCTTCCACACCTCCATTTTGTGGGACAGCACCTGAAGTCATATGAGCCAAGGAACACACCCATCTGAAAATTACTGGGCTTTTTGGAGGATTGTTTTTTCTCTAGATCAGTTTGCCGATGCAGTTGGTCGAACAGTGTGGTTGGTTGTTGTTCTGGGGAAGCATGGCAGGGAGAAGAGGTGGGACATGCCTTTTTAATAACAGTGGAGTCATTAGAAGGCTGGAAAGGCTTGTGAAACCATCTCATAGGGTTTTGCAAGCCTAGTGTGGTGTGCATCTCCCTGGGGTCCTTTTCTCCCAGAGGCCCCCGTTCAACATTGCAGTTAAATGACTGAATTTCAAGCTCATGAGTAGTTCCCAAGGCATTTCATATTTAATTTCAATTTAATTGTACTCTTAGCTTAGATTTAATGATAAGCATAGATTTAGTTGTATGTGCAGAGCTAGGTATGCGTTCATGTCCTTCTCAGGAGGAATATCACAACTGCGTGTATGAAAAGTAACTGATTTTTCCTAATGGGTGATTCTAGTTATGAATTTATTTGGCTCATTAGTTGAGGGCTGATTTATTCACTCTTTTTCTTTACTGACAGCAGCAAGTTTCCTTCCACCTGGATGTAACTCCAGGACTCAGAACTTTCTACTTAACTCCCTCTGCAGATTTAGTCAAACTCTCTCTTATCAGAGTTGGTCTTACAAGAGGGCTTTTGTAGCTTAAAATTTTCCAAACTCAGCAGGATCAAATGTAGGCTTTTAAATCTGCATTTGAGCTCCTCCATACACTTTGGGGGCTGTGAGCTTCCCACGTCATCTCCAATGAGAGATAAAAAAGAAAACCTCTCCCTGTGACTGTGAACCAGAGGAGCACTTTGCAGCAGTCCTTTTTCCTGTTGGGCAGCAGGGTCTGCCCAACAATGCAGAGAACATCTCTGTAACCTTGTGAGGTCAGATGAGCACAAGTGACATGGGGAAGAGTAATAATAATAGAAAAAGAAAGGTGAAAATAGTTGATATTTAAAAAGGATTTCAAAAACACTCCAGGAATACTAAATATTGGTATTACACAATTAAGTGAAACCTTCTGCTGGTCTAAAATATATATTAAAAAAATCGGTCTGTCTGAGTTGAAGTGTGATGCCATGCTGCTTACATTATATATGAATAGTAATTGGAAACAGGACATCTGCAGAAATTAACCATTAGCTGTTGAGCACTAAAATCTCTAATTGAGTTTGTAAGCCCTTAATGGCACAGTTAACCTTAAACATAGCTCCGTGCATGCACTACCTGGTTAACACTGGTTTATAACTCTAACAGCTGATAATATTTCACACCCATGAGAGCAACAGATTAGCAAGAGACTTGGTGGAATGAGCTCAGCTCGCCGCTCTTTTGGACCACAGACATAACAGCTTAACCTTTCTGAGCTCAACCTTTCTGCTGTAACTGGTCTTTTTGGGCTTCCTTCCTTGCAGACCTGCACGTGATGAGAGCACCCCTGCATGTGTGGCTTGGAGAACTGCAGACACTGCTGTGTCCTTGGGGCACTTTGTGGCATTGCAGCAGATGGAAGCTGCATGGATATGATGGATAAATCCACCTCAGGTGGGCTGGAAGAAGTGTCTATAACTTGAAGTGTCCTTGAAAAGGAGCAACACTGTAATTTACACAAAAAGGGCAAATTTTACCCCAAAGTATCGATGGGAACTGGAGACATTAAAGCTGTGAGGAACAGCTCATACTACATGCTTGGCTGGGGATTCATTCATAAATCTTAATCCCACATCCTCTACCATTAAACCCTGTGCCCAGGAAACCCTAGGACTGTGCAGCCCAGGCAGACCAGCTCAGGAAGGACAGTTTCAAAAGTGTGGGTGATTTAAAGTGGTTGGTGCAAAGGGCAGAGCTGACAAGCAGGTGGAAGAAGTGTTGTTGAAAAAGCACATAATTCTTTGTCAGCAATGAAAAGTAAACTGGACAAGTAGATCCAAAGCTCTTTCAGCTTTAGGTGTCCTAATTCAGAGGCTTGTAAAAAAATACTGTTACTGCCAACTTCCAGCACATATCTAAGCAAATTCATTCTGCAGCTATTCCAGAAGCATGTGTATGTGTATTTACATATATATATATATATATTTAAGAAGCAAAACCCCTAAATGTGCATTGAATAAATTTCTGAAGAGACACATAAATCTCTGCTGCAGACCTGTGTTATTATGTGTGCCACAGCTCCTCTGAGGCTGGCACTTACCTGGAGAAAACCAGGTAAAGTCTGCACCTTGGGTTGAGGTGTATCCTCAGTTGAGGTGGGTGGGTCTGAGGGCATCCCTGCAGAGCCCAAGCAGAACTGTGAAATGCTGCCCTTGCCCAATTATGGTAGAACGTGGGGCAGTGCAGCAAAGCGTGTGTGCAGACCTGCCCCTCTGCTGCAGCGTGTGCTGGCTTGTCAGCAGCTGAGAGGTCAGCCTGGCCCTGTCTGTCCTGTCCTGTGCTGTCCTGTGCTGTCCTGTCCTGTGCTGTCCTGTCCTGTGCTGTCCTGTCCTGTCCTGTGCTGTCCTGTCCTGTCTGTCCTGTCCTGTCTGTCCTGTCCTGTGCTGTCCTGTCCTGTCTGTCCTGTCCCGTGCTGTCCTGTCCTGTCTGTCCTGTCCTGTGCTGTCCTGTCCTGTGCTGTCCTGTCCTGTCTGTCCTGTCCTGTCTGTCCTGTCCTGTCCTGTCCTGTGCTGTCCTGTCCTGTCTGTCCTGTCCTGTCCTGTCTGTCCTGTCCTGTCCTGTCCTGTCTGTCCTGTCCTGTCTGTCCTGTCCTGTGCTGTGCTGTCCTGTCCTGTGCTGTCCTGTCCTGTCCTGTGCTGTCCTGTGCTGTCCTGTCCTGTCTGTCCTGTCCTGTGCTGTCCTGTGCTGTCCTGTGCTGTCCTGTCCTGTCCCCTGTGCTCCCCAGGCACAGGTGCAGCTGTGGCACAGCCCGAAATCACAGATCTTCCTTCACCTTTTGACGACAACTGCTCTTTTATGGCTGTGACCTGCAGCCTGTGACTTAAGCCAGGAAATAAAAATCACCTTTCCTCTGTTTACTCACTTGCCTTAAAAAATTGTGCTTGTTCCTATGAACCCTTATTTTATATAATTTTCATTAACAGTGCTTTACATGACAATGACTTTGATGGTAATTGCCCATTTTTCTGGCTGCTTTTGTGGTACATGAAAATTCACAATAAGTGAGCATGGATCAAACCTTTGAGCTAGCAGATGTCTCTGAAACAATTTTTTCCTGCTCACTTATGATAGAAATTCTCTAGCATTTTTTGTACTTATCAAAAAGTTTTGCTGACCAAGATAAATAAAACAAAAACCGCAGCTCCGTGCAATGTGGGGTTTGGATTTAAAGTAAATCTTTCTCCCATGCAGAGATTTAGCCCCTCTGAGGCTGCTGTTTTGTCACCTTTTACAGCTCTGTCTCCTAGGCACCCTCAGAGTTTACTGCAGCTGACACGGCTTCCTGTGGACTTTCGCCTACGCACTGCCCCTAGGTACCTGCAGGAGTTGATCACTTTGCAGCCATTACCCTTTTCCTATTTTCCCATGTGTTTTTACGGCAACTTGTGGTGATTTTCTAGACTAGCTGGAGTATCTGGGGCTTCTTTGTGCCTTTGTTAGATGTTTTGTTTTTCTTTCTTTTTCCCCAATGGCAGTTATTTTATTACATCCCAGCCTGTGTCTCCAGGCCTCATGCTCTGGGATTCTTGTTTGGTTTTCTCATGGAGCAGCCCTTTTTCCTTACCATTTCCCTGATGCCTTGTATTGCATTTTTATTACAGCAGAGGCTGTGTCTACAGGTCCTTCAGGCTATTTGTTCTGAGACTTTTATTGGATTCTCAATAAATATGCTTGCCATTGGGGGTCCTTAGCTGGTTTCCTTACCTATTTTTATTGAAGCTGTGCTTCCAGACAAAATGTTAACCAGCTATTTCAACAGCAATCTGGTTTCTCTTCTGAGCCCTTGCAGAGTTTCTTACATGTTTGCATTGGCTGAGCTACATGTCCTGCTTTTTTTTTTTTTTTTTTTTTTTTTTTTTTTTGTGTTTCCCTCATGTTTAAGAACTTTTGTTGATGCAGTCTGGGTGCTTTTCTGCAGCTGTCTCCATTTTACCTGGCAGCACAACTACACCTTTGTGGCAGACACCAGGTGGAATGAAAACAGTTCTCTGCAAAGCTGAGAAATCCTAGGATTTCTCAGACAAGCAGGAGACATTCCTGCAAAAAAGGATAAAAGACAAGCAGGTCACATTCCTGCAAAAAGCTGCTGTTTGCTAAATTGACCCGATGGTTTTTGCTTGGGTAATCCATGCTTCACTGAGCTACATCAGGGTGCATTGTCTTCATCAAGAGAGATGGATTTGGTGCCTTGCAGGATGGCGGGTTTGTTGTTCTGGGGAAGGTCCTGTAAGACTAACAAACCCTTGCAGGCACGTCACCAAAGTCCTAAAGCTGGAGGCTCTCAGTGGGTCCTGCCATGAGGATTTTGGTCCAAATTTTAACAGAAGTTCCATCTTGGTTTAGTCCTATTTCCATGGCTATTTGTGGTATCAGTGTATATAACTTAGGGGGAAGTGGCATTCCCTGGAAAGAGTCTGTGGAAAGGATGATGTGGCAGCCTAGATACAAGGGCAGGACTGGCAGCTTTTCCTTCCCAAAGGCAACAGCTGCAACCCTGTCCTAGTCCTTTTGGGAATGGGGTTGTGGTACAACCCCACAGAGAAACCACTTCCAGAGCTGCTGGGTTACCCTGCACCCCATCATCCTGCTGAGCCCAGACAGAAAAACACTGATGGGTAATACTAGAGAGGGGAAAAAAAACCCCCTCTCTCCAGCCTAAGCCTAAGCCTTCATCTTTTATAGTGGTTTTTATGCATTGCATTGGTTTTCTATTTTTAACTTGGGTGAAAAGGCCTATGTGGCCAATGTATATGTGTGTGTTTGTGCATCTCTAACTGCTCTTCCCATAGTAACTTTTGAATTATTGACCAGTTTCAACCAGATTTGACCGAGAAGGAGAAATCAGCAAGATAGGATGCTCCTGCAATTTCTGTCTAAAATAAACAGCTGGGTAGAGGAGAGAATATCAGAGAATCCACACAGGAAAGAGCCATTCTAAATACTTTAACTGCAGGAAAAGTTTAGATCACAGTTAATGCTTTATTAGACATAAAAATCCACCAATAATTCAAGTTGTCTTTCCCGGATGAAGACCATATCCTGTGTGTAGTAAAAGGTAATTCTGGTTTAGGTTTTCTGGTGCTATGGACATTCATAAAGTCTTCTCTCACAAATACATGCTGCAGATTTAGCCCAATGCAGTTTTAAAAAAAGAATCAACTACAAGATGCAAATTCATTTGAAACCAGTGTCTGCTCCTTATGATACAGATAGACATAGATATTTGCTTAGAGGTAGTTATAAAGCTGTTCTGGGGCATTTATTTTATCAATACTCTAGAAAATACCAATAGATATTTTCCACTTAATGTGACACACACATTAATAGCCCTATTTTTGAGAGGGAGTATTTGTATTTTGGGACCAGAGGATTTGTCTCAGAACAATAAGACATTGATGGCAAAGAAATGAAGACAGTCCATATCAAACAAGTCCACTGTCTTACCATGGAACACAGTTTCTCCTTCAGCATGAAGCTGTTTTCCAGGCATAGAGAAAGGTGGAACTATCTAATGCTACACTATATTTTACCTCAGAAAAGGAAAACTGGGACACAGTGAGACTGATACCCTTGGCTTGTCTGGAGTCTACAGGTGATCTGACTGAACCATTCCCAGGTCAGCAGCGAGACTGTAAATTCACTGGGAGTCACATCCCCACAGACAAAGCTATGGGACATTACTAGTAGGGAAGAAGCTGTTTTAAAAATTCAGTTTATTTGCCTATTTTGGACACAAGAAGTAAAACTTGAGCTGAACAAAATAAATGAAAACAGAAGCTGTAAATTCTTATCCACTGTATTCAGATGAACAGAGAGAACTTTGTGATGCGCTGTTGGAGACTTGCTTGGCCCAATAAATCAGTGGTTCCTCAATGATTTGCCAGAAACCCTGCTCCTCCAGAAGCCATGGGGATTGCTTTTTTAACTCCTTCAAGAGAGTCAGAAACCAGATGTGTTTTGTCCATGGCTGGGGGAGACACAGGCTGCAGTGCAGCACAGGGGGCAGGAGGATTTGGCATCCAGGTGCCATATCAGGCATCTCCCTAGAGCACAAACTGCCCATCTCCCTGGGGCAGCAAGGGATGCTGGGCTCAGGAAAAGATCTGCCATGCCAAAAACTGCACTTCTTGTGAAGGACCCATTTCTTGTGAAGGAGCTTGTCATTCTGAGGTCCTTGAACTGCCAGGTAACTTTCTGCAAGGCAGCCCAGAGCTTCTCCTTGTCCTTCTGTAAGGGGGGACAGTGACACAATCCTTGAAGGGGCTCTTCTCCCAAGTATTCATGATTATTCCCAGGAACATAAGGAGCTAGGCTTGGGTCACTCCAGGTTCTGCAAAAGAACTTTCTGACCCCATCTGCAATAGGAAGTTAAGAGCAGCCTTTATCGCGCCAAAGCCAAATTGTTTGCTGCTGAAGACTCCTGTTTGTCCACAACCAGCTTCATGTGTCCAGCGTGTTGAGCAACAGCCTTGACTTGTACTAAAACATGCTCAGATTTTGTGAGCTTCCCATGTGTCAGAAGGATGGGTGGGAGTTGAGGCTGGAGCTGGGAAGAGCCACGAACTTCAGCCTGGTGATGACACTGGACTCCTTAGGCTAACAAAAGCCTGAAACATCTAATGTGAGTACATGCAAAAGTTCAGCTTTCTTTGTGCCAGAATCTGGGGAAACCACAAAATGACAGTGATAACATGACTTTCTCATGGTGCTTGTGGGACGGTCATTAATGACCCTGGTGTGAATATGGGGCACTCAGTATTTCATCACGCTGGAGAGGTGATTGTAACTCACAGTTCCCAGCAAGAAACATCTCATTTAAAAATCAGAACATTTCCCTGCATTTTTTGGACTCTTTTATTGCAAATTCTGTTTCTTTTTTTAGATTTTCTTTTGTTGCAAACCTGCGATTGTCTTATAGAAAATGAACCACACATGGATGGTTGGTGTTCCATTCATGGGACTGAAATGCCTGAATGTTTTACAGCAACAATAAAAACTTGGGTACCATTATGACTGAATAAAATCTGGGACACAATAACAGTAGCAATTTTAATTTTTTCTTAAATGAAAACAAGTTGCTGTATTATTAAGGGCACAACTCCAATTTATGAGTTATTTTGTGCAAACAAAAGGCTCACTCTCTTAGCCAAAATAGTAGATACTTGCTCACTCTTAACAAAACAATAATCTTCTACTATTGTATCACTAAATGTATCATGAAGCGAAGCCCTCAAATCCAGGTTTTGACATCAGAGGCCAACATACTTACCTGAATTTGGGATTCTGAGATGCATTTATGGTACTACTTTTTGCAGTGACCATTCCCACTGCATGGTCATGTGCATGGGAAACCCACTGGGATGGTCCATGGCCTGGCTGTAGCTGATGCCATCCAGCATCTTGTAGCTGGGCTAGAGGGAGGACTGGTCACAACTGTCCCCAAAGGCACTGGGGTGCAGCCTCCCCATTTCAGATTTCTTCTAGCATTTGGGGGATACTGTTTATCAGGACTTATTGTCTGATTTCAGCTGAAAATTATTCCCTGTCAAAGACCCAGGTTTCATGCTCTACACTACAGCAGGCCAGGAGGACTTGAGCTATGGTGAACTTTTAAATTAGTTTCTAATTCTTTTGAAGTGCTTGTCCCAATAGCTTATTTTCTTTTCACTGTTGACTTCTTGCAAAAAGACACTTCAGATGGTGTGAATTAGAATAGCTCTGGATAGACTTAGGCTCAAAAACTATTGTCTCATGCCTTCATGGCCTCCATGAAATCAACAGCAAACCTCAAATATATTTTAGTGAGAGAAGGAGCAAGGCTAACACTTCTCTCACTGGGGAACAGGAAACCAATTCTGAAAGAACTCTAAGTTTTGCTTACTGAAGTAAATTTGACATGAACTACTGAATAAGCAGAGTCCTATGACTAAAGGCATCCTGAAATGTGATAAGGGAGACAGAAGAGAACTTACTGCTTTTCAAAAGAGCACACTGGAACTACACAAGCAGAAAATGTATTACTTGATAATGGACACGTTTTTTGGCAGGAATATCTCATGAGTCTACAAGGTCATTTATGTTCTGCAATAGTTGCTTTATAACGAAGAGGGGGAAGAAAAGAGTAATTAGATCCCCATGCTTCAGGAAGGCAACAGATCCCTCTTTACTGGCAGATTTCAGATTCTTTTATCCTCTTGTGAGTGCCTAACATCCTCACATTTCTTTTATATTAAGATTCTTCTCCTCATCCCTTCCACCTTTTTTCTTACAGAGCAATGCACAGAGAACTTTTATCTGCTTTTGTCTGAGCTAAGCAACTTGATTTCATTTTTTGTACTACTGACAGCTGTGCGTGACACTCCATGGTTTTGGAGTGCATGGAAAATGAGGACTCCATCCCACAGATCATCTGTGACACTCTCAAGAATTAAAGTAAACACTGTTTTGCTTCACTATTTCAAACAAAGGAAGAAATAGCAGCTGGTTTTGGCTGGTTGAAACAGAAGAGGTTTTTCACCATGTAATGGAATTTAAACACAAATGTTTCAGGCTGTGGGTATAAAAGGGGCACAGGAAATGGAGTCTGCCACCTTCCCTTGGGAAGCATGCACAGCCTTGTGTGCATGCCCACACATGTGCCCCAAAAGAGTTTCCCATAGCAACAGTGCAAATTAGAGAAATAAGCTAGGAACTCAATTGCATCCAAGGTTAGCACATGGAGGGTCCTATCAGACAAGTCCTCCAAACAGAAATCCTTTAAAGGTCAGATCATCTCTTATTCTGCAGATCATAGTCCATTCCCAGCTGCCCTCATTTGGCAGCCTTTTATTGAGTGAATGCCCAGCACTCTGGGATTACACCTCTCTGGAAGGGATCTGGGTTCCCAGGCGGGTGGCCCCAGTACACAGACCTCAGGGACTTCTCTGCTTGTGAAACTGCCTGGCTTTTCTCACTGCTGCCTGCCCACCAGGCTCCTCATGGGTGAGAGGTGGCACAAATGGGTTTAAAACCAGAAGTGATCCTTTTTCTGCCAGCTGCTGGCACTCCTACCTGCACTCATCTGAGCAGGGAGCGAGCAGCATGGCATGCATGTCTGGCTGTGATTTTTGTTAGATTTTAGAGATGTTTTAGGTGCCAGTGAGTAAGTTCTGGCTTTCTTCTCTCTCGAGTATCAATAAATTTGCACAAATGTAAGAGCTGTCTGTGCTCTAACACAACCAGTGTCCATTTTTATGGAACCCAAGTTTTTCCTCAACATAGGCAAAGAAATCCAGGGCAATGTGACAGCCAGACAGCAATAACATGACACCTGTATTCATGGTAGCTACCTTGAGTTACCAGCTTGATCCAACATGGCTCTCCAGCATGCTGACTTCCACTTTCCAAGGCTGGGAAAGTGGTACCAAAGAAAATGCTTACATTTCTCCTTCCTCTCGACCCTGTTTCTGTCATAACAAATGACAGCCTTTTTGCTGTCCTGGAGGAATCACCCCGCAGTGCACACTTTAGCCATTCCCCTGCTGCAGGACCCATCTGCCAGCTCACAGGGTCATGCACTCTGCCATGGGAGGGGAGTACGGGGTAGCAGTACCAAACACACCACTAAATGTTGCCACGCTGTGTCTGGTTCTTTCTAGTTGCTGCATTTAGCTCTTCCCACAGCAAAACTAAGGTGATTGACTAGTGGTTAAAATGCTGTAAAAATAACCCAGACAAGGTGTGGCTTTTATCAAGGACAAATACAAACTGTTTGTCACTGTCTGAAAGGGCACTGCGCACCAGAGCATGGATAGCTCTCCTCAAAATCTGGCTCCAGGAAGACAGCTGTGGCCAAGATTGCTCATTCTGGGATGAAACCTTGTGTTTTGGGACTGCTCTGAAGTGCTGTCTCTGAAAGGAGATACCCAGATTCCCCAGCTGCCCTTCCAGCACAGCAGGCAGGCACTAGCAGTGGTTAGCTATTTTCATACAGAAATTTACCCTTACTGTCCATCAAACCCTTCCCTCTAGCTTTCCTGAAGCTTTTCCAGGTGCCCTCTGGAGAGGACTGTGCTGCTGGCAGGCAGCTGTGTTGCCCAGCACTGTCCAAGGTGGCTGGAGACAGCCCAGGAGGCAGAGACACAGTGTGGGGGTGCCCTGTGACAATGGGCATGGCCAGGAGCCGATTTTGGTTGGTTTCTGCCTTCAGTACAACACTGTTGAGGTGGTTTTGGAGGGAAAATGAGTGTAACTGCTGGTTATAAGGATCCCTAGGTAGGAGTTAATTCTGCCAAACGTCTGATGCAGACCATACCCACAGGCTCCCTGCCAGCCCCCCTGCACACGGGGCTGGGGCCAGCTGCTGTGCTGCCTCTGGCTCCTCTGCAGAGGATTGGGCATTCCCTTGTGCCACGAGCACTTTTTCCCCACCAGCTGCTCTAAGAGAGCTGGAGAGCCAAGCACAGCAAGAGTGACAACATTCAAGAAGATCAAGATTTGGAATTTCTTACTATAAGCAATATGACTCTTGATTGGAAGTGTTATTAAAAAGTGTCTCTAGATGTGATTATTAGCAGAAGGCATTTAGCTTTTCTGGTCAACACTGAGGAAATAAGGTGAGGTGTTGGCAGCAGAACCCTGGTGTGGCTGTGCCTGTCCAGGCTGATGGCTGTGCCCAGACTGGATCCTCACTGCCCAAGATGCTGCCTTGCTGCCTCCTCTGCCCTTGGGAAACCCAGCATGGCTTCAGGGCATGGAGCTGTGGCATGAATTTAATAAGATCTGTAGGCAGGTCTGACTGCTTATCCCCTTTTTGCAGACCAGCTCCTGGAGGTCTCACCTCAGCTGTACAGGATGGATGGGAGTTGGCATCAGCAGCACCAGGATGCAGCTCCCACATCCAGTGGGTTACATGGTTGTGCCTGAGACTGTGCCCTGACTCCAGCCCTGCCTCTCATGGGTCTCCTGCAAGCCAGGTACCCACAGCTGGCCATGGGAAACATCACATTTCCCCAGTTCCTTTCCACTTATTTCAAGCCAGATTCCCATAGTGCAAAATTGCCATTGCACTGTGAAATGAAGGAAAGCCAAAGGGAGTTCTGGCAGCGATTTCCTGGGGAGAGTAGGATTTGCCCCTGGTTCTCCCTGTGACCAGGAGACACCCAAGACCCAGCTAGAAGCAGAACAGGAATCCCAGGCCCATCTGGTGCCTACACAAAAGGCATGTTGTGTCTTTAGGCTGTCACCTCAGTGTCACCCTCCCACTGGACCAGCCCCGTGCTCAGAGTCATGTGCAGCCCTATCCTTCCTGCCCAATCCCACTCCCCACTCTCACTCCCACTCCCTGCCAGGTCCCTCCTCTTCCTCCTATAACAGCATTTTCATCTACAGCTCACCCCACTTTCCTCTTCTCTTTTTTAGAAAACTGCCACTTCATTTGTCATTTATGGTTTTTTGTTTTCCGTATATAAATTATATTATTCTTTGCTTTTAACCTTACTGTTGCATCATTCCTTTATTTCCATTTTCTCATTTAGCCTTGGAAATTTGGATTTTGAATGATTTTTGGTTTTTGTTGAATTTGATTTTAGTTTTCTGGGACCAAACTGCCACCCTGTGTAAATTAAGTAATAATGCCAAAGCAATCAGTCACATTTCTCACCATCATCTCATCTGAAGAATATCAAGAAGGGCTGAGACAGAAAAGAGTGTACACTGGTTTTACTTACTAACCTCTTGGCTACAGTCTTCATTCACCAAGAGAAGCCTGGCACCACAAATTTTGCTTATCATGGGTATCAAGACATAGAGAGACAGACAGACAGACAGATAGATAGATGCAGGTATGAAAAAAAAGCCTGTTGCATGGGCATAATTCCACTAATAAAAGCACATTTCTGCCAACATCTTAGTTCTCCACTGGAAAAATGAATTGTTGAAAAGATACAGTTCTGCTGGTGTGTACCAAGTCCTGTCACTGAACGTTTTGCCAGTATTGTATAAAAAAATATTACTCTCAGCATTGTGGGCACTCTGCAAAATATTTTAGCTGCTACAGATGAGAAGGCGTGAGCAAAAAAGAAATACAATTGCCATTTACTTCATCCCTAGTGAGCTGTGATGGTCAAGTTGAAAGCAGTAGTGCAGCCATACTGGCAGTATTTGGCTCACTCAGTCCCCAGGCAAGCACACTTGGCTCGCTCTGCACAACTGGGGGGCTGTGACTCCTTCTCCAAGGCTGGAAGCTGCCCTGTTAATGCTCAGCTCTTCCCCAGCCCTTGCTCAGCTCATGCCCCACAGGGACCAAATGAGTCAGGCAAGGTGAGTATATTTGCCAACCTTTGAAGAAGAAGCAAAAGAAAGCGGTTGTGTGTGTCTTTTTCACTTCTGCACTGGCTCAGAAGAAAAATATTTGAGGGCCTGATTCACTAGGAGGAAAAAGTTGATGCTCGTTCCTACAAGTGCCGGGGCTGCAGGTGAAGGGCTCGCTGCAGCACATTCCATTGATTTCAGACTGATGGCAAGGCAAGCTTCTCCTCTGGAGCCTTGCTCCTGCTCTTGCCTTCTTTTCACTTCTCTCTGCTCCAACAGAGTCCCTGAATTACTGCATGGAGGAGAATGTTTTCCTCCCTCTTCCAGAACTCTCCATCAGATGTCTACAGAAAACAATTTTCTAGAAGTTTGCAGCACTTCCCTCTTCTGCACAGTTTCACTTTATGAAGAAACACACGACCTGGTGCAGAATGAAAACCCTTCAATGGGCACCAGCATGGCCTGCAGAGTAAACACAAACCCTGCCAGCTGCATGGACCAAATTCATTCCTGCTGCAACTTCAGTGACATCCTTGGAATTACTCAGGGAGGAAATCTGATTCTTACAGCCACATAACCAAATGGCTGTTCATGAGGATGTGTTACTAATTACAATTACCGAATGTTAACAGCACAGTACAGAAACATTGAGAGTGCCCTATATATAAAAATATTTTTGTAGCAGCTAAAGTCATAAATGAATGTGCTAATTTCAATTTAAAAGCAGAAGCCAAGGGTCTATAAGTTTGCTGAGAGGCCTCTTGTGGTCTAACACAAATGAAGTAGGGGCTGCTAGCACTTGGAAAATAACAGATGAAGAAGAAAGGTAATTTCTAGTCCTGACCTGTCAGAGCTGCTCCTTTGTGCACCAAGTCCAACTTCCCCTTACACTTCCAAGTTATCTACAGAAAATTTTCTTCCAAACTAAACAAAATCAGAGGCTTTTAGTAACTTAGAAATGTCTGCTTAATTTCAGTGTCGATAAGCCCCTGCTCCAACTCATTCTTAATGTATCGAAATTAAATGCTTTAAACATATTTATCTAGTTGCTATGGCTTTGCCTTGTGTGTCAGACACTTTATCCATCAAATATGACAATTGAATAATATTTTTACTTTTAGATATGGATCACAGATCCTTCTCATCATACTATTCCCTTCCCCCCTTTCCAGAGTTTTGAACTCAGTGGAAAATCTGTTCCATAATACAGTTAGGTAAATGAATTACAGTCACAGATGGCCTCTGGAGATTTCATACATGCTGCAATTCATTTATTCAGGAATGGAGGAAAAAAAAAGTGAACCTTGTCTTATGAGGGTATTATCAGAGACAGCAGATCAGACACTGTAATGCTGCCTTGCACTCTGGATTTGACCCATTTCCTAAGCTTTTCTGACTCGGCATTTACTATTCCTGGATTTTAAATTTTTTAAGACAAATGTCGAAATCCTCAATGAAAATGATAAAATGCAAGGAACTGTGGCTGTTACAATTTATTTTTACAGTCCTGAGTGAAAATATTGTATGCTATTGTAGAGAGATGCTCAAGAACAGCAATCTTCAGCTCTGGCAATAATATTTCAGCAAAAAGAACTTAATGCACAGATGACTGTCGAGAATTAGTCAAACCTTGCAGTGGGGCTTGAGATCCTCATAAGGAAAATGCTAGAAGAATAAGAAACATATAATACAGAAACCAATATATAATGTTACTGCTTGGGTGTCTTGTTCAGTGTAAGTCAAAGCCTTTTTGCAGGCAAGCGTTAGGGTCAGGCCCCAAGACTCACTTCTGCCTCTGAATTCAGGCCAGTGATTATGGGAGAAAGGGTGGTTGATGCATCAGCCATCGGGGAAAAATTAATCCTGCAATAAATGCAAAGAATTTGCCTCAAGAGTGGATCAGACCAACTCATTTCTGTTTGTGCAATGACATAAAAATACTACTATGTGGTCAAATGTAGCGTGGTGATTTAACCATCTGCACTGACACATCGCCACTCCATTGCAGGGTCAGGCTGCAACAGGCTGAAAGAAGGGACCATTTATCTTTTCTTGATACCCCAGCTGGAGTCCCGTGTCCAGCTCTGGGGCCCCAGGACACAGACCTGGAGTGAGTCCAGAGGAGGGACACAAAGATGGTCTGAGGGCTGGAGCACCTCTCCCATGAAAACAGGCTGACAGAGCTGGGGTTGTTCAGCCTGGAGAACAGAAAGCTCCAGGGAGACCTTTTGGCACTTTCCAGTACCTAAAGGGGGCTTATAAAATAAGGGAAAGGGACTTTTTATATGGATAGATAGCAATAGAATAAAAGGTAATGTTTTTAAACTGAATGAGGGTAGATCAGATAGTAGGAAGAAATTCTTTACTCTGAGGGTGGTGAGGCACTGGAACAGGTTTCCCAGAGAAGTTGTGGATGCCTCATCCCTGAAAGTATTCAAGGCCAGGCCACATGGAGTTTTTGAGCAATCTGGTCTAACGGAAGGTGTGCCTGCTTATGGCAGGAGCAGAGCTGGATCGAGATGATCTTTAAAAGTCCCTTCCAACCCAAACCATCCTATGATTCTGTGAGTATTTAGCTCTTTCTGAGGGACATTTCACACTTTCATCTCACCCTGCAATTAGGCCTCACAGCTGACACAGTCCACTGGGTGCTCTAATGAAGATATTTGTCCAAATGCCAGATAAACCAGCCAACACCACCACTCGAGTGGAACAGCATCGGCCAAGAGGCCTCGCTCTGTGCCTGGCAATGCATGGGTTGGAAAGAAACCACTCTAAACCTTCCTCCAGCATGTCCACAGGCCTGAGGGGAGACTGCACATCCCCCAGGGGGACTCCTGACCCCCTCCCCACCTCTGCCCTGGGGATGAAGGTCTCTGTGTGGACCTGGGTCACCTACATCCATCCCTCTAGGACAGAGAAAGCACCTGCTGCTGGAGATGTGGAGTGCCCACAGGAGTGCCTTCACTCATCCCCTTCAGTGGGAGTTTAGGGAACCAGGGGGTTAAAATGTCAGCTGAATCCTCCCAGGGCTGCCATCCCCCTCCTTGCAAAGAAGCAGCAATTTAACAGACTTGTTGCCCTGAGGTTTAATGGATGGCTCTGGCTGCAGTGCCTGGGGACCCTCTGACAGGGCGCTGTGAAAGGGCAAAGGGGGACTAATAACTGCTGTGTTTTCCAGCAGCCCCAGCCAGAGATAGCTCTGTATATGGCTGACAAGCAGTCAACGTCTGCTCCCTGTCTCTGTTTGCACTTCATCGAGTTATCTCCTTGCAAGCAAAGAATTCCCAGCTGATTGAACAGCACATTCATCATCTGGATTTCCCCCATATCTCTTCCTGTATCAATGGTGCCATAAAAAGCCCACCAGAAAAGTCGACGGAAATCTGGTCTATCTTCCATTAAAAGCTTTTGCAGAGATCTGAAGTAAAGAAAAAAATCAAAACAAACCCAGAACTTTTTTTCCTCCCTGAAATGTCAATCAACGAACATTAAACAAAAAGATTAGTTCTGCTCTTATTTGTTAGTAAAACAAAAGGCATGAAATATTTAGCAGTATTGTAATGAAAAGCAGATGGGAATAATGCTGGCTTTCAAGGCCGCTGGTAACCACCTCCTTTTCATGCCGTGGCAGCAGCAGGATGAGGCAGGCAGCCCATTAGGACAATTTATGAACTGGACTTCCACAGAGGGAGTTCTAGCAAGAGGTCCACAGCTCGTACAGAGCAACCCTGATAACATCTGTTAGGGTTATTCATTGAAGAGGATTATATTACAATCCCTCTTAATACTACGAGTGCTACAGTAAAACCGGATGAGCCTTCAGTTTCATTTGCTCCAGCAATATGTGTTTATCTGAGCATTTTTCTGAAGTTGGAAACCTGGGCTGCATTCATGGTAAGTCACAGAATGAAGTTTAGAAAGCTTGAAATATTAGCCTAGGAAAAAACCTCAGTCCCTGCTTTTAATCTCTCATGGCTGTATTGCTCAGCTTCTATGTGCAGCATCAACACACCATCAGCCTTTTTCCATAGAAAGCCACACCCCATTAACTCTCCAGGGCTGAGATTGATTCTATTTAAATAGTTCTCACTCGCTAACCTTGCTCCATCCTTTATTTAAGACTTTGCTAATGATGTGTTTTTTTCCCCTTAATTTACCTAAGCATATAATGAACGCTTACATCCGAAATGACCTCATTATCCAGCAAGGACTTTGTGCGGATACGATTTAGTGCACAGACATAAGGCAGAGAACTCTCTAAATGGAGAGTTTTTAAACATTCTGTAAAATCCCTGTTGACTACAAGCCAGATTCTTTCTGCTGTAAATTGACTTAGTTCCAACAGCTTCAATGAAGCTACACTGATTTACTCCACTTGAGTTTCTTACCCTATTATTCTTATTTATTGAACTTGCCACCTTTTGCTGCTACAACCTAAACTTCCATCCTCTAGCAGCAGGGTTGCTATCTAAAGCAGGTGTTTCTGCAATAATATATGACTTAAGAGATTTATAACTACCTGGAGTATTTCATTGTCCTCTAAAAGTGTTTATAATAATTCTTGTTGACTGTCCCAATTCCCACCAATCAGCTGTAGGGCTGTTTGCAGGCTGAACCTGATCAACAAATATTCATTCCCCATACAAGCACAAGCTGTTTTATCTATTCATAGGCACTTTTCCTCCCTGCTGGACAAAGGTCTTTCCTGCTCTCTGTACAGTGTCTGGGACAAAATGAAGCCCAAAGTTTTTTTGCTGGTCTCAGAAAAACAAGCCAGATATACACAAAGCAGGCTACTTTCTGGCTCCACAAAAAACAAACTGCAAGATGAAAAAATGCTTTGCAAAGGAAAAACAAAACCCTGTAAAACCAGAAATTCCTTTTGTGCACCAATTGTAGCCCTAATGGGAATGTGACTGTCCCACCATAACAGTCTGCTGTTCCTACAGCCCTGGGCTTTATCCCCTTCTCTCCTGGGAGGAATTCAGGCTGCTGCTCTAACCTTGACACAGCTATGATCAGCTGAAGTGTCTGTGTTTGTACTTTTGGGGGTTTAGCAGGAGACAGCTCATAGGAAGGCACAAGATCACATGGTTCAAATGCCTGAGAGAAGTCAAAAAACTGCATAAAGCCCTATGTGTTCATAAAAGCAACAGGGAACCTTAACCCACAGGTTCACCAAAAAATTGCAGTAGTTTTCTACTTGTCCAGAAATAACTGCCTGTGGAACCCTTTGATATCAGGGTACTGGCAGACTTTGTCTCATAAAGACTAAGGAAAGAAACCAGCAATTACCTGGATGCTAATGAGAGTTGTGCATCCATCCACACATGCTGCAGTGACTGCTCTTCAGAGAGATCAGCAGTGGTTACAGGAATCAGCTGCTAGCTCACCACATGTGATTGGTGTTAACTTCAAACCCGAGGTTAACAAAAAATCTCCCCTTTGTCTTACCAGGTTTGGGGTTGAGGAGAACCCCGCAGAGAGTGTCAGGGGCCATAAGAAATCATACCGAATCATAGTATGATTTAGCAAATTCACATTTTCTTCAGGTCCAGTAGAATTCTATCTAAATAGCTTACAGAAAAACTGACATTTTCTGTTAAATCTCAAAGGACTGGAATGAAGTAGCTACATTTAGCACAGCCATCTTCCAGTGATACCTGAGAGGCAGGCAGCAGCAAATCTTATATCCTAGCAAAGCAAATCTTGCTTTACTTGTTCTGGTTGTTTCTAGGTCAGCCCAAATACTCTGATGGTATGAAACAAGCACAGCAAAAATGTGTAACCAGCACCCAAAATAATCCAGAAGTCCTTAAAAAGAAATGCACATGTGTTTATTTACTGCACTATAACTGCAACATTAAATACAACTATCTTTTCATTTCATAAAAGGACACATGCAATAAAATATTCTGATTTCATAATCCAATTCAACACAGTTCATTGGTAACAGTGGAGCATCACAGAACAGGCAAGGGCTTGGGATGGTGATTTCCAGTCTCTTGATCCTACTTGCAAACAGCAAAATCACATTGTATTTTATTTTTCATCAAGGGATAAACTTTTGGAGTAATGTGGCTGGATCACAGAAGGTTCCAGCTGCCCCTTAACTCCCCTTATTAAGTCCCCTATGACTTACGAGTCTTGAAGAATCAGATTTTTTTACTTGGGAAATATTATGCTTTGACAAGAATGAGGAATAGACTATTTTCCAAGCATAGAGCAGAAAATCCTTCTGTGTTATACCACAGCTGAGGTACAAAACAAGGGCCTCTGCTTCACAGGTGCAAAGAAGCCAAGGCTGTGAGTTACTTTAACTATTGCTCTGAAGAATGAAATCAGGCCATTTTCTGCAATATTTCACTGCAGATTTCTATTACGTTCATCTGCTCATGGGGCTTCAATCAATTTAATCTGGCATTTCAGCTATGGAATAAATCCACAATACACAGGAGGAGTCCACAGCTCAGAAAAGCTGAACAGGACAAAAGTTGTCCTGAAATACTCAAATCATAGCCTCTTAACTGCTTAAAAGGTCCTGTTCTTCATTAGAAAAAGGTCCTTACTCTATCAGAGCTATTCACACACCACAGGCTCTTATTTTTAATATTTCCCATGAAGTTTCACGGGACTAATTTTGAAATAAGGTTCTAAAGAGTGCAAAAAAACTACAGACTCAGGGCCCAAAATTGTACCATTTCTAGCATAAACTCTCCTGACTTTCACCTGGGACTTTCTAGGCAGTGTGACATAACACTGTCCAGCCTTTGAAAACAATGACCTGATTTCTTTTTGTACATCTTGCATGGCATAACACTAAGGATGACTTAGCTCTAACAATTTACATAAAACATAAAGTCAGTCTTTTGATGCAGCTGCGTTTTTATAGAATTTCACAGAGTCAGTCAGTATACAGAAGCTTACAGCTTTTTGAGCAAATTCTAGCAAATACGAGGATTTATCTATGAAAACAGAGAATTCCAAAAGTACATGGAAATCTGTAGAGCAAAATATATATCTCTATATAATTTCCCAACACAAGCAATAGGCAGTTTAGAAAAATATGATTGTTACAGTCTTTCTGAACCAGAAAAGAAAATATTTAAAAAATAAGTTCAGCTTTTCACAAAGCCATATTTTTAATAAGAAAATAGAGTGGTCCACATTTCCCTGAATAAGCCTGAAAGGTTAAAGAAAGGTCCAAGCAAAGCAAGGAGTCTGACTTGGACTTGATATCAGCTGTGATAACATGCACATGTACAGAGACAGCTGCTTGGCTCCAGTATTGTTTACCTTAGAAATGAGCCTAATTTATCACAATTGTATTAAAAAATCATAAATAACATGACAAAAGTGGAACTGGTCCCCGCAAGGCAAATAATTATATTCGTACAAGCAGAAAGTGACATCAATCCAGTTATTCTCTTGTGACAGTTAAAAGGTATTTTGTACCCAACTGTTACATTGTACAGCACATGTATAAACACAGATTATTATTGCAGACTTTGCTATCAGCTACCATACATAAACAAGAAGAGATGTTCATGCTGTAATTGCCTCTAAGGTTTTTGTTCTACTTGAATATTAACATTTACAAAAGCTGAGGTGGAGACCTGAATTCAAGCCAGGATTTCAACATGCAAAATGACAGGGTTCACAGGAAGGTTTTGCATCCTCCCCATTACTGACATTTGGAAGTGGATAGGAGCTCTGAAGAATTTTAAAACCATTTATAATATGAGTTTCTCTTGTGAACAGCCTTTGGTTTTTCCTGTGCCCACAGGCGGGTGATCTAATACAGGACATGCTGATGAAATTTAGAATCACATCAATAAACTTCCTGTTAAGGAGAATCCAAGTTTTAGTTTCAGGTCATTTCTTAAAGAAGGTGGCAAAATGTACCTCAGTATCTGCTGACTTTTAAATTAAAAGCAGAGAACAGTTTGATTGCAGAAATGTTGCTCCAGGCTGTTCTTAATAACTATTTAATTTATCAGTTATAACTTATTAATTCTGTTCAATGTGAGAGCAAATCCCTTCATTTTGTTGCAATTTTTGTGAAATATGTGGGATATTCACTCACCCTATATGGGCGTCTTAGCACATTTCTTTAAACTTTCTTCGAGCTTGAAATTAAACAAAAGCACAAAAACTGATGGAAGCAAGATTGATGGAGTGTTGGTGAAGGGATCCAAAACTGTTTAAAATCCAGGCTTACAAATTAAATTGGGCCTGAGACAGCCCACTGCTCTGAGGAGTGAGGACCCCTGTAGGAACACTGGACATGGGTTGTATTGCCAGTAAACAACAGCTCCTGGCTCTCCTACCACTTATCTGTGTCAATGGAGAGTTTTGTCTTAAGAAAGGCAGTGACAGAAAAATGCAACACCTGCATTATTGCTCGTGTAATTGCTTCACAGTGGTTCAGTACAGTCAAGTAAACAAAAGAGAAGAAGGTATGCTGCTGAAAGGGAAGCTCTGAGGCTGGGCAGATGGAGTGTGCCCTCCTGGAATCACCTGACAAACTCAGTTAACACAAATTAAAAGGGAAAAAAAGTTGAAGGAGTCACACTGATCCAAGGGAAAACATTTACTGAGGCAAAAATTACCATCAGGGTCTTGGAGCAAGACAAATGTGTGTCTTTTGCCTTCCAGTCAAGCCCATGTACAAAATGGAAGTTTGAGGACAGACGTAAACACATAGCAACATCCAAACACCTTCAGGAACAGCCAGTGTTCAAGCAATGCCTCCCAGGTTAAATTCTTAATGGGTTTGATCTGGAAATGTGATGGAAAAATCATCTTGGGTGCTTTTCACCCCAAAGACTGAAACCCAGACTCAAAGTTTATTAAATCTCATCAAAGCTCATTAAAACAAGTACCTCTTCCAGCTTCCCTTTAAGATAGTTTCCCTTAAAAGCTGCACTTAAAAGTTACAGTGAAGTGGAATGTCACCTTTAAGTAGAACAATAATTACACTCCCCATTACATATATATATATATATATATATATACACACACATATATATATATATATATTTCATGGCAACAGAAAGTACTGTACAGAGGCATTCATTCATATCTGTAGTGAAACAAAGTCTGTGGTGTTCAGTGCTTATTAGACTTGACAAAAGAAATAATTTGGTTTTGAAGGTGGGAATCACTTCAGGAGAAATAACAGCTCCTGCCCCTGGGTTCCAGCAGGAAGCCTCCCAGCAAAGTGCTTCTGAGGGTGGTGGCACTGCTCTCCAAACCCACCTCTCCCTCTTAACACATGGCTTTTCATGGAGCAAAAAGGAGCTAAAATAAATGGCTTGCTATTGGGCATGATAAATGAGTTGTGAAATCAGTTTGTGAAAAGCGATCATTTTAGTTTTCTTTTTTACTTACCCCAGGTCAGAAAAAAGGGGTTTTGGCTTATTTAGGGTGTATAACAACAAGAATGGAACACTCCTGGCAGCTCAAGGGCACAGACCCTGGCTGAGCAGCACCTGGGAGCTCTTACCCCAGCAGTGACAATGTGAGGGTTGCAGAGCCCCAGCTGAACCACCAGCCCTCTGTGCTGACTGAGGGGCAATTTTCTGTACACAGTAATTGGATTATACATCAAAACCTGCTTAGAGAGGAGAAGAGAAAAAGGCTCTGGGCAGGCTATGAACAATGCTAATAGCAAGGCTTTCATTATTAATAATTGTTTGTTAAGTGACACCCTCACATCCTGTCTGCAGATGTGACTATTAAGGGCAGTCCCTGAGCCAAAATTGAAGGCAGATGAGGGCAGGACATGGCCAGGAGACTTGGAAGAGACTGCTGACCAGGACTAGAGTCCCCACAGATAGTGATGAAGGCTGGTTTGACACAGGGGACAGCAGAAACAGACAGAGCATCTGCAGGAGGAGCTGCAATGGGGGAAAAAAATGACTGGATTTTAAACTTACTGAAACTGGAGCAGATTTTTGCTCTGAGTAAGAACAGCCACTGGAAACACTTAAGGTGATAGGAATGACCTAGGCTGTGGAAGAACTGCAACAGGAAAAGAAGAAGAAAATACTGAAATAATTTTCTTTGGAAAGGAAGCAAAGCCAAATCTCCTCTGCTCTCACAAAAGAAGGAAAGAGAACACGGCCTGGAAAGTGTAGTGCTGGTCTTCCTGCTGCCTAGGATTTAACACTAAGTGGCCAAAAGAAGGAAAAGCAAACCATCCCCACTCCCCAAACAAAAAGTTTCTGATCCAAAACCAGTTCAGGGGAATACCTTTTTCACACAACTTGGAATAATGTGTAACTTGCTGATGTAAGTGGCTCTGGAGCCAGAAAGCCACTAGCATTCAGTAAGGCACTGAATAGGCTTGCCTCCAGAATCCAGAAGACTAAAGACAACACCTGACATTTACTTGAAAAGGAACAGAAAAACTCCCACTTCAGTTCTACAATACATTTTTGCCTCCTGAGGATTGAACAGAGACCACCATGACTAGCTTTCTATCTATAATAGCATTTCCTGTATCTTTTCCTGGAACATCAACACCCACCACCTACCATTAACCTGTCACTGAGGGGTTTTAATTTAGCAATTTCTTCTCTGTTTAATGAAAAGTGAAAAACACTTCCAGGGCTCAAATCTCAGCTCAAGTGAATCACCCTGAGGGGAGCCTCCTTCCACAGCCAGGGACACGAAACTGAACTGTGCTGACTGCCGCTGTCAAAATTCTGTCAGACAGACCAGGATGGCAAGCCCTTGTTCCTGTGTCATTAGTCCTGGACTGCTCTCATTATGCCAGCCCTACGTGTTCCCCTCTTGCACTGGGGATATCAGGCTACCTTTGCAAGAACTAATGTCTCCTGCTGCTCCCACTGGGATGCTGCACCTTAAGCTGTGCAGTTTCACCTTACCCACACTTTACTAGGAGGAGGGTTTTTATCTTGCAGGTACAGTGAGGCAAAATCTGGCATTTCCTGGGTGAGGGAACAGAGGTGCCATTTATGCTACAGTTTGAACTGGTATATTCCTGATAGATATTACTTATTTTCCAGATCTACTGATAACTCTCTGGTAGACACATATTCATATTTCAAATTGGATAGAAAAGTGATAATAAAAAAACAACTGCGTGACAGATTAATCCATCCTTCTTTGGTTTTGTTTTGGGTTTTTTTTTTGTTTTTTTCTTTTAATTCAAGAATCTTTGTTTTGTTTTACCATTTAACAAATGTAACATGATCCCACAGTTCTTAAATGGACATGTTAGAGTCAAAATGCCTTGTGCCTAAAACATCCTGCAGTTACCCAACACCTACAACTGACCTGTTTATACTCCAGTATAACCAACAGATACCTTTTTTAAATATGGCAAAAGTAGTAAGATTGATTTCTCACTGAATCATGTTGCCTGCACCAGAAATATTATCTTTAGTATTTTAATAAACTGTTTTCTGAGAGCTGCCAACGGCTGACAGATAAATTAATGCAATAAACTTGTAATGGCTCAGAGCAGGTCAATGGTCTGGGAACTGCTAAGAATATCCTCAACAGCCCCCAGCGATTCTGGCAGAAGCTGGTATAGGTTCTCTGGACAAACATGTTTTCAGCTGCAGCCTAGCAAATGATCCTGTCCAAGGGGTAGTAAAGTCTCCAGAAGCAGCTCTTACAGCCAGCTGGGCACATAACCTATGACTTGAAAGACATGTATACTGCCTGGCAAAGACATGTTTATTGGGGCTTTTATACCAGCATTTCTTGAAAGGCAAAACTATTTTTCCAGTTTCCTATGGTGGATCATTTAGTTTCAGTCTGTAATCTTTAGTTATTCCAAAAGGCTTTGTTTGGTCTGGGAATCTCTGTCACACAGCAGTTCTGGTTGGTTTTTTTCTCAAATTAAGAGGACTCTCATGTTGACACAAGTTAAAAGAATTATTGTACATGAACTCACTCTTTAAATCTCTTTAGTGCTAATGAGATGTGTCTGCACACACATCAAAGTAAAACATTCCCTATTTAATACTGAAAAGGAGATCTGGTGTAGCAAACTCCTGAGGTCTAGAGCAACTAGAGAAAATACTATTTTTTCTGATGTGTAGAGATCACCATCTGTCTATCTAAGAATGGCCATTTTTTTGAGATGTTTCTTCTCTCTGACATCTACAAATAGTCCAACAAAAGGGATTAAAGAGAATAAACATAAAGCCGTTCTAAAAGCTGTCCAAATTATTCAGTGACCACTAGGTGATTCTATTAGTTAGCTTAGTATCTTAATTTACAGCCACAAATGTTTGAGTTTTCGAAGTTCTTGGTCAGTACAAATAAAGTAGCACTTGGTAGAAATCATGACTGCTCTGGAGATTGAGTGCTAGGAGAGGAATACAACATTTTTAATGTATGTGCTTAGAACTGAAGATGTGTTTCATACAGAGATTTATGGAGAGGGCATATATAAATAATATTTAATACCATTTAAATTGCTGGCTGGAATCAGAGAAAGGGCTGTTAATAGACATGGGGCACAATAGCAATTTTCTACCTCAATGTATTGCTACCATGGAAAATTCTCTTGAAAGCATCAGGCTTCAAAATCAATTACAGTTTACAAAGGAGGCTTGCTTTCATGCCAGAGGTTGGGTTTGAAGTGTGCCTTGGGGTAATGTCTGACTGTGATGCATGGGCAATAGAGTGCAGGATTTTGCCTTCAGCACTGCAGGGTCATTAATGTGGTCAAGCAGCTCCTGGGTCCAACAGTGCAGGCAGGAGCTCGGGCAGAGCTCGTGTCTTCATGGAGTACGGGCCAGGTGCACAAAGCACACACAGCATCAAACCCCTTCCATGTGTCAGAGAGGGTTTAGCAGCCTTTGTGGCTGCATCTGGATTGGGGCAAAACACTGAAAGCCCTCGGCTGCACACCACATCCAGGGTTCTGTACATCCCATGTTTTGGCAAGGGAAGGCTTAAGGCAGTGGCCCCAGTCTGAACCTGAGCTATAACACATCTCAGTTACATCTGGATGTCAGAGATGTATGAGCTGGGGATTTTATAGGCACAAAAGTGAGCATATAACCACCAAATCATCTGTGAGCAAAGATGAGGAACTGTGCTCAAGATTTTAAGGACTGGTTTGGAAGCAGTATGATTTAGGTTGTGTTTGAGGAATCTGAGCTTTGTACAGTTTCCTGGAAGCTGGGCTAGGCATTTTGTTTTGGTTATTCCAATTACTGACTTGATTAATATTTACACACACTACCAGGAATAGGTATGGCAAGCTTTTCAGAAAAAACCAAAAACCACAAGAGAATAAAAAAGAAAGTAAATTTCACATTTACATCTCAAGTTTACTTTTGTGATTTTTTTCTTTCTTTCTTTGCCAGATAAATCTCACACCTGCCTTGGACAGGTGAGGTAAATGACATGGAAGACTTAAATTGTTTTCAGTGATATGAACATTAAAGTCCTGTGCTTTGGATAGTTTTCATTGCAAAGAAGTAGATATATTCACCACTTCCATGAGATATTCAGATTATTTAAGTTAATGAGAATGGATTGACTGAGATTTAAAGCAAAACTTTCCAAGATTACAGACAGGGGACTTGCAGAATAAACTGATTGCAAACCCAGCAGCAAAAATGTGTTTCTAATTTAGTTGTTTGGTTCTTTTTTTTAAAAATCTGCCAGAGCACTGAAACATCAAGGTGATGATGCAGTTGTTCTTGTAAGATCCTCTGTGCAGAAATTTTTTCTCCGTTACACGCTGCCATGGTGTCAAATGCATTTGTGAACCCACACAAATCACCCAGATCAGAAAGGCTCGGCAGAAAGAAATCTGATGTGAGATTTTGTGCTTTCATAGAAAAAACTTTTCTATCTCCCTCCTGATTCCCAATTGCAGCTTTATTATTCCTCATTACTTTTACTTTCTCACTGGTATTTTACTTTCATCACCTGGAACAGCTCAGCAAAACGCAGAGAACTGCAATGTAGCTATGTCAAAGAAAGGTGTGTGCACACCTACAGACATCCACAACCACACAGGGCAGGTTTCATTACTGCCCCTCTTCCCCCACACTTCTTTTCTAAAGGAAGATTTAATATGACATGGAGATGTGTGTGATGATTAACTCCTTGCTGCACAGCCACAGGGGTTTCTCCTCCCAGGGCTGGCAGTAATTTTTTAGAGGAATGTGCATGACACTTGCACAGCTAATCAGGAGAGCAGGAGGAGGTATGTCCTCTGCCACCAGAAAGAACCACAAAGTTGCAAAGAAGGAATTAATATGTCCCATTCTCTAGCAAATTATAGCTCCTCTCCCCCTGGGTCTTTCATGAAAGAAATCACAGGCTTTCCTTCTCTTCCTGAAGTGAATGTCTTATCAATTAGATAAAACACCACTAAGAATGGCTTCATCGCTCTGAAGTGAGAATTGCTTTTACATTAAAAGGCAATGTTAAAACGTTAAAATTCAAAAATTTGATAGTCAGGCATAGGGTTAGGTAAATAAATGACAAGTTGCCATAATTTTAGAGTTTAGATTACATAGAAATCTATGCATGACTGTCTTTGATATAATCAGTTTACACAATTTCAATAAACCATTAACACAAAAGAATTCTAGGTAGGAATCTTGTTTCCAGGGTGGTATTATTAAAGTACTTCCAATTTTTGCTTTACTGACACTGAGCCAGGCTGCATCTCACTGTTCAGGCTTTATAATCTGTTACCAAATGCCTCTTTATAAAGTAAAAAACCCAACAAAACCAAATCACTAAACCCCACAAACACAAAAAAACTAACAAAAAACCCACTCTTTTTTATAGACAAGATTGGTGATACAAGGTTTTGTTCAGTGCTCACAAATTTGTTCAGAAAATTACGACCTGATTTTAAAAGTTCTCCTGCTAGAGAGATGCTAAAAAAATATATTCTTTTTTTTTTTTTCCTCGCTTTCTTCCCACTGTATTCCACCTCTCCTGATTCAGGTGGGCTGGAGAATACAGTAGCTGGAAAAGAAATCTGGTAAAAAATAAGAACAAGAGGAGGTCCACCCCCACTCCTACTGAAGTCAGTAGAAACACTTCTATTAGCTTCTGCAATCCCTGCAGTATCCAGATACTGTAAAACCAGCTCAACTTTCAAAGAGAATAGTCCAAATCTTCCTTGGGCTGAATATCAACCACTCTATTCAAACATGATTCTACTGTGCCTGCTCTCCAGTTTACACTCTGGTGCATGCCAAATGTTCTCATACTTGCTCTGACTTCAGTCTTTGTAAACAAGAATCTGATGTTAAAAATCACCCAGAAAATCCCACAACACCATCCTTCAGTATTGCTTGTGGAAAGATGGCAGAAACATTGCAGAATTATCCTTAAACAGGGGATGAGTAGATGGTGGTTGCTGGTTTGACCACAGATATGCATTTATATATATATATATATGTACATACATACACATACGCGATCTCTATATACATATTATAAATACAATAATAAAAAAAATTGTAAAAATATTAATTTTGCTCAAATACCTGATTAAAATGGATTAATCTTATGTTGCAATTATGTGATCTATCCAGTTGACATGATGGCCATGTTAGAAGCCCTAAAATCTACAACAGAAGCAACTAGAAATAAAGAGTCTGCGTTCTGCCAGTCACCTCGCGCCACACCAAGAAGTTATGTTGGAGGTGGGCCCTCGTATCTCAGCATGAGCTTGAAGGAGCGAGCAAAGTTGTTGGCCAGTGTGCAGCTGTGGGTCTCTTCTGCCAGGGGCAGGAGGAAGGCCAGGAGCAGGAGGAGCAGGAGCAGCAGTTGCAATGGTAGTGCCGCCCGACACACGCGGTGCAGGTACGAGCACACGCCTCCGGAGCGCTTCTGGAAAACACAAAACAAAGAGCAGCTCAGAAAAACAAATTACTGGGGAGGTTTGTTCCAAATACTGCCAGGTAGAAGGTCAGAACAGCCCCTGTTGTCCTTGGCCTAGGATCCAGCCTGGGTGCTGGGCACATTGAAGCTGACTGAAGTTAAATTATGTCTTTTAGGAGAATCTTTCACTATTTTCAAGAATTCCCTGCTGGCAACTGCTGCTTATAGAAAGAAAACACTGCTGACTTTCTAGAAGAAAATGATTGCTTCTAAGCTCATTTTCCAGTCACAAAGCTTGGTTACACATGCTCATGCCCAAGTTGCCAACTGGTCCCTCACAGCCAGCACAGGGCACTGATGGCCTGGCTTTGCTACTCTCCAGTCAGTAAAATGAGAGTGATGGTGCCTGGAAAAGAGGAACAGCTTCTGCTCTCCATCAGCACAAAGGAACTTCACTTGCAGCTCATCCAGCTCCTGGTCACGTGCCCTGCATCAACATGCTTTGGCTTTGGGGTCTGAAAGACTGGAGGTCAGAAAAAAGGCCCCACAGTGCAGCCTGCCTCAGTATACCTTATACCTTACCAGGCCCAGCTGAAAACTTTATGTGATGTGAAAGAATGAGACAAACACAACACTGATAGTGAAGGAGACATCTATTTCTGTGCAGCCTTGGGGGACACACACACAAAGGAGTCCCATTTCTTTATGCTGGTGCAAACCTAGAGTAGGTCAGTTAACCTCATACATTTGATCTGGTATAGGATGACCAGGGGAGAATATATCTATGGCTACAAAATTCAGAAAAGATTAATTAAGAAGGGAGATTTCCACTGGCAAGATTCCTGGGTACTCCTGCCAAAAAGTTGAACTGTGTGAGTTTCAAGAAAAAAATAAATAAAAAATCAACTCTCTTGAAAAGAAATCTGATAAAAAGGGCTCAATAACCCACTTATTTCATCAAACAAGGATTTATACAATGAGCATAAATGCAGTGCTTAATCAGCTACATTAGGTACCAGCCTACATCATAAATGTCAGCACAGAACATCCACTGAAGTGGGACCCACGTTTTCCACAAAAGGAAATTAATTTAATATGTTCAAGTCACAGGCAATGTCAGTCCTGCAGCAAAATTAGGGCTTCTGCCCACTACAGGGTGTTTAACAGGCAATGCCTTTGTCCCACTCTAGCACTGTTACCTTTTTCCAAACCTGGAAATGAAATCTGAGATAATTTTAGTAAGAAGGTAATATAATGAACGTAAATTGTCCATGGGAAACATCAGCAGAGAAGATATGGAGGAGATTGATGGTAGAAGAAAGTAATTATGCCTTTCGCTATTTTTAATGATCTCTTCCACTGCTTTCAAAATTACTCAGCCCCTTGTAACTCCATACAAATGCTTACAGAATTAATTACAAAGGTAAATATACAGCTGCAGTTATACATCACAGGACAGTTATACTGCAGAATCCTTCTGTTGTAGTTGGTTTGCTTCCATTATATTGAATGGCTGATGAGATTTAATTACTGTGTCAGGCAGATGTAGAGGCAGCAGAGCAACAGCTGCTTGCTCTATCATTTCTGGCCCACAGTATCTGGACTGTAATTTGTTCACTGAGGCCAAGCAAAACTCAGATCCCTGGACACTGGAACTGTCAGTGGATAAAGTGTACATGCCAGGGCGTGAGTGGGACTGACTTTGAGCACCACTGGGCAAGTTCCCTGGGTACAGTGACTATTTACCCATGAAATCAAAGCTTCACCAACCTGGCTGCCTTGCAGATGTCATCTGCTCCTACTGTGACCTGTTCTCAAAGTACAAGGTGTAAGAAGCTGTACTAATGAGACTTCCCCTTCTCCAGTCCAGACCTGAAATCCTTCTTCCCCGCTGGATATCATGTGTCAATAGGCTGAACAAAACCTGGAGGGTCTTCTGTGCTTACAGTCAACACTAAATCCATTATGCACAAGAGCAGCAGCCACAAGGCTTGGTCAGAGCTCTCTGGGCCTGTCTCTGTAATTCTGGGTGTGTTCAGTGTAAACCAGTGCACTGTCATTCACATCTTTGTTTTCACTGACACAGATTTCTCATTCTTAATTCTTCATTGCATCCATAATATGCACCAATATGACAAATATATTTATCAGAGTGTCCTATCTGTAAGGGAAAAGACCCTTGCCAGGTTCCAGAATCCATGAGCAAGTTTGTTTGCAGATATTAACAGATCCAATCCGAGTTAATTCTGCATTAGGACAATTCAAACCATGCTCTTTGTCCTGCCACTAAGGCACAGTAAGTCTTAATGCTGATGTTGTTACAGGGTAGGATCCTGAGAGTGACTGTTCAATACTTCATTACAACTGGAATCCTCAAAAATGTTCTCACAAACTCAAACTGGGTGTTAGAAATCCACCTCTCACTGACACAGTTGCGAGGACCACCAGTCTTCCTAACAACACCTAAAACTTTTGTTTTACTGCTGTCAATCCTTTAGAATTGTTTTTAAAAGCTACTTCAATCTGAAACTATTAGTTGACTGCCAGGCCAGCTGCAACACATCTCTTCCCTGTTATGACTTTCAGCCTATGAACTGGTGGGAAATGTGAGCCTTTCCAGTTGTGCCTTGTCTCTGTTCCTGCTCAGGAAGAAGACATCTTATGGTCACTCAGGCCTGTCACTGGTTTCCTGTGATGACCACACTGCCAGCTGGCCACTAATGTTTTTCCTACCTGATTCTTCTACCAATCCAGCATTTGATTCAGAGCAGTTCACTGACTCCGCCTTGATTTCTATAGCAAGGACTATTAATGCAACTCAAGTAACATTTCAATCTTGTCCCATTTTCCAAAATGCTTTGTTTTTAGATACACTGGAAGAAGCTGTAAAATAGTATTGCTTTTCACAGCTCATCCTCCAGAAAGAATTAATACAAAATGGATTTATTAACAAGCTCTCATTTGCTCTCCCTGGAGCTTTCTGCAGAGGAGGATACTCATAGCACATCCTAAGATTAAGAAAATCTGCGGAGGGACAGTTACCGTGGAGCAGAACTTCAGAGAAGGAGAGATATTTAGTTTTTATCTGCTGCTTCTCTCCCACTTGCTTGCTGGGTTTATAGGCATTTGTGTTCAATGAACTTTTTTTTGTCTTCAATGCCCAGCTTCTCTGTTTTGTTTGATCACACAGCAAGGTCAGAATCTTGTATTTTAGAATCCATCTGTTGTCATGGGAATGACTCAGCTATAGCAAACATGGTATTACGATGCCTCTGCAGGACTGAAAATGAGGCCCACAGGAGCTGTGAGGGTTTGGTGTTTTCAGCAAATTTGCAATGATAAACCCTTAATAAATGAGGGCCTCAACCTGCAAACACTGAAATCCACAGAAGAGTTATCATTAATTTCAGTGTCTGCAGCGGGATTATGCACAGGAACAACTAAATAAAGTCAGGATCAGGAACTACTTGTCTGTGGAGGTCAGCAGGTATCTTACAAATGGATTCATTAGTTATATACCGAAGTTGTTGTGACATGAAACCTACATTAGTTCCATTGCTTTGTGCTTGCTGGAACAATTGGTGATTTTTTATTTTTTTTTCCTTCTTTTTTTTTTTTCCTTTTTTTTTTGTGATAATACTATGAGAGGTGTTAAAGGATAAAAAAAATTGAAGGAGACACAGTAAATTTTAATAGAAAAGATGATACAGTTGGAAAAAGCATGGAAAATTTGAGGCACTGACTCCCTTTCAGAGTATGAAAAAAATAGCACTTAAATTTTACTAAGTCAAGATATTTTTTTAGATCTGTGATGTGAAAAAGAAATGCTTTCAGGCTGTGGTGACCTGAGACCATGGCACCAACAGGAAATTCAGGAGGCCAAGGTTCAAATCTCTGTTCTACTGGACTCAGAGTGATCAGGGTCCTAGAGTCAGGACACAGTTCTAACCCTTTACACATCACTCAGGATTAGAAAAGGACAGCCTAACACAGTTCCACCTTTGCAAGAGACAGTTTGAATATATCATTTCCATATGAGATGGAAGGTTGATGAGAAAGATGAGAAGGTTGGAACCACAACCCTTGTTACACAGTGGAATTTCCTTTTCCCAATCACTCCAGCTACTGGCATCAGTACAGCTACCACCCAGCACCCACAGTGCCTGCAGTGCACGTGTCAGATATAGGCTCCACTAAATATTCTGAAACTAAATCTTCCTCTGAGAAAAACTGGCAAAGCTCCAGTGAAGTCAACAGAATTTTAATTTCCACCATCTTAGAATAACAGCTGGAATACCTGGGTATTGAGCCAAAGTGTCAGAGACATTTTTGAAACACACATGGAAAAGGAATAGGTTGGCATTTAAAAAGAAAATATACTTTTAAAGTTCACCATCAAGAATAAATGTCCTCCTCTTCTCCCTCAAAATACCAGGACAAGCAAGGACTGTCAGGGGGTGAACGGCTGTGTTTTGTGTAATGCTAAATGCATGCTTGTTCCAGATGAACTGCACTGGCTGTGAACACTGACATTTGTACGTGATTCATGCTGGGGTGTTTGAATGACAAGCATCAGTTTAGATCTGGGGAGTCCTCAGAACTTAAATCTGTTTGCAGTTAATAACTCCTTACCAAACGCACCGTGAAAAATCTCTTGGACGGGAAACAGCAGAAAAGCACTTTAGAACTTGCTACATAATATTCCTGTGTAAGTTGCTGAAGTGTTTCACTAAAAATCAGTGCCCCCCCTGGTTTGCTATTGCCCACATTCCAGGATATAAGAAAACACACAGTTAATCTAGCTATTTTAGAGAGCAGAGCAATATAGCATCTTATACCAGCCTCATTAGCAGGGTTTTGCTGCTGCTTGTATGTCACCAGCATGCCTGACAAGAATCATACCTGCACCACTGAGTCACTGATCCAACAGAGAAAAAATATTTAGTCTGGATTTATTCCTCTTACCTCAGAGTATTTCCTGAGAAACACACTGCTGTCTGAAAACTCCTGCACTACCCAAGGATAAAGAGTCCAATGCCCTTGTGTCCTACAGACACTACACACAGACACCAGCAGCCATTCCACTTTGTGCCAGGGCTGTACCCAGCCCAAGTATCCTCCATTCTACAGCAGTTGGCACAGATGCATAGGTAGTAAGGCAAGCATAAATAATTTCTCCTTAATATTCTCAGCCTCCAGCTACTTTCAGTTCGGACAGTTTCCTGATCCTGATAGGGCTTGTTCATCTGTTTAACATTCAGGGAATCTTTCTTCCAGATACTTGTCCAGTTTCCCCTTAAACCTACACAAACTGTACAGAGCCCTCAATATTCTTTAGTAAGGAGTTTCAGCTGGCATGAAGAACACATCCTTGGTGTTAGCTTTGAACCTCACTCCTAGCTCATTCTACAAGAAGTGATGAAGAGTCAACCATCATCCACACCCTCAGCACAATTCATGATGATGTGAAACCCTAAGTTAAATGTCTAGGCAGGATGAATCCAGGCCCACCTCCGCAGTGGGAAGGTCACAATGTATTAAACTACAGCAACAGGAAAAGAGGAAGAACTTAACAGGAAGAATAGATAGGCCTTGGAAAGGATCACCTACATAGGTAAGGATCCTACCACTTTGCTACTCCTCTGAGAATAAATAGAGCTGCCAGGAAGGCTGAAACAACAGCTTGCCATACATTCCTTTCATCCTGGACAGGAGTGTGCCTGGACAGGAGTATTAAGCACCACCACTTGTTTTGGTGAAGCAGCTGCCTTATCAGCAGCATTTTGCCTCTGAGAGGCCCTGTGTTTCTGCCACTTGAGATCTTACTCAGCTGTCACTCACAGAGCCAGGTTATTGACAACAAGAAGAGATCAGTTCCACAGGGATCACAGGCTGCTCTCTCAAACCAAAGCTAATTGTTTTTTTTACCTCAGTGTGAGATAGTTTGGAGTTGGGCTTCTCATCGGTTCTCAACTCAGAGCCAGTACACTCATTTATCATGAGTGTCCCACTCCAAGATAAACAACATATTGCAAATCACAGCTGGCCTTTTCAAGAGGGAAATAATTTAGGGGAGTTGGATACTACCGTCACCACAGAACTGAGCATCCAACATGCTCTTGGGCAAAGCATAATCCCATAAACCACAGCAGGAACTAAGATCAGTCTCTGTTGATTAGAGGTTCTGTGGCCTCTGCAAAAGGACAGTGAGACACTGAGTTCAGCTCTGTGTTTTCCTAAAAGCAAACACTGCCCAGGGTAGGCAGTGAGGCAATCAGCAGTGAGGAATGAGTAAGGGGACCGGGGACCCCACTGATTTCTGTGTTTATCATTCTCCTTTGCATAAAGAACTACCAGAATGAACCAGAATGCTGAAGAGAGGTTAACTGCAGCCATGCAAGCAATTTTAACTCTGTTGTTTTCCATCTTCAGATTGCTTGACTTTGCAACCTTAATGTTCCTTTCAATTCTGAAGTGCATAAGCACATGCATGTAAATAGGTAGGTATACAGGCAAATTAAGGACTGTTTTCTTCCTTAGTGAAGATTCTGGAGTACCTCCTCAACATGGCTGAGGGACAATCTAGAATCTTTGATGAAGGCTTAATTTAAAAGAAACAGAAAACAAGGAAGAGCCAGCAGTTTGTATCTGAGGTTTCAGCAGCCACATATGGTGGATATTTCAGAATTTCTGCCTCAAAGTCACTTATAACTAAGCACTGTGCCATCTGCTACTGTGACACAAACTAATTTATAAAGGTTAACTTCTGTGTGCATATACAGCATGACATCTTTCCAGGAGAAACATATCACAGGACAAGAGCTACAGCCTGATCTGTAAAAGTAGCACTGATTTCTATAATTCTCCAGACCTAAGCAAGCAGAAAAAGATCTCAGTCTTCTATATTCAGGCAGGCAGGCAAGTAAAACAACTTTTCCCAATTTCCAACTTCCACTCATCCTTGCAAGTTGAAATAAACTAATTAAAATAAGCACAGAAAGAATAAAAACTGAAAGAAAGACAAAATGTTCTGGAACTTGTAGATGCTACTGACATCAAAAGCTGGTTTATCGTGTCAATAATGTATGTTTCCAGCTGCTTTGCCAGTGACTTCTCTCAAGGAAAGATCAAACTTTTCTTAAAATTCTACAGTCACTATACATAATTTGAATATATTTGCATTTTATTTAAATACTTTAAAATGTGATTGCTTACTTTTAAATAAATAATAAGTATAAAAATTAGAGGTAATGATTAAAAGAGTTTTTCTTGCAGTGCCTTTTACAGTTGTGTTAAAAACGTATTTTCAGGTATATACTGAAAATTGGTTGCATTCTGCTATTGCTCAACAAATCTCTTTCTTTACCTTTCAGTTAGGACATAAAATTATATCTGCTGAAAAAAATCATTCTAAGCTATCTTCTTGGTGAAAATCTGCAAGTACTTCACAACGTGGCAAGCAGCTAAAGGACACATCTTTTCACATAAAGCAAGGAGCACCAACCATATGCCTAACTAACACCACATGAGAACCATCCTGGGAGGCAGGATCACATAAACCACAATGAGCTGCAGATATCTGACATTTGAGGACACTGTAATGTAGATTGGAAAACGGCAGGAAACCTACAGAAATAAGAGCACACAGGCAGAGTCTCACAGGTGAGGTAATGTGAAGGGAAGCCTGTGAGCCTGCTGGAAAAGAAATGGGATGCTGCTGCCTGGCTCAGCATACTTAACAGTGGGTCTGAGTTAGAAATGGGCAGTCAGGATTTTTCTGGAGGTGGGGTTTTTGTTTTTTTTTTTTTTTACTAAGTTTCCTTTCTGAGCAAACATCACTGTAAGGAGAAAAGTCTATCTGCTAATTTTTAGTGTTAAGATGCCCTTCAGCCTGTGTTTGGGTCATGGCAAAATTCCTAAAACAGGTAAGCACAGGCATAAAGGCAGAGTGATGAAAAAAAAACCCAACAAAAATGGAGAGATCTTTATCTATAAAAGAGATATTGAAAACTGAAGAAAATATACCTTTTAAAACATATTTTTCATTTTACTAAGACTTTGTACAGAAAATTTCAAGCGGGTACTACCTAGCAGGACTTGTGAGGCAGCACTGCCACAGGCACTAACACAGAATGCTGTACTTTTCTGCCATGAGGAACCTCCATCATATCTGCACTTGGGCAGAGCAGGCCACAGAACTGTTTTCTTCCTGGC